>NC_138291.1:20962500-21642500 GCF_965601325.2 Salmo salar | reverse complement strand
TGCAATTTTCAACCAAAGCCAGCAGCATACTAACCTGCATCCCACTGCTGGCTTGCTTCTGAAGCTAAGCAGGGTTGGTCCTGGTCGGTCCCTAGATGGAAGACCAGATGCTGCTGGAAGTGGTGTTGGAGGGCCAGTAGGAGGCACCCTTTCCTCTGGTCTAAAAAATTATGCCAGGGCAGTGATTGGGGACATTGCCCTGTGTAGGGTGCTCTCTTTTGTAACACATGTTAAATGGGTGTCCTGGATAAATTCCCAATCTGGCTCTCATACCATCATGGTCACCTAATCATCCCCAGCTCATTCATCCCCCCTCTTCCCTGTAACTATTCCCCAGGTTGTTGCTGTAAATGAGAATGAGTTCTCAGACAACTTACCATGTAAAATAAGGGTTAAAAAAACCCAATAATGGGTCGACACTAGACCTTATTTGAATCTGGCATGTTAGTGCTAGGCTGGAACAAAATAATGCAAAACCAGTAGTCATCATAAATTATGTGAAACAATGTCAAATGATGAAATCCTGCATGTGAAGACTGCTCAAAGCAGTTGAAATGAATCTATTCATTTCTCTAGAAACAAAATTAGTCTATTATCAGTTTGGTACAGTGACCTAATTATGAACTTCACACTGATTTCCTAATAAACATCAGTGGTGAGCCTTGACAGTGATGACACAGCTACACTGACTACATTCACAAACAACTTGAATAATTGATAAATCACACTTAATTAAAAGCAAACCACTGACTGTTGTGTATAAAACAGCATTAAACCGCATGTGCACTCTTCAGCTGAGTACCAATGATATGACAGTAGAGATCTGCCTGTAATTAATAGGGTTTGTGTGTTGGAAGTGAACACCCGTGGGCCAATAACGCTCTATGGCGGAAAATAATGATATTATAATTCCAGAGTAAAGGGCTTGATGCCATAATGATGTCACACAAATAAGCAACGTTGTTCTCATAGGCCCCCCCCCCCCCCCCACACACACACACACACACACACACACACACACACACACACACACACACACACACGAGGGCTATCATTTTACACCCTTCAGAAGACACACACGCTTGCATGCACACATACACACACGCTCACACACACACACACACACACACACACACACACTCACATGCATGAACACACACACTGAATGCTCATCATAGTCGATGGGTAAATGAAGTCTTCAAGGAGTTTGATATTTTTACACGTCTAATTAAGAAAGGAGTGCCACAAGCTGTGGTGAGATTAGTTTCATTTGGATTTGCTGGTAAACTATAGTAGATTGATTGGAGCATCTCCCATCTCCCCCTGTGTAGTGACAACGGACCAGACATCACTGTGTTTCCCCTATCCTAATGAATACACACACACACAGCACAGGGCTATTTGCATGGAGGAAGAGAACATACAGATCTACACAGTAAGTGTCTGAACAGCTCATGCTGCTTCCAACATGATGGAATATACTAGAAAATGTGTGCTCAGTTATTGATAGGCCGAATTGAATGAATGCACTCAAGTGAAGAGAACCACTACAAACTACACTGATGGCAAAAAGAGGCAGAAGAAGGCAATACATTCTGAGATATGCAGTATCTACAGTCCGGTTACTCTCCCAGGCTGTGTGGGTGTTCACGTGTATGTCCCTTCCCATGACTGAGCCCCCAGGCCTCAGCTCTGATCCTGCCCCAGAGGCATCCCCAGGGAGATGGGCTGTAGGCTGCAGGCCCTGCTGCTGCTGCAGGGAATTTCATTGATTAACTCTGCTGCTCTGCTCAACTCAGGTCCTCTTCCGCTAGGAACATAAGTCAGTGGCATTAAAATAGGACTCGAGTAGAGACGGGGATAGATCTGGCTTCCTTGGCCCCATGCTTGCCTCCAAACAACTCAATCAGTGATAATCCCTCCCCACTTCATCATTTCCTCAGAGAGGAATGTAGGAAGAGAATGATTCAGTCTTATTTTCTCCTCTCTCTCTATTTCCCTCTGCAACTTTCCTGCTCTCTCTCTCTCCCTCTGCCACTTTCCTGCTCTCTCTCTCTCTCTCCCTCTGCCACTTTCCAGCTCTCTCTCTCTCTCTCTCTCTCTCTCTCTCTCTCTCTCTCTCTCTCTCTCTCCGCCACTTTCCTGCTCTCTCTCTCTCTCTCTCTCCGCCACTTTCCTGCTCTCTCTCTCTCTGCCGCTTTCCTGCTCTCTCTCTCTCTCCGCCACTTTCCAGCTCTCGCTCTCTCTCCCTCTGTCACTTTCCTGCTCTCTCTCTCTCTATATCTGCCTCTGCCACTTTCCTGCTCTCTCTCTCTCCCTCTGCCACTTTTCTTTTCTCTCTCTCTCTCTCTCTCTCTCTATCCCCCTCTCTCTCTCTCTCTCTCTCTCGATGTTGTGTAGTGTATAGTCTTGGGTCTAGGTCTCACTGCCTTCCTGGAGGTGTCCTATCCTGTCACAAGGTTGTTAGGCTCTGTTGTAAGGGCGATGAACACATAGAGCATTCTCTCACTGTGTGTGGGAGCATCCTGTTAGTGCTACAGACATTTACATTTACGTCATTGAGCAGACGCTCTTATCCAGAGCGACTTACAAATTGGTGCATTCACCTTATGATATCCAGTGGAACAACCACTTTACAATAGTATATCTATATCTTTTTTGGGGGGGAGGGTAGGGGGGGGAGAGTTAGAAGGCTTACTTAATCCTATCCCAGGTATTCCTTAAAGAGGTGGGGTTTCAGGTGTCTCCGGAAGGTGGTGATTGACTCCGCTGTCCTGGCGTCGTGAGGGAGCTTGTTCCACCATTGGGGTGCCAGAGCAGCGAACAGTTTTGACTGGGCTGAGCGGGAACTGTGCTTCCGCAGAGGTAGGGAGGTGAGCAGGCCAGGGGTGGATGAACGCAGTGCCCTTCTTTGGGTGTAGGGACTGATCAGAGCCTGAAGGTACGGAGGTGCCGTTCCCCTCACAGCTCCGTAGGCAAGCACCATGGTCTTGTAGCAGATGCGAGCTTCAGCTGGAAGCCAGTGGAGTGTGCGGAGGAGCGTGGTGACGTGAGAGAACTTGGGAAGGTTAAACACCAGACGGGCTGCGGCGTTCTGGATGAGTTGTAGGGGTTTAATGGTACAGGCAGGGAGCCCCGCCAACAGTGAGTTGCAGTAATTCAGACGGGAGATGACAAGTGCCTGGATTAGGACCTGCGCCGCTTCCTGTGTGAGGCAGGGTCGTACTCTGCGAATGTTGTAGAGCATGAACCTACAGGATCGGGTCACCGCCTTGATGTTAGCAGAGAACGACAGGGTGTTGTCCAGGGTCACGCCAAGGCTCTTAGTACTCTGGGAGGAGGACACAATGGAGTTGTCAACCATGATGGCGAGATCATGGAACGGGCAGTCCTTCCCCGGGAAGAAGAGCAGCTCCGTCTTGCCGAGGTTCAGCTTGAGGTGGTGATCCGTCATCCACACTGATATGTCTGCCAGACATGCAGAGATGCGATTCGCCACCTGGTTATCAGAAGGGGGAAGGAGAAGATTAATTGTGTGTCGTCTGCGTAGCAATGGTAGGAGAGACCATGTGAGGATATGACAGCGCCAAGTAACTTGGTGTATAGCGAGAATAGGAGAGGGCCTAGAACTGAGCCCTGGGGGACACCAGTGGTGAGAGCACATGGTGCGGAGACGGATTCTCGCCACGCCACCTGGTAGGAGCGACCTGTCATGTAGGACACAATCCAAGAGTGAGCCGTGCCGGAGATGCCCAACTCGGAGAGGGTGGAGAGGAGGATCTGATGGTTCACAGTATCAAAGGCAGCAGATAGGTCTAGAAGGATGAGAGCAGAGGAGAGAGAGTTAGCTTTAGCAGTGCGGAGAGCCTCCGTGACACAGAGAAGAGCAGTCTCAGTTGAATGACCAGTCTTGAAACCTGACTGATTTGGATCAAGAAGGTCATTCTGAGAGAGATAGCAAGAGAGCTGGCCAAGGATGGCACGCTCAAGAGTTTTGGAGAGAAAAGAAAGAATGGATACTGGTCTGTAGTTGTTTACATCGGATGGATCGAGTGTACGTTTTTTGAGAAGGGGTGCAACTCTCGCTCTCTTGAAGACGGAAGGGACGTAGCCAGCGGTCAAGGATGAGTTGATGAGCGAGGTGAGGTAAGGGAGAAGGTCCCCGGAAATGGTCTGGAGAAGAGAGGAGGGGATAGGGTCAAGCGGGCAAGTTGTTGGGCGGCCGGCCATCACAAGTCGCAAGATTCCATCTGGAGAGAGAGGGGAGAAAGAGGTCAAAGCATAGGGTAGGGCAATGTGAGCAGGACCAGCGGTGTCGTTTGACTTAACAAACGAGGATCGGATGTCGTCAACCTTCTTTTCAAAATGGTTGACAAAGTCATCCGCAGACAGGGAGGGGGGGAAGGATTCAGGAGGGAGGAGAAGATGGCAAAGAGCTTCCTAGGGTTAGAGGCAGATGCTTGGAATTTAGAGTGGTAGAAAGTGGCTTTAGCAGCAGAAACAGAGGAAGAAAATGTGGAGAGGAGGGAGTGAAAAGATGCCAGGTCCGCAGGGAGGCTAGTTTTCCTCCATTTCCGCTCGGCTGCCCGGAGCTCTGTTCTGTGAGCTCGCAGTGAGTCGTCAAGCCACGGAGCAGGAGGGGAGGACCGAGCCGGCCGGGAGGATAGGGGAAGCACATCACAGCACGCCTCTCTCCTCACAAACTGACAGGAAATACATGTGAGGGACAAAGGGAGGGAAAAGACATACAGTCGTGGCCAAAAGTTTTGAGAATGAGACAAATATTAATTTCCACAAAGTTTGCTGCTTCAGTGTCTTTAGATATTTTTGTCAGATGTTACTATAGAATACTGAAGTATAATTACAAGCATTTCATAAGTGTCAAAGGCTTTTATTGACAATTACATGAAGTTGATGCAAAGAGTCGATATTTGCAGTGTTGACCCTTCTTTTTCAAGACCTCTGCAATCCGCTCTGGCATGCTGTCAATTAACTTCTGGGCCACATCCTGACTGATGGCAGCCCATTCTTGCATAATCAATGCTTGGAGTTTGTCAGAATTTGTGGGGTTTTGTTTGTCCACCCGCCTCTTGAGGATTGACCACAAGTTCTCAATGGGATTAAGGTCTGGGGAGTTTCCTGGCCATGGACCCAAAATATCAATGTTTTGTTCCCCGAGCCACTTAGTTATCACTTTTGCCTTATGGCAAGGTGCTCCATCATGATGGAAAAGGCATTGTTCGTCACCAAACTGTTCCTGGATGGTTGGGAGAAGTTGCTCTCGGAGGATGTGTTGATACCATTCTTTATTCATGGCTGTGTTCTTAGGCAAAATTGTGAGTGAGCCCACTCCCTTGGCTGAGAAGCAACCCCACACATGAATGGTCTCAGGATGCTTTACTGTTGGCATGACACAGGACTGATGATGGCACTCACCTTGTCTTCTCCGGACAAGCTTTTTTCCAGATGCCCCAAACAATCGGAAAGGGGATTCATCAGAGAAAATGACATTACCCCAGTCCTCAGCAGTCCAATCCCTGTACCTTTTGCAGAATATCAGTCTGTCCCTGATGTTTTTCCTGGAGAGAAGTGGCTTCTTTGCTGCCCTTCTTGATACCAGGCCATCCTCCAAAAGTCTTCGCCTCACTGTGCGTGCAGATGCACTCACACCTGCCTGCTGCCATTCCTTAGCAAGCTGTACTGGTGGTGCCCTGATCCCGCAGCTGAATCAACTTTAGGAGACGGTCCTGGCGCTTGCTGGACTTTCTTGGGCGCCCTGAAGCCTTCTTCACAACAATTGAACCGCTCTCCTTGAAGTTCTTGATGATCCGGTAAATGGTTAATTTAGGTGAAATCTTACTGGCAGCAATATCTGTCATGACTTCCGCCGAAGTTGGTCCCTCTCCTTGTTCGGGTGACGTTCGGCGGTCGACCTCACCGACCTTCTAGCCATCACGATCCACTTTTCATTTTCCATTGGTTTTGTCTTGTCTTCCATCACACCTGGTTCCAATTCCATCAATTACATGTTGTGTATTTAACCCTGTGTTCCCCCCCATGTCCTTGTCCGTAATTGTTTCTTGTAGTGCTTGTGTACGTACGGTATGCTGGTTATTTACGGGGTTTTGTTTGACCCATTTCATGTATTGTTCTGTTGACGGTGGTTTTATGTTCATTAAACGACACCGTTGTAAATCAGTTTTCGCTCTCCTGCGCCTGACTTCTCTGCCGCCAGTACGCACCTCAATACAATATCCTTGCCTGTGAAGCCCTTTTTGTGCAAAGCAATGATGACGGCACGTGTTTCCTTGCAGGTAACCAGGGTTGACAGAGGAAGAACAATGATTCCAAGCACCACACTCCTTTTCAAGCTTCCAGTCTGTTATTCGAACTCAATCAGCATGACAGAGTGATCTCCAGCCTTGTCCTCGTCAACACTCACACCTGTGTTAACGAGAGAATCACTGACATGACGTCAGCTGGTCCTTTTATGGCAGGGCTGAAATGCCATGGAAATGTTTTTTTGGGATTCAGTTAATTTGCATGGCAAAGAGGGACTTTGCAATTAATTTCAATTCATCTGATCCCTCTTCATAACATTCTGGAGTATATGCAAATTGCCATCATACTGACTGAGGCAGCAGACTTTGTGAAAATTAATATTTGTGTCATTCTCAAAACTTTTGGCCATGACTGTACAGCATGCAGGGAGAAACATAAGCCATTGGCCAATTCCCTTCAACTGTTACCATCCTTCCTGAGTTCATTCCCAAGCTTCTTCTAGCCCTCTGGCTATCTTCATGTCATAGCACAGCTGTCACCCTGTCCTATCCATCTATAAAGAGCAATCTTCACTGGGACGGCTGCACACAACACATAGGCCACCATGCATTCTGCATCTATACATCCGTATCACAGAATATATGCTGCATGGACGATCCCCTCATCTCCCTTTCTGTAAATTAGGCAGTCAGTAGTGCTGAGCGATTACTGCTTTTTGAGGTTGGTTCAGTTTCGGTTCGAATAACGCTTTTTCGATTAAGTACACTATGCATTATGTGGGTTGAATGCTGTTCAACTCAGAATAAAACAATTAATAAAAGTCCCATAATGGTAGTGACTGCCCATTACTGATTATCACTTATTCACCAGCATTCATTGTCATTACTTTACTATAATAAAATATTTCAGTTGATGTGTATAATACATTTGTTTTATTTTATGACATTATTTCATTCCAATTCATCATCTCATCTCCATAGAGCTGCTGCCTATGCTGTCTGACAAAATCACTATTTTAGTAGTTCTTCAAAGCAAATAAGGCATACTTTTATGAGTGCTAAATACCAACTATCAATCACTTAGGTCATGTATTTCCAGGTAGTAGTACCTCGCGAAGCAACTGCTCTCTATTCCTGCTGGCGTAAAATAAATTTAGACGGACAAGTAGGCGCGCAATGGACTATGGTAATTTTAGTTAACATGTTTTCTACACTAAACTATTTCGAATATACGCCTGTTGAAAACTACAACTCCCTACTATATCACACAGTTCGGACTTGATCTGATATATCTCTAGAGCTCACAGAAAAAGATGAATTCAAATAATTGAACTGACTTCGGTCAATTACTCAATTAATTGTTTAAAACCCCCAAAATAACAGACATTTTGGTTAATAACTCAGTACTAGCAGTCAGGCAACTTGCTCCTAGACTTCCTCTTTTCCGATTGACAGAATAAAATTGACAGAATCATTTAGAGGCCTATGTATATTATCAGCGTTCCAACTGCTGTATGTTTGACTGCTGTCATGTGTGCTGTAAACGTTAGCTGTAAACAGGAGTACGTAGACATCTGGAACTGTTAAAACCGTATTAGAAATGAGTCTGGTTAACTACACCGCCCTTCAATCAAGAGAGAGAGAGAGGAATGTAGCCCCACCCTCTTCAACCTATATATCAACAAATTGGCGAAGGGCACTAGAACAGTCTGCAGCACCCGGCCTCACCCTACTAGAATCTGAAGTAAAATGTCTACTGTTTGCTGATGACCTAGTGCTTCTGTCCCCAACCAAGGAGGGCCTACGGCAGCACCTAGATCTTCTGCACAGAATCTGTCAGACCTCAGCCCTGACAGTAAATCTCAGTAAGACAAAAATAATGTGTTCCAAAAAAGGTCCAGTTGCCAGAACCACGAATTCAAATTCCATCTAGACACTGTTGCCCTAGAGCACACAAAAAGCGATACATACCTCGGCCTAAACATCAGCGCCACAGATAACTTCCACAAACTTGTGAACGATCTGAGAGACAAGGCAAGAAGGGCCTGCTATGCCATCAAAAGGAACATCAAATTTGACATACCAATTAGGATCTGGCAAAAAAATACTTGAAATCAGTTATAGAACCCATTGCCCTTTATGGTTGTGAGGTCTGGGGTCCGCTCACCAACCAAGAATTCACAAAATGGGACAAACACCAAATTGCGACTCTGCATGCAGAATTCTGCAAAAATAATCTGTGTACAACGTAAAACCCCAAATAATGCATGCAGAGCAGAATTAGGCCTATACCTGCTAATTATCAAAATCCAGAAAAGAGCCGTTCAATTCTACAACCACATGAAAGGAAGCGATTCCCAAACCTTCCATAACAAAGCCATCACCTACAGAGAAATGAACCTGGAGAAGAGCCCCCTAAGCAAACTGGTCCTGGGGCTCTGTTCACAAACACAAACAGACCCCACAGAGCCCCAGGACAGCAACACAATTAGACCCAACCAAATCTTGAGAAAACAAAAAGAGAATTACCTGACACATTGTAAAAAACAGAGCAAACTAGAATGCTATTTGGCCCTAAACACACAGCACACAGTGCCAGAATACCTGACTACTGTGACTGACCCAAAATTAAGGAAATCTTTGACTATGTAGACTCAGTGAGCATAGCCTTGCTATTGAGAAAGGTCGCCGAAGGCAGACAGGCTATGTGTCATCGACGTGTGTGTAGGTGGCAAGGAAGTCAGGCGCAGGAGAAACCAACTTGGTATAACTGGAGTTATTTAATAAAGAATAAACAAACACGAACTCCAAAACCAACGTATATAAAAATAACATGGGTAAAAAAATTGCCGTAGCTCACCAATTCAAAATACACGAAACCGATAACAAACAAAACAATCTCAGACAAGGACACGAGGGAAAACAGAGGGTTAAATACACAACATGTAATCAATGGGATTGAAATCAGGTGTGTAGTAAAACCAGACAAAACCAATGGAAAATGATAAATGGATCAGTGATGGCTAGAAGACCGGTGACGTTGACCGCCGAGCACCACCCGAACAAGGAGGGGCATCGACTTCGGCAGAAGTCGTGACACCATGTACAAACTGCACACAAAATGAGGTGGAAACTGAGCTGCACTTCCTAACCTCCTGCCAAATGTATGACCATATTAGAGACACATATTTCCCTCAGATTACACAGACCCACAAAGAATTGAATACATATCCAATTTTAATGAACTCCCATATCTATTGGGTGAAATACCACAGTGTGCCATCACAGCAGCAAGATCTGTGACCTGTTGCCACAAGAAAAGGGCAACCAGACAAGAACAAACACCATTGTAAATGCAACCTATATTTATGTTGATTTATTTTCCCTTTTGTACTTTAACTATTTACACATCATTACAACACTGTATATAGACATAATATGACATTTGACGTCTTTATTCTTTTGAACATTTGTGAATGTAGTATTTACTGTTAATTTTTTCATTGTTTATTTCACTTTTGTTTATTATCTAGTTCACTTGCTTTAGCAATGTAAACATGTGTTTCCCATCACAATAAAGCCTCTTAAAATGAGAGAGAGAGAGAGAGAGAGAGAGAGAGAGAGACTGTGGTTTCTGCAGCGCTGCAACTTCACTCTGCCTTTAATCACAGGCTTTCTCTCTTTGAACCGTCCAGCTTTGGCAAGTCAACATGGCAATTAATTGTCTTATTAAATCCTGCCGCATTGCCCTATCAGCAAAACAATCAAAGCCTAATCCTCGCGTTCTACTCTTTTGGAAGGAAAAGAGTTGTGTTAAGCGGTGGAAGTGAATTAATGAAGACTAAGACACAACAGTAAAACAAAATGATTTTCTAGTGGCACTTTGGCTGAGCAGTGGAGTGGCTAATAAGACATGTATCATGCTTGTTTTTTCAGTCAGAGTCCTTTCAGATCTACACTATCTGCTTGTCTACAGTATCTAAGAGAGGGAAGAGCAAGACCTACAAAGAGAAGGGAGAAAGAACATGAGAAAGAGATAGAGGGGTTGAAAGAGAGATAATTATAGAGAATGAGAGAGAGGGAGATGGAAAGAGAGATGACAGAGAGAGAGAGAGAATTAAGTTTGCCATGAGCAGCAGTCTGATGTGAATCTGTATCTTGGCCAGGTGAGCTGGTCACATCCATGACTTCATTGCATTGTCACTGTCACCTTACTGCATCTAAATCAAAGCTGCTGTTCCTCCCTAACAGATACCAACAAGGGCCTGAGTGTGTGAGTGTGTGTTTGTGTGTGTGTGTTCATGCCAGGGTAATTGGGACAAAGTTGTGAAATCAGTCTGCAAAAGACAGAGAGCGATGATTGATGGCACATACAGTATGATTCCCAATATTTGTCATTTCAGGAAGAAGCCAACTGTACTCCATCTCTGTCCTGTTCTATGCTCACTAACACGCCAAACTTTCCCATTTTTGGAGAGCACTCTGCTCTCTCACAGCATCATAACTTCCTCTCTTTTCAACAGCTTTTTTCTTTCTTTTCTCCCCTCTTGTCAAATCCAATGACAACAACAAGGTGACTGGCACTTTAAACCATCTGGAGTGCCACAAACACCCCACCTCCCCAAAAAACTAACAACAACAACAACTATTTTTATAGGACTGCACCTTTAAACCGAAATAGAAAAACAAAGCAGAACAGCAACAGGATGTTGCCTAACTTCCAATGTGACCCTTTTAGAGTAATGTTCTTGACTAACAACTCAATCTGACTACCTCACTGCTCCTGTTGATAAGGAAAGGGATAGAAATAGAGAGACAGCCAGCCAGCCAACAAGCCAGTCAGCCCTTGAGCCATTGAGCCAGCCAGCCAGCCAGCCAGCCAGTCAGCCAGCCAGCCATTGAGCCAGCCATTGAGCCAGCCATTGAGCCAGCCATTGAGCCAGCCATTGAGCCAGCCATTGAGCCAGCCATTGAGCCAGCCATTGAGCCAGCCAGCCATTGAGCCAGTCAGCCATTGAGCCAGCCAGCCAGTCGGCTATTGAGCCAGCTAGCCAGCCATAGACCAGAATAGTCTGTTTATTTCCCCCTGTCTCCTAGGCCTCTGTGGATCCACAGTCCTCCCTGGTAGCTTGTTCACCTCAGAGAAGGGGCATCAATCCCCAGGGGAAATGCGTCACCAGCTGTGCCGTAACCCTGCAGCGGAGAACCAACGGAATGGACCGGCTATTTATAGAAAAAACAACGTGTTTATGGCCGTTCAGACACCCCATCAAAAGACCAGGCAAAGAATGCATTACCGTCTCTTATCATCAGTCTCAGGGAGAGCTTAGTGCACTTGTAGAGATAAAGAGATTGGAGGTTCTAGAGGCTACCGTTGTCTGGGGTTCATCATTTTCATCACTGTTAAAAGGGTTTTGTATACAGATGCTTGGAATTAGTCACAAAACCTCTGTTTTCCTGTTTACGTCAGTTAATAGTCAGATAAGCATTGCCTCCTCACTAGAATGGTGGGTGGGTTGAGTCATGTATCATGTATTTCTTGTCCATTAAAGACAGCATCTAACAGTTACACCACATTCTACTTCGTAGAGAGTCTCTGAGGAGTATTTATCTGAGTGCTAAGGAGTTCAAATGGTTTTAGCTTCAGGCAATAGCCCACTCATGGGTTGTATGTTAACTGTAAAACAAGTACTTTTTACTGTCAGGAAGAGCTTGATATTGATTCATCATACACCAACAGCATCGTTTCATATACATCGTTATTTTAGTGAAATAGTACAGTAGGCATTCAGTGCCGTGGGCAAGGAAGTTGCCATTCCAAACAAATACCCTTTACTACAACAACCCTAACATAAAACCTCTGGACCATCAACTCCAAAAATGCTGATTCACTTTGAGTTGATCTTAATGTCATTACCCACATTCCACCAGGGTTTCCCACATTGCAGATCCTGGCCTCTCACACACCAATACAGACCAACTGACTCCTTCGGGAAACATGGCACAGCAAAAAGCTCAAACCTGCAATGATCCTGAGTCTTTTCTTTGCCCTCCCGCCTCGTCCCTGGTGTTATTCATTGATACAGTAATTGATATCTCACACTGAGCTGTTCCCTCACTGCTTCTACCCTGCTGAGCCCCTGACAGGTGACTCATATCCTGGACAGGGAAATACAAGAGATTATCTCTCAGAACTATCAGAGGTCCAGCTGAGACAAACAACATCATAATAACACTGTCTGGATTCAGAGCTGTCTGTCTGCTGAACATGAGCCTCTGATGGAATAGAGTGCCATATAAACAGCAGGCTTAAATATTGAGATCCATGCTAATCAATGAGCCTCATTGTTTGCAGTGTTTCTGAGTGTTAGAATGAAGCATAGCTGGTCTTTGGTTCAACACTGAGTGATAATGACCATAAATCCTCTCTCTCCTCAATGGCTTCACTAAATCAGCCTACCAGTGGACCTATGTCTATGTGTGCATATCTGTCTGCTTATCTGTCAATCCCATCCATTTTACGAGAGCCATGCGTCCTCTGAAACACAACACAACCCAACCCAGCCAAGCCAAGCCGCACTGCTTCTTAACACAGCACACATCCAACCCAGAAGCCAGCCACACCAATGTGTCAGAGGAAACACCGTACACCTAGTGACCTGGTCAGCGTGCACTGCGCCCAACCTGCCACAGGAGTCACTAGTGTGCGATGAAACAAGGATATCGCTGCCAGACAAACCCTCCCTAACCCGAACGACGCTAGACCAATTGTGCGCCACCCCATGGGCCTCCCAGTTTCGGCCGGCTGCGACAGAGCCTGGGCTTGAACCCAGAGTCTCTGGTGGCACAGCTAGCACTGCAATGCAGTACCTTAGACCACTGCGCCACCCGTGAGGCCCTCCATTTTACATTTTAGTCAATTAGCAGATGCTCTTATTCAGTGACTTACAGTAGTGTACTTTTTCATACTGGTCCCTATCTATCTATCTATCTATCTATCTATCTATCTATCTATCTATCTATCTATCTATCTATCTATCTATCTATCTATCTATCTATCTATCTATCTATCTATCTATCTATCTATCTATCTATCTATCTATCTATCTATCTATCTATCTATCTATCTATCTATCTATCTATCTATCTATCTATCTATCTATCTATCTATCTATCTATCTATCTATCTATCTATCACATTGCTGTGGTTCCGGCAACATGGCTCCAGCAACGGACAGACTAGGACTAGAAGAGTGACTCACCTGTAGGTAGTGGCAGGGCCTGAGGTTGGGCTTGAGGTCTGTGGGCATCATGGGTTTCTCCAGGTTGAGGGAGGACTTCCTGTAGGCCTCCTTGGCCTGGCTGACAGTCAGCGTTGACCAGGAGCTCCTCTTCATGAACTTCCCTTCAGGAGCCATGGCCACGCTCTCACACGCGGAACACTTCATATCGTTGTTGCTCTTGGAGGTCTTGAGCGACAGATCCCCGTAGTGACTGTGGACAGAGTCGGGGTAGCAGTGGTTGATGTGGTCCACATGTTGGCGTGACATGACACTGGGCGTCCGGTACGTACTGTCACTGTCCAGGTTATCGTCTGAGCTCCACCAGCCCGCCACCCCGGAGCGCTGCTTACTGCTGCTGTCTGATGACTTACGTTCTTTGCTCTTGCTGCGCTTGCTGTGTTTGTGGTGTCCGTGGTGGTGATGGTGGTGGTGGTGGGAGCCTTCCCGGTGCAAGTCTCCCTTGGTTCCGTTCATCTTGGACGAGCCCTCCAGGGAGTGGGATTTGGTGAAGAGCTTCTGGACAGAGTGGACCAGGTGTCGGATCCTCCCAGGGCTCTCGTTGCGGTGCTCCGTGGTGGTGGTGGATGCCCTCTGGTACTGCAATGTGTGGAAGCCATCACGGTGTAACGGAAGCTGCTTCTCAAACTGGTCCAGCAGGTTGGCTGGGATTCTGTTCATCTTACCGCTACCGCCATGCGACGAGCCACACTCATCTCGATCCCGTGATCCACCGCCAACACCTCCTCCCCCTCCTCCTCCTCTACTACCACCGTCCCGCGACCCGCTGCTGTCGTGGTGGGAGCTGTAGTGCATCCTGGGAAAGGTACTGCTGGAGATGGAGTGGTCTGTGTTGGCCATGGAGACTGGCATCGCCATGCACTCAGAGTGGATGGAGCTACGGGGGGAGCAGCGGTGGTGCTCCATGAGACAGCTCTCTGTGGGGCTGAGGAGGTATGAGGGGGTGCGGGACTCATGGTGGTCCAGGGAGTGGTCGCAGTCGGCCAGGCCGCAGGTGTGAGCTGAGGTGATCTGGAGCTGGCTGGGCCGGCCACCCGATAGAGCCTTCATGTTCTTGGGTGGAGGAGGGGAGTAGCTGTCTTCATCGAAGTGCTGAGAAGGAGACCATGAATACTGCTGGTCTGTGTGTGAGAGAGAGAGAGAGAGAGAGAGAGAGAGAGAGAGAGAGAGAGAGAGAGAGAGAGCAACAGATGCTGTGTAAATAGCTAAGAACAAATAACCTTCAGCAGTTGCAACAATCAAAACCCATGATCAAATCAGCTGCTTATCAAATGCCATTGTCACTACAGCAGCACAATGTAGTCAGTCACCTAGAACAACAAAGTGGAAAAAGAGAAAGTAAGATCACAAAATGGCACAGTCCCACAAACCTTTTATTCTCTACTCCCTCCCTCCCTTGTCTGTCTGTTGGTGCCAGGCTGCAAGGCGAGGCATGGCGAGGGAAGGGGGACGGGTAACAGCTAGTGTTGCCATTTATCCATTGCAAAGTGAAATAATAGCCTATCATTTTGGAGCGGGGGTGTCATCCGTCAAAGCCCTGAGGAGAGAGCTTTGAGGTGCATCAGCGGACGAGCGTCCTTGGGAGGCGTCCTACCACCACCGCAGCCACATCGCTGGATTAAAACCACATTCTCTGTGATCTGTTTCCAAGGGCGGACGTCCCAACCCACCTCTCTACCGCATTTAACTTAATCAGAGAATAGCTTTACTTTATTTAGACAACCCACTACCATTCTTTCACTCTAGTTACACATACACTCTCCTTGAATAAAACAGAGACAAGGGGATGACCAGACAAAGACTGCAGAGACTACTAATGGAATAGAATTACTGGAAGCAGTCTTATTTTAATGTTTAGGGGATAGTGAGGTAAGTTGAGCCACCCTTGTTTCTACATTTAAATTAGAGTTACATTCTAGGACACACAACATTTATAATTTCACCAAATATTTAGGAAGCGGTCATAATTTCATGGAGTCTGAAGGATAAAGCCACATGGAAAAAGTGATACGCAAGTTGGGTCCAAGAACTTTATTTTCAACAAGTCAAATGAATGTATTGTGTTACAGGTTTCATGATGCTTGTATCTAAACCAAAGTAGATAATGTTAAGATTGTTCTACACATCAGTTGCGGTCTCTATAAGCTTCAATGAGGTTCTTAACCTTGCATGAAAGTTCAGAAAGTATTCCGACCCCTTGATTTTTCCACATTTTGTTACGTTAGAGCCTTATACCAAAATTAATTAAATCGTTTTTTCCCCTCATCAATCTACACACAGTACCCCATAATGATAAAGCAAAATTATTTTTTTTTTTTTGTATTTTTGTATTTTTAAATACGGAAATATCACATTTACGTAAGTATTCACACCCTTTACTGAGTACTTTGTTGAATCACCTATCGCAGCGATTACAACATCGAGCCTTCTTGGGTATGATGCTACAAGCTTGGCACACCTGTATTTGGGGAGTTTCTCCTATTCCTTGCTGCAGATCCTCTCAAGCTCTGTCAGGTTGGATGGGGAGCATCACTGCACAGATATTTTCAGATCTTGCCAGAGATGTTCGATCGGGTTCAAGTCCGGGCTTTCGTTGGGCCACTCAAGGACATTCAGAAACTTGTCCTGAAGCCACCCCTCTGTTGTCTTGGCTGTGTGCTTAGGTTCATTGTCCTGTTGGAAGGTGAACCTTCGCCCCAGTTTGAGGTCCTGAGTACTCTGGAACAGGTTTTCATAAAGGATCTCTCTGTACTTTGCTCCATTCATTTTTGCCTCGATCCTGACAAGTCTTCCAGTCCCTTTAGCTGAAAAACATCCCCACAGCATGATGCTGCCACCACCATGCTTCACCGTAGGGATGGTGTCACGTTTCCACCAGACGTGCCGCATGGCATTCAGGCCAAAGAGTTCAATCTTGGTTTCATCAGACCAGAGAATCTTGTTTCTCATGATCTGAGAGTCCTTTAGGTGCCTTTTGGCAAACTCCAAGCGGGCTGTCATGCGCCTTTTACTGAGGGGTGGCTTCCGTCTGGCCACTCTACCATAAAGGCCTGATTGGTGGAGTGCTGCAGAGATGGTTGTCCTTCTGGAAGGTTCTCCCATCTCCACAGAGGAACACTAGAGCTCTGTCAGAGTGACCATCAGGTTCTTGGTCACCTCCCTGACCAAGACCCTTCTGCCCCGATTGCTCAGTTTGGTCGGGTGGCCAGCTCTAGGAAGAGTCTTGTTGGTTCCAAAATTATTCCATTTAAGAATGATGGAAGCCACTGTGTTCTTGGGGACCTTCAATGGGCAGATATTTTTTGGTACCCTTCCCCAGATCTGTGCATCAACACCATCCTGTCTCTGTGCTCTATGGACAATTTCTTTGACCTCATGGCTTGTTTTTTGCTCTGATATGCACTGTCAACTGTGGGACCTTATATGGACAGGTGTGTGCCTTTCCAAATCATATCCAATCAATTGAATTTACCACAGGTGGACTCCAATCAAGTTGTAGAAACATCTCAAGGATGATCAATGGAAACAGGATGCATCTGATCTCAATTTCGAGTCTCTATGTAAATAAGGTATTTCAGTTTTATATATGTTTTTAATTAGCAAATATTTCTAAAAACCTGTTTTCGCTTTGACACTGTGGGGTATTGTGTGTAGATAGCTGAGGATTTTTATTTAATCCATTGTATAATAAGGCTTCTATGTAATAAAATGTGGTAAAAGTCAAGGGGTCTGAATACTTTCTGAAGGCACTGTATGTGGACTAATATAGTCAAAATGTTTGCCTTGGGGTAAGTTGAGCCAATGGCCATGGGGTAAGTTGAGCCAATGGTTGAGTCAATGGCAAGTTGAGCAAATGTAAGTGTATTCTTCCCAGGCGTAATGCAAGGCATAATCGCTGGGATATGAGGCCTGGCCTATGTTAAAAGTTTTTTTAAAAATGGTACAAAGTTTTTGTTAAGTGTTAGCACATAAGCCTGTGTTAAAAGATGCTTAAAATTATGAAAAGACGAAAATCAATTGTGATTGTGTTGCATTGAATTGTGTTTGGGGAATAAAGAAAGATATGATTTTAAAAAGGTAGTGGTAATATTTCATTCAGTAAAGAAATTTGCAGGCGGCTTAACTTGCCCTGTCCCACAGCTCATCGTACCCCAAGAGACCACTTTATTTTGGACAGGATTTGTTTTCTAAACTGCAATATTTACATGAATTCTGATTATTTCCAGAACACATCCTGAAATATTTGTAGATATCTTTGTTAAAGAGAATACTAAACAGTCATCACTAGCTGACCGCCGCCCAGTACCTTGCCATGAACCTTAGACACTGTCACTAACCGGCTACCAGCGGGTACTCTACCCTGCACCTTAGACTGTTGCCCTATGTACATAGAGTCATTGAACACTGGTCACTTTAATAATGTTCACATACTGTTTTACCACTTTACAGTATGTGTATACTGAACAAAAATAATAACGCAACATGCAAAAATGTCTAAGATTTTACTGAGTTACAGTTCATATAAGGAAATCAATCAATTTAAATACACTGCTCAAAAAAATAAAGGGAACACTAAAATAACACATCCTAGATCTGAATGAATGAAATAATCTTATTAAATACTTTTTTCTTTACATAGTTGAATGTGCTGACAACAAAATCACACAAAAATAATCAATGGAAATCGAATTTATCAACCCATGGAGGTCTGGATTTGGAGTCACACTCAAAATTAAAGTGGAAAACCACACTACAGGCTGACCCAACATTGATGTAATGTCCTTAAAACAAGTCCAAATGAGACTCAGTAGTGTGTGTAGCCTCCACGTGCCTGTATGACCTCCCTACAACGCCTGGGCATGCTCCTGATGAGGTGGCGGATGGTCTCCTGAGGGATCTCCTCCCAGACCTGGACTAAAGCATCCGCCAACTCCTGGACAGTCTGTGGTGCAACGTGGTGTTGGTGGATGGAGCGAGACATGATGTCCCAGATGTGCTCAATTGGATTCAGGTCTGGGGAACGGGCGGGCCAGTCCATAGCATCAATGCCTTCATCTTGCAGGAACTGGTGACACACTCCAGCCACATGAGGTCTAGCATTGTCTTGCATTAGGAGGAACCCAGGGCCAACCGCACCAGCATATGGTCTCACAAGGGGTCTGAGGATCTCATCTCGGTACCTAATGGCAGTCAGGCTACTTCTGGCGAGCACATGGAGGGCTGTGCGGCCCCCTAAAGAAATGCCACCCCACACCATGACTGACCCACCGCCAAACCGGTCATGCTGGAGGATGTTGCAGGCAGCAGAACGTTCTCCACGGCATCTCCAGACTCTGTCAGGTCTGTCACATGTGCTCAGTGTGAACCTGCTTTCATCTGTGAAGAGCACAGTGCGCCAGTGGTGAATTTGCCAATCTTGGTGTTCTCTGGCAAATGCCAAACATCCTGCACGGTGTTGGGCTGTAAGCACAACCCCCACCTGTGGACGTCGGGCCCTCATATCACCTTCATGGAGTCTGTTTCTGACCGTTTGAGCAGACACATGCACATTTGTGGCCTGCTGGAGGTCATTTTGGAGGGCTCTGGCAGTGCTCCTCTTGGTCCTCCTTGCACAAAGGCGGAGGTAGCGGTCCTGCTGCTGGCTTGTTGCCCTCCTACGGCCTCCTCCACGTCTCCTGATGTACTGGCCTGTCTCCTGGTAGTGCCTCCATGCTCTGGACACTACGCTGACAGACACAGCACACCTTCTTGCCACAGCTCGCATTGATGTGCCATCCTGGATGAGCTGCACTACCTGAGCCACTTGTGTGGGTTGTAGACTCCGTCTCATGCTACCACTAGAATGAAAGCACCGCAAGCATTCAAAAGTGACCAAAACATCAGCCAGGAAGCATAGGAACTGAGAAGTGGTCTGTGGTCACCACCTGCAGAACCACTCCTTTATTGGGGGTGTCTTGCTAATTGCCTATAATTTCCACCTGTTGTCTATTCCATTTGCACAACAGCATGTGAAATTTATTGTCAGTCAGTGTTGCTTCCTAAGTGGACAGTTTGATTTCACAGAAGTGTGATTGACTTGGAGTTACATTGTGTTGTTTAAGTGTTCCCTTTATTTTTTTGAGCAGTGTAAATTCATTAGGCCCTAATCTATGGATTTCACATGACTGGGAATATAGATATGCATCTTTTGGTCACATATACCTTTAAAAAAAAGTAGCGGCGTGGATCAGAAAACCAGTCAGTATCTGGTGTGATCACCATTTGCCTCATGCAGCGTGACACATCTCCTTCGCATAGAGTTGATCAGGCTGTTGATTGTAGCCTGTGGACTGTTGTCCCACTCCTCTTCAATGGCTGTGCAAAGTTGCTGGATATTGGTGGGAACTGGAACACAGAGTAGTAAACGTCAATCCAGAGCATCCCAAACATGCTCAATGGGTAACATGTCTGGTGAGTATGAAGGCCATGGAAGAACTGGGCCATTTTCAGCTTCCAGGAATTGTGTACAGATCCTTGCGACATGGGGCTGTGCATTATCATGCTGAAACATGAGGTGATGGCAGAGGATAAATGGGTGATCGCAGAGGACAACGGGCCTCAGGATCTCATCACGGTATCTCTGTGCATTCAAATTGCCATTGAGAAAATGCAATTGTGTTTGTTGTCTGTAGCTTATGCCTACCTCTCGCCCACACAACGACATACACGTGGTCTGCGGTTGTGAGACCGGTTGGACGTACTGGCAAAATCTCTAAAATGACGTTGGAGACGGCTTATGGTAGAGAAATTAAGCTCTGGTGAACATTCCTGGATTCAGCATGCCAATCGCAAAAACTGAAACATCTGTGGCATTGTGTTGTGTGACAAAACTGCACATTTTAGAGTGACCTTGCATTGTCCCCAGCACAAGGTGCACCTGTTTAATGATCATGCTGTTTAATCAGCTTCTTGATATGACACACCTGTCAGGTGGATTGATTATCTTGGCAAATGAGAAATGCTCAATAACAGTGATGTAAACAAATTTGTGCACAATATTTTTGAGAAATACGCTTTTTGTGTGTCTGGAACATTTCTGGGATCTTTAATTTCAGCTCATGAAACATGAGAACAACACTTACCATGTTGCTTTTATATTGTTGTTCACTATATTCTAGTCATGGCTCATCCTATATAAGTACTGCTGTACACACCTTTTCTAGTCATGTACTGTCCATACTCCACACCATTTTTTATATAGAACACCTACTCATTCAATGGTTTTTCTTTATTTTTACTATTTTCTACATTGAACCTGGGGTGGCGGGTAGCCTAGTGGTTAGAGCGTTGGGCCAGTAACTGAAAGGTTGCTAGAACGAATCCCCGAGCTGACAAGGTAAAATTCTGTCGTACTGCCCCTGAACAAGGCAGTTAACCCACTGTTCCTAGGCCGTCATTGTAAATAAGAATGTGTTCTTAACTGACTTGCCTAGTTAAATAAAAAATAAAAAATAATAGTGAAGACATAAAAACTATGAAATAACACATATGGAATCATGTAGTCACCAAAAAAGTGTTAAGCAAATCACAATATATTTTATATTTGAGACTCTTCCCTTTGCCTTGATAACAGATTTGCACACTCTTGGCATTCTCTCAACCAGCTTTATGAGGTAGTCACCTGGAATGCATTTCAATTAACAGGTGTGCCTTGTTAAAAGTTAATTTGTGGAATTTATTTCATTCTTAATGCGTTTGAGCCAATCAGTTGTGTTGTGACAAGGTAGGGGGTTATACAGAAGATAGCCCTATTTGGTAAAATACCAAATCCATATTATGGCAAGAACAGCTCAAATAAGCAAAGAGAAACAACAGTCCATTATTACTTTAAGACATGATGGTCAGTCAATACGGAACATTTCAAGAACAAGAAGCTTCAAGTGCAGTCGCAAAAACCATCAAGCGCTACCATGAAACATGCTCTCATGAGGACCGGCACAGGAAAGGAAGACCCAGAGTTACCTCAAGTTGAGGATAAGTTCATTAGAGTTAAGTACACCTCAGATTGCAGCCCAAATAAATGCTTCACAGAGTTCAAGTAACAGACCCTCTCAAAATCAACTGTTCAGAGGAGACTGTGTGAATCAGGCCTTCATGGTTGAATTGCTGCAAAGAAACCACTACTAAAGGACACACATAATAAGAAGAGACTTGCTTGGACCAAGAAACACGAGCAATGGAAATTATACTGGTGTAAATGTGTCCTTTGGTCTGATGAGTCCAAATTCGAGATTTTTGGTTCCAACTGCCATGTGTTTGTGAGACGCAGAGTAGGTGAACGGATGATCTCCGCATGTGTGGTTCCCACCGTGAAGCATGGAGGAGGAGGTGTGATGGTGTGTTTTTTGTTGTTGCTGTGACACTGTCTGTGATTTATTTCGAATTCAAGGCACACGATAAGCCATCCCATCTGGTTTGTGCTTAGTGGGGACTATCATTTGTTTTTCAACAGGACAATGACCCAAAACACACCTCCAGGTTGTGTAAGGGCTATATGACAAAGAAGGAGAGTGATGAAATGCTGAATCAGATGAGTTGGCCTCAGAAATCACCCAACCTTAACCCAATTGAGATGGTTTGGGATGAGTTGGACCGCAGAGTGAAGGAAAAGCAGCCAACAAGTGCTATGTGGGAACTCCTTCAAGACTGTTGAAAAAGCATTCCTCATGAAGTTAGTTGAGAGAATGCCAAGAGTGTGCAAAGCTGTCATCAAGGCAAAAGGTGGCTTTGAAGAACTCAAATATAAAATATATTTTGATTTGTTTAACACTTATTTGGTTACTACATAATTACATATTTGTTATTTCATAGTATTGATGTCTTCACCATTATTCTACAATGTAGAATAGTAAAAATAAAGAAAAACCCTTGAATGAGTAGGTGTGTCCAAACTTTTGCCAGGTACTGTATATAAAAACAGTGTACTGCCCCACATGAAAAATAGTAAATACTACAGTATTATCCGCAACAAAAACACTGTTGTAAATACTACAGTAGTGTCCGCAAAAACACTACTTTACTTGTCACGCCCTGATCTGTTTTACTTGTCCTTTTGCTTGTCTCCACCCCCCTCCAGGTGTCACCCATCTTCCCCATTATACCCTATGTTTTCTGTCTGTCTGTGCGAGTTCGTTTTGTTCCTCAAACCTACCAGTGTTTTTCCCCTTGCTCCTGCCTTGTCAACTTTCCTGTGTTCTATTTTTCCCAGTTTTGTCCTTTCTGCCTGCCCTGCCCAGGCAGGGTCAGGGCAGGCAGAGGTCGGTAATCCAGAGTAGAGGGTAAAGGACAGCAGGCAGGCTCAGGGTCAGCCCTGAGCCTGCCTGTTGTCCTGTACCTTTGCCCCACTACTCTGGATTACCGACCTCTGCCTGACCTGACCCTAAGCCTGCCTGCTGTCCTGTACCTTTGCCTTCCTGTGTTTGAATTAATAAACTTTTGTTACTTCGACACTGTCTTCACCTGGGTCTTACCTTACCACTATTTAATTTGCATAAAGCCTGCCCATTCCCCTCCCCCACATCCCAATTTGTGCCACCCATAAGTGCAAAACTACATGCCAAGTATAGACCTATTGTGTTCCATGTTATAGAGAAGAGAAGATGCTCTGAACTATACGTTCAGATGCCCACATCTACTTACATACAGGTTATGGAAAAATTGCTATTTTAGTATTTCTCCAGTAGGTTTCATCAAGGAGAAAACCTCCACTTCTATACAAAAGATAATAAAACAAAAACTATAGTAAATACTACAGTAATCTCCGTAAAAACACTACAGTAAATACAACACTATATTACAGTCTGCAAAAACACTACAGTAAACACTAAAGTACTACAATTCTCGAACACACTACATTAATTACTATAGTATATACTACAGTTTTCTTTTACTACAGTATTTATACTATAGTTATAGGTAAGTACTACAGTGTTGTTGCGGACTTCAGTATACTACAGTGAATACTACAGTGTTGTCCGCAAAACCACTATATAACCACTATAACCTGCCCACTTGACCCTATCCCCTCCTCTCTTCTCCAGACCATTTCCGGAGACCTTCTCCCCTACCTCACCTCGCTCATCAACTCATCCTTGACCGCTGGCTACGTCCCTTCCGTCTTCAAGAGAGCGAGAGTTGCACCCCTTCTGAAAAAACCTACACTCGATCCCTCCGATGTCAACAACTACAGACCAGTATCCCTTCTTTCTTTTCTCTCCAAAACTCTTGAACGTGCCGTCCTTGGCCAGCTCTCCTGCTATCTCTCTCAGAATGACCTTCTTGATCCTAATCAGTCAGGTTTCAAGACTGGGCATTCAACTGAGACTGCTCTTCTCTGTGTCACGGAGGCTCTCCGCACTGCTAAAGCTAACTCTCTCTCCTCTGCTCTCATCCTTCTAGACCTATCTGCTGCCTTTGATACTGTGAACCATCAGATCCTCCTCTCCACCCTCTCCGAGTTGGGCATCTCTGGCGCGGCCCACGCTTGGATTGCGTCCTGCCTGACAGGTCGCTCCTACCAGGTGGCGTGGCGAGAATCTATCTCCGCACCACGCGCTCTCACCACTGGTGTCCCCCAGGGCTCTGTTCTAGGCCCTCTCCTATTCTCGCTATACACCAAGTCACTTGGCTCTGTCATGTCCTCACATGGTCTCTCCTATCATTGCTATGCAGACGACACACAATTAATCTTCTCCTTTCCCCCTTCTGATAACCAGGCGGTGAATCGCATCTCTGCATGTCTGTCAGACATATCAGTGTGGATGACGGATCACCACCTCAAGCTGAACCTCGGCAAGACGGAGCTGCTCTTCCTCCCGGCGAAGGACTGCCCGTTCCATGATCTCGCCATCACGGTTGACAACTCCCTTGTGTCCTCCTCCCAGAGTGCTAAGAACCTTGGCGTGATCCTGGACAACACCCTGTCGTTCTCCACTAACATCAAGGCGGTGACCCGATCCTGTAGGTTCATGCTCTACAACATTCGCAGAGTACGACCCTGCCTCACACAGGAAGCGGCGCAGGTCCTAATCCAGGCACTTGTCATCTCCCGTCTGGATTACTGCAACTCGCTGTTGGCTGGGCTCCCTGCCTGTGCCATTAAACCCCTACAACTCATCCAGAACGCCGCAGCCCGTCTGGTGTTCAACCTTCCCAAGTTCTCTCACGTCACCCCGCTCCTCCGCTCTCTCCACTGGCTTCCAGTTGAAGCTCGCATCCGCTACAAGAATATGGTGCTTGCCTACGGAGCTGTGAGGGGAACGGCACCTCCATACCTTCAGGCTCTGATCAGGCCCTACACCCAAACAAGGGCACTGCGTTCATCCACCTCTGGCCTGCTGGCCCCCCTACCTCTGAGGAAGCACAGTTCCCACTCAGCCCAGTCAAAACTGTTCGCTGCTCTGGCACCCCAATGGTGGAACAAGCTCCCTCACGACGCCAGGACAGCGGAGTCAATCACCACCTTCCGGAGACACCTGAAACCCCACCTCTTTAAGGAATACCTGGGATAGGATAAAGTAATCCTTCTAACCCCCCCCCCCCCCTTAAAAGATTTAGATGCATTATTGTAAAGTGTTTGTTCCACTGGATATCATAAGGTGAATGCACCAATTTGTAAGTCGCTCTGGATAAGAGCGTCTGCTAAATGACTTAAATGTAAATGTAAATGTAGTAATACTACTGCATTTGGACCATAGTATAATATAGTATTTTTTATATGGGCTACAGCAATGGCAGCTCAATGGTGAAATTATGATGCAATGTTGTCTGAAGTTGTGCCACTGCCACATTGCATTGTCTGCAAGGCCTTCTCTCAACTCAGAAGATTGACTATTCCACGAAGAAGACAAGTTGAGACAAGTTGAATAAATTATCCGGCGGCACAATTTTAGCATTTCCCAGGATTATACCCCAGTGACAGACTCATCCCGTCTCTCTCTGTCTCTCCCTCTCTCTCTGTCTCTCCCTTTCTCCCTCTCTCTCGCTATCTCTCTCCGTCTTTCTGTCTGTCTGTCTCTCTCTCTCCCTCTCTCCCTCTCACTCTCAGACTGGTTTCTCTGTAAAAGGAATGGAGGATTCTGAAAGCGACGCCTACACCATTTCATATTTATACGAGACTCTGTTCTCTATGAGCAAGCATCCATCCAGCAAAGGCTCTCCAAACACAGGTGAGTATCTGTCATCATTCAGCAGAAACAGAGAATACATTTTGTTTTAGCCCCAGTACCAGTGGCTTCTGCCTCGGTCTCAGAGGCTGAATGATGAATAATGCAGAAAAGGCTGATGTTTCAGAGAAGCTAGGAAGCTCTGATTTAAAATGGCCTATAGAATCTTACGTTTCAACAGAAATACCTGGGCTGTGGTCACTAGGCACACAACTGGAGAAACCATTTTGAAATGGAGGAGGTAGCTAAGGTATAATAACCCTGTCCAATTACAGCATTTATTTATTTATTTTCCATTTCAAAACTGTTTCACCATTTCGTGTCAATTAAACATGACCCAAGTCCCCAGATGTGGAGAGAATCATCAGTCATGAGCCTGTGGTCTGCTTAGCCATGTACTGACCATGTGGAGAGAAGCATCATTCATGAGCCTGTGGTCTGCTTAGCCATGTACTGACCATGCCCGACTCAACACTTGGCACAGAGCCATTGGTCCAATATTGTCAATGCTCCAAGAACCCCTTAAGTGATCTATGCTGGAACTCTGACATGCAGGAGGAGAGAGAGAGAGAGAGAGAGAGAGGAAGGGGAAGGGCCTCATATATTAAGGGCTCCAGTCCAGTACTTAGCCTACGCTATGCACAGAGTATAAATAAAGGTGGTTTTGCTCCTGTTATTACATTACCATTTAAATAGCATTATATCTGCTAGAGTAACTGACTGGCACACACCTCCCCTCATTTAGCCTGGAACAGGACTTGAAAACAAACTTAAAAATGTCATAATAGAGCCAGGAGCAGACTACAACTCAAAAGGCCCACGACCTTCAGATTTGGCAATATCATTGTACCTCAGTGTTACGTAATACATCAATACAGGGCCAATACAGGGCCATACAGGGCCAATATAGGGCCAGTACAGGGCCAATACAGGGCCAATACAGGCAGCACTAGGCATCAGAGCAGTATATCATCTCTTCACCAATAAATACCATAAACACAGGCGTACAAAGAAGGCTTTAGGTTGAGAGCACTTGACAATAACAGGAGCAATAGCTAGCTATGAGAACAACATCTCATCCAGGAAAAGAAGCACCCTTTCTAAGAAAAGCAAATCGATAGAGCAGCTTGATTATCCATCTCCCAAAGGTTAAACACACTCAAATACTGGCCTTTCATCACTAAGGGGGGGAATTGTGTCCTAACACCCAGGGGATAAGCGATGGTCCAGGCGATGGTCCCGGGCCAGGGAGCTGCCAACTGGCGGCTTGAAGGCCCTCAGATCAACCCCCCAGTCAACTTACTGTTGCCAGATAGAATAGCAGAATACACAAGGTGGAATTCGAAATTTGGTTGTGCATCAACAGTTTTCCTCTTGCTATGTCAGTCACTGCTAGTCAGTCAATTAGCCCATGTCAGCAAATTTGTTTGCTTGTTATCATGGTTGAATTACCGGCCGGGGGGCCCCCATTGAGTTTTTAAATCATTGTCACTCAGATATATGATATTAAAACTGCAAACATTTATTTCCAATCTATGGCAAAATGTGTAGAATTGCAGGAAATGAGCTGTAAAACAGCTCATTTTCCTCTCCGCCCCATGGCAAAATGAGTAGAATTGCATGAAATGAGATATAAAATAGCGAAATCTTCTCTCCGCCCCATGGCTAAATGTGTAGATTCAGCAAACTTGCTTTAAAAACTGCAAAAAAATTCTCCACTGTCAAGAGGGGGGCCACTAAAATCTTTGCTCGCTATGCAGCCCCTCATGATGAGCTCAGATTTTTTGTGGCCCCCACCCCCATCAAAGTTGCCCATTCCTGGTCCAGGCTATTAGATTGGAGTGAGAGCCGATGGACAGCTGCACGGCCAGGGCAGAAGAGCTGTGATGGCCAGAGCCTGATTATCTACACTCGCCTCTCCCCTCACAGATGCTCAGGTCAATCTGTTAGACAGCCAGGGATCCGGCAGACAATCTTTTTCACTGACACGGCTTGCCCGCCCTCTCCAGCCCATCCCAACTCCCCGTGACAGAAAACATTATTAGGCCTTTCACAAGCAGAAAGAGAGAGAGGTCTGGAAGGTAATAAGTGGAAAGAGAGGAGAAAGCAAAAGGCTCTGGGAGAATATGTGGGGTTGTGGAGGTGCTGAGTCAGCTTGTCACAGATCATACAGGCGACAGGTCTACTTTCTGAATGCAGCCAAGCCGGGGTCTCAAATCAAAAAGGCAGTTCTCACACTAATCAATGAGATGATATAGGGTCACTGTCAAGTGAACCTCTGCTGCAGACATGACTGTGCTTCTCAAACAGAAACACTTACTGAGGTACTGTTAGTTACTTATGTGATAATTAACTAATATGATTTAAGATAATTATTTCAATAGTTGATGCTTAATAGAGTGCTGAATATGAAAACATAAATATGATGACAGTCGTTATTCATTTCAACTGCATATTCCACATTTGATATTCTTTACCATTTTCTGCAGTACTTTTACTTCAGCCACGCTATTTCTGCACACTCTGAGTCAATGCTCACTCAGGAATCCTAAGCTATCCTACAAGTCAAGTGTTCCAAATTCAGTCAGCACTCTCCTCCTGTATTGTTCACGAGTGTAGGTAGTTCTGAGGCATTGGGAGAGGAGAGGAAGAGAGGAAGAGGAAGAGAGAGGAAGCGAGAGAGAGAGAGAGAGAGAGAGAGAGAGAACATTGTTGGGTGGGTGTTGCACTGTGTTGGCTGGATGTGCCGGAGCCTGAGGCGCATCCTGTTGCTCTGCCCATTGTGTTGTGTTGGTCCACAGAGCTGCCAGCTCAGTGAGGATGTGAGTGAAGACAGATAACCAGCCACAGCCTGCTGGGCCTGAACAGCGTGCTGGAGCAATCAGAGCAGCACCCCACCATCTCTGGGTTAGCAGCACTGGGGCTAGAGCTAGATTAGACCAGAGGTACTGCTACCGCTGCTAATGCTGTTACTGCCGCAGTGGGCTTTTTTAGTGGGAAGAGAGGAGCTGCATAACAGAACATCAATGAGTAGAGAGAGTGTGTGGGAAAGTGAGGGTGTGTGAGAGAGAAACTATGTATGAGAGAGAGACAGACACAGACAGAGAGAGAGAGAGAGAGAGAGAGAGAGAGAGAGAGAGAGAGAGAGAGAGAGAGAGAGAGAGAGAGAGAGAGAGAGAGAGAGAGAGAGAGAGAGAGAGAGAGAGAGGAAAAGAAGATGCACATTTGTGAGAGACTGAGAGTCTAAGAAGACACCCTTTGTATAGCCAATGTGGCCCATAATCCTGTCATGGCCACCTAACACACAAACCTATCAGACCTTTCACCATTAATCCCTCCAAAAGAGATTAGGTCCAGTGTCCCTGAGTAAAATTTCCCTTTTTCTCTTTTCAACAATCTCCTTCCATTTTCCAGAAGAACTCCACAGTCAGGAGCCAAGGGGACTCTTACTTTACTTTCCTACAATGAGATTAATTTAGCCAAATAAGCAGGGCAGCAGAATGCTTGAATACTTATCAGTGGCGCAGCGAATTAGCAACGTAATGAAGAAGCCATCGTCTTATCGGTGCTGTGCTCAGTGTTCTGCGGTATGGAACTGTCCTTCTATATGTCAGTCAAACTGTCACAAGCGTCGAAAGGATTAGACCAAGGCGCAGCATGTATAGTGCTCATCATTTACTTTTAATGAAAAGCACTTCACAACAAAATAATAAACGCTCAACAGTTCCGTCAGGTACAATCACTAAACGGAAAATAAACACCCACAAAACCCAAAGAAAAACAGGCTGCCTAAGTATGGCTTCCAATCAGAGACAACGAAAGACACCTGCCTCTGATTGGAAACCATACTCGGCCACACATGGAAAATGAAACATAGAAACAGAAAACTAGAACAAATTCCCCTAGAAACAAACCAACCCCAAAACACACAAAACAACCCTCCTGCCTCGCCCTGTCCATTCTACTATGGCAAAATGACCCTTCTCACTGGTCAGGACGTGACAGTAACCCCCCCCCCCCCCCCCCCCGAAGATGCAGACCCCGGCTGCACCCCAAACAAAAAACCCACAAAAACAACCCCAAACCTAAAGGAAGGGAAGGGAGGGTGGCCACTGACTACGACGGTTCCTGTGCTACACCCAACCCTTCCGCCAATCCTCCAGCTCTAGCTCCGGGCGTAGCCCCCGTTCTGCGCTGCCGACCACCGCCGGAGACTCTGGGCTGCAGACCGTTAACGAAGGCTCTGGGCTGCAGACCGTCATTGAAGACTCTGGGCTGCAGACCATCGCTGGAGGCCCCGGGCTGAGAGGTGTCGCTGGAGGCCCCGGGCTGAGAGGCGTCGCTGGAGGCCCCGGGCTGAGAGGCGTCGCTGGAGGCCCCTGGCTGAGAGGCGTCGCTGGAGGCCCCGGGCTGAGAGGCGTCGCTGGAGGCCCAGGGCTGAGGGGCGTCGCTGGAGGCTCCGGGCTGAGGCGCGTCGCTGGAGGCTCCGGGCTGAGGCGCGTCGCTGGAGGCTCCGGGCTGAGGAGCGTCGCTAGAGGCTCCGGGCTGAGGAGCGTCGCTGGAGACTCCGGGCTGAGGAGCGTCGCTGGAGACTCCGGGCTGAGGAGCGTCGCTGGAGACTGCGGGCTGAGGAGCGTCGCTGGAGGCTCCGGCTGAGAGCGTCGCTGGAGGCTCTGGGCTGAGGAGCGTAGCTGGAGGCTGCGGGATTGAGGAGCGTAGCTGGAGGCTGCGGGATTGAGGAGCGTAGCTGGAGGCTCCGGGCTGAGGAGCGTAGCTGGAGGCTCCGGGCTGAGGAGCGTCGCCGTAGGTTCCGTGCCTTGGATCCTCACTGGAGGCTTTGTGCCATGGATCATCACTGGAGGCTCCGGGCCATGGATTATCACTGGAGGCTTCGTGCCATGGATCATCCCTACAGGCTCCGGGCCATGGATCATCACAGGAGGCTTCGTGCCATGGATCATCCCTACAGGCTCCGGGCCGAGGAGCGTCGCTGGAGTCTCCGGGCTGAGGATTATCGCTGGAGGCTTCGGGCCATTGATCATTACCGGAGGCCTCCTATGGGGAGCTGGAACTGGTCTCACCAGACTGGGGAGACGCACAGGAGACTGGGTGCGCAGAGCTGGCACAGGGCACACTGGGCCGTGGAGGCGCACCGGAGGTCTGGAGCTCAGGGCTGGCACACCCCGTCCTGGCTGGATGGTCACTGTAGCCCAGCAAGGGCGGGGGGCTGGCACAGGACGAACTGTGCTGCGCTGGTGAACGGGGGGTACCGTGCGTAGAGCAGGCGCAGGATAACCTGGGCCGTAGAGACGCACTGGAGACCAGACACGCTGAGCCGGCGCAGTTCTTCCTGGCTGACGGCCAACTCTAGCACGGCAACTGTGAGGAGCTTGCACCGAGCGCACCGAGCTGTGAGTGCGCTCCGGCGACACAGTGCGCATCACCGCATAATACGGTGCTTGCTCGGTCACTCGCTCCCCACGGTAAGCACAGGGAGTTGGCTCAGGTCTCAACCCGACCTCGCCAATCTCCCCGTATGCCCCCCCCCCAAAATAATTTGGCCGCTGCCTCTCGGGCTTCCGTTCCTTCCTTGCCTGTTCCTCCCAGTATCGCTGTTCCGCTCTCGCTGCCTCTATCTCCTCCGGCGAGCGGCAATACTCTCCAGGTCTAGTCCAAGGTCCTGCCCCATCCAGGATTTCCTCCCAGGTCCAGGACTCCAAGTACCTCCTCCCACGCTGCTTGGTCTTCTTTTGGTGGGTGGTTCTGTCACAAGTGTCGAAAGGATTAGACCAAGGCGTAGCGTGTATAGTGCTCATTCTGCCTTTTAATGAAAACACTTCAATAACAAAATAACAAACGTCCAACAGTTCCGACAGGTAAGAACAACTAAACGGAAAACAAACACCCACAAAACCCAAAGAAAAACAGGCTGCCTAAGTATGGCTTCCAATCAGAGACAACGAAAGACACCTGCCTCTGATTGGAAACCATACTCGGCCACACATGGAAAATGAAACATAGAAACAGAAAACTAGAACAAATTCCCCTAGAAACAAACCAACCCCAAAACACACAAAACAACCCCCCTGCCTCGCCCTGTCCATTCTACTATGGCAAAATGACCCTTCTCACTGGTCAGGAGGTGACACTAACAGGGAGCAGAATGAAGGGGAACCAAATCTCTGAAGTGACAGAATCACTGTTCCTCTTCAACTCCTCCTCCTATGGAATAGAGAAAAGAGTCTCCATTTTGATATCATGACTAAAGCCTCAAAACCTCTCACTGTAGCCATAGAAACTGGTATCTTTTATCACAGGAAAACATGATGCAAGATCCTGTCTCTGAAAGCCCACTTCAGGATCAGGATGTCCAGCTGAACACTCCAATTCCATCACAGCAAAATCCCTGTTCACCTGTTCCAGCACACTTCTCACATCCACCACATTGAAAACCCAGCTCTAATGTGATGCTTCTCTCTCTCTGTCTTCATCTCTCTGTTTTTCTCTCTCTACCTCTCCCCGTCTCTCTCTCTCTATCGCTCTCTCTCTCCTGGGTGTAACGGTAATGACTTGGGAGATTGAGGTGATACAGGCAGTCGGGTTCAGATCCTTGTCTACTTTTCAAAGTAAACCAAAACATTAGAAGCACAAAGCCAATCAGCATGTTAAATGATTTGTTGTGATGTTAATCTGATCTGTACAGCTCCTGTGCTGATTATACCTGGTAGAAGCAATTGCCACATATCTCAGTAAATTATGTTCTGTATCGAAAGCATGTAAGAGGATAAAGAGAGCTCCACTTTTTTCTATTTCAAATTCAACTCCTAATTCAATTCATGATTGTTCAATTTATTTGCATGAATGGATGGTCGTTCAGCACTGGATAATTAACATACAAACAAACGCACACAGTGCACATGCACATGCACACACACACGCACAAACACACACACAAACTCACACAAACAGTTTGGAAAGGTTGCTGCTGGCTCCAGGTGGAGATGGACCCAACACATCCGACAGTAAAATGTATACTGGACAAAAATATAATCGCAACATGCAACAATTTCAAAGATTGTACTGAGTTGCATTTCATATAAGGAAATCAGTCAATTTAAATAAATTCATTAGGCCCTAATCTATGGATTTCACATGACTGGGAATACAGATGCGCATCTTTTGGTCACATATACCTTAACAAAAAAGAAGGGATGTGGATCAGAAAACCAGTCAGTATCTGGTGTGACCACCATTTTCCTCATGCAGCGTGACACATCTCCTTCACATAGAGTTGATCAGGCTGTTGATTGTGGCCTGTGGACTGTTGTCCCACTCCTCTTCAATGGCTGTGCGAAGTTGCTAAATATTGGTGGGAACTGGAACACGATGTTGTACACGTCAATCCAGAGCATCCCAAACATGCTCAATGGTTGACATGTCTGGTGAGTATGCAGGCCATGGAAGAACTGGGACATTTTCAGCTTCCAGGAATTGTGTACAGATCCTTGTGACATGGGGCAGTGCATTATCATGCTGAAACATGAGGTGACAGCGGTGGAGGAATGGCACGACAATGGGCCTCAGGATCTCATCACGGTATCTCTGTGCATTCAAATTGCCATCAATAAAATGAAATTGTGTTCATTGTCCATGGCTTATGCCTGCCCATACCATAACCCTACCTCCACCACAGCTCTCCCACATGATGCCATCTGCCATCTGCCCGGTACAGTTGAGATCGGGATTCATCCATGAAAAGCACACTTCTCCAGTGTGCCAGTGGCCATTAAAGGTGAGTATTTGCCCACTGAAGTTGGTCACGATTCCAAAATGCAGTCAGGTCAAGACCCTGGTGAGGATGGCGAGCATGCAGATGAGCTTCCCTGAGACGGTTTCCGACAGTTTGTGTAGAAATGATTTGATTGTACAAACCCACAATATCATCAGCTGCCCGGGTGGCTGGACTCAGACAATCTCGCAGGTGAAGACGTCGGATGTGGAGGTCCTGGCCTGGCGTGGTTGCACATGTTCTGCATTTGTGAGGCCGGTTGGACGTACTGCCAAATTCTCTAAAACAACGTTGGAGGCAGCTTATGGTAGAGAAATAAACATGAAATTATCTGGCAACAGCTCTGGTGGACATTCTTTCAGTCATCATGCAAATTTGCACACTCCTTCAAAACGTAAGACATCTATGGCATTGAGTTTTGTGACAAAACTTCACACTTTAGAGTGGCCTTTTATTGTCCCCAGTACAAGATCATGCTGTTTAATCAGTTTCTTGATATGCCACACCTGTCAAGTGGATGGATTATCTTGGCTAAGGAGAAATGCTCACTAACAGGGATGTAACCAAATTTATGCACAAAATTTGAGAAATAAGCATTTTTGTGCGTATGGGACATTTCTGGGTTTTTTATTTCAGCTCATGAAACATGGGACCAACACTTTACATGTTGCGTTTACATTTTTGTTCAGGGTAATTAGTGTAAGTGGCTGTTTCAGAGGCAGTGAAATGAAAGGACTGCTATTGACCCTGGCCCTGAAAACACTCACAACGCAGCCAACAAAGGACTACTCGCTGCCGCTGGACGACCAAAACGTTCAGAAGTGAAAATGGGACTTGATGAGAGTGTACTGATAACCTTGTTGAGCTGTATGGGATTACAAGGATCTACTGACTACAATGATGTGACAGTTCTTTATCACATCTAAAACATAGTTATCACTGTTCAATAACCCCTGAAATGTTGTATATGACTGAGAGAAAGAGTGGTTTGTTAGAGCTAGTAAAGGTCATGTATCAGATAGATACACAGGCCAGGCAGTCAGCATCTGTATAGGGTCCTTTGAATAGAGACACACACAGCCTGTAAGTCTCTAGGTTCCATATCTAGTAACTCACTCAAGCCACATGATTCAACTAATCATTCAATGGACTGAGCTGATTTAGTTTCCCTCCCCAGGACATGCAGTGGTGATAGGATTTGAGGAGAGCTGGGAAACCTGGCATCTCCTGGAGGATCGGGCTGGATCTGATAAAAGTTTGCTTTTGGGCCAAAACGTTTTCCTGAAAGGTTTTTCCTTTTGTGTTTGATCTATGTTCCTCGTGGAGTAAAACGGTATAAGACAGGTCAGTTGAGTCAGAGTTTTTCCTGGTAAGGTGATATGGTCAGGAAAAACACCTATCATGTCTCTGTCCTTTCCCACAAGGTGAACACCAATGAACACAGACAGCTAGCTGCAATGTTTCTGTTACATAGATGGGAGGGTGATAGGGGAAGGAGCTCCCTGGGTAGAGTTGGCCGGGTGTCGGGTGCTGCATTTATACTCCTGTTATCAACAACAGTATGGAAATCAACTCTTCAACATGTATCATTATTATGGTCCCTCCTCTCTCCCCACATCCATCAATGATTTATCTCTTCTACTGTCCTTATCCATTCCCCCACTTCTCTCTCTCTGTGAAGGAAGCATTTTACAGGTGCAGTCTCAACAGGCTCAGCTTGAACCCTGGTGAGGTGAACATAAATACTACTCCATGTCAGGCCACTTAGTGAGAGTATGAGAGACATGGAGTGTAGAGAGTATGTGTGTGTGTGTCGTGTATGACTATGAGAGGAGCGAGAGAAAGTAGGGGGTGAGAGTGGGACCAACAAGAGAGGGTGAGGGAGATACACAAGGAGAAAAACAAAGACAGTCTGAGCCACTGCCACAACAGCTAGCTCCATCCACAATGCTGTAACCCAGCCCCTCAGAGAGAGTGTCTGTGCTGCCACAACAGCTAGCTCCATCCACAATGCTGTAACCCAGCCCCTCAGAGAGAGTGTCTGTGCTGCCACAACAGCTAGCTCCATCCACAATGCTGTAACCCAGCCCCTCAGAGAGAGAGAGAGCGTCTGTGCTGCCACAACAGCTAGCTCCATCCACAATGCTGTAACCCAGCCCCTCAGAGAGAGAGAGCGTCTGTGCTGCCACAACACCCGGTGGAAGCGCTGCAATAATCCAGCCATCATCCATCCCACCGAGGCCCCCAATCAGCCGTGGCTCATACACACACACGCACACACACACGCACACACGCACACACACACACTGTCTTGTCACACCTCACAGCCCTGAGTTAGGGGTTGCTTAGTAACTGAAGGTTAATGACATCATAGATCTCAGTGTTAGTCAGTGCCTGAAGCCACAACACAGAGAAATGTCACAATTACAGTCCCAGTGAGGCGAGGTGAAGTGAGGCACTTTAGGACTCCATCACTTCACAGGTGTGAGATGTCTCAAAGACATGTGTCCTTGTTGGTGTTGCCTTCACAGCATGGCTCTCTCTGCAATGGAGTTAGCTACATAACAGTGGACAAGTTGCTGGCTGGGGTTTTCAGCATTGCGTTTACTGCAAGCCTGAATGAACAAGATATATTAACCATAAGAACCATATTTTGCAAAGCCCATTAAGATACGTGGCAGCCACATATTGCCATCTCTCAGAGTATCATTATAATTTACTGACTCAACCCAAGGATAAACTATTCATCTGCAAAAGGACTACTGCAAGGTTCGGAGAAAACCTGTGCTTGTAAATTGGGCGGGTATGAAATATTTGTATATATTACGAGAGAATGATACTGTTTTACAACCTCATATCAACAAAGTCAGAGAGTTTATTACGGCAACATTCAACGACTCAGTGGCCCCTTTCAAATACACACCATCATCTTACTTTGGCTTCAAAGTTAGCATAGGATAATAATCAACGTTAGCATCACGCCATCTCTGTCGGCCAATGACACTTTGACGACCTCCCAGACATTACCACGTAATGTTCCCAGAGACATCTGTCCAATGACTGCAGAGTCACAGAGCCATCAACAGCCACTGTGGATAACACTGCATCAGACTGACGATATACGTGTCTGTTCTGACAGTGATGGTGCACCTCATGCTGCTGTTGTCTATATGGGATCAGCATCATCAGAATTAGAGTTGGAGGGTCTAATATTGTAGCATCTCCTGGTCTTCTATTGGAGTCAATTAAAGTCCTTATGACATCATTGGCAGCCTGATTAGCATATTTACCACTATAGGTCTCCAGGGAAGCGGCTGCCTCGTCACATCACACTGCATCACACAGCCTTGTGATTGCCCTCTAATGGTTGTCCTTCAGACGAAACCCTTGAAACGACACTTTCATATGTACACACTGCAAATGAATCAGATTAGGCCTCCAACTTCTTTCCTTAATTGACCAAATCATCATCATTAAAACACCACTGTTTTAGATAATGCAGAGTGGAGCTAATTAATGGATTCCCCATACACATTAGGACGATAACATAATGCTAAACATGACCAAATCTAATATTTATCATTTGCAGGTGTGTGTATCCGTAAAACCCATAGAGAATTCAGAATGGACAAATCTTTATGTGTGTATCGATAATCTAAATTTAATGACATGTAGAAAGTCGTTGTGTAGTATGTGTCTGTGTTTGTGCGTGCATGCATGTGTTTCCTGATTCACGTTCGTCATGCTGATCTCATCTCAGAGAAGAGGTAGATGAATTGGTGCGGCAGAATTAATTCAGGACGACAAGTGAGCAGAGGCATGGTTATGATGGACTAATGTTGTTTTGCTTGAATTAACAGGGAATATATGAAACACGCTGCAAATCTGTTTCACTCGCTGGTCAATTTAATACAATTTAATACCTAATTATGTTTCACTTGTCATAGTTTCTGCTGCTTGGATTTGAACAATGTGAGGTGGGGATTTAATTGATGTCGGCCCCTTGCTCAGTGCTTAGAATGTTAATGGCTATGTTTGGTGTATTAGATAGCTGCTAGATAATAACTCATTAACTTCTCTCTACCCCCCGCCCCCCCCCCCCCCCCTCCCCCCAACAACTTTAGCGTGCATCATCATCTTTTCTCAGCTCTAGGCTTCCATCGCTGTCACAGAATATTATAAGCAGAGAACACCGGAAGAAGAACGATCAATTCATAAACACAGTGAATTATTGGAATGTTTGTTTATGTGTCAATTAATCCCATAAGGGACGGGTTGAAAACTGCCGATTTGACACAAAAATAATAATTCATTAATTCATAAGCAGCTTAAAGGCAAATCATTGATTACACATGTGCCTCGATTACATTTACAGAGGTTGAACAGGCCTGAGGATATACTGTATGAGAATATAAAATAAACAAATGTAATTCAAGTATTTATGTTTTCTTAGTCCCCTGACATTGATGACATGTTCTGTGAAGTCATGTGACTAGTGGCCCTCGGGGCCCCTAAGGTCGATCCCAAAGGTCATAAAAGACTTGACCTCTTCTAGCACTTTACTAATTCCTTCTCCTGACCCCCCAATTCACATAAGTTACATAACCGACCTTAACCTATCCCCAGCGGGCCATTTATATACTCTATAGGAGCAGCAGCTTGAACCTCAGCTCTCCAGTCCTCAGGAGAAATTTAGAGAATGCTCTAATCAATCACATCTCTGCGTCTGAGGGGAGAGGAGGAGAGGATGGAGGGCCAAAGGGAGGAGAACTCCCACCCTTCTATTTTCATTAAAAAAAGGTGGTATCTAGAACCTAAAAGGGTTCTTCAGCTGTCCCCACGGGAGAACCCTTTGAAGAACCCTTTTAGGTTCCAGGTAGAACCCTTTTAGGTTCCATGTAAAACCCTTTCCACACAGGGTTCTACATGGAACACAAAAGGGTTCTACTTGGAAACAAATAGGGTTCTACGTGGAAACAAAATAGGTTATCCTATGGGGACAGCCGAAGAACCATTTTGGAACCCTTTTTCTAAGAGTGTACAACACTGATATGGGAAACATCCAGTCCCCCAGAGTGCAGTGCCATAGCAATATGGAGGTGGAATCCCTGGTTAACTCATACAAGGCATTGTCAAACTCAATGAAGGCACTAAATAATGAAAATTCAAGCCTTCTATATGAGATAGAAACACAAGGTGTAGGAGGGAGATTTTCCTTCCTCTAGTCATTCCTGTGCTGCATTGATCAAAATACAACCTAACTTCTAGCAGAGCTGCAGCGCTGCAGTCTGAGCTCCCTTTTGATTCACTCTCCCACTCCTTCCCACGGCTGGTTTTACTGAGCTAGACAGCGGCAGGGGACTCACTGCAAACACACTCTCTCAGTAGGAGCTGGTTTGGTAGAAATACTGTATGTTCCTCCATGCATTCAAATCAAATCAAATTGTATTTGTCACATGCGCCGAATACAACAGGTTTGGACCTTACTGTGAAATGCTTACTGGCAAGCCCTTAACCAAAAATGCAGTTCAAGAAATAGAGTTAAGAAAATATTTACAAAATAAACTAAAGTAAAAAATAAAATAAAAAGTAACACAATCAAATAACAATAACGAGGCTAAATACAGGGGAAACTGGTGCCGAGTCAATGTGCGGGGGTACAGGTTAGTTGAGGTAATTTGTACATGTAGGTAGGGCTAAAGTGACTATGCGTTGATAATAAACAGCGAGTAGCAGTAGTGTAAAAACAAAGGGGGGCAGGAGTATTCATGTAAATAGTCTGGGTGGCCATTTGATTAATTGTTCAGCTGTCTTATGGCTTGGGGGAAGAAGCTGTTAACGAGCCTTTTGGACCCAGACTTGGCGCTCCAGTACCGCTTGCCATGCGGTAGCAAAGAGAAATGTCTATGACTTGGGTGACTGCAGTCTTGGACAATTTTTTGGGCCTTCCTCTGACACCGCCTAGTATATAGGTCCTGGATGGCAGGAAGCTTGGCCCCAGTGGTGTACTGGGCCGTACGCACTACCCTTTGTAGCGCCAGGCCATGAATTCCACATTATTTGAATCCGATGAGTTTTCCCTCCTGCTATTGAGCGTAGGCTCTGGCTAAATGACAGGGTTCATATGCATAATTGACTTCTGGTGCCAGTGTGAAGTCTGAAGGGACTGTAGTGAGTGGATAATTGGCCAGCAAAATGGCCACAGACACCGTAATAATCAATAGAATAGCAAAAAAATAAATATATAAACATTTTCTTTTTTAGATGTACATTTTCTCATCTCATCCCCTCCTGACTGCATGTGCTGCCATAGAAATAGAATGAATACAACGGGTGTCCCCATGTCAATGACGGCATAATGGGTGGACTGGCGGCCATTGCGAGGAGCAAAGCAGGAAGTAAAAGCAGGAAGTGTACCCAACCATTTTGGTCCTCTGTTGCTCAGTTGATAGAGCATGGCGCTTACTACGCCAGGATAGTGGGTTCGACAACCAATACTTCAAATATATGCACGCATGACTGTAAGTTACTTTCGATAAATAAATGGAATATATAATATGTGCTGTGAATTTTTTAATTCAACTCAACTGACATTACAAAAATACATTCCATTGCAGGGGCCACATCAGTTAGCAGTCTAAATCAAAATCAAATCAAATTGTATTTGTCACATACAGTGTAGTGAAATGCTTGTGTTTCTAGTTCTGACACTGCAGTAATATCTAAAAAGTAATCTAACAATTCCCCAACAACTACCTAATACACAAATCTAAAGGGGTGAATGAGAAAATGTACGTGAAAGTATATAGATAAGCGATGGCCGAGCGGCATAGGCAAGGTGCAATAGATGGTATAAAATTCAGTATATACATGTGATATGAGTAATGTAAGATATGTAAACATGAATAAAGTGGCATTATTTAGAATGGCATTGTATAAAGTGACTTGTGACCCATTTATTAAATTGGCCAGTGATTGGATCTCAATGTGGGCAGCAGCCTCTCTGAGTTAGTGATTGCTGTTTAGCAGTCTGATGTCCTTGAGATAGAAGCTGTTTCTCAGTCTCTTGGTCCCAGCTTTGATGCACCTGTACTGACCTCGCCTTCTGGATGGTAGCGGTGTGAACAGGCAGTGGCTTGAGTGGTTGATGTCCTTGATGATCTTTTTGGCCTTCCTGTGACATCGGGTGCTGTAGGTGTCATGGAGGGCAGGTAGTTTGCCGCCGGTGATGCGTTGTGCAGACCGCACCACCCTCTGGAGAGCCTTGCCGTTGAGGGTGGTGCAGTTGCCGTACCAGGCTGTGATACAGCTCAACAGGATGCTCTTGACTGTGCATCTGTAAAAGTTTGTCAGGATTTTGGGTGACAAGCTAACATTCTTCAGCCTCCTAAGGTTGAAGAGGTTCTGTTGACCCTTCACCACACTGTCTGTGTGCGTGGACCATTTCAGTTTGTCCGTGATGTGTATGCCGAGGAACTTAAAACTTTCCACATTCTCCACTGCTGTCCCTTCGATGTGGATAGGGGGGTGCTCCCTCTGCTGTTTCCTGAAGTCCACAATCATCTCCTTTGTTTTGTTGACGTTGAGTGAGAGGTTATTTTCCTGACACCACACTCCGAGTGCCCTCACCTCCTCCCTGTCGGCTGTCTCGTCATAGTTGGTAATCAAGCCATCTGCTGTTGTGTCGTCTGCAAACTTGATGATTGAGTTGGAGGTGTGCATGGCCACGCAGTCGTGGGTGAACAGGGAGTACAGGAGGGGGCTGAGCACACACCCTTGTGGGGCCCCAGTGTTGAGGGTCAGCGAAGTGGAGATGTTGTTTCCTACCTTCAACACCTGGGGGCGGTCCGTCAGAAAGTCCAGGACCCAATTGCACAGGGCTGGGTTGAGACTCAGGGCCTCCGGCTAGATGATGAGCTTGGAGGGTACTATGGTGTTGAATGCTAACCTGTAGTCAATGAACAGCATTCTTACATCGGTATTCCTTTTGTCCAGATGGGATAGGGCAGTGAGCAGTGTGATGGCGATTGCGTAATCTGTGGACATTTTGGGGCAGTTTGCAAACTGAAGTGGGCCTAGGGTGGACGTTAAGGTGGATATGATCCTTGACTATTCTCTCAAAGCACATCATGATGACAGAAGTGATAGTCATTTAGTTCAGTTATCTTTGCCTTCTTGGGTACAGGAACAATGGTGGCCATCTTGAAGCATGTGGGGGCAATAGACTTGGATATTGCCCCCACATGCTCTGAGGACGCGGCTAGGGATGCCGTCTGGGCCAGCAGCCTTGCGAGGGTTAACACGTTTTAAATGTTTTACTCACGTCAGCCACGGAGAAGGGGGGGGGGGGGGGGGGGTTGGAGGGCGCAGTCCTTGTTAGTGGGCCGCGATGGTGGGTGGCACTGTATTATCCTCAAAGCGGGCAAAGAAGGTGTTTAGTTTGTCTGGAAGCTTGACGTCGGTGTCCGTGACGTGGCTGGTTTTCTTTTTGTAGATTTCCTGCAGACCCTGTCACATACGTCGTGTGTCTGAGCCGTTGAATTGCAACTCCACCTTGTCCCTGTACCGGCATTTCGCTTGTTTGATTGCCTTGCGGAGGGAATAACTACACTGTTTATATTCAGTCATATTCCCATACCTCTTTCCAAGGTTAAATGCGGTGGATCGCGCTTTCAGTTTTGCGCGAATGCCGCCATCCATCCACGGTTTCTGGTTAGGGTAGCTTTTAATCGTCACCTTTGGTACAACATCTCCAATGCACTTCTTTATAAACACACTCACCGAGTCAGCGTATACGTAGGTTAATGTTGTTCTCTGAGGCTGACCGTTATGTAATCATTACCATGGAAATGATTACATAACAATACCAGGCAGCTATTGCGAGTGTACCCATGGGTTTACCAGTCAAATTTCCATGGTTAGAGGCTCCAAGCTGTTCTATTCATTCTATTTCTATGTGTGCTGCTGCAAGCAGCCAAAGATTTGTTTGCAACAACACCTTGCTTGTTTCAGCAAGGAGCAACAGAGTTTCATCATGTTGTTAAGAGCCCATGTTGCCCATCTCTCGGTCACAGAAGGCTATGACACAGCCTGTGATCGAACCAGGGGCTGTAGTGGCGCCTCAAGCACTGCGATGCAGTGCCTTAGACCGCTGCGCCACTTGAGTAACACATTTTCATTGGCGGTCTTCATCTATAACCGTCAGTGCATTCTTACAGACCACTGTGATTAATGTATGTGTGGAGGCTTGGCACACGAGTCACTGATCATAAAGCAGCTCAGTGTAGGATGGAAGGGCAGGAATGACTGGAGATGATAGTTTTGTGGGTCCAGTGGAGAGAAGCCTTATTAAAGTAATTGCTTCTTGTCACCTGAATATGTAAAGACTTTATGCAAAGCATAAAGCTGATGTGCCACGGCTCCCATCGGTCACGTTCTGATTTTAATAAGGCTTTGAAAAGCTGCTGAGGCCAGAGGGAAGATAGACAGGACCTCAGAGAGAACTATTGATGACCACAGCACAATGTCAGAGAGAGAGACAGAGACAGAGACAGAGAGAGACAGAGAGAGAGAGAGAGAGAGAGAGAGAGAGAGAGAGGTAGAGAGAGAGGTAGTGAGTAGAGAGAGGTAGAGAGTAAAGAGAGAGGAGAGAGAGGTAGAGTATAGAGAGGTAGAGAGAGAGAAGGAAAAAAGAGAAAGATAGAGCGAGAGAGAGAGGTAGAGAGAGAGGTAGAGAGAGAGATGAGTGGACAGAGTGGATGAATCATGCGTGATACTTTTTTTAACCTATAACTACATGTTAATTACCAATTAGTGAAGCCACTTCATGCTTCAGGATCAACCTGATAATGTTTTATTCATTGAGGAATAATTACATATTAATGTTCCTTCAGAAAAAATTACACATTAATGTACCTTCAGCAAAAATGACACTGGCTTACAATCTGCACTTGTGCACTTTGCCATTTGTAGCCAGTTTTCCCCTTTCCATCTATCAATCTGAGTCGTGGTTTAGAATGTAAATGAAACTGGCAGGTGGAATGGCATCGTTTAATCTCTCTCTGATGGTAGTAGACAGGTGAATGATGCCATGGCCTGGCAGGCGTGGAGTGATGACACATCCCTGGGCTATTTACACTGCAACGTCCCCCCAGGACCAGGGCAGGAGTGCTCCAGTAATGATAATGGGCCTATTTGCATTCTGAAGGTCAATTGCTCATGTTTGAAGCTCTGGTAGGTGCCCATAAAAGCGAGTGGTGTCCAGAGCTCTGACAGCCACTGGCACATTCACAGAGGTCCATCTCATTCCATTCCATGTTAAGCACCCTCGTTTTGGTTTCAAATGTGTAAGATAAACAAATTATGCTAATACCATAGTCTCAAACTTCTTTATCATTGAATCAGGTCATCCAAAAAAGTACTTGTTGTTATTCTTATGTTAAGACCTCAACCTGACCAGGCCAGTATCAAGATTCAGATAACCAAAGCTAAGGAACATTCAAGCCAAATCCCATATCTGACTTTGTCTACACAGCCCTTCCAGGGCTTTCCTCTCTACTCTAGTGGGCAGAGCAGCATTTCCAGCAGTCCTTACAGCAATTACCCAACACAGCACAAACCTGTACAGCTGCTCATCCAGTACACACACACACACACTGGCTCCTCTCTTCTCCTCTCGCATCATGATTGGGAAGGGAATCCCTGGGGAGTCTCAGAACATATTTTGAAAACAGAAAGTGTGTGTGTGTGTTTGTCCCGTGTCCCTCAAACAACTCTCTATCTCTGGTTAAACTACCCCCTTGCCTTCATCCAAGCTCCAGTCAGAAGCATTTCGAGTGACCCTGGTCGAGTCGTGAGCTGTGCCTGGTATCTGCAACTCAGCTACCTAATTTTTCAATCTACTGAACCTGTTAGAAAAAGACTGATCGATCACAGCAGAGAGAGTGAGAGCGAGAGTTCGAGCTTGACAGACAGACAGACAGACAGACAGACAGACAGACAGACAGACAGACAGACAGACAGACAGACAGACAGACAGACAGACAGACAGACAGACAGACAGACAGACAGACAGACAGACAGACAGACAGACAGACAGACAGACAGACAGACAGACAGACAGACAGACAGACAGACAGATAGATATAGTGATTATCTGTGTGTCCTCTGTGTAAGATAGTGATCTTCTTCCGAGGCAGATTTATCTTCACACATTTATCAGGCTGAAATTGAACTTGGATTTGATGATGTGATATTTTAGGCCATGCCAGCTATCGAGCCAGAGCGATGACTTTCTACTTGTGAACTGTATTCTTACTGTGGGTACTTTGGAGCAGGTATGGGCAGGTATGACTTGTAGCGAGTGGCTAGTCTTCACTCAGTCATCAAAATGTTTGTTGAACAAGTATTTGTTCAGACTCCATCAATTTTGTTTCATAACAGACTTAAGTAAACATTTTACAAGAAAGAACTCAGAAATTAGGGGAAAAGTACTGCATAAATTGCTGTGTTGGGAGCAAGCTGGCCTGAGAGCAGAGAGAGAAAGATAGACTTTGCTTAGTTGACGATAAGCCTGGAGAGTGGGCCTGGTAAAAACTACTTGCAGTTTTAATGGCATGTTTGCTTAATCCACTCCACGAGGCTGCCAGAGGCAATCTTTAGACGTTGTTTTTTTCCTAAGATGGCTGTTGGTGACACAAAGCTCCTGCATTGCCATACTCGGAGATACTAAGCCCTCGCAATGTTGTGTTCTGCTCAGAGCTGTGAAATTCACAGAAATCCACTGGTACTCTATCCACTGGACCTGTTTAATTACTACGGCTCAGACCTAGCCTTCATAGGGCCTACTGAAACAGAGCATGTGTGCAGTATTGTTATATTGGCTGGGCTGTTGTTGCTATCTACAATCCCATCACATCTTATTCTGGTCTATACTGGGCATTGACCTTCGGCTGCAGCTTGGCAAATGTTTTGCCAGTCTAGTCTCTAAACAATATAAATGGGTTTTTGAAATAAAAAATCCATGCTGCCCAATTCAACATGGAACAATGCTTTCTGGGCTCAGAGGGAATATACATGAGGTCTTAATTCTATTACCAGGAGTCCCATAGCCGCCGTAATGCCTGGTGGGGCAAGAGCATACCGTAAGATGTTCTCCCACAATGAAATTGCACTGTCTGGGAGGTAGACCCACAGAACATGTAAATATTACTTATATTTTGTTGTTTTGGGATGTTGTTATTGTTTATGCATGAAAAATGTTCCAACAATATGAATTTACTTTCTGATATGGGATACTGATTTGTAGTAGGCTATATTACCATATGGGAAAATGAGGAGACCACAGCAGGCTCTCTTGTCCCCCAACATCCTGCTAATTTACTATTACAACAGTACTTTTCACATCCACTGCAATTACCCTTACATTGATTTTGGAACACATCTTTTAAATCTTTGCTTGATCAATACCCTATCATGGTAATTGACCTTGAGAAGTCACCTCTAGACGGGTGACCACATCACGAAAACGATGCGCGCACTTCGAAGGGACCGAAGGCCATGTGTTGTTATGGTTCTGGATGGCCAGATAGCTAGCAACAATTACAATAAACTGCCATGTGGTGAATTGTAAGTGACTTGTTTCATCTAGTTTGATCTTGTTCTTGATACCATGTCTTGTTTTGAAGTGTTTTGACTGATGTCACGTGTATGCAAATATGGCAAAAACGAAATCTAGCCAACTAGCTAACCAACAACTGTAACAAGGAATTTGAGAGACAAGTGGTCAATTGATTTATGCTTTCAATAAACATGGAGACTAAATATAGTTGAGATGTTATCAACAATCTAAGCCAACCCTGTCTCTTTTTGCCCCATAGTTGTGCACGCGTCGGTTTTGTTGCTAAACAACCAAGCCGTCTATATGTAATGCATAACTCAAGCCCCTAAGAACAATAGCTTCCAAAACATGTATTCCCCTTATGCCAATTTCATTGGTTCATTGGTTGACAAATGAGACATAATTAAAACTAAAGTATAGGACTGAGTTTGGGAAACCCTGTGTTAGAGTCACGCTTCACAGACTCTCTCTTATCCCTCCTGGCATTTACACAGTCACATGCTCATTTGCGTCTCGACATGAGGCTCGCTCTCTCTCTGTTTCTTTCTTTCTTTCTTTCTCTCGCTCTCTCTAATTCTCTCTCTCTTTCTGTGAATCATTCTCGTCCCCTCTCTCTTACTGAGCATCACTCTGTCACTCTCTCCCTTTCTCTCTCCCTTTTCTTCTCCTCCTCTTTGTCTCTCTTTACCACTCTCCCTCTCTCTCTCTCTAACCCCACTTCTCATTCCATCAGAGTGTTTGTATTTGTATTTATTATGGATCCCCATTAGCTGCTGTCAAGGCAGAAGCTACTCTTCCTGGAGTCCAGATAAAATTAAGGAAGTTATACAATTTTAAAAACAATACAATACATTCACAACAGATTTCACAACATATTAAGTGTGTGCCCTCAGGCCCCTGTTTTACTACCACATCTACAACACAAAATCATCAAATCAAATGTATTTATAAAGCCCTTCTTACATCAGCTGATGTCACAAAGTGCTGTACAGAAACCCAGCCTAAAACCCCAAACAGCAAGCAATGCAGGTGTAGAAGCACGGTGGCTAGGAAAAACTCCCTAGAAATGCCAGAACCTAGGAAGAAACCTAGAGAGGAACCAGGCTATGAGGGGTGGCCAGTCCTCTTTTGGCTGTGCCGAGAGGAGATTATAACAGAACATGGCCAAGATGTTCAAATGTTCATAGATGACCAGCAGGGTCAAATAATAATAATCACAGTGATTGTAGATGGTGCAACAGGTCAGCACCTCAGGAGTAAATGTCAGTTGGCTTTTCATAGCCGATCATTCAGAGTATCTCTACCGCTCCTGCTGTCTCTAGAGAGTTGAAAACAGCAGGTCTGAGACAGGTAGCACGTAAGGTGAACAGGGCAGGGTTCCATTCAGTCAATAGCCTCAGAAGGTCAGGCACAGAGTGAATGCCTTATTCATAATAAAACACCTCCTATTGACTTACATGGACAAGAGGAGAAACCAAGAAAAGATTGTAATGGCCAGTGAATATTCAATAAATAATGGAGCCTGGGTTGAAGGATATGACATCCGCGTTTCGCCGAGAATACCTTGAACATAATAAATATTCTGTTTTTGAAAGTGTTGGTTGGTTTTATTTTCTCAATTTGAAATTCTAAATGAACAATCCCATTCTTATAAAAATAGCATGTTATATACTGACTCACTTCCATAGCTGCAGTATAGGCTACACTCTATATCAGGGCTCTACAACCATGTTCCTGGAGAGCTACGCTCCTGTAGGTTTTCGCTCCAACCCCATTTGTAACAAACCTGGTTCAGTTTATCAACCAGCTAATAATTAGAATCAGGTGTGCTAGATTAGGGTTGGAGCGAAAGCCTACAGGACGGTAACTCTCCAGAAACAGGGTTGGAGAGCCCTCTTCTATACAGCCTATACCAGGGTCGGCAAACCAGCGGCTTTTGAGACGGAGGTGGCTCTTCAAACCCCCCTTGCGACTCTGTTGCTATTTATAGATCTCCCACCCCCAAAAAACATATACAGTACACAGTACCAGTCAAAAGTTTGGACACACCTACTCATTCCAGGATTTTTCTTATTTGTACTATTTTCTACACTGTAGAATAATAGTGAAAACATCAAAACTATGAAATAACACATTTGGAATCATGTAGTAACCAAAAAAGTGTTAAACAAATCAAAATATATTTTGATTTTAGATTCTTGCCGGGATGTCACGTGTCCCATCCCATCGGGTTCTTGGTCACCTCCCTGACTAAGGCCCTTCTCCTCCGATTGCTCAGTTTGCCCGGGTGGCCAGCTCTAGGAAAAGTCTTGGTGGTTCAAAACTTCTTCCATTTAAGAATGATGGAGGCCACTGTGTTCTTGGGGACTTTCGATGTTGCAGATATTTTTTGGTACCCTTCCCCAGACCTGTGCCTCGACACAATCTTGTCTTGGCGCTCTATGGACAATTCCTTCGACCTCATGGCTTGGTTTGTGCTCTGACATGTACTGTCAACTGTGGGACCTTATATAGACAAGTGTGTGCCTTTCCAAGAACCATCTCAAGGATGATCAATGGAAAAGGAATGTACCTGAGCTCAATTTCGAATCTCATAACAAAAGGCCTGAATACTTATGTAAATAAGGTATTTCTGTTTTTATTTCTTATAAATGTGCAAAACATTTCTAAAACCGTGTTTTCGCTTCATCATTATCGGGTATTGTGCGTAGATTAATGAGGAAAACAATTTATTGAATACATTTTAGAATAAGGCTGTAACGTAACAAAATGTGGAAAAGGTCAAGGGGTCTGAATACTTTCCGAATGACCTGTATGCTCCTCATTCACTCAGCTTTTTGAGTCCACTGGTCCCACTCACACAGAAATATCCTACGCCTTGACCTCTTTCTCCCCTCTCTCCCCAGATGAAATCCTCCAACTAGCAAGATCTGGCCGCCCAACAACCTGACTTGACTTGACTCATCTGTCGTGAATACTATAGACATGTATCGCTTCTTTCCGAAACACTTGAGCGTGCGGTCTCTAGTCAACTCTCTTGTTATCTCAGACTTCAAGACGGGTCACTCAACCGAGCCTGCTCCTCTCTGTGTCACGGATGCTTTACGCCTTGCGAAAGCTAACTCTCTTTCCTCTGTTCTCGTCCTCCTAGATCTATCTGCTGCTCACAACAACGTGAAGCATCATATCTTCCTCTCCACCCTCTCAGGGCTGGACACACTCTTGGATTGTATCCTACCTGGCAGGTCGCTCCTACCAGGTGACGTGGAGAGGATCTGTGTCTGCAGCACTTACTCTCACTCGGTTCTAGGCCCTCTCCTCTTCTCTCTATACACCAAGTCACTCGGCTCCGTCATATCCACATATGGTCTCTCCTATCATTACTATGCGGATGACACTCAACTACTTTTCTCCTTCCCCTCTTCTGACACCCCAGTGGTGACATGCATCTCTGCGTGCCTAGCAGATATCTCAGCTTTGATGTTGGCCCAGTACCTCAAGCTCAACCTCGACAAGATGGAGCTGCTCTTCCTCCCTGGGAAGGCCTGCCCATTCAAAGACCTCTCCATTACGGTTGACAACTCCACAGTGTCGCCCTCCCAGAGTGCAAAGAACCTTGGCGTGACCCTGGACAACACCCTGTCGTTCTCCGCAAATATCACAGCAGTGACTCGCTCCTGCAGGTTCATGCTCTACAACATCCATAGAGTACGACCCTACCTCACACAGGAAGTGGTGCAGGTCCTAATTCAGTCCTGTCCCACCTGGACTACTGCAACTTGCAGTTGGCTGGGCTCCCTGCTTGTGCCATCAAACGCCAGAAACTTATCCAGAACGCTGCAGCCCGCCTGGTTTTCAACCTTCCCAAGTACTCCCAGGACACCCCGCTCCTCCTCACACTCCACTGCCCTCCCTACCTTCAGACTATGCTTAAACCCTACACCCCAACCTGAGCACCCATTCTGCCACCACTGGTGTCTTGGTCCTCCCACCCCTACGGGAGTCCAAGCTCTTCTCGGTCCTGGCACCCCAATGGTGGAACCAGCTTCCCCCTGAAGCTAGGACAACAGAGTCCCTGCCAATCGTCCAAAAACACCTTAAACCCCTCCTCACCTCGACCCCCCCATCTTACTTTGATCACTCTTTTGTTTTCCTGCACAGAAAAAAAAAAAAACAAAAAAAAAGCAGACATTGAATATCCCAATGCCCATAGTGAAGTTACTAATTACATTTTGGATGGTGTATCAATAAACCTAGTCACTACAAAGATACAGGCGTCCTTCCTAACTCAGTTGTCATAGAGGAAGGAAACTGTGCAGGGATTTCACCATGAAGCCAATTGTCACGACTTCTTCCGAAGTCGATGCCTCTCCTTGTTCGGGCGGTGTTCGGCGGTCGACGTCACCGGCCTTCTAGCCATCGCCGATCCATTTTTCATTTTCCATTTGTTTTGTCTCATTTTTCCACACAGCTGGTTCTCATTGTCCCTCATTATGTGTTGTGTATTTAAGCCTCTGTTTCCCCCATGTCTTTGTGTGGTATTGTTTATCTGTGTTGATGTATGCGCATGTTAGTCTGGTTGCGCTGGGTTATGTATACCCGTTTTGTATTTCGTGTTCATTGTGCCGTGTGCTTTTGGTTGGCCTGAATAAAAGGCTCCATGTGCTACCAAATACCTGCTCTCCTGCGCCTGACTCCCTTGCAGCCACTTACGCATACCTGACACCAATGGTGACATTAAAACAGTTACAGAGTTTAATGGCTGTGACAGGAGAAAAATGAGGATGGATCAACAACATTGTAGTTACTCCACAATACTAACCCGATTGACAGAGGGAAAAGAAGGAAGCCTGTACAGAATAAAAAATACTCCAAAACATGCATCCTGTTTGCAACAAGGCACTTTAGTTATACTGCAAAACATGTGACAAAGCAATTCACTTTTTTTGTCCTGAATGCGAAGTGTTATGTTTTGGGCAAATCCAATACAACTCATTACTGAGTACCATTCTCCATATTTTCAAGCATAGTGGTGGCTGCATCATGTTATGGGTATACTTGTAATCGTTAAAGACTGAGGATATTTTCAGGATAAAAAATAAACTGAATGGAGCTAAGCACAGGCAAAATCTTTCATCAGGACAGTAAGGTAAAACACGAGGCCAAATCTACATGTTCCTGAGTGGAAAATCTGTGGCAAGACCTGAAAATTGTTGTCTAGCAATGATAAACAACCAATTTAACAGAGCTTGAAGAATTTGGAAAAGAATAATGGGCAATTGTTGCACAATCCAAGTGTGGAAAGCTCTTAGGGACTTACCCAGATAGACTCACAGCTGGAATCGCTACCAAAGGTGCTTTTATAAAGTATTGAATTATGGGTGTGAATACTTATTGTCACGTCCTGACCAGTATAAGGGTTATTTGTTATCGTAGTTTGGTCAGGACGTGGCAGAGGGTATTTTGTTTATGTGGTTCGGGGTGGTGATTTTTGTTGTAGGGTGTTTGATTTATTATTTCCAGGTTTTGGTCTATGTTCTATGTTTTGTATTTCTATGTTCTTTCTGGTTTGTGGTATTTCTATGTGTAGGTTAATGGGGGGTTGGACTCTCAATTGGAGGCAGGTGCTTTCTCGTTGCCTCTGATTGAGTGTCCTATATATGGGTAATTGTTTGGTGTAGTGTTGTGGGAGATTGTTTCTTGTTTTGCCTGTGTGAGCGTGACAAGACTGTTTTGTTGTTCGTTTTATTGTTTTGGTGTTCTCTTTATTTAAAATAAATATCAAGATGAGCATCCACATTCCTGCTGCGTTTTGGTCCTCCATTCCTGACGACAACCGTTACACTTATGTAAATTAGTTATTAGTTAGTTAACAACTAATGCCGGTTAGCCTGGATGATGCTGTGCAGGTGTTTGTACACATGCATATACACACACTCTCATTCAACTAAACGTATACAAGAACACACACATACATGTAATAGTGCCAGACATGTACATAAACATATACAGTTGGCATTGCTGTTATGATTTTAGTTGTCCTTGATATCCTTTGTGTACACTTTTATTAATTTTTTTGCATTATATTTTTCTGTTTTCTTCTGTCTTTTTCTTTTTTCTCTTTAGTTCATTCTCTTGGTTGTTGGTGCATTTGGGGGATTCTTGGGGGCGGGGAATGGAAAAATTGTATTTTTTATTTTTCTTGTTGGAGGGGAGGAGTCTCAAATGGTTGAGGGACAGCTGTTGGGGAACTGTGGGGGGGGATCTTGGAGGGTTCGGGTTCACGTTTTTTGGCCTGGTGGGAGATCTGTCAACGTGCCCTTGAGTAGGGCAATGACCCTGGATGCTTCGGTGTGTAGCTCTGAATGGGAGTCTGTTGGATGACTGGTATGATGTAGTTGTTGAGTGGCTTCACTGCAAGTACAGTTGAAGTCAGAAGTTTACATACACCTTAGCCAAATATGTATAAACTCAGTTTTCACAATTCCTGACATTTAATCCAAGTAAAAATTCCCTGTCTTAGGTCAGTTAGGATCACCACTTTATTTTAAGAATGTGAAATTTCTTTCATCACATTCCCAGTGGGTCAGAATGTTACATACATTTAATTAGTATTTGGTAGCATTGCCTTTAAATTGTTTAACTCTGGTCAAATGTTTTGGGTAGCCTTCCACAAGCTTCCCACAATAAGTTGGGTGAATTTTGGCCCATTCCTCCTGACAGAGCTGGTGTAACTGAGTCAGGTTTGTAGGCCTCCTTGCTCGCACACACTTTTTCAGTTCTGCCCACAAATATTCTATGGGACTGAGGTCAGGGCTTTGTCATGGCCAAACCAATACTTTGACTTTGTTGTCCTTAAGCCATTTTTCCACAACTTTGGAAGTATGCTTGAGGTCAATGTCCATTTGTAAGACCCATTTGCGACCAAGCTTTAACTTCCTGACCGATGTCTTGAGATGTTGCTTCTATATATCCACATCATTTTCCTCCTCATGATGCCATCTATTTTGAGAAGTGCTCCTTTCCTGAGCGGTATGACGGCTGCTTGGTCCCATGGTGTTTATACTTGCGTACTATTGTTTGTACAGATGAACATGGTACCTTCAGGCGTTTGGAAATTGCTCCCAAGGATGAACCAGACTTGTGGAGGTCTACAATTTTTTCTGAGGTCTTGGCTGATTTCTTTTGATTTTCCCATGATGTCAAGCAAAGAGGCACTGAGTTTGAAGGTAGGCCTTGAAATACATCCACAGGTACACCTCCAAATGACTCAAATTATGTCAATTAGCCTATCAGAAGCTTCTAAAGCCATGACATAATTTTTCCAAACTGTTTAAAAGGCAGAGTCAGCTTAGTGTATGTAAACCTCTGACCCAATGTAATTGTGATACAGTGAAATATAAGTGACATAATCTGTCTGTAAACAATTGTTGGAAAAATGACTAGTGTCATGCACAAAGTTGATGTCCTAACCGACTTGCCAAAACTATAGTTTGTTAACAAGAAATTTGTGGAGTGGTTGAAAAACGAGTTTTAATGACTCCAACCTAAGTGTATGTAAACTTCCAACTTCAACTGTATATTTTATGTTTCGGATATTAAATAAAAAAAATAACAAATGTATTTCTGTATTTCATTTTCAGTAAATTAGCAAAAATGTATAAAAACATGTTTAAAATGTTTCATTATGGGGTACTGTGTGTAGATGGGTGAGAGAAAAAACTATTTAATCCATTTTGAATTCAGGCTGTTATACCACAAAATGTGGAATATGTCAAGGTGTAAGAATACTTTCTGAAGGCACTGTATATTATTACTATTCAATTAAAAAATCTATTTGAAGCTCATGTTTTTCCTTTCCCTCTCCACAAAAATAGGATATTCAGACAGTCGGGCCAGTAATGAATTTCCATATATTCAGCGAACTGCATGTGTGTGCATTATTATTGTCACATTGATTCCTTGTTTTGGTGGTCCATCTTGTTCGGGTCGTCTCATAGCTTATTTGAATATAAATTCAGGTCACGGTACATTTCACCAGACTAACTACCCCACAGAAGATGTAATTGGAGTTTCTGTGAATGGAAAAAGAAACAACAGTGGCTCTCCCGAACGTTAGGATATCTCCAATGGAAACCGCTGGAAACAACAACATTTGCGTCAGTTTTGTTTTCAATGACATAACCTTCCATTTGTCATGTTTGTATTTCCTGTAACAACAGGATGATCAAATTAGGATACGGCATCTGTATTTCCTGATGTCCAAAAGTAAATGCTATTATTGTAGATTATCACGATTTTGCTCGATTTTCAAGGACAATCTGTAACTCATATTGACAAACGGTATTTCTGCATCCCCCCCAATTTTATTTTTGTATTACAACCTGGGGACCTTGTGTCAATCCCTGGCATTACCCTGTGAGTAACAGAGTAACAGAGCGTGATGCTGGGGGACACTCAGCTGTAAATCCCTATGATCAACACCGGCATGATGGGAGAGAGACTATAAAACCCCACAATCCCTTTGGCTCCAGGGGACAAATCACAGAAGACACAGACCCTCTCTGTGGGCTCTACGTTGTGGACTATTGAATGTATGTATTTATTTCAACCAGATAAATAAAACCTGCCATCTTTCCCTTCACGTCCAGGGGCCTTGGTTTTCTCCAATGGCGTTTTGGAGAATGTCACTGTTTATTGTGTGTGTGTGTGTGTGTGTGTGTGTGTGTGTGTGTGTGTGTGTGTGTGTGTGTGTGTGTGTGTGTGTGTGTGTGTGTGTGTGTGTGTGTGTGTGTGTGTGTGTGTGTGTGTGTGTGTGTGTGTGTGTATACTGCATGTTTGTGTGTGTTAGGGCTGTTGGTAATGGCTCAGTACTCGGTGCATAAGCATGGAGATAAGATGTGCATGTTGTCAGTTCTTTCTACTGTATCTCTCAGCTGGGATTACATGGAGGGAATCAAGCTCCCTCACACATCCTCTGATGCTTCCACCCTCTTCTCTCTCTCTCTCTGTCACTCTGTCTAACACGTCATCTCTCAGTTCATCCTAGGTTTAGGTTCCTCCAGGCTGTGGGGGTCTAGGGGGACATCAGTCTCTGTGTGGCACTGAGCAGTGACATGAGCAGAGGCACTGAGCAGTGACATGAGCAGAGGCACTGAGAAGTCACAAGAGCAGAGGCACTGAGCAGTGACATGAGCATAGGCACTGAGCAGTGGCATGAGCAGCTTGACTCTGGAGGATCCAGCATACTGGGAGCTCAAAATAAAGTCCCGGCTGATCTGGTCCCTTTTGCCGGCCCTCAACCATCCCCCCGGCCCTTCTGGACCGCTCCCCTGACTCTATGAAAAGGTCACATCCCCAATTACCGCAGTCCATCTGATTATGTCTTAATCCAATTAGCATCCAGAGAGAGCTCTGTTATACACAGTGAAATCTTGGCAAGGTTATGCATGACATTCTCTGGTAACCATCCTCCTGCTGTTTAGCATATACTGTACATGAAAACATTTCTACATTTCTTGATTTCATACTTCTCAATTCCACCGGAGCAAAAGAGCTAAAAGCTCTTATGCCTAGTCATATGTGTTGTTTGAAGGTTTTGGCATTAGACGTATAGTGAGTGTACCAAACATTAAGAACACCTTCCTAATATTGAGTTGCACCCCCCCCCCCCCCCCCCCCCCACACACCTTTTCCCCTTAGAACAACATCGTTCCATCGGGATGCTGGCCCATTTTGACTCCAATGCTTCCCACAGCTGTATCAAATTGGCTGGATGTCCTTTGGGTGGTGGACCATACTTGATACACACACACGACACCGTTGAGCGTAAAAAACCCATCAGCGTTTCAGTTCTTGACATAAACCGGTGCGCCTGGCACCTACTAACATACCCTGTTACTTACTAATGGCTCTGCCTACTCCAGACGACTCGCTTTTGTAAATCATATGAGCAAAAAATATTTCATTTTATTTGGAATGCTAAACCAGACAAAATTAAACGTGCCTATTTATATAATGAATATGAGTTTGTGGGGCTAAAATTATGAAATATGAAAGCTCTCACTAAAAGCTTCACTCATTCATAAGTTATACTTAATAATCTACTGGAGAACCATGTTGGGTTTAAGAAAGGCTCATCCTTTGTTCAAAAATGGCCTTTTTTCCTTTATACAGATTACAACTTCTCATTTCCTACTAATTGAAAATGAAATTTTGTTTAAGGTATCGCCCTTTCTTAAACAAGCCATACAAAGCTGGTTACAATTTCAGTTTTATTCTCCAGAAAAGATAGAACAAATATTACAATAAATGTCATGGTTAAATTAAAATACACTGATTTAAAAAATAAATTAAAAAATAATTATATTTATTAATGATATTATGAATGGAAACGGAGGAGTTATGTCACATATGCAGCTATCAAAAATATATGGGAATATCTGCTCAATCCAAATTTACAACCAACTGATTGCAGCACTACCACAAAAATGGAGCAGGCAAGTGTAATGGAGAGAATGTAGGGAAATTGTTTGCCTGCCATATAAAGATACAAAATAAAAAAAATACAAATAAATTAATTAATAATAAAACAAATAAAAAATAACTAAAAAATAAACTTCACTTGTCGGGGTAGGTTCCTTGTTCCTTGTCAATCATTGGCTTATTGGTGAAATCAGCAATCAGACAATATCTTCTTTAAGTAAATCATTTAAACCTTTATTAATGCAATTGCAGACAGAAGTTGACAATGGAAACACAGCACGCATGTTTCAGAGTTAGTTCTACACCCCACCTATACATGTGATCACTCCCTAGTGGTACGATCACCTACGTCAATGTATGTGTGTATCAATAAGCTGAGGTTACCTTATAAGGCAACCTAATACAGTACCTTCTCTGAATTTATTAGCATTGTCCACTGTCACACAAGATCAAAATGTCAAAACCAGACAGTGGTTACTTATTTTTATCTAGTTTCGGCCTGACTCAGACCCAGCCTGCAAGCACACTCTCGCAACAGCCATAGCTTAATCACAAAGACTAATATACATAGCTTGTGCAACGTATAGTGGCAGAGTTTTAAGACACATAGTAACAGTATCTTATTATAAGGCCTGCAGCAAAACATGTGAATCTTGAGGTCCCCTTAATGAATAATGGGGAAGGTCTTTGGGACCCACCCCCTACACCCTGTTCAAAGGCACTTCAATCTTTTGTCTGCTCATTCACCCTCTGAATGGCACAAATACACAATCCATGTCTCAATTGTTTCAAGGCTTAACAATACTTCTTTAACCTGTCTCCTCCCCTTCATCTACACTAATTGAAGTGGATTTGACAAGTGACATCAATAAGGGATCATAGCTTTTACCTGGATTCACCTGGTCAGTCTATGTCATTGAAAGTGGCATGTGTTCTTAATGTTTTGTATACTCAGTGTAAATCTTTGTGGACCTACACGGTGTGCAGTTGGACAAACAGGTAGACAAAATGTGATACAGCAACATGCATTTACACTGAGCTGGTTGAATGAAGCAAAAGGCAGGATAATGAATAGCACCAGCTCTCACATACAGTTTTTTAATTTATTTAACCAGGCAAGTCAGTTAAGAACAAATTCTTATTTTCAATGATGGCCTAGGAACAGTGGGTTAACTGCCTTGTTCAGAGGCAGAATGACAGACTTGTACCTTGTCAGCTCGGGGATTCGAACTTGCAACTTTTCAGTTACTAGTCCAACGCTCTAACCACTAGGCTACCAGTGATGAGAAACAGGACACAAAAGCACTCCAAAAATCAAAACCTAATGCATGCAGTTCTTTCAAAAATACTATTAAAGGGGCAATCTGCATTTCAAACAACAACAAAGCGGGCACCCTGACACTGATTTGGTAAAGAGCTGAGGGGTGGGGCTGTCGAAATGTAACCACCTTCAAATTCATAAACATAGCTATGGATGCAAGGACTGACCATCCATGAGATTAAATTGATAGTTTAAAGCATTTTTTGAGGCTATAGAGTGTTTGTTTACAATTCCATTGTTTACAAACAATTTCATAATGAATAGTTATATTATTATAAAATAATTAATGGGTCACATGTTTAAAAGTAAAAAAACGAATTTAGCAATTGCAGATTGCCCCTTTAAAGATGATGGGATGACATCAGCTGTGCCTTGTTAAGATGGTTTACACTTGAATAATGAAGATTGCCAGATGTTAGCCAATAACATAAAGGGGTGAATACGAAGAAGAGGCTCAACGACTACGATGCTTTCAGCCACTCTGTAACATCTAATATGTCTCCTAACAAGACACTACATCAGGGCCCCAGCCCATATCTCCCCTGTATTAGTTAGTAATGGAAAGCAGTTCTGCCAGAATGGTTCATCTATCCTACTGGGTGTGCAGGCTTTGGTTCCAGCCCAGCACTAACACATCTTTTTCAAATACTGTAATCAACTAATCACAGTTATCAGTCTGAACCAGGATTAGCTGAATCAGGTGTATTAGCGCTTGGCTAGAACAAAAGCCTGCTCCCTCCCTTCCAACACTGCATAAGCCTGGATGATGACAGAAGCTTTGAACGGCGAGGCACACTCACCTTCTGGCTCACCACACAGTGTGCACTGTGATTCTACAGACCAAGAGAGAACCAAGAAAGACATTGTTACCATCAGATACAGAGCTTGTGGTCGTGATGAGACAGAACAGTGAGATGGCATTGGTTTGAGTAGATGGTCAATTCATAAGAAATTTATCAAACAACATTACTGCAAACAACAAAAACACAACATACACAGGACAGCATTCTCAAATGTTTTGTTACTAGTGTCCACATGGAATGGTAGCAGTATAGTACGGGCCATTCACAACATCATAGAATCTCAGCAGCCATGCATAATATGACATAAGGAGAGATGTGAGTATCCATGTAGATTATTTGATGGTAGCATTGTAGAGACAGGAATCAAAGTAAAAAGCACAACATCAGAACCAAAGATGAATCACATTTCTTTGATGCATCACTGCCACTGCCAACGCTCATCTCAAAATAGAAACATAATAATAAACTTCAATTTACATCCACATGCTATCAATCACTTATACCTTTCACATTAGGCCCCCTCTTTAGGAGTGTCAAAATGACACCTATCTTTAGTTGAGCAACAAAATATGATTCCCATGCAAACATAAGCATTAGTTTCAGTGTGTTTATAGCTTTACAAAAGTATGTAAATGAGTTTGACAGGGCAGTATTTTTAATTACAAGTGTTTATCTTTCTCTCCCTAAAGCATACAGTAGATATGTACTCTTTGATGGCCGTGTGTGTGTGTGTGTGTGTGTGTGTGTGTGTGTGTGTGTGTGTGTGTGTGTGTGTGTGTGTGTGTGTGTGTGTGTGCATGTGCACGCGCGTTCAGCACATGTGTCTGTATGTCTGCATGTTCACAATATGCTTTCACAAACAAGATTATATATACTTGTTCCTGGAGTCAGACCCACACTCCTATAATGGGCTCAGGCAGAATTTATGATGATGAGAATGATTCCCCTGCCCTAGCCTAATATATCTGCAGCTTCTAATCTGCACCATGCTTTCTCTGAGGCCCATACACCAGCTGTGTGAGTCATACCCTTAAAGCAGCTACTTCACCAGTTTACTGAAGGGGCCAGAGGAGCCTCTCTGTCGCTACACAAAGGGCTTCCTTCCTCTAATTGGATCAATTAGCTGCTAGATTAGATAAACAACAACCTTGTCCTCCCCAAGCTGAACATGAGAGATGTAGCTACAAACCAGCAGCATTACTACAGCTTGTTCCTGCAACAGCTGGTGAGGTATACATGCACACACACGCACACAATCACCACTTCACCAGCAACCTGAACTACAGTCCTCCAGTCTCCCTCCATCCTCTGCTGACCTTGCTCTGCCTGGAGTAGTTTACAGTGGTTGGCAGGAGCACAGCACTGGAGTGAAGGAGCTTAAGGTTCAAAGTTTGCTGACGACGCCACGGTTGTAGGTCTGATAACCAACAACAATGAGTCAGCCTATAGGGAGGAGGTAAGCGAACTGGCATTGTGGTGCCAGGACAACAACCTCTCCCTCAACGTCAGCAAAACAAAGGAGATGATTGTTGACTTCAGGAAGCAGAGGAGGGAACATGCCCCAATCCACATCAACGGGACTGCAGTAGAGAGTCAGCAGTTTTAAGTTCCTCTGCATCCACATCACCGAGGACATGGTCCAACAACACCACCAATCTTGTCAAGAGGGCGCAACACAGTCTCTACCTCATAAGGAGGCTGAAGAAATTCTGCATGCCTCCCTGGGTTCTCTCCAAATACTACCGCTGTGTCCTGACCGGTTGCATTATGACCTGGTATGGAAATTGCTCCATCCACGACCGCAAGGCCCTCCAGGGGATGGTGAAGACAGCCCAATACATCACTGGGACCGTGCTCCCACCCATCCAGAACATCTACTCAAAGCGGTGCCTGAGGAAGGCCTGCAGCATCATCAAGGACCCTACACACCCCAGCCACAAGCTGTTCACTCCCTTATCGTCGGGCAGATGGTATCGGATCATGAGGTCTGATACCAACAGGCTCAGAGAGAGTTTCTATCTACAAGCCATCAGATTGCTGAACACTTGAACTGGACTGACCACCTGCTCTGATTCTCCACACCTTAGCACACATGCACTCACTCATGCACACACCCACACATACACACGCACACACACATTCATGCTACACACACACACACATCACAGCTGCTGTTGCCAGACTCTTATAATGATAGCTAAAAACTGCACAATTTAAACACTTTCTCTAAAACACGTGGAAAATTTGGACTATAAATTGTGCCACCCTGTATTATATATACACTCTTAGAAAAAACAATTCCAAAAGGGTTCTTTGGCTGGAACCAAAAGGGTTCTACCTGGAACCAAAAAGGGTACTTCAAAGGGTTCTCCTATGGGGACCCTTTTAGGTTCTAGATAGCACCTTTTTTTCTCAAGTGTATTTATGCTAAATTGTGTATTCTATTCTACTCTACTGAGCCATTTACTTGTGTGTTCCTATTCTTATCTTTTATTATTTCTTAATGCTGTTGCATTGAGAAGGAACCTGCAAGTAAGAATTTTGCTGGACGGTGTATACCATGTGTATCCAATACAACGTGAAACTTTGAAGTTGAAACTTGAAAGGCAATGTGCCGCTGCTCTGCCATACTTATGATCCAAGACAGCGTAGCAGTCGGACGTGTGTTTGTCTTGTCCCACGTAAATAGTCGGTCTCATCGTTTTTTTCCGTATATATTTTAATTTCATCTACGATCTAAATATACTTTCCTGCAACCCGCCTCACCCAATGTGGTACGGATCTGATATTTCTATACGTTATAACTGGAACCTCCATCAGGAGCTAGCCAGCTAACTAGCTACTAGCTAGTAGTCACTGTGAGCCACGGCTAGCAGTCTTCACCTTTAGCTCAGTCACCAGCCAGCTTTAGCTCGGTCAATACCTGCCTGTCTGCACAGCGCGATATCAACCCAGAGCATATCGGACTGCTTTTCTCCATCACATCACCGGATTCCTGCCGCAAGCTCTGGGCCATTACACCGGATCATCGCAGCTAGCTAGCTGCAATCGAGTGGCTACCGCTGGCTGACGCCTCTGTCCCGAAGCAAGCACTAGTTAGCCTTGAGCTAGCCTCGAGCTAGGCCCATCTCCTGGCTAGCCGAAGAGGTATACCCGCTAATTCGTGGGCTTCAATAACTCTTTTGCCAATTGGCCTGGACCCTTTATTGCCGACACGGAGCCCCGCCAATCCATCACGACTAGTCTGCCGACGTAATCGTCCGATGTGGTTTCAACAGGCTTTTCCGTTGCGATGTCACCAAAGACCCATCTGCTAGCCTCGGCCCGCTAGCTTTCTGAACGCCGTGCCTCCCGCTCGCTTAGCATATTAGCGACTACCGAAAGGCTTGTCTTCTTCTGTTTCGGTTAGTTATTGTTTTATTTCACTGTAGAGCCCCTAGTCCAGCTCAACATAGCTCTTTTGTATAAAATAAGTCATTCTCTCTACTATTATTCTGACATTTGACATTCTTAAAATAAAGTTGTGATCCTAACTGACCTAAAACAGGGAATTTTTACTAGGATTAAATGTCAGGAATTGTGAAAAACTGAGTTAAATTGTATTTGGCTAAGGTGTATGTAAACTCCGACTTCAACTGTACATGAACAAAACTTTCAAGCGATCAGATTTTTTTAATCATAAATACTTTGCTACAATGACACACTTAGCTAGCCAAGTCGTTCCTTTCTTTTAGAATGTGCATTGAGTAAGTACACCATCATCCTTTCGGGATATGTGTCTTTTCAGATTCCACAATGATTCTTTAGTTGTGGACACTAGAATACATCACTGCACTCCCTTTCTTATTATTGGTTCTCAAAATCAAGTCACCTTGATTTTGCACTTGTGTGTTTTGGCAGTTGATTTATTGAAATATTTAGCGAACTCCATGACAGTAGCTAAAGCAAGGGCTATAGCAGCACAAAAGTAGACTACAAATGCATGCTGGGCCGGGCATGCCCTGAGCTCGTGAAGTGAGCGCTACTGGAGTGAAATTGGAGCAGGCAAGATGGCAGATGCTCCAGCCTTTGGGAAACTCGCTCCACGCTCCAGTCAAATTGGGCACGCTCCGCTCTAGCTCTGTTCCAGTCACATACTCTGGTAGGTAGTAAGTTTTATGCTTAGATGTTCAATATATCCCAAACTGTTTATTGATTTGGACATTTCTAAACAGTGTTGTGAAATTTCAGTGAGCATGCCGTTCTAATCGACCTGGCCCGGGTATCCTGGAAGGATATTGACCTCATTCCGTCAGTAGAGGATGCCTGGTTATTCTTTAAAAGTGCCTTCCTCACCATCTTAAATAAGCATGCCCCATTCAAAAAATGTAGAACTAAGAACAGATATAGCCCTTGGTTCACTCCAGACTTGACTGCCCTTGACCAGCACAAAAACATCCTGTGGCATACTGCATTAGCTTTGAATAGCCCCCGCGATATGCAACTTTTCAGGGAAGTCAGGAACCAATATACACAGTCAGTTAGGAAAGCTAAGGCTAGCTTTTTCAAACAGAAATTTGCATCCTGTAGCACTAATTCCAATACATTTTGGGACACCGTAAAGTCCATTGAGAATAAGAGCACCTCTGTCACGCCCTGGCCATAGAGAGGGTTTTATTCTCTATTTTGGTTAGGCCAGGGTGTGACTAGGGTGGGCATTCTATGTCCTTTTTTCTATGTTTTTGTATTTATTTGTTTTGGCCTGGTATGGCTCTCAATCAGGGACAGCTGTACATCGTTGTCGCTGATTGGGAGCCATACTTAGGTAGCCTGTTTTCCTTTGGGTTTTGTGGGTGGTTATTTTCTGTTTCATGAGTATTACCTGACAGAACTGTTCGGCTGTCTTTTTTGTTATTTTGTTTAAGTGTTCACCAGTAATAAATACATGATGAGCACTATCCACGCTGCGCCTTGGTCTACTCCATTCAACAGCCGTTACAACCTCCTCCCAGTTGCCCACTGCACTGAGGCTAGGAAATACTGTCACCACCGATAAATCTACGATAATCAAGAATTTCAATAAGCATTTTTATACGGATGGCCATGCTTTCCACCTGGCTACCCCTACCCGGGCCAACAGCTCTGCACCCCCCGCAGCAACTTGCCCAACCCCCCCCCCCCCCCCCCCCCCCTCTGCTTCTCCTTCACCCAAATCCAGATAGCTGATGTTCTGAAAGAGCTGCAAAATCTGGATCCCTACAAATCAGCTGGGCTAGACAATATGGACCCTCTCTTTCTAAAATGATCCTCCGAAATTGTTGTAACCCCTATTACTAGTCTGTTTAACCTCTCTTTTGTATTGTATGAGATCCTTAAAGATTGGAAAGCTGCCGCGGTCATCCAAACAAGCTTCAATGCCATAAAACACTCCTTCCGTGGCCTCCAACTGCTGTAAATGCTAGTAAAACTAAGTGTATGCTCTTCAACCGATTGCTGCCCGCACCTGCCCGCCCGCCTAGCATCACTACTCTGGACGGTTCTGACTTGTGGACAACTAGAAATACCTAGGTGTCTGGTTAGACTGTAAACTCTCCTTCCAGACTCACATTAAGCATCTCCAATCCAAAATTGAATCTAGAATCTGATTCCTATTTCGCAACAAAGCCTCCTTCACTCATGCTGCCAAACATACCCCTGTAAAACTGACTATCCTACCTATCCTTGACTTCGGTGATGTCATTTACAAAATAGCCTCCAACACTACTCAGCAAATTGGATGCAGTCTATCACAGTGCCATCCGTTTTGTCACCAAAGCCCCATACACTACCCACCACTGCGACCTGTATGCTCTCGTTGGCTGGTCCTCGCTTCATATTCGTCGCCAAACCCACTGGCTCCAGGTCATCTATATGTCTTTGCTAGATAAAGCTCTGCCTTATCTCAGCTCACTGATCACGATAGCAACACCCACCTGTACCATGCGCTCCAGCAGGTATATTTCACTGGTCATCCCCAAAGCCAACACCTTCTTTGGCAGCCTTTCCTTCCAGTTCTCTGCTGCCAATGACTGGAACATAGTACAAAAATCGCTGAAGCTGGAGACTTATATCTCCCGCACTAACTTTAAGCATCTGCTGTCAGATCAGCTTACTGATCACTGTACCTGTACACAGCCCATCTGTAAATAGCACACCCAACTACCTCATCCCCATATTGTTATTTATTTATTTTTTACTCTTTTGCACTCCAGTATCTATACTTGCACATCATCATCTGCACATCTATCACTCCAGTGTTTAATTGCTAAATTGTAATTATTTCGCCACTATGGCCTATTTATTGCCTTACCTCCCTAACCTTACTACATTTGCACACACTGTACATAGATTTTTCTATTGTGTTTTTGACTGTACGTTTGTTTATCCCATGTGTAACTCTGTGTTGTTGTTTTTGTAGCACCGCTTTGCTTTATCTTAACCAGGTCGCAGTTGTAAATGAGAACTTGTTCTCAACTGGCCTACCTGGTTAAATAAAGGTGAAATAAAAAATGTAATAAAAATACTCTCATCACGTGGACCATAGACAATAGCCTCTCCTATCCATTTCCTGCTGTCCAGTTGGATACAGAACCAAAGTAAAGGCTGTTATTGACGAGGTGGGAACGCTACAGACAATGTGAGAACTGCACTGTACTGTTAGCATTGTACTGTTATTTGTGATTTTTGCTCCTTGGTTAAGTGGTAATTCCTTGAACAATAGCAGGTTCTACACAAAATTGGATCGTAGAAAGCTCTGGAAAAGCACTGCTTTAATTACTATCCCTTCGCATGTCAAACAGTATATATGCACAGACTCATTCCCTATAGTATTAAAACCCCAAAAATGTATTTTAAAGTGGGAACAGGCATTCGTCTCAAGTCTAAAAATTAAGGAAATTCACATGAACACCACAATGCCTATTCCGCCTATGCTCTACCAAGGTTTTCCAAATGATCAAAATAACCTTTTGGGGTCAGTAGGTGCCCAACATAACAACAGGTGGTGGTGGTGTGTTGGACACAGTAGCTCAGATATAGAGTCTGTCTTGTTTCCTGATTTCTGTAACTGTTAGTTTACCTGTGTAATATTTACATAAGCTCAGAACCACTTGTGTTTCAAACATGGTCCTCCTTTAAGAATTGCTGTGCTGATCAGGGGACAGTTCATTACCTCTAGTATGGTGCATTAAAGTTGTTTGTACTTTAATTTATTTTTGTAAATAAAGATGGTGACGCAACAATAATGCACATTTACAATAGGCCTATATCTAAAAATATATACAGTCAAATGAGATTTTATATATATATATAAACTCAGCAAAAAAAGAAACGTCCTCTCACTGTCAACTGCGTTTATTTTCAGCAAACTTAACATGTGTAAATATTTGTATGAACATAACAAGATTCAACAACTGAGACATAAACTGATCGAGTTCCACGGACATGTGACTAACAGAAATGGAATAATGTGTCCCTGAACAAAGGGGGGGTCAAAAACAGTCAGTATCTGGTGTGGCCACCAGCTGCATTAAGTACTGCAGTGCATCTCCTCCTCATGGACTGCATCAGATTGCCAGTTCTTGCTGTGAGATGTTACCCCACTCTTCCACCAAGGAACCTGCACGTTCCCGGACATTTCTGGGGGGAATGGCCCTAGCCCTCACCCTCCGATCCAACAGGTCCCAGATGTGAGATCCGGGCTCTTCGCTGGCCATGGCAGAACACTGACATTCTTGTCTTGCAGGAAATCACACACAGAACGAGCAGTATGGCTGGTGGCATTGTCATGCTGGAGGGTCATGTCAGGATGAGCCTGCAGGAAGGGTACCACATGAGGGAGGCGGATGTCTTCCCTGTAACGCACAGCATTGAGATTGCCTGCAATGACAACAAGCTCAGTCCGATGATGCTGTGACACACCGCCCCAGACCATGACGGACCCTCCACCTCCAAATCGATCCCACTCCAGAGTACTGGCCTTGGTGTAATGCTCATTCCTTCGACGATAAACGCGAATCAGACCATCACCCCTGGTGAGACAAAACCGCGACTCGTCAGTGAAGAGCACTTTTTGCCAGTCCTGTCTGGTCCAGCGACGGTGGGTTTGTGCCCATAGGCGACGTTGCTGCCAGTGATGTCTGGTGAGGACCTGCCTTACAACAGGCCTACAAGCCCTCAGTCCAGCCTATCTCAGCCTATTGCGGACAGTCTGAGCACTGATGGAGGGATTGTGCGTTCCTGGTGTAAATCGGGCAGTTGTTGTTGCCATCCTGTACCTGTCCCACAGGTGTGATGTTCGGATGTACCAATCCTGTGCAGGTGTTGTTACACGTGATCTGCCACTGCGAGGACAATCAGCTGTCCATCTTGTCTCCCTGTAGCGCTGTCTTTGGCGTCTCACAGTACAGACATTGCAATTTATTGCCCTGGCCACATCTGCAGTCCTCATGCCTCCTTGCAGCATGCCTAAGGCACATTCATGCAGATGAGCAGGGACCCTGGGCATCTTTCTTTTGGTGTTTTTAAGAGTCAGTAGAAAGGCCTCTTTAGTGTCCCAAGTTTTCATAACTATGACCTTTAATTGCCTAGCTGTTATTGTCTTAACGACCGTTCCGCAGGTGCATGTTCATTCATTGTTTATGGTTCATTGAAAAAGCATGGGAAACAGTGTTAAAACCCTTTACAAGGGATGGCTTGCATCTCATGGTTGAGGGCAATGACCTCTTCCTTGAGAGTCTGAGAGCTGGTATCTCCTCCGTTCTAGCAAGATGCACGTAGTAGTACACACGACAACACTCACTGCCACTCGCCAGCCATCAATGAAACCAAAGGCTCTTTTAAGAGTCACCTAATAAATTAAAATAAGTATGTGTGTGTTTAATTATAAACTATAATTGTTGAAATGTATCCCCCGGGAGGCGAACCCACAATCTTCAGATACACAGGGCGTATCTATTACACTACAAACTCTGTTCTTAAAACACTTATTTCGACAGACCATTTTAAATGGACGATCTTGAAGCGTTCTTTCAATAACAAATTTGTTCGTTTATTTCTCTTGCTTGGTTAAAATACAGGTCTAAAACAGTTTATTTGTTGAAAACAGACTAATTTAATCACATAGTGAACCAAGTTAGCAAGCATGTCATTTTCTTTTGACTGTGCACAGCATGGCACACAATTTAAGCAAGCATTCGATTTAAGTGTTTGATTAATCTGCCCCGGGGTACACCGGGCTATGGCCCCTCAAATTATCGGGCGAAAGCAGGGAGGGAAGGAGATAAAGCGATTTTATAAAATGCAATAACTTTTGTATGTGAAAACACAGAATCCTACACATTACTACACATGCTTAATTACGTCACTTTTGTTTTGAGCCTACTTGGCCGTCGGACAGAGCGGGCACTTGTGCCACGTCCGGGAAGCAGCCCGGTTCCAAATTGAATGCGATCAACTTCAGCCGGTGCTAAACACTTCTACACGGGCACCTGGGCAAGATTAATCGAACCCCTCAATGATTCCGATGTTGTTTTACCTGGGTGCATCGTGTGCAGCACCCGCACCCCCTGACTACTTTTAACTTTTTGATGGCAACTTCAGATTTTCTGGAAACACACTGGAAAGTAATTTGACACTGTGTTAATCAGTCAGCACAAATAAGGATTATAATAATGACAAGGCAGGAGAGGGAGCGTATACCGGTCAGAGCAGGAATGTATTCTGCATGTTTGAAACAGCGAGTGTGGTAAGTGTCGTAAGTCTGATGCTAGCATGCATTTGTACACTTGCTGTGCACAACAGAACTGAGGCTTACGTGCATTTGGGGTTCAACCACTGACTATAGATATATGCGGTTCATAACTAGCTTAATGTTTCTTAACAAAGCAATTTGTTTTCTCGGCTATGGTTTGTGTTGTGGTCAAAGGCTGCACTGAAATCTAATAGTACAGCTCCCACAAATTTATTTCAACCAATCAAGTTCCCTTCTCTATAAGCATGCTGAAAGTCTGTTGATAATTTATTTACAGAAAATAGCATTGTATTTGGTCAAACCCAATTTTTTCCAAAGGCGGCTTTACCATTCTTGGGTAGCGGAATGACTTTGGCTTACCTCCAGGCCTGAGGACAAACACTTTGATTTTATGAACCTTATTTCCAAGACTACATATATTCAAATGGTGTCACACCCTGATCTGTTTCACCTGTCCTCGTTATTGTCTCCACCCCCTCCAGGTGTCCTTGTTTTCCCCAGTGTATTTATCCCTGTGTAAAAACATATATTTTTTAAATGCATTTTTTAACTGTTTTGCATGTTATTCTGGCATTAATACGTGTCACATATCAGTTTGCAAACAATGTAAAAATATATATATCATTGAGTTAATAAAGCCGCATACAAACATGGTCTCTTTTTGGTTTTCTTGAGTAAGGCAGGTCCAACATGAAGGTGTTTCAGCCTAGCTCAGTGCTTTCTGTGATGGCGGGGCAAGACAGCAGAAAATATGGAGCGTTGCGCTGTGATTGGCTCAGTGTTCTGTCACTCAAAGGGACACTACATCACTGCCAAGTCCAAGGGTAGACTGCGAAAATTCTAGCCCTTTGGGTGCTATCATAGAGTTACATTAGAAGTGCCAATCCAAGAAGGCTCAAGGTCATTGGCCATAAATACATTTATGTCAAATCACGTTATATGTACAGTAGCTTTGATTGGACTGATCATGTCAACGTCATACTTTCAAAATCTTACCTAGCAGTCATCATGAATCAAGTCGACAATCTACTGGCAAATCCTTTTCAAGCCTTGTCATAAGAAGGTAAATAATGAAGAGAAATTATAGATAAAACGTATTGGATATAAACATTACACAACAAGTTGGAAATCGCAAATTCAACAATGAGTGGTTTGGAAGGAAGTGAGCACAGCACCACAAGGTGAGTCCAAAAATGTATTCTAAGCTGCTACGTAAATGATATAATATGCCAGGGAGATAAAGTTGAAGTCGGAAATTTACATACACCTTAGTTTTTCACAATTCTTTGACATTTAATCCTAGTAAAAAGTCCCTGTCTTAGGTCAGTTAGGATCACCGCTTTACTTTAAGAATGTGAAATGTCAGAATAATAGTAGAGAGAATGATTTATTTCAGCTTTTATTACTTTCATCACATTCCCAGTGGGTCAGAAGTTTACATACACTCAATTATTATTTGGTAGCATTGCCTTTAACTTGATTAACTTGGGTCAAAGTTCTAATGACTCCAACTTAAGTGTATGTAGGTTGTCAAGGGGATTTTCAATGCTGCAGAAATTGTTTGGTACCCTTCCCCAAATCTGTGCCTAAATTTACATTGCACTGACATGCACTGTAATCTGTGGGCCCTTATAAATACATGTGTGTCTTTGAAAATCTTGTCCAATCAATTGAATTTACCATAGCTGAACTCCAATCAAGTTGTAGAACCATCTCAAGGATGTTCAATGGAAACAGGATGTACCTGAGCTCAATTTCGAGTGTCATTGCAAAGGGTCTGAATTTTTAGGTAAATAGGTATTTCTGTTTTTTATTTGTAATACAGTTGCACACAAAACATATATATATAATGGGGTTTTGTGTGTAGATTCATGAGGATGTTTAAAAATATATATATTTTAGAATAAGCCTGTAACATAACAAAATGTGGAAAATGTCAAGGGGTCTGAAAACTTTCCGAATGCACATTATAATGCCATTATTGCTTTTGTGCTGAGTTTAACTATTTATCAAGGCCACTTGGCACTTGTAATGTTGTTTAGGCAACTGATGTTTTCATAATTTGACCGCGCGTCTTGACCGTATGTCTTGGTGGTTGGGGTATTTGTTTTTTTTTCTTCATAAAAATAAGCTCTTACCATGTTCTAACACATATGCTTTCTGTTTCATAATTTTAACAAAGGCACTCCAGGAATAACATTTATTGAACACTTGAATGTTGGTGTTTTTGGTGTTTTGTTTGTTTTTACATATAGCCTACAGTAACATAAACCAATGAAAATGCTATTTTGTTATTTGAAATAAATAAAAAGTAATATTCTGTTACCCAAGCTATTCAGAAACACAGTCAAATTATTATTTTTGCGATAGCATATATTAAATGTATTAATTACTGTGTTTGAATGTTGGAGTCAGAATGACTGCTCATTAGCTGGAAGGGGGGGGCGGGTCCCTTGAGGCCCACTGGTTCTAGTGTTAAAAGATCCTTCACCTGTGATAGAGAGACACCACTGTCCTCAACGGTACTCCCATTAGCTTTGGTCTTTGTCATGGTAGCAACGTACAGTAGGCTACGCTGTTACTCCTCATAGTTCTAGACAGGGCAGGTCACAGGGCAGATGGAAGCAGCAGCAAACAGCAGGGATTCAAACAGTCACACTCCTGGGACGATCTGTCGTCCTAGCCGCAAGGGCTGTGGGCTGTGTACAAGCTGCTAAGGAAACCTGATAGCTAGCTAGTTAACGTTAGTTAGAAGCTAGGCTAGCGTCTGCACCAACGAGGGAACAATGAGCTTCTCTGGAGCAAAATATACCTGCTATTGTTCCCTTTAATACATTGAACTTAAATGTTGACAATTATTTGAAAATAAGTTAGTTAATTCATAGTTATTTTGCAAAAGAAAGCCACGAGAAAGATACACTTTCAATGCATGCCACCGGAATGTCATTCGATCTTCCTTTCTAATGACAGCAGTCCCTTTATTTCCTTTTGTGGACCTTGCTAGGCTATACAGTCAGGTCCAAAATTATTGGCACCCTTGATAAAGATGAGCAAATATAAAATAAATAATACAAATACGGAGCTATATTTTATGCAAAAATGTAGTTTTTTTTAACAATTATATTATTTTATACAAATACATTTCCTCAGAGAACAAGATTAACACGTTTTAACAATTTTTTTAAAATCTCATAAATATAGGGGTTAAAATTATTGGCACCCCTGTTTTCAATACCTTTCAATACCTTCTCACCTTGCGAGGATAATGGCACTGACCCTTTTTCTAAAATGTGATTGGAGAACAGATTGCGATGGATCAATTTCTCCATACAGAATCTTTCCAGATCCTTGATATCCTTTGTCTGTGATTATGGATTGCCCTCTTCAATTCATACCACAGCTTTTCAATCGGGTTCAAGTCCAAAGATGTGGTCAATTAAGCATTTCTTTGTTGATTTTGATGTGTACTTGGGGTTATTGTCTTGCTGGAAGATCCACTTGCGGCCAAGTTTCAGCATCCTGGCAGAGGAAACCAGGTTTTTGGCTAAAAAGTTAATTATGTTGTTGATCTTAACAAAGGTCAGAGGACCAGTGGAAGTAAAATAGCCCCATAATATGAAATATCCATCATATTGTACAGTAGGTATGGGGTTATTTTTCTCCATGGGGACACACCAAACCCACAACTGGTGTGCATGGCCAAAGAGCTCTCAATAAGTTTGGACCTGACTGTATTTTGTTGTCGGAGTCATCCCCTAGTCCCCCCACTTAGTCTCAGGATAGGAGCAATGTTTCTGCACACCAATCACTCTCTTCACAGGAAGAGACTGTTATAATCTTTATCTCATTCTAGGGAATAGACAATGCCCTGTGGCTGTGTTTTCCTTGTCACTTGAATGGGTCTGGAGACCTTATTTATCTTCCTGATCGGTTTTAAACGATTCAAGCCCAGTGGGCTTCCTCTACATGACTTATGACTCAAGATTTTCACGGCTACATGGTGATACAGTACAACATGTATTTCCTCTATGGAGGAAGTTGAAATTCAAATTAATATTTAACCTCATGATCATATTTCTGGACCTTGGTCCTTCATATAGGGATTATGGGCAGTGTTATAACACAGGTATTAATATTCCGTAATAAACCAAAAACGATTTAGACATAATCAAAACAAAAGCTATGATTTATTTCCATTTTGCCGGAATTTAATTTCCAAGTGTGCTGCAACCAATGGGGGGGGGGGGGGGGGGGGGGGGGGAGAGAGAGAGAGAGAGAGAGAGAGAGAGAGAGAGAGAGAGAGAGAGAGAGAGAGAGAGAGATGAAAACAGAGTAAAAAGTATTTTGCCATAAAGCTGACAATAATTTGAGATTTAGCAACACGGCTTTGAGCATGAATGTATTCCTGGATGTACAATACTGGAACCTGTAGGCTATGTGAGTTTACATGAGACACATTTACAGGAGCTGCTATGGATACAGTAAAATGTGTACTGATATGGCATTATGTACACAAGTGAAAGCACATCTCTCTCTCTCTCTTAGCCTCCAGTATTTATGCTACAGTAGTTTATGTGTCGGGGGCTAGGGTCAGTCTGTTATATGTGGAGTATTTCTCTTGTCTTATCCGGTGTCCTGTGTGAATTTAAGTATGCTCTCTCTAATTCTCTCTCTTTCTCTATTTTTCTCTCTTTCTCTCTTTCTTTCTTTCTTTCTTTCTTTCTTTCCTTCTTTCTTTCTTTCTCTCTCTCGGAGGACCTGAGCCCTAGGACCATGTCTCAGGACTAACTGGCCTGATGACTCCTTGCTGTCCCCAGTCCACCTGGCCGTGCTGCTGCTCCAGTTTTAACTGTTCTGCCTGTGGCTATGGAACCCTGACCTGTTCACCGTACGTGCTACCTGTCCCAGACCTGCTGTTTTCAACTCTCTAGAGACAGCAGGAGCGGTAGAGATACTCTGAATGATCGGCTATGAAAAGCCAACTGACATTTACTCCTGAGGTGCTGACCTGTTGTACGCTCGACAACCACTGTGATTATTATTATTTGACCCTGCTGGTCATCTATGAACATTTGAACATCTTGGCCATGTTCTGTTATAATCTCCACCCGGCACAGCCAGAAGAGGACTGGTCACCCCTCATAGCCTGGTTCCTCTCTAGGTTTCTTCCTAGATTCTGGCCTTTCTAGGGAGTTTTTCCAAGCCACCGTGCTTCTACACCTACATTGCTTGATGTTTGGGGTTTTAGGCTGGGTTTCTGTACAGCACTTTGAGACATCAGCTGATGTAAGAAGGGCTTTATAAATACATTTGATTGATTGATTGATTGATTAATTGATTGATTGATATATGAAGTCTCTTTTATATTTAAGAGTTGCTGTCGTTTGCAATATGACATTCTCTCATTCTATGTAAAGTGGCAGGCAATAGCCATCATATATGGTCATAAAACACATAAACACCAACACTCACACTGCAGTGAGTGCACTCATTTCAATGACATCAACAAACTTGTAGTATCCCTATTGAAAAACATTACAAACTGACCTTTGACATCCTTATTATGGCTCGCAATCTATACATCTCCATACAAGAAGAAAATGAATCATAATGAACTGTCTTATTTGCATATCAACAGCACTGCTCACACCTCCCATGTCAGCTGAGGCATCTCATCTCCACCTCCAGTAACATACTGAGTGAAACATCGAGTTATAGGTGCTAATTAGCTTTCTGCTTTTGTCTAGTCACAGGAATCTTTGGCTCCTGTGAGAACAACACATAGGCCTACATCACTATAAAGTGAAGTTAGATAGTTTATGAAGAAAGTGCATGGGCTGGTGACAGAGGTGATGTTTGGGGAAAGTAAAGTTTTCAGTGTTTTGAGAGTCTGTTGGTGATATCGTTTTGCTCCACTGAGCAATAATGCTCTATGTGCTCTGAAAGGCAGAGCTCTCAAACATCTAGCCAGTTATGACTGTGTCAATGGTTGGAATTCAATGAAGCAGAGCACACACCACACACAATTTTTTATTGCTATCCTTGTGGGGACCAAATCATTTATTCCCACCCAAAATCCTATTTTTCCTAACCCCGAACCCTAAAGAGGAAGGCCATAAAAATTGTCAAAGACTCCAGCCACCCTAGTCATAGACTGTTCTCTCTGCTACCGCATGGCAAGCAGTACCGGAGCGCCAAATCTAGGTCCAAAAGGCTTCTTAACAGCTTCTACCCGCAAGCCATAAGATTACTGAACATCTAATCAAATGGCTACCCAGACTATTTGCATTGCACCCCCCCCCCCCTCCTCTTTTACGCTGCTGCTACTCTCTGTTATTATCTATGCATAGTCACCTTAATAACTCTACCTACATGTACATATTACCTAAATTACCTCGACTAACTGGTGCCCCCGCACATTCACTCTGTATATAGCACCCTCTTTATATGTACCCCCTGTATATAGCCTCGTTATTGTTATTTTACTTAAATATTTGTTACTTTTATTTCTTATTTACTCATTATTTGTAACTTTTATTTATTTTCTTTTTTTGTATTTTTCTTAAAAATGCATTGTTAGTTAAGGGCTTGTAAGTAAGCATTTCACTGTAAGGTCTACACCTGTTGTATTCGGCGCATGTGACAAATAAAATCTGATTTGATTTGAACTCTAACCCTAACCTTGACCCTTAACCTAACCATAACCTTAACCTTAAGCCTAACCTTCACCCCAAACCCTAAAACTATACCTAACCCTAACCCATCACTGACACACCCTTACACGTCACACACAGACAGTTAGCGGAACGCCAGAGTCACAGAACATTTATTTAATCTTCACCTGACTGCCATCATCATTTAGGCCTGTTGACGGCTTCGTGTGGAGCTGAGCTGGCACTTCTGAAGTAGCAGGGTGAGGAATCATCTCCTTCAATAAGGCCTGGCTGTTCTCAGGCTATTTTGCACTGCATTACAGACACGGCCCCCCTGCTGTCCCCATGCAACTGAAAACCACACAGGGTCAGCCACAATGAATCACTGGAATGAAGGAGGGCTGATACAGATGTCCTCATTTTACAATTATACAGCATGTTGAGGTGCAGTAACCTCAAATTGGGTTGTGGCAGCTAGCAACTGCTAGTGACTGATACTAAAGTGCTTATTGTACAGTTGTTATTGTATTGTATGGTATGGGTATGGGTATGGGCATGGTGGGGAGTTTACACTCTTATCTGGGTGCAAGTGTTAGGCCAATGTCAAAGCCAATTCAGTCTACTGTTGATGAATAGTTATTTCACAGAAGAAAGTTCTTCTCCACTACTGCATTTTTCCAGACTAAATTAACCTCTGGTCTTAGTCAGAGAGAAAATAAAATACAAACAACTATATCATTCTTTAGATCTGTAGAGCCATGTACAGGTGTTAAACAAATAACTATAAAAACGATTTGGTTTAATTGTACAGCTGTCTTTAGAGGACATCAGCCAGCCAATGGTTTTGTCTGATAGAGTGAGGTGTTGCTCAGCCAGAGGTAGAAAAAGCATCATATTCAGACAGACTGTCATCTGGCTTTAGCCTTGTGAGTAATAAAAGCTGCCACACGTCAGCAAGCACTTCAGTGTGTGGGCTCATTCACTACGGCAGGCCGGAGGACACACACCACAGGAACATCTTTGTCAGACCGCATCATCACACACAGGTAGAGGACACAGAGGGTGGTAAGAGTGATGCAGAATGACATCACAACACCTGTTGGCTTTCGATGTTGCATTGAGAATGATGTGAGTGGAGTACCGCTGATCTGACACAAAGTATGAGTAGGCTTTGACGTGGTAGCACTTTGATCCTCACTGCAGCTGAATAGAACTCGTCAATGCAAGGGTGTGTGTGTGTGTGTGTGTGTGTGTGTGTGTGTGTGTGTGTGTGTGTGTGTGTGTGTGTGTGTGTGGTGTGTGTGTGTGTGTGTGTGTGTGTGTGTGGGGGGGGGGGGGCTTCTGTGGTGTGTACTCTATGAAACACATGAGTCACAGAGGCTCCAGATGGCTTTGGGGATTCAGTTCACATCAGGGACTAAACCACAACTCAAGAGGAACTATATCCTGTCCTCTACCTCAGACAGCCCATACAGAGTGTGTCTGTGAGTGAACAGCTTCCATCTCCACCTTTACACCTCTCCACCAACCCCTGCGGTGAGCTGTTTGTTCACCATATCTCACTTACTGCACATTAGTCCCACTGGAGAGAGGAGGGCGGAGGGCGAGGGGACAGGACGAGGAGGAGGAGGAGGAGGGATAGGGCGAGGAAGGGGGAGGGTACTCATAAAACCTCACATCTTTTTCCCATCAACCTCCAAGGCCCCTGCACGGATTTATTTGTGGCGTCTATCACCTCATGAGAAGAAGAGTGAGCTGGGGGAGAGTAGGCTAGGAAAGGAAGGGTGGAGGGAGGGAGGGAGGAGGGAGAGATGGAGGGAGGGATGGAGGGGTCTGATATTTGCCCATTTGGCTGGCCCCGCTTTGGGGGAGAAAGGGTGCAGAGAGAGAGAGAGAGAGAGAGAGAGAGAGAGAGAGAGAGAGAGATAGAATGAGCGTGCGCGAGAGAGAGAGAGGGCTATGTTATTGATGGCCTCCTTCATGCCCCAACACCCTTACGTCTTATTGGAACATCTATCAGGAGCGGTTGCCCTGTGGATGGCCTTATCAACGGCAACTGACGCTGTGCTCTCACTGAGGGGACTCTAACCCTGTCACTGAGGGGACTTTAACCCTCTCACTGAGGGGACTCTAACCCTCTCACTGAGGGGACTCTAACCCTCTCACTGAGGGGACTCTAACCCTCCCACTGAGGGGACTCTAACCCTCTCACTGAGGGGACTCTAACCCTCTCACTGAGGGGACTCTAACCCTCTCACTGAGGGGACTCTAACCCTCCTCCCTCTCTTTTTCTCTCCCACCCCGGTTTATGAAATAGGTTGTTTAGAGTGTGGCCGGCGTGGCGTGTTGCACCATCAGACCAGCGAATCCTGCGGTGCTGTCTGCAGGTTGATGCCTGAACCACAGGAAACCATGGACAGATGAGGAATGAACTTGCAGTAAGCCAGCGGGACTGTGAAAGCTTCACTGAGAGGAGAGCTAAGCTCCAGACTCCTGGCATTTAAACACTCAACTGATGGCTCTACAGGCCACAGGTTAACGGGCATCATTAAGTCCCAAACACCCTGACCAGGAAAACAATCTTGGCCTTAGTAATAACTGCACAAAGACTACCCATTTATGACTAGGGCAAATCGGTTGGAGTATGTTGGCTGGGGTGTTACCAGATCAAAATCAAACTGCAGTTAGAGCGAATATATGGGAGCTCATACAATGTGCTATGTCGTTGTTGGGGTAGGTAACTAAATTCAGCCGTGGGCTGATTTTTGTCTGAGCGGATGGCCGGAACATAATTATAATAATATGTACACTGCAAATTGACCAAAAGAAGCACAAAAAGAGATTGTATTTGAAAATAACATAATAATTGAGACATGATGACAAAAGTCTCTTTTTTTATTTGAGGGAATACTTGGTGCACAGATTTCCTGAATTAAAATCATATTTTGCTGAATCCCTGGTGATTTTACAGTATATTTTAACCAAAACATTCAATACAACAAAAAAAACTTGTGGGGTCCAAAAAAATCCCTTGCGGGACTGTTTTGGCCCTTGCCCGGCCCCTGATGTAGGCCAATGTGTAATGTAGGCTTTTAGACTAGTCAAATCAGAGGGTTGAAAACCATAATTGTTATGATTACAGTATGAATTAATCAATGTTACTGCTCTTACAGTATTGCAGATCCATCAAGCACTGAGTGAAACAGACAAGGTTACTTAGAAAACTCCCCTCTTTCTCCATTTTAAAATGTGATGTTCTACAGATTTACAGTACTGCGCTAATAGCTCCAAACAATTACAACGAGCAACAGACAGAGATAGAGTGGGAGCCTAAAGTGTAATTGACAGACACCTCACTCACCCCCTCAGGTATGAGCTGGCTGGACTTTATTAGTACACATAAGGACTCTGCTCTTAGCCAACTCAACGCCTGGATACATGGAAAGGAATGTCTGATTCAGAAGCAACATTTTACAAAGGTCATTTATTTAGCTAGCACCTTCCTTCTGATGCTGCTGATGTCACTGGCCCTGGTGCTCGTCTCAAAATCTCCCATAGAGATGTATAGAAGCTCAATGCTCATATTTCAGAGCAGGGAGAGACACTCCGGTCCGACCCATAAATCACCTGGCCTGACTATCCACTCTTTAAGAAAACACCTCTGGCAATCAGCACACTGAATGGGGGCAGGAGTGTGTGTGTGTTGTGTATGTGTGTGTGACAGTTTGTGTTTGTGCAATCTGTGGTTGTCTGATGCTGTTATTATGCACAGACACACAATTCATTAGAAAAATAGCCGTTGAGAATATTCATCACTCGCACTGACATTTATGCCATAAGCTATTCCAGTCCCACTCAAATTGGTGCTTAACCAAAGTCCCACACACAAGTCAGCAACACCCAGAGACAACATGCTGCACCACCCTCAAAAACAGTCATCTGTACAAACAAGTGAAAAACATGTTTCAGCAGGATATTAATACGATGGTTGAGCTAACACATTTGAGACCTGTTTCAGGAAGCTAGGCGCATGTCGCATGCCACTACTTCACAGGAGAGGCATTTGAACGTAAACATTTCTTTAAATCAAAATGCATTTTTTGGGGCAGAAAAGCCTTCTGGAACATGTGAACTTGCATGTGGCTTAGTAATAAACGTGTATGCCATCTGTAATTACAAAAAAAATGGTTACATTACAAGCCTAGTTGGTTTAGCCATGGAAAAAGCCAGGAACCTTCCCGCTAGCCATGATTGGCTGAGATAATGAATGGCATGGGCTGGACATGCCGAGAGATGAGTTTGGATTGGTTTGCCATGTAGCGTGCTTCTGTCTAGAAATTGAATTGCTCAGTATGTGTAGATAAGCCTTGATGCCATGGCTTTTTTGAAAGATATGGAGAACAGCAAAAGTGTTGCTAATGTTCTCAACAACATTGCTGCCCTGAATTTAGCAGGGGCTATCGACAAAGATCAGTGGGGAAAAGTTGTGATGTCCGACTTTCTGGAGGACGATTGTGTCATGCTGACGCTCTCTGACTCTGAAAATGAATCAGTGAGTGGTCTAATCCTTTAATATTTAATAATTTCAGACCATTTTATTGATAAACTACATGGAAATGTAAATGTTGTTTTTTTTGTGATCCAATACGTAATATAGTACGTACTTATCATAATTTGGTTTTAATCCAGAGAGGTTAGAAAAGTATTGAGATCCTCTATGTGTCACGCCCTGACCTTAGAGTTCCTTTTTATGTCTCTATTTTGGTTTGGTCAGGGCGTGAGTTGGGGTGGGCATTCTATGTTCTATTTTCTATGTTTTGTATTTATTTGTTTTGGCCTGGTATGGCTCTCAATCAGGGACAGCCGGCGCTGCCAGAGTCGCCCTCCAGTCTGGGGCCCGCTGCGAGGGACCCCGCTCAAGAGGTGCCACCAAAGTGAGCCAGGGGTGGAGCGGGGTCTGCGTCCCGCCCCTGAGCCGCCACCGCGGATAGATGCCCACCCGGACCCTCCCCTATAGGTTTAGGTTTTGCGGCCGGAGTCCGCACCTTTGGGGGGGGGGGGGGGGTACTGTCACGCCCTGACCTTAGAGTTCCTTTTTATGTCTCTATTTTGGTTTGGTCAGGGCGTGAGTTGGGGTGGGCATTCTATGTTCTATTTTCTATGTTTTGTATTTATTTGTTTTGGCCTGGTATGGCTCTCAATCAGGGACAGCAGTACTTCGTTGTCGCTGATTGGGAGCCATACTTAGGTAGCCCTTTTTTCCCACCTGTCCTTGTGGGTAGTTAACTTTGTTTGTGGCACTTTGCCCTGTGAGCTTCACGGTCGTTTTGTATTGTTTATTGGTTTTGCTGGCGACATTCAATAAAGAGAAAATGTACGCTCACCACGCTGCACCTTGGCCTACTTCATCCGACGGTCGTGACAGAACTACCCACCACCAAAGGAACAAGCAGCGTGGCCAGGAGAGGCAGCCCCCCAAAAAAAATGTTGGGGGGGGGTCACACGGGACGGTCGGCGGAGCCGAGGATGGAACCAGAGCCAGTCGGGGTGAAATTGGAGGCGAGCGAAGGGAGCGAAGCAGAGACAGTGAAGGAGTTGATGGGGTGATTGGAGGAGAGAGCTATGAGAGAGCTGCTGTGTTGGTGCATGAGGCACGACATTCGCTCTATGGAGCGTGTCCTCGAATTGATGTCACCTGAGTCAGCTCTCCATACTCGTCCTGAGGTGCGTGCTAGCCGTCTGGTGAAGACTGTGCCAGCCCCACGCACCAGGCCTCCTGTGCTCCTCCCCAGCCCTGCACGTCTTGTGCCAGCTTGGCGCTCCAGACCTCCAGTGCGCCTCCACAGCCGGTGAGTCCTGCGCCCACTCCACGCACGGTTTCCCCAGTTCGCCTGGAGAACCCAGTGCGGCCTGAGCCAACTCCCCGTGCTTACCGTGGCGAGCATTTAACTGGTCAGGCCCCGTGCTATGGGGTGATGCGCACGGTGTCGAGGCCGAGCATCCAAAGGCCGGTGTGCTCGGTGCCAGCGCCCCGCATTTGCCGGGGAGAAGCGAGCACCCAGCCAGTACGGGTGGTGCCAGTCCTGCGCTCGAGACCGCCAGTGCGCCTCCACGGCCCAGTGTATCCGGTGCCTGCTCCCAGAGCCAGGCCTCCTGCAAGTCTCCCCAGCCTGGTGAGTCCTGTGCCTGCTCCCAGAGCCAGGCCTCCTGCAAGTCTCCCCAGCCTGGTGCGTCCTGTGCCTGCTCCCAGAGCCAGGACTGCTGCATGTCTCCCCAGCCTGGTGCGTCCTGCGCCAGAGCCACCCGCCTGTCCGGAGCTGCCAGAGCCGCTCGCCTGTCCGGCGCTGCCAGAGCCGCCCGCCAGTCCGGCGCTGCCAGAGCCGCCCGCCAGTCCGGTACTGCCAGAGTCGCCCGCCTGTCCGGCGCTGCCAGAGTCGCCCTCCAGTCTGGGGCCCGCTGCGAGGGACCCCGCTCAAGAGGTGCCACCAAAGTGAGCCAGGGGTGGAGCGGGGTCTGCGTCCCGCCCCTGAGCCGCCACCGCGGATAGATGCCCACCCGGACCCTCCCCTATAGGTTTAGGTTTTGCGGCCGGAGTCCGCACCTTTGGGGGGGGGGGGGGGGTACTGTCACGCCCTGACCTTAGAGTTCCTTTTTATGTCTCTATTTTGGTTTGGTCAGGGCGTGAGTTGGGGTGGGCATTCTATGTTCTATTTTCTATGTTTTGTATTTCTTTGTTTTGGCCTGGTATGGCTCTCAATCAGGGACAGCTGTACTTCGTTGTCGCTGATTGGGAGCCATACTTAGGTAGCCCTTTTTCTCACCTGTCCTTGTGGGTAGTTAACTTTGTTTGTGGCACTTTGCCCTGTGAGCTTCACGGTCGTTTTGTATTGTTTATTGGTTTTGCTGGCGACATTCAATAAAGAGAAAATGTACGCTCACCACGCTGCACCTTGGTCTACTTCATCCGACGGTCATGACACTATGAGGCTGTGGAGGGATTCTAGTTGTGGGTTTAAAAGAAAACATGAATCATCAGCGTACAATGACACCTTCGATTTCAAATCCCTTAATATTATTGTTGAATCGGATTTTTAATTTAACTAGGCAAGTCAGTTAAAAACAAATTTGCATTTACAAGCTACCAGATAACAGTTCAGGGGCAGAACGACAGATTTTTACCTTGTCAGCTCAGGGATTCGATCCAGCAACCTTTCAGTTTCTGGCCCAACACTCTAACCACTAGGTTACCTGCCATCCCAATTTAAACAGCTAACATTTCGATGGCAATAATAAATAGATATGCCGATAGTGGACAACCATGTTTTACTTCTCTTGACAGTTTAAAACTTTCTGAGATGTAGCCATTATTTACTATTACTATGTATAACTTTAACCCATTTTATAAGAGATTCTCCAAAATGTAAATATTCCAGGAATTTATATATAAACTCCAGTCGTACTTTATCAAGGTCTTTTCAAAGTCAGCTATGAATACCTGGCCTGGTTTCCCAGATATTTCATAGTATTTGTCACGAATCCCACCGAAGGTGGCTTCCCTGCCTGCTTGGGCGGCGCTTGGCGGTCGTCGTCACCGGCCTACTAGCCGCCGCTGATCCCTTTTTCCTTTTCGTTTGGTATGGCTTATTGTTTGCACCTGTTCCTCATTTGGTTCTCTTGATTTATGGTTATTTAAGCCCGTTTAGCCCGCCCAGGTTTGTGCCGGATTATTTTGCATCAGAGTGTGTTTTTGTTATTGGATGTGCTGGCGATCGACAAGTGTTATTTTATATGCATGCTGTGTACCTGTTGTTCTGGGCACTTTGCATTTTTCACGCCGGTTGTGTTGGCGTCGACTGTTTTGTGTTTTATGGAATAAACACAAATTTCCTTACCTCTGCTCTCTGCGCCTGACTCCTACCACCACTCCTAGCAGTTACTGACAGTATTCTATTGTTCCCGTACTTACATTATCTCTAACGCATCGTCCATGTAAAAAATACCTGTCTGATTAGGATGAATATTTTCTTACAAAAACGTTTTTAATTCTATGTGCTAAGCATTTAGCTATCATTTTTGCATCGCAACACTGGAGTGTAAGAGGCCTCCAATTTTTTAAATGGACTGGATCTTTATATTTACCACTTGGATCCTGTTTCAGTAATAATGAAGTCAGACCTTCTTGTTGGGTGTCCAATAATCTACCATTTATATAGGAGTGGTTAAAATATGCTAATAACGGTCCTCTGAGTATATCAAAAAAAGATTGCTATACCTCTGCCATCCAGCCCTGCAGTTTGCCTGGACTTAAAGGCTCTAATTGCATCAAGAAGTTCCTCCTCTGTAATTTGGCCTTCACATGAGTCCTTCTGTACAGATGTTAATTTTACATTATTAATAGGGAAAAAATCCATACAATTATCTTCGGTTAGTGGAGATGAAGGAGACTGAAACGAAAACATATTCTTAAAGTACTACACTTCCTCTTTCAAAATATCATTCGGTGAATCATGGGTGACTCCATCATTTGTAACACGTTTCAATAAATTATTTTTGCTAGAATTTCTATGTTGAAGATTAAAAAAGTATTTGGTGCATTTTACCACATATTCCATCCAGTTCCCTTTATTTTTATAATATATTACACTGGATCTTTCTTGAATAACTTCCTCCATTTCTTTTAGTTTTTCCTCTAACTTTCTCTTAGCCTCTATGGTACAGTCCTTCCTTCAATTTCCTTTGTTAATATGGACACTTTTGATATATATTGCTTTTGTTTTATAGATGAGAACTAAATTGTATGGCCTTTAAAGGCACATTTAAAAGTGTCCCATACAATAAGGGGATCTGCTGTACCTATGTTAAAAAGTACCATAGTGATTGATTGTCCATATAGCTATACCATGATATTTGCATTGCTACTAAGTAAACCTTCAATTGGTCCCCACTATTCCACCCGCTAAAACCCCTCCCCATCCCGAGTTGGGTTGTCATCCCAGTGACCGGCAGACAACCCCCGACCCCCTCGATCCCATCCTTCGAAAAGAGCACACTGTGCCACCCACAGAACAGAAGCAGATCAGCCGCCAAAAGCATTTCCATCACCCTCACCTCGATTTGCATTATATATAGCTATTAAAAAATATATATATTATTAAAAATCCTGCTTATTTTAAGTTATATAATTGACCAGTAATATTTGTGATAATGTAGGGAGTTTATGCAAATAATTATTATTATTTTATATATATATATATTTTGGGACAAGGACATCCCGGCCGGCGAAACCCTCCACTAACCGGGTTGACACTGGGCCAGTTGTATGCCGCCTCATGGGTCTCCCGGTCACAGGCGGCTGCGACAAAGCCTGGGATCGAACCCGGGTCTGTAGTGACACCTCTAGTACTGCGGTGCAGTGTCTTAGATCGCTGTGCCACTCGGGCGGCATCATCTAATTAAAAAAATGTATTACATTTTTTTTTTTATCTGGACACTTTCTATTTTTTATATTGCTACAATACAATTATGCAAGCAACCATTTCACTGTACACCTTCTGCATCCTGTGCATGTGACAAATTAAACGTTGATTTTATTTGATATAGTGTGTGTAAACCCCTAGATGGCAATGTGAAGAACAACATGACCTGCACCATAGTCAGATTAGGATATACAATTGGCCAAGGACTAGATAAAGTGTGTTTTTACCTGGAATTTTTCCTTGTAGGCTACTATTTTCACTACTTTTAGTCTTGAACTCTTTGGTTGTTTACTACACTACCTTACTCACTCTGTTTAGCACATGGCCTGATATGTGAATCCTTAAAGAGATGGGTGGGGCTAAGGCTTAGGAGGGTGTGAACGATGCTGAATGGGTGTAGACAAAGAAGAGCTCTCCAGTAGGGGTATCAGAATATTCAAGACCATTTTCTCAAAAGTGCTGTTACAAGTTTATCAACATTCAAAGCATAAATACTTTCTCATTGTTCCTCAACTGCAGTGTATGATATACCATTTTGTAGCTCTGAGTCTGTACTTTTTTCCAATGTAAAAAACACAATTAAAAATGTTGCTACATAAGACTGAAAAGAGCTGCTGGGTCACATTTTGGGGTGGATAACTCAATCTTCCTCCCCGTTGGCATTTAGCACAGCATTGTTCCATGTGATCAGTCATGTCATTAAAATGAAGAAGAATTGTCAGTGGCTGTCTCTACAGCGTCCAACAGTCACACCTGCTGCTTTTGGCTGAGGAAAGGACCGTGGGGAGAGTAGGAATGGACGCAGCAGATGTAGGGGCGTGTCAGTGCTGCCCAACGGTATTGAATTATTTCACATCAACACAAATTCCTGGAAAATGTTTAATGCTCCATAATGGCCCAACAGACAAGCAGTGTGAAGGAGAGATGTACACCCGTATATCTGGTCTCACCTTCCCTTAGCATCCATTTTGGATCGGGCTGCTTGTTTTTTGCTAGTTGTTCTGCTCTATCGTGAGAGGCAATGTCCTGCACTGGAATAGATTTGTTAGTTTATTACTAGCCTAATTATCCATATAAAAACAAAATGCTGTGTAATTGTAAAAGCATATACATACAGTATTGCAGATAAACCTTGTGCTTGTGCTAGAACTATGGAGGCTAAATCCATGTCATGCAGTGCATTAGCTGGTAATAAAACATCACTACTAGTCTTTATAGAGTTTCTCCATGAGGTGCAGGGTAAGAAACAGGTCTCACGATGTGCTTAACAGGCAGAAGCCATACCTGGAAAAAGATGACAGGATTTTACCCCATTTTCTCTAAAACGACAGGTTCTACAGGGAACAAGGATACCTCAATATTAGAACACTTCAACTGCAACAGACTGTCTGTTTGTGTAGTGTTGGTTATGAGGGGAAAAGTCCTTGCTTCAAGTTGTATTAGTTTCTCTCTGCCTGTGTGGTGACAGAAGAGCATTCTACGGCAGTTCGACAGTTTATCACTGACTGTATTGAACATGGACCTAGGAATCATTAGAGACAGCGTCTTGGTACTCTGGTAGCCTAGTAACCATCAGCAATATACAGCTCATTCTGTGCTGCTGTGTGCAGATGACTGGAGCACTTTCTGCGTACAAGTTGTGATGTGAAGAGAAAATAGCTTAACAAACCAAGGGACAGGAATAGAGACGAGGAACATGGCTGGTAAAAACAGCAGACATCCCCAAAACTTCTTACATATAGAGGGAGGTAGGTACAAACAGAATCTGCACATTCACACATTACACACAGAGCTCATCTCTGTTTGAAGATATGCCGTTGCCATGACAATATGTGGACCAGAGAGGTGTTTTGAGCAGTAGTCTGGGTGCAGTTGAGTACAGCTCTGCTCTGCTCTGCTCTGCTCTGCTCCCTCTGTGAGTAATGTATGCATATGCATAATGCTAATCCACTATCACAAGTCGAGTTTCCTCCAGACTTGATTTAATATGGCCCAGTTCCATTTTACACTGAAAAAAAATGTAAAGTGTTGGTCCCATGTTTCATGAGCTGAAATAAAAGATCCCAGAAATGTTCAATACACACAAAAAGCATTTCTCCTTTGCCAAGATAATCCATCCACCTGACAGGTGTGGCATATCAAGGGTTATAGTATGGGCAGGCATAAGCTATGAACTAACACAATTGCATTTTATCGATTGGCAATTTGAATGCACAAAAATACCGCAACGAGATCCTAAGGCCCATTGTGAGGCCCATTCTTTTCTTAAAGTTATCTGTGACCAACAGATGAAAATCCATAGATTAGGGCCTAATGAATTTATTTCAATTGACTGAATTCCTCATATGAACTGCAACTCAGTCAAATCTTAGAAATTGTTGCATGTTGCATTTATATTTTTGTTCAGTATGGATTGGCTCATCATAACGAGGGAAGATGGCACTTTTGCCAGCAATAAAGCTTCCACGGCCTGTTCCTCAGACAGTGAACATCTGGCAATATCTACATTTTCGACCCCTTGATCAGTTCGCTCTCTGAAAGTAAAGAAAATAGCTTATTTTTTTGTAGATATGAAAGCAATGAGATATGACCGTTCAATCTAAAGCAGCAGATGTCATTTTCAGGATACGTCAATACAGCAGAGAAAGCTTAACACCAGACTGGTATTGTGGTTGTTTATTAGGTGATGGGAAATATGCAATATGTATAAAAAAGAATATACTTACCTGTTGTATCTTGAAAAAAAGCATTGGAATTAAAAGTGAAAATTTTAACCTATTAACCTGCTTCATTATTTATGTATTACCAGTTGATGAAGAACAACTCCAATTTCATCGATCATTGAAAATTTGTCTAGGAATAAGTAAGAATAAAAAAGTTAAAATAACTTCTTAGTTATGGAGACATTAAACATCTTAGTATCAATTTAGGATTTGTATTAATGTGGACGAGAGACAGGGGTGCAGGAACAGAGTATTTTTGCCGAGCAATGCAACAAAGCTGGATCATTCTGGCAATGATACCTGCACCATCTACACGCTGCAAAGACTCTTCACCACTGTACATGATGCCCCATTGCGCTGAGACTTCCTTTGACCATTCTAAAGCCCGCATGGGGCATCCTTGCCTTTATGGCACTGACTTTCTGGTCTAACTCTTCATCTGACATATCAGAATAGCATTCCCTGACAGACATATTGTGTTCTTTCATCCTTCTGTAAAAAAAGCTAACCATTTCACTGTCATGAAATATGATTATATATCGACTATGAAACAAATAGGACATAGCCTGCTTATGAGTTGCCATGAAAGAAAGTTAGATTAATTAAACTGTAAATGGCGAGAACAGGTGTTTGTAGCTAAATGCTATTAGTTAGCTTGAGAATAATAACTGCATGATTTATCATTCTATGGTATGTATGTATGTAATATAGTAGAATGTTATGAACCGACACTGAATCGTAGGAGCTGACTACTAGCTATGTAAAAGTTGGAGGGAAGAACGCCCAGTGCTGCTTACCTGAGATGCCATCATCACACAGTCCTTATTCGTAGGTGTCCGCTATGACTTCCTTTGTATCGGAAAGAAAGGTTGAACAGTATTGGTGGTAGCCAAACTGACACTCAATAAATGGCCAAAATGGAGGGTGGTTGATAACGAAATTAAATTGGAGTTTTGTTTTCAAATACATTTTTTGTTCTCAAAAGGTTTTGTGCTCTATTACAAAACATTTTTTTTACTTTTGAAGCCTAGTTTTTGCTTTCAGAAAAAAAAATTGGGACTTGAAAATAAAAAGGTTTTGCTCTCGACAAAAAGATATCCATTTGTTGCAGTTTGGGGAGGGGGGCTAATAGCTGAACAAAAGACTATTCAACCTTTACTAAAGAATAGTCTAATACCCGAGCTAGGTGTGAAAAAACCCCGTCCTATCACAGACCAGATTTGCCTTAACGACCAAGGGGGAGTTAGAGCACAGATTATGCTTTTGGGTCCCAAAGCGCTACTGTCTCTAACTGACAATGAATTGGCAATATAAACTGATAATTGTGCACGACTTCAAATGAAGCAAGCAGGGAGCAGGTTTCGAATCCTCAACCTTCTTGCCCGAAGTCCAGCGCCCTATCGACAATGCACCAGAAGCATGCTCAAGCCTCAGAGTCGATAGAGCGAGTCCTTGCGGTAGCTTGATACTCAATGTAATAAAGTAATGACTTTTCAAATAAGTTACCTTACACGTTATGATGGCTGACAATTTGTTAGCTACTCTGTCCTTACGAACCACATAGCATATCATTACAGCAGTATGTACTGGTATGTTAGCTATCTACCTAACGTTAGTAGTTATATATATCAAACTTGACAGTATTTTAACTATAGGCTATCTAACGACCCAACGTTTATTGACTTGATTATTCCCGTCATTCTTAGCTTAGCTAAATGGTATAGTCGGAGTGCGTTCTCAGTGGACATTCGGGTTCTTTCGTAAATTCGCTCTGGCTATCTACTCCGATGTCAGAGCACTCTCGTCTGAGTGTACCAGAGCGCAGAATAATACAATTACGAGCGCTCAACACCCGTTGAATATGGCCGGTGTCAGTAAACGTCGGCAAAAAAGCATAATTAAATTGTTTCCAGCAGCACAGTTACAGTCACCAACGCTTTGGTTAACACGAAAACTGCCTAATCAGCTCCGCTAGGGCGAGTAAAATGGTCAAAGTGGTCTCATTTGTGTCTGGAAGTAGCTAGCAAGCTAGCCAACGTTAGCTTGGATGCTTGACTGCCTCGGCCCGAACATCCTGTGTGTGCTCCGAGAGCGAAACGGTCTGAATATACCCAGAGGGTTTAGCGTTTTTCATGTAATAGAAACACCATATTATTAATCAAATTAATTAAGCAAGTACCAGTCAAAAGTTTGGACACATCTAGTCATTCCAGGATTTTTCTATATTTTACTATTTTCTACATTGTAGAATAATAGTGAAGACATCACAACTATGAAATAACACATACGGAACCAGTTAAGAACTCATTCTTATTGACAAGGACAGCCTACTACTTCCTCATCGTTCGGGGATTGAACCCCAGTCTCCCGCGTGTCTGCAATATGGAAGACTATCAAATGCTTCTCAAAGATGCAATAGCTTGCAGTAACAGAAAAATTGGCTGAGAATTAAATGACGTGCCACAGAATGCTGCAGCAGCACGCAAGGTGTGCCGCAGTATGACACAACTTTTAAAGGAGGAACCACTGTAGACCACTCCCCTCCCTCATCCCTCTGTGGTGTTGTCTAGGACCTGCTGCCCAAGCCAAGGGTTAGAGTATGAAGTCCTAAACTCTGCTATGGAAGTAGCTTCTGAACTCCAAATAACCACAAAATGACACATAAGAACCAAACTGAAGTTACATGGTATAGAATCGTGTAATGCTCCATGCTTCATGGTTCAATCACAGCATGCTGTCATGAGACTGAGAGCAACATTTACACAGGAAGGCAACATTTACAAATGTTGGATATGTGTTGCATCAACATGTTGATCCCAAGACTATGTAGTCTGAAGTCCCACTGCTTGTACAGACGTACAGACCCCATGGATAGGGAGCTAGTAATGTGCAACAAGCCATGGATTACCCAGATGACCTCTACCCACCCACACCACACATAGACAAAATCTCTCTCTCTCTCTCTCGCTCTCTCTCTCACACACACACACACACACACTCCTTCTAACCAAGGCTATTTAATATGGTGGTCTGTTACTGAATGTTCTACACATTATATATTTCTAAATCACTAGAAAATAAGCATGAAATCCGTGCTGTCTGACCTTGATTTCAAAGTGCTTTCACATTCACTTACACACTTGTGTTAACTGACTGTATAGAATAACTCAATCAAACCTGTGTTGAATAGCCATGGCTGACTGCTATCACTCCATGGGCAAGATTCATGAATATAGGTTTCTCTACTAAGCCTCTGTTATCACCTACAGCTAGCAACCTTTATGAAAGCAGTCCCAGGGTAAACCGTTGAACATGGCAAACAAGTGGGCATGTCAGATTTAAATAAAAAATGTGTGGTGTGTTATGAGCATAACTACAGTGAATCAATTTAGAAAAAAATGCATCCATTAGGCTACTACTGTCTAACCTGTAGGTAGCCTACAAGAGGCCATAATAATAATGTTCCAGTAATAACAACTCATTTGTGCTGTGAAGCACAAAGTGCTATTACTTCTACAGAACTCCCATCAGGGGCCTCATTTAGAAACATTGCATACACACAAAATATGCCCCAAAAAACACGTGCGCATTTTCACGCAAAAGTTGCCATTTATAAAAACTTAACTTGACGTGAAAATGTCCTACCACAAAGTTTGAGAAGAGCAAAAATCTACACATTGTCACGTTCGTTGTAAAGATGGGACCAAGGCGCAGCGGGAATGTGAATACTCATCTTCTACTAAATCTTCTACTAACACCCCTATTAAATAGGACCTTCAATTAGAGGCAATGAGGAACAGCTGCCTCCAATTGAAGGTCAACCCAATAAACTAAACATAGAAATAGAAAAACTAGAAGGAACATAGAAATATATTAACATAGAACATTAACCAAAAAACCCCGAAATACATAAAACAAACACCCCCTGCCACGCCCTGACCAAACTATAATAACAAACAACCCCTTTTACTGGTCAGGACGTGACACACATTTTATCTTCGCATTCTAAAATAATTAGAAATAATCATCTATTTCCTATTACTTATTTCATTTCCATGATCATTGCAGAATAAATGTATAAACTTTTCTGACTGTGATGGTTTCATACTTGCGAAATAGCCTATAGGCTTACAGCGAGTTAGGATAGGCTACCATTCATCCCATCTCTCATTTAATTTGACCCACTTCACAATAGTAAATAGATAAGCTATTTCATTTATTTTGCTTTATCCAATCCAAAGCGCAGTTTAACGGTAGAACAGACAGTTCACCTTTTCCATTGACATTTGCATTTGTAGGCTACCTCTAAATACCGTAATGTCAAATTTCTTGAGAAGACAATATTTCATTTATAAACATAATTGTCAGATACAGCAAATGTCACCGCAAAAGAAAACATTCTGCACCTCCAAAGACATTTTATCAAATGCGCCATTGCTTTTTCATTTAGATGTACTGTCTTGGCCTAATTCCAAGCCCAGCCCTGCTTAGATTTGGTATTTGTCACTGAATACTACAAAGGGGTTATCGTGAGAATGATTATTAAAAGATCTCTTAAATCACTACATATATTCACTGTTGCAAGCAAAGTCATTCCAAAGGGTATGTTTAATTAACAGAGTATATGAAATGTAACCATAATTTGTAAATCACATATCATCAATGACATTACTTAGGCCTACATATACTGAACAAAAATATAAACTCAACACGCAACAATTTCAAAGATTTTACTGAGTTATAGTTCATATAAGGAAATCAGTCAATTAAAATAAATAATTAATTTGTCTCTAATCTCCGGATTTCACATGACTGGGAATAAAGATATGGATCTGTTGGTCACAGATACCTTTTAAAGAAATGGTAGGGGCATGGATCAGAAAACCCATCAGTATCTGGTGTGACCACCATTTGCCTCATCTAGCGCGACACAGCATGCTGTCGTACACATTGATCCAAAGCATCCCAAAAATGCTCAATGCGTGACATGTCTGGTGAGTATGCAGGCCATGGAAGAACTGGGACATTTTCAGCTTCCAGGAATTGTGTACAGATCATTGCGGCATGGGGCTGTGCATTATCATGCTGATACATGAGGTGATCGCGGTGGATGAATGGCACTAAAATGGGCCTCAGGATCTTGTCACGGTATCCCAGCAAACCGCTCTCCCACACGATGCCATACAAGCGGTCTACATTTAAATCAAACTTAAAATGTATTTTGCCTAAAGTTTGATTTGATTTAGTTTGATTTGATTCTTTAACTTTGATTCTTGGTTGAGATGGAGACGAGAATCCAACATATCAATTATACATTTGTAGAAAAACTGAAATTAAAGTCAGACTAAGTCAGTGGCACAAAATATACATCTCCTTCAAATGTCTACTCCCGCTCCCCCTCTCCGGCGCTCGACGTCGCAAAGGTCGGTTGCCGAAGCAAGAAGGGATGCCTCAGAATAACGCCCCGCCAAAGGGAAGCAACAGGGATGCATTTATTTATTTTTTACTGGTGACGTCGGGTCCAAGGCTGGTTGCCGAAGCAACCGGGGATGCCTCAGCTGGCTCGTCAGGCTTCCATGCCTCAGCTGTTTCGACAGGTACTCAAGCCTTGGTTGGCTCATCAGGCTTCCATGCCTCAGCCGGCCCGTCAGGCTCCCATGCCTCAGCCGGCCCTTCAGGCTCCCATGCCTCAGCCGGCTCATCAGGTTCCAGCACCTCAGCCGGCTTGTCAGGTTTCCGCGCATCAGCCGGCTCGTCAAGTTCCCGCACCTCAGCTGGCTCTACAGGTTCCAGCATCTCAGCAGAAGCGACCGGCCCTTTCCTCATTCTCGGGCCCGTCCCTCTGGTCGGCGTCCTGCGGCTGGAGCCGCGCGTCAGGGAGGGGGTACTGTCACGCCTACTCCCGCTCCCCCTTTCCGGCGCTCCACGTCACCAGTTTATTCATTATTACGTACACCTGCCACCATCGTTACGTGCACCTGCGCTTCATGAGACTCACCTGAACTCCATCACCTTCCAGATTACCTCTCATTTATCTGTCACTCCCTTTGGTTCTTTCCCAAGGCGTTGACTCTGTTTCTGTGTTTCATGTCTGTACGCTACTCGTGTATCTTGTTTCGTTCCATGTTCCGTTATTTATTAAATTCACTCCCTGTACTTGCTTCCTGATTCTTAGCGTGCACGTTACAGTTGATAATTGGTTGCGTTGACAACCAAACACAATTCAATATCACTTTTGCAACACAGTAAATAACCTATTAACTTGTCGACAAGTTGACTAATTATATGTCGGATTCACATCTCCAAGTAAACCAAAAATAAAAGCTACAGAATAGGATTAAGCCAGTGGCTCAGATGAAACTATCCAACCATTAGATATCCTTTTAATGTTGATACTTTTCGGAAATAACACACACAGAAATTTAGTGTAAAATGTATACAACCGTTATAAATGAGGCCGCAGGACATGTCCCTTACTCTCACCACTTCCATCAGAACCTGAATTCCTCTAGGCCTCCTCGGAATTTCTGCTCTGATTTCTCCTCAGTCTCCTTTCTCCACATTAGCCTCATCTTATTATTAGTAATAATGATGGAAATGCAGGGGCCAGCAGCTGTTCCTGCCTATTCCCGCCACAGCCCCTCTGGAGAGATCCACTAGTGTAGTCTCTGATGATTATAGTTAACCAAAGCCATGTGCCAGATGAGAGGGCTGAGGCATCTGTGCAGTGTGCAGTACACACGGCTGCATCTGCAGCTGGAGGTTGGGGTGTGTGTGATGGGTGTGTTTCTACTGAGTGGTGTCAAGATGTTGGGCTTGGGTGTATGGTGGAGTGACAGGGTGTGTTAGTACTGTAGCAGCGCAGATGGACAGAATGCTTCAGAGATTAAAGCGAGGAACAAAAGAGTAAAAAGGAGCCGGGAAAGGCAGGTTACCCACTCGCCAACGAATTCTCACAAGGCACCCCTGATCTCCGCCCCCTGTATTTCTGTCTTTTCTTCACGCGAATGATAGGGATTTGGGCCTGGTCTCGAAGAAGCAGTATATCTTTCGCGTCGGACTCATTAAATAAAAAATCTTTGTCCAGTTCGAGATTAGTAATCGCTGTTCTGATATACAGACACGCTTTTCGGTCATAAGACGTTAGCAGCAACATTACGTACAAAATAAGTTACAAACAATGCGAAAAAATATCACAGTTGGTTAGGAGCCCGTAAAAAGGCAGGCATACTCTCTGCCGCAATTATCTCAGCAATGACTTCTTTAAACCACTGTTTGGGAAGCTGGATACAGACATGAGATAGGCCGTTTTGTGTTCTTAGACTCATGATGAGTTGATTTACGAGCTCTTAAAAGGGGAGTGAATTGAGTAAGAAATGGCTTGCATCATCGTCTCACAGATGGTTTGGTGTGGTTCAGGTTTAGTAGCTCTGACATTAATTTCTCAGTGAATCAGAGCAGCGCATCCATCCATTACTTGTGAGGGGACAGAGGAGAGACAGTAGGAAGACGTAGGGAGAGACGGATGGGCTGGCTGGGATAAACACCTGGAAGTCATGGGAGACGTCTGTCTGTGTCAACCCTGCCTCGAGCAAAAGTTGTGCTCACATAAAGGCACAATGACTCACAAGATTCTTATTTTGGAACAAAGATAAGTCACTATACTACTGAGCCAGTGAGGGAGATTTTGGTGTCTGATGACTAATGCCTAGTTCTAGAGATTTCCCTGAGCACGTGACCAGATTTGTGTAGATTGACTTTACCTAATGTGTAATACGGGTCGTCTAAAGGAGACCAAAATGCGGCGTGTGAAGTGCTCATATTTTTAATGACGACACTTAAACAAAAATAACAAAAACAACAGCCAACAGTTCCGTCAGGTACATGAACAAAACGGAAAACAACCACCAACAAAACCCCATGAAAAACAGGCTGCCTAAGTATGGCTTCCAATCAGAGACAACGAAAAACACCTGCCTCTGATTGGAAACCATACCCGGCACCAACATAGAAAATACAACATAGAACGACAATCTAGACAACCCACATAGAAAACAGAAAACCCAAAATACATAGACAAAAACACCCCCCCTGTCATGCCCTGACCAATCTACGATGGAAAAATTAGCTCATACTAAGGTCAGAACGTGATATAATGACTGAAGACCTAAGACACGCAAGTCACTAAAACTAAAAATAGGGGGTGCAGTATTACTCTGCTGCAGTACACAGATGTATCTAATTACCCAGTAGTCAACAGAGCAGTACAGCACAACTATATCTAATTACTCAGTAGTCAACAGAGCAATACAGCACAACTATATCTAATTACTCAGTAGTCAACAGAGCAGTACAGTACAACTATATCTAATTACTCAGTAGTCAACAGAGACGTACAGCACAACTAAATCTAATTACTCAGTAGTCAACAGAGCAGTACAGTACAACTATATCTAATTACTCAGTAGTCAACAGAGACGTACAGCACAACTATATCTTATTACTCAGTTGTCAACAGAGCAGTACAGCACAACTATATGCAAAAGCACACTGTTGCTTTGTTTTGTATCACATTCCTATGTTAAAACAAAAATGCAATTTCAGACATGTCCCGCATCCCCCCCACCCCCGTCCCCAGTGAAAGTTGCGCCCCTGGCAACAACTATATCTAATCAAAGCACACACAAGTGACAGGCAGCCCAACCTCTCTCTCCACGCGTCATCTGCAGTTCCACACACCTGATCCCCAAATAAAAGGCCTCATCTTTTGGCTTTATGGCATGGTGTGATTTCATTAACCTGTTATGGCTAGGGGGCAGTATTTTCATGGCCGGATAAAAAACGTACCCGATTTAATCTGATTATTACTCCTGCCCAGAAACTAGAATATGCATATAATTATTAGCTTTGGATAGAAAACACTCCAAAGTTTCTAAAACTGTTTGAATGGTGTCTGTGAGTATAACAGAACTCATTTGGCAGGCCAAAACCTGAGAAGATTCTGTACAGGAAGTACCCTGTCTGACCATTTCTTGGCCTTCTTGATTATCTCTATCCAAAACAGGGGATCTCTGCTGTTACGTGACACTTCCTACGGCTCCCATAGGCTCTCAGAAGGCGGCAAAAAGCTGAATCGTGGCTTTGCAGGCCCTGGTTGAAAAACATTAGCGCGTTTGGATAGTGGCCGGTCACAGTACTATGAGACTCAGGCTCGTGCACGAGGGGATCCCATGCTTTTATTTTCTCTCTCTTTGTACGTACACACGCTTTCCCGGTCGGAATATTATCGCTTTTTTACGAGAAAAATTGCATAAAAATTGATTTTAAACAGCGGTTGATATGCTTCGAAGTACGGTAATGGAATATTTAGAAATCTTTTGTCACGAAATGCGTCGTGCGCGTGACCCTTATTTACACTTCGGATAGTGTCTTGAACGCACGAACAAAACGCCGCTATTTGGATATAACTATGGATTATTTTGAACCAAACCAACATTTGTTATTGAAGTAGCAGTCCTGGGAGTGCATTCTGACGAAGAACACCAAAGGTAATCAAACTTTTCTAATAGTAAATCGGAGTTTGGTCAGGGCTAAACTTGGTGGGTGTCAAAATAGCTAGCCGTGATGGCTGGGCTACCTACTCAGAATATTGCAAAATGTGCTTTCACCGAAAAGCTATTTTAAAATCGGACACCTCGATTGCACAAAGGAGTTCTGTATCTATAATTCTTAAAATAATTGTTGTGTTTTTTGTGAACGTTTATCGTGAGTAATTTAGTAAATTCACCGGAAGTTTGCAGGGGGTATGCTAGGTTTTAAGACCAAGCACATCAATCCCATATGTGGAACATGCCAGGGACTTAACACATCATTCTGCAGCTCTCCCTGCTACCACCCTGCTACTAAATATGATTCCAATCAATGGTTTAATGGATTGAAGGCACTAACCCATTCTGTTTGGCACAGAGAAGGGGCGGCACCGTGATTGATGAGTTGTGTATGTGCTTGCGTTCGTATGTGAACACGCATGTGTGTGGTTAGGGATAATCATTGTTAAACGTCTAGAGTTAGACCCAGCCAATATTTGTCCATTAGCTTAACATTGTCATTAAATGTACTACAGGCTCATCCAGTTAAATAATTAAATGTATTATTTGGCAACACTTTCAGATTGGATACCTTTCTGATTGTTAGGAAACCAGACCTTTAAGGCAGCACTTACAACTGACAGCATGTGGTCGAGCCTTTCAGGTACAGGACCTGCCTATCTGAACTGTGGCACATCTGTTTCTGTGTTTGAGATTATGTCATAAGAAGCTATATTAAACTATTTCAAAAGCCCTACTGGACACACTGGACTCAAGTACCCAGACTAGAGTCCAAAAAGCTGTCCTATGAAAACAAAGGGAGTGGACACAGGCAGCACGACCATCATATTACCTCAGCGTCCAGTCCTACCATTGACAGACAGTGTTGCTGTACCAGCTCCAGCCACAGCAGCTCTCTGGAGAGTCCCCATTTACACTGTAGTCAGCTGGTGTCATACTGCAGTCAAACAGGCTCTTATGAATAGGAGGCCCACAATTCCAGGGAGATTTCTGTAAAAGGTCTTTAATGCTAATGAGAAATGCTAAATATGCTTTCATTATAATAATGTGATGTGCATGTGTGTTTTTCTATGCTGTTTAGTGTTTATCTTGTGAAACACATGAGCCACACACATGTGGGATAGCTATCAGCATGTATCGACCTGTGTATCAGCTATGTAGGACTACCTGTAGGTAGTAACATAGACATATGCTACACAGTGGGCTCCTGCTGCTCCACTTAATGACTCTGCCTCTTATTTCCCAGCATGCCTTTGGCATGGCCGTCACAGATGAACTCTGAGAGGAGGGACCCATGGAGAGGCTGAGGAGACCACGAGACCTGGGCATGAAGGTGTTAGTTGCCTCCAGTTTGGCGCTGTAGGACACATGAATAAGACAATGACATTTGTGTTCTAATGTTTGTAATGCCATATATTTATTTTTCGTTTTTCTGTAAGAAACTTGGGTGGATGGGAGGACAGTGATAAATCTTCTATAAAAAAAAATCCTCCATTTGGTCACTTCATTTTCAGCCGTCTGAAGATGCTTTTGTCATGTACCATTAATAGGACCCCCGAGTTTTCCCTGACCATGTCAACTGACCAGGAAAAACTCTGGGCCCTAGTTGTATACACTCTTAGAATTTTTTTTAATATCTACAATCTAAAAGTGTTATTCGGCTGTCCCCATAGGAGAACCCTTTGGAGAACCCTTTTTGGTTCCAGGTAGAACCCTTTTGGTTCGAGGTAAAACCCCTTTGTGTTCCATGTAGAACCCTTTTCACAGAGGGATCTACCTGGACCAAAAAATGTTTCTCCTAAGTAAAAAAGCCTTAAATTCTGAGAACAGGTCTGGAATGGTCTAGAATAGAGGCCTTCTGAAGGAGACTAGCTACCGCTCATATCCTGTCTTTTCTAGTGTGGATCTGTGATGTGTGGAGCTGTGGGGGCATGGGAGAAACACAAGGCACAACATCAGAGAGAATACATTAAACATTGAAGGGATCTGGACGGTTGTTTGTTTGATTCTGTTTGTCTGATGTCATCTCGGGACTGTGTGTAGTTGGCTTAGTGTCACTCTGTGAATAACAGAAGGCAGAGGTACTTTATAGAAGTTGGCCTGAATTCATATTGCAGTAAAATCCCTCAACATGTTCATAAAAATAATGAGCTGCGCTTGTGGTTATACAGCGAAGAGAACCATACTGTATGCTCCAGTAACAACCAAGAGCTAAGTCCCAAGATGAACTCAAGGAGACAGGGACTGTCTTCCCAAGAGAGCACACTTCCACAGTAAAGTCCCACTGGTCCTGTCAGACTCTCAGTCCCATCTCTCCCAGTATCTCCTATCCTACCCTGCTGTCTTGCACCTCCCTCCTCTCCCCACCTCCCTCCTGTCTCTCTCCTACTCCTTGACATCCCCTGTCCCTAGCTCCCATGCTGCTCTCAACCCACAGGTCACTGTCATCCTCTCCATTGGGCTATGACATAGGTGCAGTCCTGCAGCCACACACACCCTAAGCACCACACTCCATACCCTACACACCCAGGCTAATGAATACATCCACTTACTGACCCTGTAGGTTCACCTTGGAATTCTCCAGCCCACCCCAACCACCAGAGGGTTGTATAGAACACAGCTGAGGTCAGAGTCATCTGTCACTGCTGCTCTACAGTACGGTCTCTCTCTCTCTCTCTCTCCCTCTCCCTCTACTGGATCATCTCTCTAACTCTCCCTCTACAGTATCATCACTCTGCCTCTCTCTCTTTTCCTCTCTCTCTCTACAGTATCATCTCTCTGCATGTCTCTCTTCTCTCTCTCACTACAGTATCATCTCTGTCTCTCTCTCTCTACTGTAACATCTGTCTCTCTTCAGTATCAGCTCTGCCTATCTCTCTCTTTCTCTCTCTCTACAATATCATCGCTCTGCCTCTCTCTCTTTCTCTCTCCACAGTATCATCTGTCGCTCTCTACTATAACATCTCTGTCTCTCCTCAGTATCATCTCTCTCTACTTTATCATATCTCAATTCAATTCAAGGGATTTATTGGGAAACATATATCTCTCTCTCTCTCTCTCTCTCTCCAGTATCATCTCTCTCTCTCTCTCTCCAGTATCATCTCTCTCTCTCTCTCTCTCTCTCTCTCTCCAGTATCATCTCTCTCTCTCTCTCTCTCTACACTATCATCTCTCTCTCTCTCTCTACACTATCATCTCTCTCTCTCTCTACAGTATCATCTCTCTCTCACTCTCTCTCTCTCTCTCTACAGTATCATCCATCTGTATCTCAATTCAATTCAAGGGATTTATTGGGAAACATATATATCTCTCTCTCCAGTATCATCTCTCTCTCTCTCTCTCTCTCCAGTATCATCTCTCTCTCTCTCCAGTATCATCTCTCTCTCTCTCACCAGTATCATCTCTCTCTCTCTACACTATCATCTCTCTCTCTCTCTCTCTCTACAGTATCATCTCTCTCTCTCTCTCTCTCTCTCTCTCTCTCTCTCTCTCTCTAGAGTATCATCCATCTGTATCTCAATTCAATTCAAGGGGCTCTATTTGCATGGGAAACATATGTTAACATTGCCAAAGCAAGTAGATAATATACAAGTGAAATAAACAATAAAAATAAAAATTAACAGTAAACATTACACTCATCATCTCTCTCTTTCTACTGTATCATATCTCTCTCACTCACTCTAGTATCATCTACAGTTGAAGTCGGAAGTTTACATACACCTTAGCCAAATACATTTTAAACTCAGTTTTTCATAACTCCTGACATTTAATCAAAGTAAAAATGCCCTGTTTTAGGCCAGTTAGGATCACCACTTTCTTTTAAGAATGAGAAAAAATTGTAGAGAGAATGATTTATTTCAGATGTGATTTCTTTCATCACATTCCCAGTGGGTCAGAAGTTTACATACACTCAATTAGTATTTGGTAGCATTGCCTTTAAATTGTTTAACTTGGGTAAAACGTTTTGGGTAGCCTTCCACAAGCTTCCCAAAATAAGTTGGGTGAATTTTGGCCCATTCCTCCTGACAGAGCTGGTGTAACTGAGTCAGGTTTGTAGGCCTCCTTGCTCACACACTCTTTTTCAGTTCTGCCCACACATTTTCTATAGGATTGAGGTCAGGGCTTTGTGATGGACACTCCAATACTTTGAGTTTGTTGTTCTTAAGCCATTTTGCCACAACTTTTGAAGTATGCTTTGGGTCATTGTCCATTTGGAAGACCCATTTGCGACCAAGCTCTAACTTCCTGACTGATGTCTTCAGATGTTGCTTCAATATATCCACATCATTTTCCATCCTCATGATGCCATCTGTTTTGTGAAGTGCACCAGTCCCTCCTGCAGCAAAACACCCCCCACAACATGAGGCTGCCACCCCCTTGCTTCACGGTTGGGATGGTGTTCTTCAGCTTGCAAGTCTCCCCCTTTTTCCTCCAAACATAACGATGGTCATTATGGCCAAACAGTTCTAATTTCTTTCATCAGACCAGAGGACATTTCTCCAAAAAGTACGATATTTGTCCCCATGTGCAGTTGCAAACCGTAATCTGGCTTTTTTATGCCGGTTTTGGAGCAGTGGCTAATTCCTTGCTGAGCGGCCTTTCAGGCTATGTCGATATAGGACTAGTTTTACTGTGGATATAGATACTTTTGTACCTGTTTACTCCAGCATCTTCACAAGGTCCTTTGCTGCTGTTCTGGGATTGATTTGCACTTTTCGCACCAAAGTACGTTCATCTCTAGGAGACAGAATGCGTCTCCTTCCTGAGCGGTATGGTGGCTGCGTGGTCCCATGGTGTTTATACTTGCGTACTATTGTTTGTACAGATGAACTTGGTACCTTCAGGCATTTGGAAATTGCTCCCAAGGATGAACCAGACTTGTGGAGGTCTACACATTTTTTTTAGGTCTTGGCTGATTTCTTTTGATTTTCCCATGATGTCAAGCAAAGAGGCACTGAGTTTGAAGGTAGGCCTTGAAATACATCCACAGGTACACCTCCCATTGACTCAAATGATGTCAATTAGCCTATCAGAAGCTTCTAATGCCATGATATCATTTTCTGGAATTTTCCAAGCTGTTTAAAGGCACAGTCAACTTAGTTTATGTAAACTTCTGACCCACTGGAATTGTGATACAGTGAATTATAAGTGAAATAATCTGTCTGTAAACAAAATTACTTGTGTCATGCACAAAGTAGATGTCCTAATCGACTTGCCAAAACTATAGTTTGTCAACAAGATATTTGTGGAGTGGTTGAAAAGCGAGTTTTAATGACTCCAACCTAAATGTATGTAAACTTCCGACTTCAACTGTATGTCTCTCTCTCTCTCTCTCTCTCTCTCTCAGTATCATCTATCTGTCTCTATCTACAGTATCATCTCTCTCTCTCTCTACTGTATCATATCTCTCTCTACAGTATCATCTATATATATCTCTCTCTCTTTCTCTCTCTCTTTCTCTCTACAGTATCATCTGTCTCTCTCTCTACAGTTTCATCTCTCTCTCTACAGTATCATCTCTCTCTCTGCAGTATCATCTCTCTCTCTCTACTGTATCATCTCTCTCTCTACTGTATCATCTCACTCTCTCTCTTCAGTATCATCTATCTCTCTCTCTACAGTATCATCTATATGTCTCTCTCTACAGTATCATATATATATCTCTCTCACTACAGTATCATCTATATGTCTATCTCTCTCTACAGTATCATCTATATGACTCTCTCTCTGCAGTATCATCTATATGACTCTCTCTCTGCAGTATCATCTATATGTCTCTCTCTCTCTACAGTATCATCAATATGTCTCTCTCTCTCACTTTCTTGCTGTCTCTCTCTACATTGTAATATATCTGGTTTGGGAATTTCTTCCTTTTAGGTGGTTGTAGAATTTAACGTCTCTTTTCTGGATTTTGATAATTAGTGGGTATTGGCCTAATTATGCTCTGCATGCATTATTTGGTGTTTTACATTGTACACAGAAGATATTTTTGCAGAATTCTGCATGCAGAGTCTCAATTTGGTGTTTGTCCCATTTAGTGAATTCTTGGTTGGTGAGCGGACCCCAGACGTCACAACCATAAAGGGCAATGGGTTCTATAACTGATTCAATAATTTTTAGCCAGATCCTAATCGTTATGTCGAATTTCATGTTCTTTTTGATGGCATTGAAGGCCTTTCTTGTATTGTCTCTCAGATCGTTCACAGCTTTGTGGAAGTTACCTGTGGCGCTGATGTTTAGGCCGAGGTATGTATCGTTTTTTGTGTGCTCTAGAGCAACGGTGTCTAGATGGAATTAGTTTTTGTGGTCCTGGCAACTGCACCTTTTTTGGAACACCATTATTTTTGTCTTACTGAGATTTACTGTCAGAGCCTAGGTTTGACAGAATCTGTGCAGAAGATCTAAGTGCTGCTGTAGGCCCTCCTTAGTTGGGGACAGAAGCACCAGATCATCAGCAAACAGCAGACATTTAACTTCAGATTCTAGTAGGGTGAGGCCGGATGCTGCAGACTGTTCTAGTGCCCTCGCCAATTTGTTGATATATATGTTGTAGAGGGTGGGGCTTAATTTGCATCCCTGTCTCACCCCTCGGCTCTGTGGAAAGAAATGTGTTTTTTTTTGCCAATTTTAACCGCACAATTGTTGTTAGTGTACATCGATTTTATGTCTTTTGTCTTTCCCCAGCACCACCTTCCATCAATTTGTAAAGCAGACCCTCATACCAAATTCAGTTGGAAGCTTTTTTGAAATAAACAAAGCATGAGAAGACTTTGCCTTTATTTTGTTTGTCAATTAAGGTGTGCGGGGTGAATACGTGGTCTGTCATACGGTAACTTGTAAAAAGCCAATTTGACATTTACTCAGTACATTGCTTTCTCTAAGGAAATGTACGAGTCTGCTGTTAATGATAATGTAGTGGATTTTCCCAAGGTTGCTGTGGACACATATCCCCCAGTAGTTATTAGCGTCAAATTTGTCTCCACCTTTGTGAATTGGGGTGATCAGTCCTTGGTTCCAAATATTGGGGAAGATGCCAGAGCTGAGGATGATGTTAAAGAGTTTAAGTATAGCTAATTGGAATTTGTGGTCTGTATATTTTATCATTTAATGTAGGATACTATCAACCCAACAGTCCTTTTTGGGTTGGAGGGTATGTATTTTGTCCTGTAGTTCATTCAATGTAATAGGAGAATCCAGTGGGTTCTGGTTGTGTCACGACTTCCACCGAAGTCGGCTCCTCTCCTTGTTCGGGCAGCGTTCGGCGGTCGACGTCACCGGCTTTCTAGCCATCGCCGCTCCATTTTTCATTTATCCATTTGTTTTGTCTTGTTCCCTGCACACCTGGTTTTCATTCCCCAATCACACTACATGTATTTATTCCTCTGTTCACCCTCATGTCTTTGTGTGAGATTGTTTCGTGTTATGTGTCATGTTTGACCGCTATTTCTGGTGTGTGTTTATTCCGTGTGTCATTTCACAAGGAATGTTTATTTGCTTGTACATATTATTGTGACTGTTTGCGCGTTTGCACTTTGGCATATAGGCAGGAGGTTTTCGACCAAATAAAGTGTGCGCCTGTTCACAACTCTCTGCTCTCCTGCACCTGACTCCGCTCTCAGTACGCACACCATTGACAGGTAGTCTTTAATAGTTGATTCTAAGATTTGTATTTGATCAAGTATATGTTTTTGCTGTTTGTTCTTTGTTATAGAGACAAAAAGATTGGAGAAGTATTTTATCCATTCATCTCTGTTTTGGATAGAAACTATTTGTGTTGTTGTTTGTTTAACATTTTCCAATTTTCCCAGAAGTGGTTAGAGTCTGTGGATTCTTCAATTACATTGAGGTGATTTCTGACGTGCTGTTCCTTCTTTTTCCGTAGTGTATTGCTGTATTGTTTTAGTGATTCACCATAGTGAAGGCGAAGACTCAGGTTTTCTGGGTCTCTATGTTTTTGGTTGGATAGGTTTCTCAATTTCTTTCTTAGGTTTTTGCGTTCTTCATAAAACCATTTGTCATTGTTGTTAATTTTACTAGATTGTCTGCTTGCAATTTTTAGATTTGATAGGGAAGCTGAGAGGTCAAATATACTGTTTAGGTTTTCTACTGCCAAGTTTACACCTTCACTATTACAGTGAAACCTCTTGTCCAGGAAATTGTCTAGAAGGGATGGAATTTGTTGTTGCCTAATAGTTTTTTGGTAGACTTCAACACTATTTTCCTTCCATCTATAGCATTTCTTAATATTATTCAGTTCCTTTGGCTTTGATGCCTCATGATTGAGTATTGCTCTGTTCAAGTAGACTGTGATATTGATGTGGTCTGATAGGGGTGTCAGTGGGCTGACTGTGAACGCTCTGAGAGACTCTGGATTGAGGTCAGTGATAAAGCAGTCTACAGTACTACTGCCAAGAGATGAGCTATAGGTGTACCTACCATAGGAGTCCCCTCGAAGTCTACCATTGACAATGTACATACCCAGCATCCCACAGAGATGCAGGAGTTGTGACCCGTTTTTGTTGGCTATGTTGTCGTAGTTGTGTCTAGGGGGGCATATGGGGGATGGAATGCTGTCACCTCCAGGCAGGTGTTTGTCCCCCTGTGTGCTGAGGGTGTTGGGTTCTTGTCCAGTTCTGGCATTTAGGTCGCCAAAGGCTAGTACATGTCCCTGAGCCTGGAAATTGTTGATCTCCCCCTCTAGGATGGAGAAGCTGTCATCATTAACGAATGGGGATTATATTGGGGGGATATAGGTAGCACACATTAGGACATTTTTCTCTGTTGAGATAATTTCCTTATTCATTTTTAGCCAGATGATAACTGTTCCTGTTTTGACTAATTTAATAGAGTGGGTTAGGTCACTGTTTTGTTTTACAGCTGGTTGAAGTGTTTCGGCAAATCTTAAATAACACCCGTTTCCCTATATATTGCACTACTTAAGGGTACTACTATTTGAGACACAGAAGTCTATCACCAAGTTCTGTTCAAATTGAGCTCAGTGACTTCGTGGTGGTGAGTTGTTGAGCCAGCGCCCTCTCCTGCAGCCTGACAGTGATGTAGATACAGCCAACAGAAAGAAGAACTGCAGTCTGGGGCATCTGAGCTCTGCTGCATTACAAATTGAAAAAACACTGCATCAAGCGCAGTTAGAGACCGTAAGTTGAATCATAAGATGAGGGTAAGGGGAAGTGGTGGTTATGGACACTGTGTATCCACTTTGGTTTATAATGCAGTGCACAGTACTGACACATAGTAGTGGCAGTGTTATGCAAACCAAGTACTTCACCACTATGTCACTAAGGTTGAGCACAGCATCAATCATGAGCTTATTATTTACAGGTTATGTCCTCCACACTAACGTATACTGTACATGCACTGTATTTCTCCTTATAGAGTAGCCCCAAAGCACTCAATAAGCTAGAAATAATTTCCCTACTTACCTATTATGTGTGAGTCAATAAAAATACGGAATTCTATTACCCATAAGCTACTATTGGACAATGGTATATCAAGATGTCATGTGTGATTTGGCAGGAAAATACATGAATGGGTTCCATCTGAGGCTTGCAGTGATATAGGTTTATTGAAATGGCCTTAAAGGGGGTGGGGGGGGGGGGGGGGGGGGCAAGGATCAAACAGGAGGGGAATAAAGTGCAGCATTGCAGAATGCCCCCCCCCCCCACACACACACACATTTTCCCTTTACCCACTTTCCTCTCCCTCTTTCCTATCTCTCTCCATCTCCATTTCCCACACATACGCTAACACATACACATACACGCCCACCACCTACGCACAGCCAGCTGGAGCTGGTGAGTCCCAAGAAGTGCCGTGGCTTGGTGTGGTACTGTATGCAGAGAAATGCAAGCGCCACCGACAACACTGCCTGATTATGTCTCCATGGCAACACGGGGAGCGAAGCCCCGAGACTCAGCATCAAAGAACGGAGGAATTTAAACCTCAGAACAAAAAAAAAAGAGATACGAAGAAAAACTGAGACATTTATATAAGAAAAACTGAATACATGACTGGTTAACTTCACCTAAAGTTGGGACTGAAGAAAAGGCTCTCTACTTCTCTACTCACTCATTCATACTGTACATGTTTCTGAAACACACCTGCTTTTCTGCTCTACACTTCAGATGCAGAGAGAAGGGGATCTCAAATGAATGATTCACTAAACAAAGGCACTCAGGGTTTGAACTAAATTAGCCGTACATTAGGCATTTTAATGTAAATGTTGTATGCATGGAGGCTTTTTCTCCATATTGCCTACCTAAATCCTTTGCCTGGAAGTGTAGGCTACTTGTGGATGGAGCTGATGTCTGGCATTGACACAGGTTGCAGTAGAACATAGGCTATTAACTGGTGGTGCACGTTGCTGAGGCAAGAGAAGAGAGGGTTTTCTTTCCTTTTGGACTGAGTTCAACTTTGCCATCCCCTTCAGGAATGAGTGCTGCACTAAAGGTTGAATTTTTAGGGCCTTCCTCTTACACCGCCTGGTATAGAGGTCTTGGATGGCAGGAAGCTTGGCCCTGGTGATGTACTGGGCCGTATGCACTGCCCTCTGTAGTGACTTGCGGTCAGAGGCCAAGCAGTTGCCATACCAGGCAGTGATGCAACCCGTCAGGATGCTCTCGATGGTGCAGCTGTAAAACCTTTTGAGGATCTGAGGACCATGCCAAATCTTTTCAGTCTCCTGAGGGGGAATAGGTTTTGTTGTTCCCTCTTCACCACTGCCTTGGTGTGCTTGGACCATGTTAGTTTGTTGGTGATGTGGACGCCAAGGAACTTGAAGCTCTCAACTTGTTATTCAGAACATCATTGATGTTGTCTGGCTGCGCATGTGTGCCTCTGTGTGTGTGTGCTCTGTGTGTGTGTGTGTGTGTGTGTGTGTGTGTGTGTGTGTGTGTGTGTGTGTGTGTGTGTGTGTGTGTGTGTGTGTGTGTGTGTGTGTGTGTGTGTGTGTGTGTGTGTGCGTGTGTTTGTGCGTGCGTGCGTGTGTGCATGCGTGTGTGTGTTCGTCACAGATGGAGTCAGCCGGACACTGATTGGAGTCAAAAAACATTATCCATGAAGAACACTGACAATCTGACACAATAGCTTCTGTCATACAGGGCAAACTCACATTTAACCATTCCTAATATACATCCAGCCAAATAATACAGATTATAGTCATATAAATAATACATATTACAGTAATATAATACAGTTATACAAATAATACATTTTACAGTAATACAAATTACAGTAATATAAATAATATAGTTGTCACGTCCTGACCAGTAATAGGGGTTATTTGTTATTATAGTTTGGTCAGGACGTGGCAGGGGGGTGTTTGTTTCATGTGGTTTGGGCTATGTATTTAGGTATAGGGGTATTTGTTTTGTATGGTTCGGGGTGTGTGTGTATGTAGAGGGGTGTTGGATTTATGTGTTCCGGGGTTTTTGGTTTTTGTATTCTAGGGTTTCTATGTTGTGTATTTCTTTGTTGGCCTGGTATGGCTCTCAATCAGGAACAGCTGTACATCGTTGTTTCTGATTGAGAGTCATACTTAGGGAGCCTGTTTTCCACCTGTCCCTTTGTGGGAGATTGTTTTTGCACTGCTGTGTATAGCCTGCAAAACTGTCGTTCTTTGTTTATTGTTTTTTCGTGTTCACTTTACAAATTAAAAGTAAATATGAGCACTCAATCCGCTGCATATTGGTCCGATACTGATTTCTCCTTATCAGAAGACGAAGCTTATGACAATAGTTTACAGTAATATAAATAACACAGATTACAGTTATATAAATAATAAAGCAATATAAATAATATATCTGTCACGGTTGTCGTAGGAATGAGCGGACCAAAGTGCAGCGTGTGTGTCGTTCCACATTTCATTTATACTGTGAAACCATGCAAAACATAAATAAACTTGAATGACAAAAAAACAACAAACCGTGACGCAGAGGTGAAACATACACTACTCAAAACTAATCTCCCACAAACCCAGGTGGAAAAAAACCCTACTTAAGTATGACCTCCAATTAGAGACAACGAGGACCAGCTGCCTCTAATTGGAGATCATCCCAAACAAAACCAACATAGAAATACAAAACTAGAACATGAACATAGAAATACAAAACATAGAAAAACACCCCCTGTCACGCCCTGATCTACTCTACCATAGAAAACAACATCTTACTATGGTCAGGACGTAACAATATCTTACGGTAATATAAATAATACAGATTACAGTAATGCTCATGCTAATCAGGCATACTGTACATCATGATTAATACATTATGACTTTACGTCTCATTGGGTATTTGCTGCTTGTTAAGTAGCCTTGGCTTCTTGTCTTCTCTGTTAGTCAACTGGATGAGCCCAGTGTGTGTATGTGTGTGTGGTGTGGTGTGTGTGCGTACGTGTGTGTGTGCGTATGTCTGTGTGTGCGTACGTCCACATGCATGTGTGTCTGTGTGTGCACGTGTGTGTCATCAGTCGAGTGGACCAAATTATCACCATTATTGATACTGTTTAATTACCCTAAACAGTGTCAATAATGGTGATCATATAGACATACACTGAGTGTACCAAACATTAGGAACACCTTCCTTATAAGGACTTGCACCCCCTTTTGCCCTCAGAACAGCCTCAATTTGTCAGGGTATGGACTCTACAAGGTGTTGAAAGCGTTCCACAGGGATGCTGGCCCATGTTGACTCCAATGCTTCCCACTGTTGTGTCATGTTGGCTGGATGTCCTTTGGGTGGTGGACCATTCTTCAAAACATGGGTAACTGTTGAGAGTGAAAAACCCAGCTGCATTGCAGTTCTTGACACAAACCAATGAGCCATACCCGGTTCAAAGTCACTTAAATGTTTTGTCTTGCCCATTCACCCCCTGAATGGCACACATACAAAATCCGTCTCAATTGTCTCAAGTTTCAAAAATCCTTCTTTCACCTGTCTCCTCTCTTTCGTCTATACCGATTGAAGTGGATTTAACAGGTATCAATGAGGGATCATAGCTTTCACCTGGATTAACCTGGTCAGTCTGTCATGTGTTCTTAATTTTTTGTATACTCAGCGTATATTATAGTCAATAAATTGTGGTCAATGTGATCCCCACCCCCAAAAAAATATTTGCGGTATTTTCTTTGCTAATGTAATATTTTCAGTAGGCTAGCTACATTACTCCTCCAGAACTGTCAACCGCAATAGAAGCTCAGCGTCAATAATATCTGACGTCAGTGGACAAAACGCTGAAAATGGCTGGGGGCATTTGTCAATTTTCATAGTGCTGTAGCCTAGTAGTTTATGTCTGATGGCCATTTAAGATGCCATATCCGAAAAAAGGAATATCACACACTCTTATGTTCATGTGTGGTTCAACACACCCACATCTCTCACATCTGAAGGGCTCAAACAAATGACCCCTCTCAACCACATCAATCAAGTCCAACTAATGCAATATGGACACCTTCTGTTTACCGATTCAAATCCACAAATGGCAATCAAGCCATCGGTCTTCACTAAAAATAAAAGTGACAGGATCATTTTACATTTCAACAGGCTCATCGGTCTCCCTACAACGCTCGGGTTTATCCTGACATGCTGACAGGCCACTGAATCCATGGGCCTAATCAATATTCATACCTGCAGCCTCTAGCTCAGGTCTAGCATGGGAGAGAGGACTAATAGCCAGGTGACAGCACACACATACACACACACATAGCCAAACACACACAGCCTCTGAGTATCAGATGAAAAATTATTGATCTGACTGTGTGTGCAAATTTATGAGCGTTCTCCCCTCCACTCACCTCGGTGGCCAGCCTGCATCTAAATCCATCAGGGACTGCAGTGCATTAGGAAGCCTAACCAGGATGGAAATTCAGACCGGAGAAACAGCCTTGGCATTCAGTATGATGGCTATACTGTATGTCACTTGTTTATGTGTTAGCTAGTGTCTAAAGTCTAAAGTGCCTTACGTATGGAATGCCACACACGCACACACAGTCACACACATACACACACACACAAAAATGCACACACGCACACATAGACACAGCTTTAGCCCATAGCAAGGAGAAGCCCCGAGCGCTAGGGGTTTGTGGCAGCTCTTCAAGCCAGAGAGCGAGGGACTTAAGCCTGCATGGCTTGAGTCAGACCCTCACTCCAGGTGGAACACCACCTCTCCAGGCACAGATCTCCCTACCGCACTAAATCCTAACTTTAACCATCAGGTAGGAAAAGCGTAACACTGACCTTAGGCTGTTACGGTGACTGTATTACTGCCACACTGGCGGTCACGAGTCATGACCACGGTCAAATTCCATGTGACCATTTAGTCACGGTAACTAGGCTTCTCCAAGCTCTGATGCTGCTGATGGTCATTAGTAGCCTACCAAACCTGCAAACTGCCTGGTACTCAGCACTCTACAGTGCAGTCCCTCTAATCACTTAGACATCAATGCAAATGTAATCGAAAAATCGAATCAAACACTTCATGAGTGCCAATCAGCTCATGTTGCGCAACATTTCTATAGTCTGCAATTGTGTGAGAAAACTTAGTGATGGCCTCTATTAAAAAGAGGATCCCATCAGCTTTCTATAGGCTAGGATGACTATATGTATTTATCCACTTTCCTAATATTAAGCACATTGCTTCTCTTCACAACAGGAGTATAGCCTACCTGGTTGGCATGAAAATGAACCACGGTGTCACAGATCCCTCTGGAACTTTCATTGCGCACACCTGGCCCCTATTCCCACTGATTGTATTTGTATATATGTGCCCTTTGTTCACCATGGTGCTGTTGATTATTGTTACAATGTCCATTGGTGGGTGTGAGTACCTGTGCTGTGTGTTTTGGCTTTTGTGCCATTGTGGATTGCGCAGATGATTACGGGTCTCGTCCCATGTGATAATCATTGTCAGACAGGTGCATGATAATGGTGCATTCTAAACCAAAACAAATGTCACACATATATTATTTAGTATATGTAAAGACAAGATTCAACCAATAATAGTCTGATGGGTGACAATATTAGCCTATCACTTGTGAATTATATATTATCACTTGTGTGCAGTTAAGCAAGAAACAGCGCATGCCTTTTTTTGCTACTTTTTCAAATCATAGTCACACACCTCATGTAGCCTAGCCCAAAGGCCTATATGTTTTGATAAAGTTGATAAAGTGGCCAAATAACTTTTAAAAATGAAGCACATTAATCTGCTTTACAACCAGTGTAGAGCCTAACTGGTATACAATGCACCTGTCATGACGTTGGCCTGTGGGTAAGGTTTATGACCCCCCCATAAATACTTTTCTCCCTTCCCTCTCTCTCTGACTCTACTGAAGGACTCTTGAATAGCCTTTGTTAAACATAGAGAGTCTGGAAACATCAAACAAGTGGGGGGAAAGGAACCATATTTCGGTAATAGAACCAGTTGAAAATATGCGTTGGTACTTAATGAATATGATGTCAGTTCGGTTGTCATCTGAGACAATATGACTGATGACAGGATGACATAAACTGTATCTGGGAAAGTCTACACATTCTAGTTATCAGATTCACATGGAATTGTTGTGCAATTTAAATGTTTGAATATGAAGCTATTTGCGAAATGTAATTTTAGCTTCCAAATGAGAGAATTGGGTTTTCATAAGGTTAGAGCCCTGCTCAATCAGTGGCCCGCCCCTGTGATGAGACATGGGTTATAAACTATGAAACACACCCTTCTCTCCCTCCACTATATAAGCCCTTGACGAAAATGTAACCTTCTGTTCTGAGGACGAAAGGACGACGGTCCATACGTTAAAAAGGACTAAGAACTAAGCCAACCAACTTGGTTGTGAATGGTATGAACTTTGAACTCTTATTCACTAAAGAACTGAGACATCCTAGCCGTTGAGTTAGCAACAGCAGCTGTAAACGTGGGCTAGGAAAGGACGGACGACGTATTCTGTCTAACACACAACGAAGATACTACAACGTATCCAATTTACCACCAGAGACATTCTTCCGAGGACAGCAAGATCTCTGTTGGGCAACACGACCAGCATCTACGACCAACCTACCGAAGCGCAGCTCAGAGTAAATATTTATTGCATTTCCCTTTTCCAAATGGCGGTAATTTAGAATGCATAAGATACTGTATTTACGATAGCAGAGCTTCTCCCTTTGTTCCTCAGTCTTCCTGCTCTTTCACTCAAACCCAACCTCCTTTCCTTTGTGTAACCAGACGTCATGTCGTCTCCGTCCACCAGGGACGTTTTCTGTATGACATAATTTGCATTCTGTGTATATGTAATTCTGTGTGATTAGTTAAGTATTTAGTAAATAAATAATTAAACCCAATTTTGTATTTCTGATTCAACTTGTTAGCCAGGGTTCGTGAACATAACCAAGAATTTACAACTTTCAGATGAGAGTGAAATAAGGTGACGATTAATATTGACTGCTATTGATGTAAAATATTACTAGGTCTTTCAGAGTTTATTCGGAAGATAACAGCTCTATAAACACTCTGTCGTGGTGCCCCGACTTTCTAGTTAATTACATTTACATGATAGCTCAATCAGGTAATATTAATTACAGAGAAAGGATTTTATAGAATAGCATGTCATATCACTTAATCCAGCATAGCCAAAGACACGACACACATTTATAAGAAAGCATTACATGCATAATCACATTTGTGTTCAGTTTTGAGAATGGTATCTTCCCACTAACTAACATTTTGGAACATTTGCCCTTATAGCCGTGTGTGCATTTCTGCACTTATAATGTGAAAAAATAGCCTAATAGTTTATCAATATTTTAAGCTAAACGTTCTGATCTGTTGCATCAGCCTCATAGCTTTTAAAAGTTTTTTTAATGCTAGTGGTTGTATTAATTTGGGATCTATCACATCCCACAACTGTCCCAGACGATGTTTGGAATATTTATTTATTGCAGGAAAAGTCTACCAATAGAATAGGTCAACTTTTGTACTATGGGGCATAGTAGATTGACATAGGCTAGTGCTTCTGCTGTTTGTTAGGCCTACTCATCTTGTTGGCTGACGAAAAGTAAATGTGGACAGTTCTTCCAACATCTTCAATATGCACCTTGGACATGCACAGTTGCAGCTCTGATGTGTCTGTCTTCACTTGTAGCCTGTGAGAAGGACTGGAGATGCCTGTGAGAAGGACCCAATCATGTGACGGGCATTGGCTAATAAGAATTTACATATCTGAGAAAGCCATGTGATTGAGAGGTGCTTCGGAGCACGCAGCTGGGAGAAGGGAATTATAATTATTAGATTCAGCCCAAGCGCACAACGGAAAATGGCCGCAAAAGGTATGGATATTTTTAGAGGCATTATCAAGTGCTTGTCAAATTGTGAATGCGAGACTGATGAAGTGTGTGCAGCCTGCCTAAAAAAACAAAGCAGAGCTCATGCCTCTCAGGCAACTTTTTTCAAATCATCATTAGATTTGCATCATGCAGTCTTACAATGTATTCAAAATCAAAACATATAGCCCAACATTTGTATCATAACTACAGTTACATAAATAACTCACTAAATTAAGCATATACTGTAGGAGGACCTGTTACTTTGTTAAACACTCAACACAGAATGTGCACACCCTGAAATCGGTTGGAGAAAATATCCTTTCTATTTTCTTCCGCTATGTTCAATTGTATTCTTCATACTATAAAATAATGCCACAGAATTCTAAGCAAATCTTGTCTGCTAAATGAACTAGTGTAGCCCACAGCAATATGGCATAGCCAGATCAAGGCCCAACATAAGATCGAGATTTTCTGTTCTGCTGAAATAGACATTTTCTTCATATCATGTTTCTTTAGACCTGTCTAAAATAAATAATAGATTATTGCGATGGTGTAGGCTATATTAAATGGATTTATTAAACTTTTTAAAATGTAGATGTTCCAAGGGTCTGCATCAGTCGCTTGTAGGCTATGCGTGGAAGCCAGGAGATTCTAAATGTTTTTATGCTAATTAACAGTCAATTACCGTGAGACCGGCAGTTATTTGCTTGACAATCACCGGCCGACATCATTTCATGACCGCCACAGCCCTACACACACACACACACACACACACATTTCAGACAGAAGATGTGGTATATTACTCGTAAAAATATATATATTACCCATTTTCAAACAGCCTTTTACCCCTCATGCAACCTCAAAGCACCTCAAAGCACATATCATTCACAGACATGCAAAACACACAGTCACCCACACACCAGGGGTTGGAACCAAAATTATTATTATGTTCAGTGTTCTGACCAGAAAAGAAAGTTCTGAACGGGTTCGAACCCAAGAAAATGTAACGGTTCATATAGTCCTAGATCCTTTTCTTAACTTTTTTAGCCTGTGAAATCAACAGAGTTTTTACAAAATACCTCATTAATTTACTTGACCGATTAGCACAGATAGAAAACCTTGCTATGGAACGCGTAAACTAGTTGTTTACATGGTTGATTAGTCAGATAACTGCAGGTGCGAGATGCGACAGAAATGTCACCAGTGGGGAGAGAATGAGGGGTGGACCTGAAGGAGGCTTGGCTTGAAGCACTGAACATCATGCCATGACGTGAACTGGAATGTGTTACGCTATTCACCAAATTATATAATTATATACTAGTCATTAGGAATATTCAAATATATATACATATATAGTAACCGGTTCTCAAGATTTGTAAATAACAGTTCTGTTCCGGAACAGTAGAGATCACTTTCGTTCCTGGTTCCGTTGCTCAAATTTGTTTGTTATTTTTTGGTTTTCTTTTGTGTTCCCTGAATCAGTTCAAACCCCTGCCACACACACCTTAGTGAAACACCACAGCCACAAATGCACACATGAGAGGCTGACATCGCCCACACACACAAACCAGTGAGAGATATTGCCCACTTTGTGAATTGCCCACTGCCCTCTAACCAGTACTGACACAGAGTGTCTACGCCATCAGCTTCTGAGCATTAGTCTACTGAGAATACTTGGGTTTCCCCGCCTAATAATACTATTCAGCACTTTTAATTGACTGCAATTGAGTCTTATCACTGCATTTTATCATTCATTTCTCAAACGCTGTTGAAATACTGCATGTGGTGGGTATGATATGAGGATTAAAGGGACATTTCCCTGGTGCTCTTTAACTGTCCATTAGTTTGTTATTAACATATAATACCTTTGACTTCGGAAAGTATTCAGACCCCTTGACTTTTTCCACATTTTGTTAGATTACAGCCTTATTATAACATTTATTAAATTGTTTTATTTCCTCATCAATCTACACACAATAACCCATCATGAAATAATCAAAACCATGTTTATAGACATTTTGGGTAATTTATTAAAAAATTTATAAAAATGAAATATCACGTTTACATAAGTATTCAGACCCTTTACTCAGAACTTTGCTGAAGCACCTTTGGCAGCAATTACAGCCTTGAGTCTTCTTGGGTATGACACTACAAGGTTGGCACACCGGTATTTTGGGAGTTTCTCCCATTCTTCTGTGCAGATCCTCTCAAGTGCTGTCAGGTTGGATGGGGAGGGTTGCTGTACAGCTATTTTCAGGTCTCTCCGGAGATGTTTGTTCGGGTTCAAGTCCGGGCTCTGGCTGGGCCACTCAAGGACATTCAGAGACTTGTCCCGAAGCCACTCCTGCGTTGTCTTGGCTGTGTGCTTAGGGTCGTTGTCCTGTTGGAAGGTGTTCATTAAGGATCTCCCTGTACTTTGCTCCGTTCATCTTTTCCTCGATCCTGACCAGTCTCCCAGTCCCCACTGCTGAAAAACATCCCCACAGCATGATACTGCCACCACCATGCTTCACCGTAGGGATGGTGCCAGGTTTCCTCTAGATGTGATGCATTAAGGCCAAGGAGTTTAATCTTGGTTTCATCAGGCCAGAGAATCCTGTTTCTCAATGTCTGAGAGTCTTTAGGTGTCTTTTGGCAAACTCCAAGTGGGCTGTCATGTGCCTTTTACTGAGGAGTGGCTTCCGTCTGGCCACTCTACCATAAAGGCCTGATTGGTGGAGTGCTGCAGAGATGGTTGTCCTTCTGGAAGGTTCTCCCATCTCCACACAGGAACCATCGGTTTCTTGGTCACCTCCCTGAACAAAGCTCTTCTCTCCCGATTGCTCAGTTTGGCCTGGCGGCCAGCTCTAGTAAGTCTTGGTGGTTCCAAACTTCTTCCATTTAAGAATGATGCAAAGGGTCTGAATACTTATGTAAATAAGGTTTCTGGATTTTAAATGTAATAAATAAGGAAAACAATTCTAAAAACTTGTTTTCGCTTTGTCATTATGGGGTATTGTATGTAGATTGCTGAGGATGTTTTTTTTGGTTTATCCATTTTAGAATAAGGCTGTAACATAACAAAATGTGGAAAAAGTCAAGGTGTCTGAATACTTTCCAAAGGCACTGTATGTGTCATAAAAATCGAGACTTTCCTCACTACATGCAAATACGAGTGATTCTTTATCTCACCGGTAGAACCTACATTTCCTGGTTGTACGCAAACAACAATATCCAGAATTCATAGTGATTTCAGGGTGTAGTACCGCCCATGTCAAGGTGCATCTGTTTGAGAATGGGTGTCAACAGGTAGCTAACGTTACTCACTGGACCAGCCACTCGTTCATAGAACATCTGTAACGGTCTCCGTATATAGTAGACCAAGGCGCAGCGGGTTGAGTGCTCATTTTAACGTTTATTAGAACACTTAAATGACAAAACAAGAAAACGAACGAACGCACGCAGAGTATTGCAGGCTAAACACAGCAGTGCAAAAACAACTTCCCACAAATCCCATGACAAAAACACCCCTCTTAAATAAGACCTTCAATTAGAAGCAATGAAGAGCAGCTGCTTCCAATTGAAGGTCAACCCCATCAACTAAACATAGAAATAGAAAGACTAGACTAGAACATAGAAATATACTAACAGAACATTAACCAAAACCCCGGGACACTCTAAACAAACACCCCTCTACATAAACACATATCCAAACAAACCCCGAACCACATAAAACAAACACCCCCTGCCACGTCCTGACCAAACTACAATAACAAATAACCCCTTTACTGGTCAGAACGTGACAACATCAGCTTGCGAATAACTATTTATTTTTATTTTTGTGTCGACAACAACTGTAAAGTTTAGTCATGGTGTGGTGTTCAGTACCTGGATGTGCAAACTACAAGCAAGCACAGGCTGCTGGGGTAACATTCCATTGGTTACCTTACTAAGAAGTCGAGCAGAGGTAAAGTAGCTATCTTAGCTAACCAGCTAGGGAACTACATTTGTTTATCTAAACTAAAATCTAGCTTAATAGCTTTCATAATAGGCTGGCTTGACATTCTCCAGCAAATCAATGTAATTAGCCAGCTGCTATCTGGCGATGTGATTTGCACCTTTGCAAGCTGACTTTAGCTACGTACGGTTACGTTAACTACAGCCAACCAGACTGTGTCACGTCCTGACCAGTAAAGGGGTCAGGACACTAGACCTCCAGTGTGTAGTCAAGGCCCCGTGTATCCAGTTCCTGCTCCTCGCACTAGCCCTGTGGGGCGTGTCACCAGTCTGGCACCTCCAAAGCCAGCCCCACGCACCAGGCCTTTAGTGTGCCTGCCCAGTCCAGTATGTCCCTGTTCCTGCTCCTCACACTAGCCTTGAGGTGCGTGTCACCAGTCTGGCGCCTCCACAGCCAGCCCCACGCACCAGGCCTTTAGTGCACCTGCCCAGTCCAGTACGTCCTGTTCCTGCTCCTTGCACTAGCCCTGTGGTGCGCGTCCCTAGTCTGGCGTTTCCAAAGCCAGCCCCACGCACCAGGCCTTTAGTGCGCAGTCCCCGTCTAGAGCTTCCCGCGACATTGCCCCGTCAAGAGCTTCCGGCGACAATGCCCCGTCTAGAGCTTCCGGCGACAGTGCCCAGTCTAGAGGTTCCGGCGACAGTGCCCAGTCCAGTGCTTCCGGCAACGGCCCACAGTCCGGAACCAACAGAGACGGCCCACAGTCCGGCGCAGCCAGAGTCGCCCGCCAGTCCGGCGCAGCCAGAGTCGCCTGCCAGTCCGAGGTCTCCAGCGACGCGCTACAGCCCTAAGCCTTCAGCGGGAGTGGACAGGTTAGAGTGGGGATTAAGCCTAGAGCCAGAGCCACCTCCGTGGGGGGAGGTTTGGGAAGGGGGGGTGTAGCACAGGAACCGTCGGTGACGGTGGCCACCCTCCATTCCCTCCCTTTAGTTTGGGTTTATTGTTTTGGCATTTTTTGTTTCAGGTGCATTCGGGGTCTGCACCTTTGGGGGGGGTACTGTCACGTCCTGACCAGTAAAGGGGTCATTTTGTTATTGTAGTTGGTCAGGACGTGGCAGGGGTGTGTTTGTTTTGTGTGTTTCGGGGGTTTTGGTTTATATTCTATGTTTTCTATTTCTATGTGGGTTTTCTAGTTTGTCTATTTCTATGTTAGTTTTGGGAACGACCTCCAATTAGAAGCAGCTGGTTGTCGTTGCTTCTAATTGGAGGCCATATTTAAGTGGGTTTATTTTCTCTTGTGTTTGTGGGTGGTTGTTTCTTTGTATAGCTGGGTACCCTTACAGGACTGTCGTTTGTTTTCTTGTTTTGTTTAGTGTTCACGTTTAAAAAAATAAAAGTACAAGTATAGACACTTACCACGCTGCGTATTGGTCCGATATTTCTTACTCCTCAGAAGACGAAGATTATGACAGACTGTATCTAATCGTTAGCTAGCTCAGGGTTTCCCAAACTCGGTCCTGGGGCCCCCCCTCGGTGCACGTTTTGGTCTTTGCCCTAGCACTATACAGCTAATTCAAATAATAAAAGCTTGATGATGAGTTGGTTATTTAAATCAGTTGTGTAGTGCTAGGGCAAAAATCTAAAAGTGTATCGGGGGGGGGGGCTTCGTGTTTAAAAAACCCTGAGATAGCTAACTAACTACCACAGAGGCTAGCGTAACTGGCCTATTTACAGAGTTCGATCCCATCAACATCTGCAGCGGCATCAAGCTCAGCACCAGGAACTAGTGTAAATCACCTTTGTTAAATCTTTCCATGACTCCATGATGAGCCAATACATATACTGGAGCTAGGCATAAGCATGGTCAGTGTCATGCTGCCATAGTTAGTGTGTTTATATTAGGCTAAAACGTCTACTGTAGTTCTTTGTATTATGGAGGCTTAGTTGATTGTTTATGCAACATTTCAAGTCTAATTGGAAGAAAAACAGAGTTTTTAGTAAGGAGGGGATGGTGTGGGTGGGTGACCAACTGGTGTCTGTTGGGGGGGGGGTATTGCGTTGGAAGGTTAGTCAGCATGATCTATTGACACGAGCTGGGTGGATACTGTAGTACCTTGTTTGAGTGTGTATTGATGGGGACAAAGCAGTAAAATGTTGGCTAATCACCGACTAGACTAATCCTGCTGCTAAAGATGACGACCTTGACACCAGCTGGATGTCCTTTGGGTGGTGGACCATTCTTGATACACACAGAAAATTGTTGCGCTTGAAAACCCTTGGTCTTGATGACAGCTTTGCACACTCTTGGCATTCTCTCAACCAGCTTCATGAGGTAGTCACCTGGAATGCATTTCAATTAACAGGTGTGCCTGTTATAAGAAGAAGAGACTTGCTTGGGCCAAGAAACATGAGCAACGGACATTAGACAGGTGGAAATCTATCCTTTGGTCTGATGAGTCCAAATTTGACATTTTTGGTTCCAACCGCCGTCTCTTTGTGAGACGCAGAGTAGGTGAACGGATGATCTCTACATGTGTGGTTCCCACCGTGTAGCATGAAGGAGGAGGTGTGATGGTGTGGGGGTGCATTGCTGGTGACACTGTCAGTGATTTTATTTCGAATTCAAGGCAGACTTAACCAACATGTCTACCACAGCATTCTGCAGCGATACGCCGTCCCATCTGGTTTGCGCTTAGTGGGACTACAATTTGTTTTTCAACAGGACAATGACCCAACACACCTCCAGGCTGTGTAAGGGCTATTTGACCAAGAAGGAGAGTGATGGAGTGCTGCATCAGATGACCTGGCCTCCACAATCACCCGACCTCAACCCAATTGAAATGGTTTGGGATGAGTTGGACCGCAGAGTGAAGGAAAAGCAGCCAACAAGTGCTCATTATATGTGGGAACTCCTTCAAGACTGTTGAAGCATTCCAGTTGAAGTCCGTTGAGAGAATGCCAAGAGTGTGCAAATCTGTCATCAAGGCAAAGAGTGGCTACTTTGAAGAATCTCAAATATAAAATATATTTAGATTTGTTTAACACTTTTTTTGTTACTACTTATGTGTTATTTCCTTTTTTTGATGTCTTCACTATTATTCTACAATGTAGAAAATAGTACAAATAAAGAGAAACCCTGGAATTAGTAGGTACGTCCAATCTTTTGACTGGTACTGTATGTATATAATGGAGTTTGATATAAAATGTTTTATATAAAAAAAAATTGCAAGCGTACTGACAAGTGACTAAATGATTCTAGCTGCATCAGAAACCAATAAAGTGTTGACTTCAACTTCTGGATCAATACCTTGTAAAAAAAAGGAATGGATTTGGAAGTAACTAGCTATAATCTTACTGCTAAAACAAATGATGCAGGGAGTTGGTGTATCGTTTAAACTTTCGGCAACACTTTACTTGATACCAGGAATCATAACCATGTCATATTTACTTGACAACCAGCGTCATAACACGTTAACCGTGTCATAACAACTGACATAACTTATAACATGGTCATAACATTTATGACCCATATATTTACACCTGTTATGACATATATTGTGTTATTTTATGGCTGGTTATGACACCTACATTAGAGTGTTTCAGGTTCCTTGGTGTCCACATCACCAACGAACTATCATGGTCCAAACACACCAAGACAGTTGTGAAGAGGGCACGACAACAATTTTTCTCCCTCAGGAAATTGAAAGGATTTGGCATGGGTCCCCAGATCCTCAAAAAGTTCTACAGCTGCACCATCGAGAGCATCCTGACCGGTTGCATCACCGCATGGTATGGCAACTGCTTGGCATCCGACCATAAGGTGCTACAGAGGGTAGTGCGTATGGTCCAGTACATCACTGGGGCCAAGCTTCCTTCCATCCAGGACCTATGTACTAGGCATGTCAGAGGAAGGCCCAAAAAATTGTCAAAGACTCCAGTCACCCAAGTCATAGACTGTTGTATCTGCTACCGCATGACAAGCGGTACCAGAGAGCCAAGTCTAGGACCAAAAGACTCCTTAACAGCTTCTACCCCAAGCCATAAGACTGCTGAACAATTAATCAAATGGTCACCCGGACTATTTACATTTACATTTATTTTATCACTGCTGCTACGCGCTGTCTATCTATGCACAGTCACTTTACCCATACCTACATGTACAAATAACCTCGATTAACCTGTACCTCGCACATTGACTCGGTACCGGTACCCCCTGTATATAGCCTTGTTATTGTTATTTTATTGTGTTACTTTTTATTATTTTGGACTTTAGTTTATTTAGTAAATATTTTCTTAACTCTTTCTTGAACTGCATTGTTCGTTAAGGGCTTGAAGGGTAAGCATTTCACAGTAAGGTCTACACCTGTGTATTTGGAACTTGTGACCAATAAAATGTGATTTGATTTGAAATCCACATTTATTCTAATGTACCTTTTTCCCTGCCAAGAAGTTTCCTTTCGTTTCAAAATGTGTTTCTTAAGTCCTTTGTTGTTGTTTTTTTCCCCATCATATTTTAAATAACTTGCATAAAATACACTTTATGAAACTGTCATGAAGCATTATGACTATCCTGTGTCACTTTACTTGGACTAAGAAAATAAAATGTATGACATTGTCAAGAAGCATTATGACCATCATAATCATAGAAGCCAGATAGGCCTATCACATTTTGTAAATGCCCGTATGTCAGTCATCAGTCAAAAAGAGGGTGTCTTGTCCTGCTCCAGAAATCGGCTCATGCATTCATCCCAGTCATCAGCAACAGAGCATTGGGATAGGTGCATGTCTGACATTATTTTGTGCGCAATTACATGATAATTTAATATGGTCAATTTCAGAAAATGTTATATAACATAAACGTACTGTTGACAAGTAGGCTATGGTGTAATGAGATGTTTTGCCTTGTGTGGTAGGTTTTGTGGGTTTTGACACTCTTATGTAGGTGTCATAACCTGGCATAAAATAATGCAATACATTTAGGGCAGGTCTGTCCCACCTGTTCTGAGCCCCACCTGTTTAGCTAAAAATAATAAAACATTTAATAAAACCTTTTGTTGCCTGTTTTGCATGTTATTTTGGCATTAATACAAATCACATATCAGTTAATTAAGCTGCATACAAAACGCAGGTGTTTCAGCGGGGCAGCCAGCGGAAAATACGGAGCGTAGGGGTTGGTAATGTTCTCTAGTTGCGCCATGATTGGCTCAGTGTTCTGTCATTCATGGGGACACTACGTCACTGCAAAATCTACTGGGAGAGCTCGAAAATCCAAGCCCCTTGGGTGCAGCCATAGATTTACATTAGAAGTGCCCATCCAAGAAGGCTCAAGGTCATTGGCCACAGATAAAATGACATCAAATCATGTTACATCTACCGTAGCTTTGATTGGACTGATCATGCCAACAGCATACTTTCAAAATCTTAGCTAGCAAGCTAGACAAGCAGTCATCATCATTTATCAAGTCGACAAATCCTTTTCAATGCTTGTCAGAGAGAAATTACCAACCGCTCATCGGTCATTGGACATAAACATTACACAACAAGTTGGAAATCACAAATTCAACAATGAGTGGTTTGGAAGGAATCAATGGCTAACTGCAAGTGTTGAAAAGCAATCACTAGCCTGCTATTCAGTGGAGTGGGTGTGTGGTCCAAGTCTGGGTTTATGGGTCTCTTTTCCAAGCTTAAAAGGATAAACATTCACATGCAACACCATGGGCCAGAAAAGTTTGAATACATTGGCCATGCTGTCAATCCAGCATCACTTCTGCCGTGTTCAGGACAACTGGGAACTCTGAAAAAAACTAGCTCCGACTGGGAAAGTACGTCTTGAACGGTCATCCAACAAGGATTTCCAAGTCGGGAACTCGGGCCTCTTTCTAGAGCTCCGACCTGAACATCACTGACATCATGATTCAACCTTGTTTTTTTTTCAGAGTTCCCAGTTGTCTTGAATCCAGAGAATGCCAGAGTTTGATGACAAAATTCGCCCACAAGAAGGACCGCCGCGCCACCTTCCTGTTCAAGTGAGAATAGCACAACAAGGTGAGTCCAAAAATGTATTGTATGCTGCTGCATAAATGATGTAATATGCCAGGGAGATATGTATACTGTAGCTAAGAAAGTAATACTAAGTGGATGTTGTGTAGTAAGCTGGTAGTAGCCCATGGGCCTCACCCTAATAATTTGGTCCCTTTCCCCTCATAACTTAGCCTACTGTTCTGACTTGGTGGTGCACATGTAGCCTATAGCCTGTTGTACAGAAATGTAATCGTTGAATATTGTAAGAGATTTCATTGTCTGCTTATATGCCCCCATCATTTATCCTATGGTTCTGACTTGGTGTACAGGGAGAATACTGTAAGAACGGCCCATGTTCTGAATTCTGTTGCTGTACATTTCAATAGTGCTGAACAAGTAGTTATAGTGCAATTAATGCATTGTTTAGTGTTGTGTTGTGCAGTGGCTTTGCTGGCATGCATCCCCCCAAAATTGGGGGAGTTTCCCCACCAAGATTTACATGCTAAAATTGCCACTGGTCACAACAGGTCTAAATAATATTTATTATGGTTCATTGTTTACCTAGCTAGCTAGCTAATGTTAGCTGGCTGGCTCGCTAGCTAACATTACATATATGATCTTATTATTCGTATCTCAGAGCCATTTGCTTGACTAGCTATAGCCTAATATTAGCTAGCTAACATTGAACCTGGTTGGTTTGCTACCTGCAGATTCATGCAGGGTAGTAAGATCAAGATTTGGGATTATGGTTCATTGTTTAGCTAGCTAGCTACATGTCTTAACAAAAGACTCCACTATGCAAATAACCATTTCAATAGAATGTCACTGCGACAACTGTTGATAGACATAGCTGGTAAATTTGCTCTGGCTTAACAAAAGACTCCACTATGCAAGTAACCATTTTGGGTGCGTTCGTTAATTCAGTCTGGCCATCTACTCCAATTTTAGAGCACTATCGTCTGAGTGTGCGAGAGAGCAGAATAACTGATGAATTTAAGAACGCTCAACACCCATTATGGCCGGTGTCAGCACAGTTGCAGTCACCAACGTTCTGGATAACATAACAGCCTAACCAGCTCTGCTTGGGCGAGTAATGTTCAGTGAGCTGTTCTCTCATGTGTGTCTGGAACTAGCTAACAAGTTAGCTTGGGTGCTTGACTGCTGTACAGAACACTCGGATCAACCCTTAAAGAAATGGGTGGGTGCTAAACCAAAAATTCAAAGGCCATTTTCTCAAAAGGGAATTTACAAGTTTATCAAAGTTCAAAGCAGAATAACTTTCCCATTGTTCCTCAACTGTAGTGTATGATATACTATTTTGTCTCTGCTTTTATCCAATGTAAAATTTCAAATTTTGCTACATAAGACCGATTTGAGCCGGTCGGTCACATATGTGTCCTGACAGTGTTATGACCATATTATGACTGGTTTTGACAGGTTATGTCAGCTGTTATGACATATTATGACATGGTTATGACAGTGTCATAATGTGTTATGACGCTCGGTGTCAAGTAAAGCAAATTTCATTTGTTGGCAAATAAACATGTTTCAAAAAATGAAGTTGGTCAATGTAGCAAATAAGTATACATAGCTTGTATTCAAGACAAAGTATATTTGCTTTGGAGACCAAGGTGAGTTTACACAGTAGTATGCAAGAAGAGTTATGGCAGTGATTCCCAAACTCTGTCCTTGGGACCCCAAGGTGCACATTTTGGTTTTTGCCCTAGCACTACATAGCTGATCCAAATAATCAACTAGTCATCAAGCTTTGACTATTTGAATCAGCTGTGTAGTGCTAGGGCAAAAACCCAAATGTGCACCGAGTTTGGGAAATGCTGAGTTATGGCAATGTATGACATATACTGTATACAGTAGAACAAAAATATACTACTAACGCCTATAATAAATACTACAGTTCTACAACAGGAATACTTTCATATGTTGTGTTCAGTGCTTAATTTGAGCCAGATCTTGCCAGAACAAGATCTGGCACCTCTCAGATTTGACTTTGTTTGTTCCGGCACCTATTTGCCCAGATCCGGTACCTCTCGCTGTCACGTCCTGACCAGCAGAGGGAGTAAGTGTATAAGTTTTGGTCAGGGCGTGGCAGAGTGAGTTGTGTTTTGTATGTGTATCTATGTTCTGTCTAGGTTGGGTTGTTCTATGTGGAGTTCATTGGGGTGGACTCCCAATTGAAGGCAGGTGTGTTGTGTTGCCTTTGGTTGGGAGTCCTATATTAGTAGGGTGTGTTTGTCTGTGTGTTTGTGGGTAATTGTTTGTGAGCACTGCGTTGATTGAGCCTGCTACACTGTTTATTGTTTATTGTTTTGTTTTTTCCCTGTGGATGCGTTTCTGAGTTTAAATAAAAAGATGAGTATCCACATACCCGCTGCATTTTGGTCCTCCCTTCAACACCACGACGAATTCCGTGACACTCGCGGCATGATTCATTAATTATTTAACTGTTTGCACTGTAGTAATGATGCACCGATATGACATTTTTGCCCGATACCGATAGCCTATATTTTCCTTGCCAAAAAAACCCGATACTGATACCGATAACCGATATTTTAAAAAATTGCGGCCTTTTAAGCATTCTAGTACAGTTAAATAGTTAACACACACACATGGACGCAGCGGTCTAAGGCACGGCATCTCAGTTCAAGAGGCATCTCTACAGTCCCTGGTTCGAATCCAGGCTGTATCACATCCGGCCGTGTTTGGGAGTCCCATAGGGCGGCGCACAATTGGCCCAGCGTCATCCAGGTTTGCCCAGGGTAGGCCGTCATTATAATTAAGAATATGTTCTTAACTGACTTGCCTAGTTAAATAAAGGTTACACACACACCACACTGACCAAAAATGTATTTTGTTGGCATTTATGTATGTCCCCATTACCAGTAAAACATAATCAAAACCTTTCTTTCACTTACTTGCTGTGCTGTTTCATTGTTAATTTGTTCCGTCATTTCATTCTCATCCAGGATTTCTATGGAACGCGCTTTGGGTAGTAGATAACCCTATTTGATGTGTCAAATAAGCTTGTTGACCAATAAGAACCTGACTATGAATGCACGTCACATAATAATTTAACGCGTTCATACATTTTTTACGTAGTTATTACACAATGATTACACTACCACTTGTATTTCATGTTACAACGATTCATCAATACGAATTATTTGATGCTGATAAAGTTGTCTCGCGTACCTACAGTGCTGGTCACAAAAAAAGCTAGCTAGCTCATGGATGCAAACAATGTTCTTCCCCAAAAACATAGCAAAACAACATAATCTGTTTCAGTAGCTATATAGTTAGCTAGCTAACTATATAGCTAGCTGTCATCATCTAAAATAACCCTAATTTATAAGATTAATGGTGGTCGGACCCATCTATGTGAAGCTAGCCACAATAAGGATTAGCCATAATAGTGGACTTTGCGGTTCGCCTTCAAAATAAAAGTATGGCATAATTCTACTATTTGTATTCATTTGCATCACTGTCAATGACATACTATTATATTGAAGGCACATTCCAATATTGTGCCTAATCCTTATTGTGGCCAACTTCACAAAACATAACCAAACGGTCGAGCTTCGCTAGCTGGCTGCTTATAACATTAGCTTTGGAAAACAGGGTTAAATAGCTGGCTAGCTATTTATTTTCATGAACTGAAGTTCAATTTCAATAGGCGAACAACAAGTTGCAAGCTAGCTAATACTTACACACAAGGATTCCTAAATCATTGCTAAGAATAATGAAAATGACTGCAGTTTCTACTGGTCATTGTTTTCAGGCTGGTTGTATTGGTGCTAGCTAGGTACCAAGCTAAAGCTAGTTACCCCAGAAGTTGCGGTCGAACAAATTATGCTTTATTACCAACGTGGTATTGTAAACACATCGTTTGTGGCCAGTGTTTGCTTGTTTGCAGACTTTTTTGTACAGCTTTGACAGTGCTACTGTATCTTTTTTGACACGCAAAGACCCAAACAGCGTTCCATAGTATGTATGTCGTGAAGCTAATAGCAGTGATGCTATTACTGTGTAACTCCGATATGGCAACATCTGAAAAATAGTGCACTTGGTAGTGTGTACCGGTGCTTGACCAGTCGGCGAAAGCCAACATCACCCACGACAGAGAACGATTGATTGTCAAGGGCAATGAATTCCATTATCTTGGCTTTAATGGATTTTTCCTTTTGAGTTGACTCGCTGAAATGTTCTTACTCTTTCAAATGACTGCTCAACTTGTTGAGTGCTCGATCCACACAGCAGACATTAAGGGCTAGGTTATGAATGCTGTGTTGCACGTCTAGCGCAAAATTTTACGTGGGGTCATTACGTTAAATAGGTACGCACGTCAGCTTTGTCATCGGTTTTTGCACATGGCGTTAAACTGGACATCGGCCGATACCGATGTTGGCATTTTTAGCTAATATTGGCTGATTCTGATATGTTCACCAATATATCGTGCATCCCTACACGTGCATCCCTACACGATCAGCATTAAATCAAGTTGCCTCCTCATTATTTCTCCCGCCCCCAGAAAGACCATCATGTAAAATTGTGGTGATCCTTCTACGTAATCATTCCAGACCTGCTCTCTTATTTGTACATAGAGGTTATGGGGAGGGCCAGTGGGGTAAGTAACTGATCTTGACACAGGTCTTGGTAGTGGTGGTCAGCTAGTGAAGAGCTCCCTACGTAATCACGTCACATCACGTAGCCTAGTCTAGTCGTCTCCCTACTGAATTTGAATAGTGGGAAAGCCAAATACAAAATGTATAAGAAAAGGAAATTGAGTTTTTCAAGTCCAAACAACGAGAGAAAGATAGTGAATCGAACCCAAAACGAGCCAGAGAACTGTCAGTGCCTGAGGAGAAGAGTGAGGGGAAAACTGTTCTTGATGGTGATGCTAATCCCACCAGTTCAGCATCACCACTGGCACCTCCACTAGCTAGTAGGCCTACTAGTGAGTCAGACACAGCGGGAGGGAGACGGGGAGCTGGGGGGGGGGGGGGGGGGGGGCAGTGCAATTTGCAATTCAAGAACAAGCAAACATATAACCCCTGGCTTGTCATGCAGAATTCAAAGTTGGGCTGTACCACATGCAAAAAGGTAGGGAGCTTGGGTCTAGAAACGACTGGAGGGATTATACTAGCAAAAGAGTGGGTGGAATGTACAGTAAATTAACATTTTATGCATCAGACGTAAAAAACAAATAGCCCTCAGAAAAAAGGCTAAAGAGGACACCCAGGTGAACACTCAAAATAAAATAAAAAATAGACACTACAGCTAGTTTTCAGAACAGCCTTAGAAGGAGGCTAAACATCACAGCCACATGCCCAAAGTTGACTCAGGAGTTAAATGGACTTAACATGTGGAGTGTCAATGTGGGAGGATTTGAAAACGAAGATATAATTTTCTTCCCCCTTTACCTTCACAGCACAGAACGAGTTTGTAATCTGAATATGTGCTTCATATTATCACATAGGCATGAGGCCTGTATATTCTCATATGTGTATTCTGCTGTCGCCTACATTGATTTATTCAATTTGAAGTAATAATCCGATATTGTGATATTTGTTCTACTGCTACATTGACGTCTCGCCATATGAAAATTATATGAAATTCAGGTTTTGTAAGCCCCACAGCTGAGTATGTGTGCATATGGCGGGTGTTCTGTAGTGTTGTCACATTTTTTTGCTGTACATTGATGTCTAAAAAATTAGGCTATAAGATATTCGGACGTCTAAAATTATTTTAATTAATTAGCACCTTGGAGCGTGCTGTCCGTTTCACCACCATAGATAGTAGGCTACTTGGCTGCTACGTTGTGTTTGACACTTTTTTCTCAATGTGTTCCGGTACCTTAGAGCTAGTCCTAATGAGATGTCTTGAGGCTAACTAGGCTGCTAGCTATAACATTAGGCTACAGTACATTTTGGGTGTAGCAAACAAAGCTAGCTAGCTCAACTTGGTTTGTAGTGGTACTAGCAAGCCACATTATGGCCGAATCGATCACAAATGTATACTATACGGAACAACACTGCCTCGTCTGAAAAGAGAGCTTACTACATTCATGCTAGCTACCGACAGCAAACCGACTTAATCGTTTGTCATTTGCCCTCCTGGTCTAGCTGGTCTAGGCTGCCGCTGCCAGTTGATCTTGGAGGTTCTGAAGAACGTCTCCAGAACAGCTCTATCCATACGTGCGTCGGAATCTCGATGGTCTGTCACACACACACGTTCCATGGGGTCTGCACTGACCCTCTCCAGTAAGAACTGTTTGCAATCTAATTTGTTGCAGCAGAGACATTCCTCTTCTGTCTGCATGGCTGGCCATCACCTGCATAGGCATCACCAGTCTGACCGTAGAGCCCCATCACTGCTTGCTGGTGTCTTGTGTTTGCTGTCTCAACTCCTCTTCAGCGTATTCCAGCTCAAATTAATATGGCAGTATGTTCCTATGTTAGTATGTAAAAGAACATAAACAATTGTTTTGTCGTCCAGCTCTTCTTGGAAAGAAGAATCATCAGAAGCAGACATTGTAATTATTTAGCTAGCCATCTCAGATAGACAGTTCACAGTAACATAGCTCCTGTGAACCTGTAGAAACTAGTACCTCTCCCATTTTTAAAGGTCTGTATCTACTCGCTGCTAGCGTGATCGTGCAATAGGGAAAACACAAAGGCCACAATAATTGCTAGAAAACATTACTCCATACATTTTTTGATCACAGCAGGCTCAATCAACCAATGAAATCATTGGTTGAACTCTCCCGGCGCGAACATTTAAAACATACAGCTATGGTGCATAATTCTGTCAAACACCTCTCATCACTTATAATTATGTAGGGAGGCTGGAAAAACACCCCAAATAGCGTGTAGCGGTGAAGTTTCCATTTAAAAATGGAAGCAAAGAGTATGCTCTAGGACAAGAAAAACTAAAATGTGCAACACACAGATATGAGATATTGCAGAGATTTGTGAAAGGATCACTGGTCTATTGAAGGGAACCCCATGGTTAGGCTAACTGTATTGCCATAGAATTGTAGGATATATATGGCTTAGCCATCTCTCTATATTCTCACGCCTGCCTCGTCTTCCCTTCTGACAGATGCTGAAGCAAGCGGCTGCTACGTCCAACATTAACCTGTTTAATCATCATGCCACCTTTCCATCAACACAACCCCACCGTCACAACAATACCACCAGAACAGATGAGATGTATTTTCTATCTCAAAAGAAAAAAGAACTAAACTCCTGTGCCACTCTTCTATCCGTTATATCAAAGGAGAAGAGAAGAGAGAGAACTTACCTGGCAAGGTGTCTAGAGGCAGGAGACATCAGAGAGCATGGGCTTGTCTTTCACACGATGACAGCAGAGGATCACACAGTCATGTGTGTGAGAGATGCTTCACTCTCACTCCGAATCAGTCTCACTGATGTCAGTTCACTCTTTTCTTGTCCTTCTTTATTCTCTTCCTTTCCTTTTGTTTTATCCGAACCCTCTGAAGAAGATGGCAAAAAAGGGCAAAGGGGAAGATGACAGCAAGATGCTCTGCTCTCCAGCAAGACTACTCCTAAGCTCGGCTCAACCTCTCCACTGCAGCACAACAGCCTAGCAGAGCGTAGAGACAGGCAGGCAGGCACTTTCGTTGCCCGTTCACACAGCCTGGTGACGCACAAAATCCGGAACTGGAGTCTGCATCCTCATGGATAATGGAGTGGACTCATTAATAACAATACTTAACTGAGAGACTGAGAAGCTGTGCTCTTGACTGGTAGAGCGTCGAGAGGGCTCTTTGTCCCAATCTCATTATGGGTTTCTGTCTAGAGTGGAGAATGGTCCTCATTGAAACACTATTAGGATGACATCACATCAACCACATCAACCACTTTGTCCAAACATGGACTGCTTACATGGACTGCTTGTTATCACCGTCATCGCCATTGACAACAGATGTCTTTCTGGTGAGGAGGTCCATGAGGGTAGTGAGACTGACAGGCTGCTCTCTCTGTCTCTCTCTCTCTCTCCCCCCTCTCCCTCTTTCTCTCTCTCTCTCCCTCTGTACATAAACATTAACCCGTGATGACTGAGACATCCATGTTACTCATAAGGGCTGGGCAGACCACAGAATAAAAATAGCAAAAACCTTACTACAAACGCTGTCATTCACTTTCTCTCACACACACTCAAACAAAATAAACCTACTACTAAATACAAACAAGCACAGCCAGTGTACAGTATATAGTGCCTTTGGAAAGTATTCAGACCCCTTGACTTTTTCCACATTTTGTTAAGTTACAGCCTTATTCTAAAATGGTTTAAAAATAATAATAATTCTCAATCTACACACAATACCACATAATGACAAAGCAAAAACAGTTTTTTAGACATTTTAGCAAATTGATTAAAAATAAAAAACAGAAATAGCTTATTTACATAAGTTTTCAAACCCTTTGCTATGAGACTCGAAATTGAGCTCAGGTGCATCCTGTTTCCAATGATCATCCTTGAGATGTTTCTACAACTTGACTGGACTCCACCTGTTGTAAATGCAATTGATTGGACATGATTTGGAAAGGCACACATCTGTCTATATAAGGTTCCACAGTTGACAATGCATGTCAGAGCTAAAACCAAGCAATGTGGTCGAAGGAATTGTCCATAGAGCTCCGAGACAGGATTGTGTCGAGGCACAGATCTGGGGAAGGGTACCAAAAAAGGTCTGCAGCATTGAAGGTCCCCAAGAACACAGTGGCCTCCATCAATCTTAAATGGAAGAAGTTTGGAACCACCAAGACTCTTTCGAGAGCTGGCGGACCGGCCAAACTGAGCAATAAGGGGAGAAGGGCCTTGGTCAGGGAGGTGACCAAGAACCCGATGTTCACTCTGACAGAGCTCCAGAGTTCCTCTGTGGAGATGGGAGAACCTTCCAGAAGGACAACCATCTGCAGCACTCCACCAATCAGGCCTTTATGGAGAGTGCCCAAACGGAAGCCCCTCTTCAGTAAAAGGCACATGACAGCCCGCTTGGAGTTTACCAAAAGGCACCTAAAGGACTCTCAGCCCATGAGAAACAAGATTCTCTGGTCTGATGAAACCAAGATTGGCCTAAATGCCAAGCCGTCAGTAAGGACCAATGAGAAGCAGGTACGGGTAGTCAAACATTTAATCAGGAACAGACATGGAACACGACAGGAACAGGGTCAGCACACAGGTAAACAAGGACATATGACAATCAATGCTGAAGCCAGGAACAGAGTGGGGAACCAGACAGATATAGGGGAGGTAATGACAGAGGTGATTGAGTCCAGGTGAGTCCAATAATCGCTGATGCACTAGACGGGGGGAAGGCAGGTGTGCGTAATGGTGGTGGCAAGAGTGCGTAATGCTGGGGGAGCTGGAGCAGTCGTCCCAACAGTACACCCCCCTCTAGGGGCGCCACCCGGAGTCGGCTGGGCGTAAAAACCTGGTGATCCAGTGGAGGGCTGACATGGGATGGGCACCTTCCGAGCCAACCGGGGCAAGAAACTCTCGAGCCAGCTAGGGTGTGACAGCTCGACGAGCTGGCTTAGTTGTGTCCTGCCATGGCGGCTCAAGGTCGGCCGACAGGCCTCATACCAGGCCCTTCAATATTTAACAATGACTAATCTCGTTCCCAGGAACTTCCGTCAAAATGTGCGAGGAGTCTGGTGGACCAACGCGTCAAACTTGGCCTTTGTTAGCCAATACAGAGAGCCGGGAGAAACTCCCCCTAACCCACCCCCTACGATAGCACACTACAAGCACAGAGCCACTCCTTGCAGTCATGTGATTTGCTGAAATTAAATGATGAAAAATACTTTATTCAGTAGGTCACTCCCATAGAATTGTATGATCACTCCCACTAAGGCCAACTTTGAGTGGTTGATATCCCAGGCTTATATGCACTGTGCGCAATAGAATGCTGACAAGGTTAAACAATGACAGACAGAATGGAATACATGTCAGTCCAGATCCATGGCCAGCACAGGAGAGAGCCAGTCATCCCCAGAGCATTCTACTGACCTGGAGGAGACAGGATTTATGCCTCTAGCAGAAATGTTCATACTGCTTATTGATATCCCTCAGTGTGTCATGTACACATACACTCTTAGAAAAAAGGGTTCCAAAAGGGTTCATCGACTGTCCCCATAGGATAACCTTTTTTGCTTCCAGGTAGAACTCTTTTGGGTTCCATGTAGAACCCTCTGTGGAAAGGGTTCTACATAGAACCCAAAAAGGTTCTACCTGGAACCAACCAGGGTTATTCATAAGGTTCTTCTATGGGGACAGCCAAAGAACCTTTATTGGTTCTAGTAGCACCTTTTTTATAAGCGTGTACATAAATGATAAAGAAGAGGTTGAGAAAAAGAAGAGGATGTGATGTCTGGGATGCCTGACTATATGGGGGTCATGACTTGAATTTCTTATAGAGTTGACAGCTTCAATACAACGAACATGACCTACAAATTCAGCATATGTGACCCGTTTCAGGAAACTAGGCGTATGTCACGGGTCATTACTTCACACGAGAGCCATTTGAAGTTAATATTTTTTTTTTAAATCAAAACGCATCTTTTGGTGGAAATGTCTTCTTGAACATGTAAACTTTCCTGTGCCCTAATTACAAACGTGTATGCCATCTGTAAATATGAATGAAATAGTTAAATTACGAGCCTAGTTGGTTTAGCCAAAGAAAAAGTCAGCAACCTTCCCGCTAGCCATGATTGGCTGAGATAATGAGTGGGCTGGACATGCCGAAAGATGAGTTCGGATTGGTATGTACTGTAGCATGCTTCTGTCTATTTGAGCTGGTCAGAATGTGTAGGTAATCCTGTCTAACTTGGCTTTTAAAATATATATATATATATTGCTTAGTAGAACTGCATAAGTGTTGCTCTCCACTTTGTGGAGGACCGAGTTTTGAAATCAGTGGAATTAGAGTATAAAAGCTAGGGAGATGTAGAAAACACGTCTCCGGATTACATCTTCAAACTAAGCGCAACCATGGCATCCGTGACAGGGAGAACAATTCACCCATGATGTATACAGGTAAGATAGTCTAGCTAGCTACATTTTCAGATATTACACATTTCTAATTTTGACAAAGTTGTTTTAATTTCAAGTTAAAGTGTACTGTTGACTAACTAGCTAACGTTAGCTGGCTGGCTCGCTAGCTAACGCTACGTGTATGATCTTGTTATTCTTATCTCAGAGCCATTTTCTTGGCTAGTTATAGCCTAATGTTAGCTAGCTAACATTGAACCTGGTTGGTTAGCTACCTGCAGATTCATGCAGGGTAGTAACATTATGAGTTGGGATTATGGTTAATTGTTTAGCTAGCTAGCTAGCTACATGTATTAACAAAACACTCCACTATGCAAGTATCATTTTAATAGAATGTCACTGTGACAACTGTTGATAGACGTAGCTGGTAAATTCGCTCTGGCTATCTACTCCGATTTCAGACCACGGGTAAGATAGCCTAGCTAGCTACATTTTCAGATATTACACATTTCTAATTTTGACATAAAGTATTTTCATTACAAGTTCAAGTGTACTGTTAGCTATCTAGCTAACGTTAGCTGGCTGGCTCGCTAGCTAATGTTATGCGTATGATCTTATTATTCGTATTTCAGAGCCATTTGCTTTGCTTGTTATAGCCTAATGTTAGCTAGCTAACATTGAACCTGGTTGGTTAGGTACCTGCAGATTCATGCAGGGTAGTAACCTCATGAGTTGTGATTGGTTAATTGTTTAGCTAGCTAGCTACATGTCTTAATGAAAGACTCCACTATGCAAGTGTCCATTTTAATAGAATGTCACTGCGACAACTTTTAGCCAGTTAGCTTGGGTGCTTGACTGCTTTTGTAAGGGCAGAATGCTTGGATCAACCCTTAAAGAGACTGGTGGAGCTAAAGCTTAAGAGGGTGTGAACGATGCTGAATGGGTGTTGACAAAGAAGAGCTCTCCAGTAGGTACCAAAATATTGAAAGGCCATTTTCTCAAAAGTGAGATTACAAGTTTATCAACTTTCAAAGCAGAATTACTATCCCATTGTTCCTCAAATGCAGTGTATGACATACCATTTTGGAGCTCTGTGTATCTGCTTTTATCCAATGTAAAAACACCATTTCAAATGTTGCTATATAAGACCGAATCAAGGCGATCGGTCACATATAATAAGACACCACTTTAGCAATAATAACACACTCACTCCTTCATTTTGGAATGCAGCAGTCTCAATGAAGTCTTAGGCAGGGCATTCCTATGCACAGGAGCTATCCACTGCTACAGGGATAGCCTACCTAAATCAATAGAGTAGGACCTAGTGAAACCCCATGTAACTGCTCAACATAGATTCAAAACTCTGACTAAGCTATTTTATTCTAGCAGGGAAAGCTCATTGCCAGACCAAATGGGTTTTGCTCAAAATGAAAAAGACCTTGAGTGATCCTGGGTCTCCTTCTCCTCCTCCTCACTCTCCTTTTCCACATCTACAACCACCCTCTCCTCCTCTTTCTCCTACACACCCACCCTCTCCTCTTCCTCCTCTTTCCCTCTCCTCATCCCTCTCTCTCTCCTTCTCCTCCTCCTCCTCCTTCTCCACCCCTCCTCCTCCTTTACAACTACCATCTCCTTCTCTACCAACTTCTTTCTCTCTTCCAACTCCTCCTCAGTATTTGGCACCCCACTGCTCTATTGCTCCTCTGCTTGGTGCTTTGCGGGGACGTCTCTGAGTCAGGAGGAATGGCGGCCCCATCCCTGTACTGAGTGCATAACAAATCTTATCTCTCACAAATATTCATTTCACGGGTCACACTCCCATAGGAAGCAATCTGTGTACCAAGAGACGAAGGCATTACACATTATCCCACTTCTATTCAAATTGCAAACAGGGGTAAAGGAACCCAACAGAGATATCAGGCTCCTGTATGCAGTTTGTCCTTGTAATGAGATTGCAGCACCAGTGACTATTCATTCATATTATTCTGTCCCCCATCCCCCTTATCATGACTCCAAAATGACTTTGGCTAAATTACTTGCGGAGGGACACTCTCACCTGTCCTATTGAGTTGTTGCTAATTTATTCGACTTGCCGTGAGTTGTGACAGGCTACATCAGTCCGAGTTAACAACTTATTCAACTAAGGTTGTGTGCCAGACACAGTAGTTTCTTGAAAGCAGAATGGTGAAGCTAAATTCCAGCCAATTCAGTGATTGCATTGCACTCTTTGGAAGAAAATCAGGAATTGAAAACAAATTGACACGGACTCTGATAGTAAGGATGTGCAAGATTCAGCATGTCTACATTCGATCCCTGCACACTGTCCTGTAAGCTGCAACAGCACAGAAGACGTCTGAGAGATAATGTCTGAGTCCATCAAAAACACAAAATGCAGACTCTAATTTGATATCACATTATCATTACTGGCAGGCATCTCTGTGTCTGTTTCCTTTGGGGCGAATGGCTCTCTGAGGTTATCACCCCTCGCTCTATCACCCCTCTATCATCCATCTCTCTATCACCCCTCTCTCTATCGCCCCTCTCTCTATCGCCCCTCTCTCTCTCTCTCTCTCTCTATTGCCTCTCTCTCTATCGCCCCTCGCTCTATCGCCCCTGGTTCTATCATCACTTTCTCTATCATCCCTCTCTATCATCCCTCTCTATCATCCCTCTCTTATCTTATTTCCTGCTGAGATGCAGACTTAGACTCACGTGTTCTGGCTGTGGAGTGTCCTGGTCGTGGGGTAGAGGGGCTATGATCCACTGTAGTGATAAAGCATGTTGTTGTTACATGGGAAATACTGCAGTCATGAGGAACCAGGAATAACAGACCTCATTCCCAGATATGAGTTAACTGTATGTAGCCTAGTTTACAGTATGCTGCTGCATCGATCCAGAATCTCATTGCCTTTCCCTACTAGCTAACACCAGGATTGGGGAGCTGTGTTTTGAATCATTTAGAGCCGGCTACAAAGAGCCAGAGGCTGCTTAGTTGGTGTCGAGGGGGCTTTGTCTGGTGTCATATTCAACACACCCTCAGGCTATGAAAACTGTGGAACACGTACTATTCTGTACTGTTCTGTTCTGTCCTGGACTTTCCCATACTGTTCTGTTCTGCTCAAGCTTATATATTGTTGTTTCCCACTAATCTTCCTGTCATCTCCGCTCCTTCAAGCCTTAATATTGACTGGGTCAACAAAGGGGTGATGGATTAAGTCAGATTTGCTTCAAGCTAAAGGCAACAATGTGCTGAATATGCTGAGCCATTCTGTTTGTGGTTTCACAATGTAAGAAGTGTCTAAGCAGGTGATTACCCAACTGAATTAACCGCCATCATGGATTCTCCCTAAGGTAATAATGTATCTGCCTATGTCAAATGTGAAAGTAAAAAGCGGTGTAATAATACACAACCTACTGGGGAAATCACAGAGTGAAAATAAAGGTTAAGCAATTCAATAGAAGCGTTTTCATTTCTTTGAAGTGCTTTATTTCAACCTGACATTTCCCCCACAATAGTTTACTGAATATGATTACTACAGCTAGGCTTGGTCGGTATACAGTATACATGCCGTATACCGGGGTATTTGGAAAAAGCCACGGGATAGTTTGTCAATACCGTTGAAACTATTTGAAGTTTTTTAATACATTTTAATATTTGTAGCTACTTTTTAAGTAAATACCTGTGCAATCCATTAGGAGATGAAGAACATTGCGTTCTTCATTTCACCTGTCACATTATTATGTAGCTTACGGTAGTCCCCAATCACGTATCATGTGGTGTTTGTTTACAAGCCCATAAGAGACCGGAGCCTTGTGAGTCACTCACTGTCTTGCAGCATGCGCCAGGTGATCTAACTATAGTATGGAATTCACAACTAAATGTATACCAGCTAGATATCATATAACTATTAAGTTAACTGTCTAAAATGTGCTAAATGCTCTGCAGTTGCGCATTTGGTTTGCTAATTTAGTAGCTAATTAGCTGTCTATCCAAGTGGTTAGCTTCTTCCTAAATCATGCATTTGCTTGATTTAGCATTTTTGAGTTACTTGCGTAGTTTAGGTCAGAAACTGTACAAAACGTTTGCAATGCGCTCATTAGCATTTAGTTAGTATTTTCTATGAGGATTCCTTAATACTTGTTAGCATTTTGCTAGCATTCTGGTAAGTGACATTTTTTGGGCTTTGAATATTAGTACTATTTAAATAAATATCTGAAGTCAACTTGTGCACTAGGTAATAGATAAAGCAGATCACGTTAATCAGTTTGCCCGATAGATCATTTTTAATTATGTAGTTTTTTCATTATGAAGCTTAGCGGGACTAGTTTTCCAAAACAGTGGTTTGAGACAGTCACATGTTTGTTTACAAAGAAGAACAACAAGCAAAATGGAAGCTTTTTTATTTGTATTTTTATTATTTCACCTTTATTTAACCAGGTAAGCTAGTTGAGAACAAGTTCTCATTTACAACTGCGACCCGGCCAAGATAAAGCAAAGCAGTGCGACACAAACAACAGAGTTACACATGGAATATTCAAGCGTACAGTCAATAACACAATAGAAAAAAATAAAGTTTATATACAGTGAGTGCAAATGGAGTAAGGAGGTAAGGCAATAAATAGGCCACAGTAGCGAATTAATTACAATTTAGCAAATTAACACTGGAGTGATAGATGAGCAGATGGTGATGTGCAAGTAGAAATACTGGTGTGCAAAAGAGCAAAACAGTAAATAAAAACAATATGGGGATGAGGTAGGTAGATTGGGTGCGCTATTTACAGATGGGCTATGTACAGATGCAGCGATCGGTTAGCTGCTCAAATAGCTGATGTTTAAAGTTAGTGAGGGAAATATAATGAGGTGAGTCACTCCTGCAGCGCAACTTAAGTGAGGTAATCAAGTTACACTTGTATGAAAATCACTACTAATGTTTGCCAGCCTTATATCTTATAACTATTAAGTTAAGTATCTAAGATGTGACAAATAAATTCTCTCCAGCTGGATTTTGCTAACTTGCTAATGTTAACTAAGTGGCTAACATTAGCTTGCAAGATCAAGCTTCTTGGTAACAGATGAAGAGACAATCCCCTCCTGGATTATGATCCCTGCTGCCCAATATTTGTTTTGTGCGTGCCGCAAACTGCGTTTTGAGATACTTGATTAACTTTATGAGCTGTGTTGTCTGTCCTAGTAGTAAATGTTTGCATGTGCTCGTTGGCATTTACCTAGCATCCACTATGAGAATTCCTTAGTACTTGTTAGCATTTTGTTAGCATTCTGGTAAGTGACGTTTTTGGGGCTATTTTCACATTTGAAAAATAAATTGCGCCCTTGTGTGTTCACTACCAGTAATACCGCCCAACCCTAACTACAACCACTAAGGTCTGGTTTCTTTTGTGGCAAAATTGTTAACACCACACAGCTCTCCTTTCACAATTGCCAGTTGACAGTGATTGTTGTATTAGCTCCTGTTTCTGTGGAGAACAGTGTACATGTAAGACATTTGCAACTACATTTCACCCCTCCTGACACCCTCCATCTCTCTTCCTCACCCCCTCTTGCTCTAATCCTTCTTCTAACCTCAGGTAAAGTCTTCGATCACAAACCTGACCTTAAATCAGCACCTTCTAATTGCAGTCGTTGTACTTATAATATACAGGAGAACGATCGCCTTACGGCAAGGATAGCTGTGCTGCAAGCCCAGCTTCAGACGCAATCGTTAGGCAAGGGTAATTTCAGTGTAGGAAAGGATGAAACAGTGTCTGTGCCACCAGTAAGTACAGATAGTAACGTTAGTATAAACCCCCTCGCACGGTCCCCGCAGCCGGACAACTTTCTCATGGCTTCTGGAGGGAAATGCTGTAGGAATGCTCAACCGGTGTCGCTTATTCACCCGACAGAAACTTTCAACCGGTTCTCCCCATTAAGCGAGTCGGAGTCGGAGGCCGAAACTTCTCTGGTCTCTACTCCTCCCGTTGTGGGAGGCTCCCACCATTAGCTCTGACAAATTGAAAACCCTAGTCATTGGCGACTCCATTACCCGCAGTATTAGACTTAAAACGAATCATCCAGCGATCATACACTGTTTACCAGGGGGCAGGGCTACCGACGTTAAGGCTAATCTAAAGACGGTGCTGGCTAAAGCTAAAACTGGTGAGTGTAGAGAGTATAGAGATATTGTTATCCACGTCGGCACCAACGATGTTAGGATGAAACAGTCAGAGGTCACCAAGCGCAACATAGCTTCAGCGTGTAAATCAGCTAGAAAGATGTGTCGGCATCGATTAATTGTCTCTGGCCCCCTCCCAGTTAGGGGGAGTGATGAGCTCTACAGCAGAGTCTCACAACTCAATCGCTGGTTGAAAACTGTGTTCTGCCCCTCCCAAAAGATAGAATTTGTAGATAATTGGCCCTCTTTCTGGGACTCACCCACAAACAGGACCAAGCCTGGCCTGTTGAGGAGTGACGGACTCCATCCTAGCTGGAGGGGTGCTCTCATCTTATCTACGAACATAGACAGGGCTCTAACTCCTCTAGCTCCACAATGAAATAGGGTGCAGGCCAGGCAGCAGGCTGTTAGCCAGCCTGCTAGTTTAGTGGAGTCTGCCACTAGCGCAGTCAGCGTAGTCAGCTCAGCTTTCCCCATTGAGACCGTGTCTGTGCCTCGATCTAGGTTGGGCAAAATTAAAGATGGCGGTGTTCGCTTTAGCAATCTCACTAGTATAAAGACCTCCTCCATTCCTGCCATTATTGAAAGAGATTGTGATACCTCACATCTCAAAATTGGGTTACTTAATGTTAGATCCCTCACTTCCAAGGCAGTTATAGTCAATGAACTAATCACTGATCATAATCTTGATGTGATTGGCCTGACTGAAACATGGCTTAAGCCTGATGAATTTACTGTGTTAAATGAGGCCTCACCCCCTGGTTACACTAGTGACCATACCCCCCGTGCATCCGGCAAAGGCGGAGGTGTTGCTAACATTTACGATAGCAAATTTCAATTTACAAAAAAAAAACAATGACGTTTTCGTCTTTTGAGCTTCTAGTCATGAAATCTATGCAGCCTACTCACTCACTTTTTATAGCTACTGTTTACAGGCCTCCTGGGCCATATGCAGTGTTCCTCACTGAGTTCCCTGAATTCCTATCGGATCTTGTAGTCATAGCAGATAATATTCTAATTTTTGGTGACTTTAACATTCACATGGAAAAGTCCACAGACCCACTCCAAAAGGCTTTCGGAGCCATCATCGACTCAGTGGGTTTTGTCCAACATGTCTCTGGACCTACTCACTGCCACAGTCATACTCTGGACCTAGTTTTGTCCCATGGAATAAATGTTGTGGATCTTAATGTTTTTCCTCATAATCCTGGCTTATCGGACCACTATTTTATTGCGTTTGCAATTGCAACAAATAATCTGCTCAGACCCCAACCAAGGAGCATTAAAAGTCGTGCTAAAAATTCTCAGACAACCCAGAGATTCCTTGATGCCCTTCCAGACTCCCTCTGCCTACCCAAGGACGTCAGAGGACAAATATCAGTTAACCACCTAACCGAGGAACTCAATTTAACCTTGCGCAATACCCTAGATGCAGTTGCACCCCTAAAAACTAAAAACATCTGTCATAAGAAACTAGCTCCCTGGTATACAGAAAATACACGAGCTCTGAAGCAAGCCTCCAGAAAATTGGAACGGAAATGGCACCACACCAAACTGGAAGTCTTCCGACTAGTACCGTGCAGTATCGAAGAGCCCTCACTGCTGCTCGATCATCCTATTTTTCCAACTTAATTGAGGAAAATAAGAACAATCCGAAATTTATTTTTGTTACTGTCGCAAAGCTAACTAAAAAGCAGCATTCGCAAATGGAGGATGGCTTTCACTTCAGCAGTAATAAATTTATGAACTTCTTTGAGGAAAAGATCATGATCATTAGAAAGCAAATTACGGACTCCTCTTTAAATCTGCGTATTCCTCCAAAGCTCCATTGTCCTGAGTCTGCACAACTCTGCCAGGACCTAGGATCAAGGGAGATTCTAAAGTGTTTTAGTACTATATCTCTTGACACAATGATGAAAATAATCATGGCCTCTAAACCCTCAAGCTACATACTGGACCCTATTCCAACTAAACTACTGAAAGAGCTGCTTCCTGTTTTTGGCCCTCCTATGTTGAACATAATAAACGGCTCTCTATCCACCGGATGTGTACCAAGCTCACTAAAAGTGGTAGTAATAAAGCCTCTCTTGAAAAAGCCGAATCTTGACCCAGAAATTATAAAAAACTATCGGCCTATATCGAATCTTCCATTCCTCTCAAAAATTTTTGAAAAAGCTGTTGTGCAGCAACTCACTGCCTTCATGAAGACAAACAATGTATACGAAACGCTTCAGTCTGGTTTTAGACCCCATCATAGCACTGAGACTGCACTTGTGAAGGTGGTAAATGACCTTTTAATGATGTCAGACCGAGGCTCTGCATCTGTCCTCGTGCTCCTAGATATTAGTGCCGCTTTTGATACCATCGATCACCACATTCTTTTGGAGAGATTGGAAACCCAAATTGGTCTACATGGACAAGTTCTGGCCTGGTTTAGATCTTATCTGTCGGAAAGATATCAGTTTGTCTCTGTGAATGGCTTGTCCTCTGACAAATCAATTGTAAATTTCGGTGTTCCTCAAGGTTCCGTTTTAGGACCACTATTGTTTTCACTATATATTTTACTTCTTGGGGATGTCATTCGAAAACATAATGTTAAATTTCACTGCTATGCGGACGACACACAGCTGTACATTTCAATGAAACATGGTGAAGCCCCAAAATTGCCCTCGCTAGAAGCCTGTGTTTCAGATATAAAGAAGGGGATGGCTGCAAACTTTCTACTTTTAAACTCGGACAAAACAGAGATGCTTGTTCTAGGTCACAAGAAACAAAGAGATCTTCTGTTGAATCTGACAATTAATCTGGACGGTTGTACAGTCGTCTCAAATAGATCAAATGTAATGCCGAGGACCTCGGCGTTACTCTGGACCCTGATCTCTCTTTTGAAGAACATATCAAGACTGTTTCAAGGACAGCTTTTTTCCATCTACGTAACATTGCAAAAATCAGAACATTTCTGTCCAAAAAGGATGCAGAAAAATTAATCCATGCTTTTGTTACTTCTAGGCTGGACTACTGCAATGCTCTACTTTCCGGCTACCCGGATAAAGCACTAAACAAACTTCAGTTAGTGCTAAATACGGCTGCTAGAATCCTGACTAGAACCCAAAAATTTGATCATATTACTCCAGTGCTAACCTCCCTACACTGGCTTCCTGTTAAGGCAAGGGCTGATTTCAAGGTTTTACTGCTAACCTACAAAGCATTACATGGGCTTGCTCCTACCTATCTTTCCGATTTGGTCCTGCCGTACATACCTGCACGTACGCTACGGTCACAAGACGCAGGCCTCCTAATTGTCCCTAGATTTTCTAAGCAAACGGCTGGAGGTAGGGCTTTCTCCTATAGAGCTCCATTTTTATGGAATGGTCTGCCTACCCATGTGAGAGACGCAGACTCAGTCTCAACCTTCAAGTCTTTACTGAAGACTTATCTCTTCAGTAGGTCCTATGATTAATTAAGTATAGTCTGGCCCAGGAGTGTGAAGGTAAACGGAAACGCTGGAGCAACGAACCACCCTTGCTGTCTCTGCCTTGCCGGTTCCCCTCTCTCCACTGGGATTATCTGCCTCTAACCCTATTACAGGGGCTGAGTCACTGGCTTACTGGTGTTCTTCCATTCCGTCCATGGGAGGGGTGCGTCACTTGAGTGGGTTGAGTCACTGACGTGGTCTTCCTGTCTGGGTTGGCGCCCCCCCCCCCCTCCCCCCCTTGGGTTGTGCCATGGCGGAGATCTTTGGGGGCTATACTCGGCCTTGTCTTAGGACGGTAAGTTGGTGGTTGGAGACATCCCTCTAGTGGTGTGGGGGCTGTGCTTTGGCAAAGTGGGTGGGGTTATATCCTGCCTGTTTGGCCCTGTCCGGGGGTATCATCGGATGGGGCCACAGTGTCTTCTGATCCCTCCTGTCTCAGCCTCCAGTATTTATGCTGCAGTAGTTTATGTGTCGGGGGGCTAGGGTCAGTCTGTTACATCTGGAGTATTTCTCTTGTCTTATCCGGTGTCCTGTGTGAATTTAAATATGCTCTCTCTAATTCTCTCTTTCTCTCTTTCTTTCTTTCTTTCTCTCGGAGGACCTGAGCCCTAGGACCATGCCTCAGGACTACCTGGCATGATGACTCCTTGCTGTCCCCAGTCCACCTGGCCATGCTGCTGCTCCAGTTTCAACTGTTCTGCCTGCGGCTATGGAACCCTGACCTGTTCACCGGATGTGCTTGTTGCACCCTCGACAACTACTATGATTATTATTATTTGACCATGCTGGTCATTTATGAACATTTTAACATCTTGACCATGTTCTGTTATAATATCCACCCTGCACAGCCAGAAGAGGACTTGCCACCCCTCATAGCCTGGTTCCTCTCTAGGTTTCTTCCTAGGTTTTGGCCTTTCTAGGGAGTTTTTCCTAGGGAGTTTTTCCTAGCCACCGTGCTTCTTTCACATGCATTGCTTGCTGTTTGGGGTTTTAGGCTGGGTTTCTGTACAGCACTTTGAGATATCAGCTGATGTACGAAGGGCTATATAAATAAATTTGATTTGATTTGAAATTTGATTTGACACCAGTTTTGATATGATACACTGTTTAATGATAATCTAATGTTGTTCACTGCCTCAGTTTCTTTAGCTTCTGTAGGTTGTGTAGGAAATGCTGGTGTTGGCACATGTAGGTAGCCCTTGATGTTGATTTGGGGCCCTCTGCATCCCACCGGAGTACATCTGGGGGAAACACTATAGCAATTAGGGACAGCAGCTTCATACTGGACCATTTGATAGAGGCTCAATGTCCATCTTCAGCTCTCTACATGACTCCCCAGAGACTGTTTTGATGAGGGCCCTGAATGAGTGTTTGTATATGAAAAGGCCTGACTCAGCATGCTCTGCAATGGACACACCCAGAATAAAAGAGACCTTTCGCAGTTTCCCTCTGACTTCCCTAAATCATTACCCAGCCTTTAAACCACAGTGAAAGGTGAACCTTTATGGATGTGCGACATTAAAGGTGGTAAAAGAGTGGATGTGAGGATATGCCAATCCCTTGATGTGGCATCATCAAAAAAAGAATGTCAACGCACTCAAAAAAGTTATGATCTGGCAAACAAAAAGTTTATGGCTGAGGTCACCCAAATCAATTACTGTAATTGTGACAGGAAACAAGACAGTGTTGTTGAGTGAACTGCCAGTGGCTACCCTGCTGCTGAACTTCCGAGAGGGTCACAGTCATGACCTCCTTCTCCTCCTTCAGTTTGAAGTCTGTGGTTGAGCAGTAAATGGTCAGAGTTTATCACTGCTGATTTACAGATGGAAGTGGGCATGTTTGAAACCCTTGTAACCCTACGGGTCACAGCTGGGGAAATTGTTGTACTATACAGTAGCTGACTGTCACAATGACCATGGAGGAGGAACAATAGTAGGCCTATCTGTTCCAGTCTCTGGGCTGAAAACCAAAGGCTTTCCCTTCTGCTCAATGACATTTGCATTAGCCGAATGGCATCAACTGAGAATGGGAACAATTATCATGAATAGAACAGACTGCCACGATAAGAAATTACTATTGTCTGATACTGCATGGATTTCTTATTGTATTGGTTGGTTGACATTAAGGTAATTCTAAATAAAATAAAACAAAGTACATTTCCATATATTCATTAGAACACCTCCAATAATAGCTCCAACTTGGCTCACCCAATTACACGTAGCCAGCTGTGAAATTCAATTAATAAAGTGCCTTTCATCTTTGAATGTACTTATTTTACAAAGCATGGCATAACGGTGGAGGTGGGCACAAAGCAGCACAGTACTGTGTTCTCCAAAAGGAGTCCAATGCAATTTAACAGGCTCAAATTGAATCGCCTGAACTCTATCGCTCCTCAATTCACCCCAGTTACGTGATAATTAGCAATGTCAAATTGGCTGTCCCTTGCTTGTCCACACTTTTTAATATGACATTTTATGTGACATGCATACTATCAATAATATAATACTGAATCTTGAGTTTATACAATACATGTTTGCTTTATGTTCTTAGCAGAAGAATGTTTTTATTTTTTTATTTTTTTATTTCACCTTTATTTAACCAGGTAGGGAAATTGAGAACAAGTTCTCATTCACAACTGTGACCTGGCCAAGATAAAGCAAAGCAGTTCGACACATATAACAGCACAGAGTTACACATGGAGTAAAACAAACATACAGTCAATAATACAGTAGAAAAATAAGTCTATATACAATGTGAGCAAATGAGGTGAGATAAGGGAGGTAAAGGCAATAAATAGTCCATGGTGGCAAAGTAAATACAATATAGCAATTAAAACACTGGAATGGTAGATTTCATAGTAGATGTGTGTGCAAAGTAGAAATACTGGGGTGCAAAGGAGCTAAATAAATAAATACAGTAGGGGAAGAGGTAGTTGTTTGGGCTATTTATATTTATAGATGGGCTATGTACAGAATACCTGGAGCTAGAGTCACACAGTGCTATGGTGACCTACAGGTAACTGCCAAAATAATGGAAACACTTGAATAATGAGGGATACAACGTATATTGAAAGCAGGTGCTTCCACACAGGTGTGGTTCCTGAGTTAATTAAGCAATTAACATTCCATCATGCTTAGGGTCATTGTCATGTAGAGTAGGCCAAAAGGCTAAACTGAAAAACCATAACTGCAACTTCAGCCAATATTAAACTTAAACTCTACCAAATAAAACGATGGCCAAGCCGCAAAAGCACTTCTGTGCAAGCGTGTTTATTTACATAGTGATTCCGAAAAGAAAAACAGTACTGTCACGAAAGTAGACATTATGGGAACAGATAAATAGTACTGCCCCATCAACAGCTCAATGAAAAGGTCCACCTTGAACTGAAAGAGGCTACTTTTGTAGGGGGCTAAGGGCTATATCCAGGCACTCCGCGTTGCATCGTGCCAAAGAACAGCTTTCAGCCGTGGTATGGTCATATACCACACCCCCTTGGGCCTTATTGCGTAAATATTACACATTTACATAACTGATTGTTCTAATGGGAGGCATTAGAACATACCAAACTCATACAAATTCCTCAAGCCATTACAAACATCAAAGCATACATTTTCCACTCAACAAATCATTTGATGAATGATCTTCATTGTACCTTTGCAATCGGTTTATCATAATTCAACATTGTAAATAAGAATTTGATCTTAACTGACTTGCCTAGTTAAATATAGCTTACATAATATATATATATATATATATATATATATATAAACTCTGCAAAAAAAGAAACGTCCTCTCACTGTCAACTGCGTTTAATTTCAGAAAACTTAACATGTGTAAATATTTGTATGAACATAACAAGATTCAACAACTGAGACATAAACTGAACAAGTTCCACAGACATGTGACTAACAGAAATGGAATAATGTGTCCCTGAACAAAGGGTGGGCGGTCAAAAGTAACAGTCAGAAACTGGTGTGGCCACCAGCTGCATTAAGTACTGCAGTGCATCTCCTCCTCATGGACTGCACCAGATTTGCCAGTTCTTGCTGTGAGATGTTACCCCACTCTTCCACCAAGGCACCTGCAACTTCCCGGAATTTCTGGGGGGAATGGCCCTAGCCCTCACCCTCCGATCCAACAGGTCCCAGACGTGCTCAATGGGATTGAGATCCGGGCTCTTCGCTGGCCATGGCAGAACACTGACATTCTTGTCTTGCAGGAAATCACACACAGAACGAGCAGTATGGCTGGTGGCATTGTCATGCTGGAGGGTCATGTCAGGATGAGCCTACAGGAAGGGTACCACATGAGGGAGGAGGATGTCTTCCCTGTAACGCACAGCCTTGAGATTGCCTGCAATGACAACAAGCTCAGTCCAATGATGCTGTGACACACCGCCCCAGACCATCACGCAGATGAGCAGGGACCCTTGGTCATCTTTCTTTTGGTGTTTTTCAGAGTCAGTAGAAAGGCCTCTTTAGTGTCCTAAGTTTTCATTACTGTGACCTTAATTGCCTACCATCTGTAAGCTGTTAGTGTCTTAACGACCGTTCCACAGGTGCATGTTCATTAATTGTTTATCGTTTATTGAACAAGCATGGGAAACAGTGTTTAAACCCATTACAATGAAGATCTGTGAAGTTATTGGGATTTTTACGAATTATCTTTGAAAGACAGGGTCCTGAAAAAGGGATGTTTCTTTATTTGCTGAGTTATATAGATATATATATATATATATATATAACACATTATAAACTGGACGGTTCGAGCCCTGAATGCTAATTGGCTGACTGCCATGGTATATCAGACCGTATAACACAGGTATGACAAAACATTTATTTTTACTGACCTAATCTTGGTCTCGAAGATGGTGAAGGACAAATTGGGTAAAGTGGAAATAGCTGAAGGAGTGAGTAGAAAGGGGATGGTAGTGGATGTCCCACAGTCTGCAGTGAATGCCATGCATGAGAAGGATCCCGACAAACTAATGGTGAAGAAGGTGGATTTTGTTGCGTTTATAGGTCAGGTTATGAATTGCACTAGTCAAACTAATGAAATAAGCTAGACATCATTGTGAAGGTGGCAAATAGATTTCTGGATCTCCAGGACTTTACAGCGAAATGTTACAGGGAGTACTGAATGAAGAGGTTCCCCCTTCCCAGGTTCCTAAATCCGACTGAGGAAGTACAGTTTTTTGTTTTTGTTTAAAATTCAGGGTATTAGCGTGAATTTGTTTTTGGTAATTAGTAGGAATTTGTTCATCCAAAACACATTTTGTTTTTAGGGTATTTTTTTAATACACCGCACAGTAGGTGGCGGCAATACACCTTATGAGTGTAGTCTGCCAATAAACCTCAAAGAAGAAGAAGCTTGGCTCCTTATTCCAGCATACCCAGAGCGGAAGCTACAAAGACAGAGAGAGGAACAGAAACAAACAGAGCGCTCATCCAAAACATTGATAAGTACAATATACGTCACTTAAATTAATCATGTCTGTGTATTCTTTACACCGTACCAAACTGTTACTGAAGGGAGGTAAGAATAATGTATGAACTGAGACCGCTAGGTTAACTTGTGTGTTGACTCACATTGTTAACGTAGCTGAAAACGGAGCAGAGAGGGGGAGATGAGAGTGTGGGTGTGTTAGCTTACCAAATGCTGCCCGCGGACAGTGACAGACTTTATTTTGGCTACCATTGCTATGTCCCCATTGGATGACAATTCCCCCATCCACATGAGTGGTCACTGAATGGTTAGATGTGCATGAAAATGATGTAAATCATGTACCATGACGATCTCAGTCACCAGGTCTCTACCCAATTGAACACCTATGGGTGATTCTGGAGCGCCGTTTTCCACCACCATCAACAAAACACTAAATGATTAAATTTCTCATGGAAGAATGGTGTCAAATCCCTCTGATAGAGTTCCAAACACTTGTAGAATCTATGCCAAGGTGCATTTAAGCTGTTCTGGCTCGTGGTGGCCCAACGTCCTATTAAGACACTTTATGTTGGCGTTTCTTTTATTTTGTATGTATTGATGTTGAAAGAGTGCCAGGCTTGTCAGGCTTACACAGCACAGTGGCGATTTTAGCATGTAAATCTTGGTGGGGATAAAACATGCCAGCAAAGCCACTGCACAACACAACACTAAACAATACATTAATTGCAGTATAATGGTGACAAACGGTGCCTACATAAACTATTTGTTCAACACTTTTGAAATGTACAGTTACAGAATTCAGAACATGGGCGGATCTTACAGTGTTTTCTCTGTACACCAAGTCAGAACCGTAGGATAAATAACTGGGGCATATAAGCAGACAATGAAAGCTCTTACAATATTCGATGATTACATTTCTCAAAAACAGGTTATAGACTACATGTGCACCACCAAGTCAGAACAGTAGACGGAATTCAGAGGTGAAAATAGACCAAATTATTAGGGTGAGGCACATGGGCTACTAACAGCTTACTACACAACATACACTTAGTATTACTTTCTTAGCTACAGTATACATATCTCCCTGGCATATTACATAATTTATGCAACAGCATTTAAGACATTTTTGGATTCACCTTGTCATGCTGTGCTCACAGGATGGTGGTGCGTCGGTCCTTCGTGGGCAAATTTTGTCATCAAAGTCTGGCATTCTCTGGATTTATGGTGCTTTCAAGGCAACTGGGAACTAAGAAAAAAAAATGGAATCATGATGACGTCAGGCATTTTCAGATCATAGCTCAAGAAAGAGGCCCGAGTTCCGAATTTACAATTCCGAGTTGGATGAAAGTTCAAAACATATTTTTCCCGAGTTCCCAGTTGTCTTGAAGTCACTAAAGTCTGATTTTGCAGTTCTGAGTTAACAGTTGTTTTGAGCGTGGCACAAATCATGCTTCATTGACAGCATTGCCAATGTTGAATGTTTATAATTTTAAACTAGGAAAAGAGACCCTTAATCTTGGACTTGAGACCACACAGCCACTCCACTGAATAGCAGACTAATGATTGCTTTGCAATGTTTGAAGTTAGCCACACTGATTCCTTCAAAACCACTCATTGTTGAATTTGCGATGTCCAACTTGTTGTGTAATGTTTATGTCCAAAGGCCGATGAGCACCGATACGTTTTATCTATAATTTCTCTTCATTATTTATCTTCATATGACATGGATTAGAAGGATTTGCCAGTAGATTGTTGACTTGATTCATGATGATGACTGCTAACAAAAATTCGGAAAGTATGATGTTGACATGATCAGTCCAATCAAAGCTACTGTAGATATAATGTGATTTGACATCATTTTATCTGTGGCCAACGACCTTGAGCCTTCTTGGATGGGCACTTCTAATGTAACTCTATGGCAGCACCCAAGGGGCTTGAATTTTCTAGCTCTACCCTTAGACTTGGCGGTGACGTAGTGTCCCCATGAGTGACAGAACACTGAGCTAATCACGGCGTAACGCTCCGTATTTTCTGCTGACTTGCCCCACCACCACAGAAATCACTGAGCTAGGCTGAAACACCTGCATTTTGGAGCTGCCTTACTCAAGAAAACCAAAAAGAGACCATGTTTGTATGCGGCTTTATTAACTCAATGATATATATTTTTTTACATTGTTTGCAAACGGATATGTAACACGTATTAATGCCAAAATAACATGCAAAACAGGAAAGCCCACCTGCCCTGAATGACGGGTCGCCACTGGTTCCGTATATCCTGCACAATTCCATTACCAAAGAGGCAGTGCAGTTCCTGCCTGAAATACTACCTTCTCTGCGAGGTGCATGTTTTGCTATTTAATAAAACACTGTTTTAGCACGAGCAAAACAGTCATCATTCAGGAGTCCCAGGCACCAACCTTCTGCAGAGATATCTAACATTGGCTTCCAGAGACTTGTGTTAACAATAGGCCTAGTGGATATGATCATTCTAGTGTAGCTCACTTGGTAGAGCATGGAGCTTGCACTGCCAGAGTTGTGGGTTTGATTCCCATGGCGGACCAGTATAAAAAAAGTATGAAAATGTTTGCAATCACTACTGTAAGTCACTCTGGATAAGTGTGTCTGCTAAATGACTAAAATAAAAATGTAGACAGACTGTATCTGTAGATTATCTGTTATTTGCACCCATACACACACACAACCCTACAAGCTTTTCAGCCACTTTTGCTCATTGCCACCTTCCTTGCACCTCCAAAGTTTGGGTACCACTTTGTCATCCGCAGATCAGCCAACCCTAGAGCACTTTACAGAGCCAATTATTCCTGTGTAATCTGACACAAACCTTGGGAAAGGACACCATAATGGTGACAAAAGTTTCTGCCAGGAAACATTTTTTGAACAGACTGATATTCAGACCTTACAGAGTAGAGTGTGAAAGGAAAATGAGATCCATTAGATATTGAGCAATGGCAATTATTGTAATACGTTATGTGATAATGTCTGTAAAATAGACAACAGTCTTGATGACTATAATCACTATAATCTCACATTATGTTCTTCTGTATAGCATTGCATAGTGGAAAGTGATGACAGAGAAAACAAAAAGGTATAATATACACTGAACAAAAATAGAAACGCAACATGTAAAGTGTTGGTCCCACGTTTCATGAGCTGAAATAAAATATCACAGAAATGTTCCATGTGCACAAATTTGTTTACATCCCTGTTAGTGAGCATTTGTCCTTTGCCATGATAATCCATCCACCTGACAGGTGTGGCATATCAAGAAGAAGATTAAACAGCATGATCATAACATAAGGCCACTCTAAAATGTGCAGTTTTGTCACATAACACAATGGCGCAAGTTTTGAGGGAGTGTGCATTTGGCATGCTGCCAGAGAGTTGAATGTTAATTTCTCTACCATAAGCCGCTTCCAACGTCGTTTTAGAGAACTTGGCAGTACGTCCAACCGGCCTCACAACTGCAGACCACGAGTATGGCGTTGTGTGGGTGAGCGGTTTGCTGATATCAACGTTGTGAACAGAGTGCCCCGTGACGTAGCGGTGGGGTTATGTTATGAGCAGGCATAAGCTACGGACAACAAACACAATTGCATTTTCTCTACGGCAGAAAACGCTAGCTACTCTGGGCTGTTCCAACATCTGTTGCCATGACAACATGATCGATTAAGGGTCATCTTTGATGTTTACAAAATTAGTAAATACAAAGCTGTGTGTTAAATTCTCTTTACTTACTGCATATGCGCCTCGTTCATGGTCTGATTCTCTTATGCAGATTACAAGATAAAAAACACTAGCTGGCCTTATTGCAACCCATGTGCTGTTTTTGTCATTCTTTACGGTGTACATTTCATTAATGTCTCCATGTCAAGGAAGCACTTGCCACAGACTGCGGTCTTACTTTATCTGGAGGCAAAAGAAACGCACACCTGTTTAGGCGAGCTGCTGGCTAGCGGAGTAGAACACTTGAAAAAGAAAAGGAGAGCCTGTCACGGGTGTCGTAGGGATTGGACCAAAACGCAGCGGGAACGTATAAACTCATCTTCTTATCTTATTAAAGAAGGAAAACAAAAGAAACACGTATACAAAAACAACAAACGCCACTAAACAGTCCCGTCAAGTGCACGAACACAAAACAGGAAATAACTACCCACAAATCCCATAGAAAAAAACACCCCTACTAAATAGGACCTTCAATTAGAGGCAACGAGGAACAGCTGCCTCCAATTGAAGGTCAAAACAATAAACTAGATATAGAAATAGAATTTTTTTTAAAATAGAACATAGAAATACAAAACATAGAACACAACCCAAAAACCCCGACAACACAAAACAAACACACCCCTGCCACGTCCTGACCAAACTACAATAACAAATAACCTCTTTTACTGGTCAGGACGTGACAGAGCCGCACACTGTAGGAGCTCAGATGCAATAATTTAATAACCTAATAACCAACGTTTCAACAGACACGCTGTCTTCATCAGGGTATAATGACAAACACTGCGGGTAACTAGTTGTAATCATGGCCGGGTGTGGCTTGATATCATTGGTTAATTTACTTTATCTACCACGCTGGAAAGTGATAGGGAACGAAACTATTTAATACATAACCTTACATCAAAAACAGCTTTAATGCGCCATAAGGCTCAATAAAGCAGCTGTATGCTAGCCTCTACTGTGAAATGATGGCTCACAATACAGATATTCCCCTCTCCCACATTAAACCTTGTGTACATTAGACTATCTATTTAATAATACCATGAGCATGAAGCATAGAGATCAGTGACTAGTATGGAACTGCATTTCACAGGTCTGTAGCAAAGACTGTACAAATACAGGGTAATAAGGCTTCAGAATATATACTATATACCACCTCCCTTCAGCATCAGGAAATACATTAACATATAAACAAACATGCTGGCTGTCATGTGTAGCTAAACGGGCTACAAGCCATACCAGTTCAGATAATAAATGAATGAATAAACTCTGTGTAACCACATAGTATTGAGTCAATCCTCCTGACAACCACAGTCAGATGATAAAGTATTAATAATGGAGACCTACAGAAACAGCCCTGTATATGGGTTGTCATTATTTACCACAGCCACAAAGTCTAAATGTAAGGTTAGGCATAAGGTATGCAGTGTGGATAAGGTCAGGGTTAGGATTAGCCCTGTAGCTCAGTTGGTAGAGCATGGCGTTTGCAACGCTAGGGTTGTGGGTTCGATTCCCACGGGGGGCCAGCACAGAAAAAAATAAATGAAATGTATGCATTCACTACTGTAACTGCTGCTCCAGTTTCAACTGTTCTGCCTGTGGCTATGGAACCCTGACCTGTTCACCGGACGTGCTTGTTGCACCCTCGACAACTACTATGATTATTATTATTTGACCATGCTGGTCATTTATGAACATTTTAACATCTTGACCATGTTCTGTTATAATATCCACCCTGCACAGCCAGAAGAGGCTATGGCCACCCCTCATAGCCTGGTTCCTCTCTAGGTTTCTTCCTAGGTTTTTGGCCTTTCTAGGGAGTTTTTCCTAGGGAGTTTTTCCTAGCCACCGTGCTTCTTTCACATGCTTTGCTTGCTGTTTGGGGTTTTAGGCTGGGTTTCTGTACAGCACTTTGAGAATATCAGCTGATGTACGAAGGGCTATATAAAAATAAATTTGATTTGATTTGATTTTGAAGTTGCACTGGATAAGAGTGTCTGCTAAATGACTAAAATGTAGATTTTAAGGAGAGAAATTGTAGACAGGCTTTGTGACTGTGGTAACTAATGACAACCCTGTATGTGAGGGTAACCATCCCCATTGTGAAGCAACTCAAGGTCATTCTGTGACGTTATCTGAAGACCCCAAGCTTTTCTCTGAGTGTACAGCGTTTCTGTGATGGCTCATAAAAGGAGAAGACCCTCACCTGAGTAAAGGTTCAAGGTAGTGTTATAGATTTTCACCTATAAGAGAGCTACAGTAGTTGTATAAGACTGAACACTTTCCTTATTCAAGCATGTAATCATATTCGCTGGACACTGTGATATGGATATGAATGCAGAACCTACAGTATTTTTCTATAGAACTACTGCAGATAAAATGGAAGAACAATATTACTCCCTCTGCTGATCAATTATTCATAGACAATCTGACATACACCTAGATTTGACTGCCGAGTGCTCATCCTGAAAATTCATCTCACGTCTCCAAATATATATTTCATTTGATCTAACTGTCCTCCCCACTGTGGGCGGATGGTGAAAAGACACTGAAAGAAGGTGAGGGAAGTATGTCAGGAGAGAGAGAGAGTAGAAAAAAAGATAGACTTGAGCTCCTCCAGCTACTCACATAGTGAAAAGTAGAAAGGAGTAAAAAAAGAGGGATGATTCAAGTCATCCATCTACTTTGAGTGTGTCCACATTTACCACTGATTAACACAGCTCTGATACCAATGTGACCTCAAAGAGACAGTGGTACTCTGGGCCCACATTACATAGTGAAGGAGGAAGGTAGAGGGGACTGAAAGTTGTTATTCTGGTAAGTCCCCACACCAGCATCTGCCATTTTATGTGGAATCTTTTATCTTGCAGCACTATTACATTGCACTGGCACTGCTCTCACTGGTGTCTTAATGTGGTCTGGCACTGCTCTTACTGGTGTCTTAATGTGGTCTGGCACTGTTCTCACTGGTGTCTTAATGTGGTCTGGCACTGCTCTTACTGGTGTCTTAATAATGTCTGGTGTAACAGTATTCCTTCCATCCCTCTACACGCCCATACCTGGGCTCGAACCAGGGACCCTCTGCACACATTGACAACAGTCACTGTCGAAGCATCATTACCTATCGCTCCACAAAAGCTGCGGCCCTTGCAGAGCAAGGGGAACAACTACTTCAAGGTCTCAGAGTGAGTGACGTCACCAATTGAAATGCCATTAGCGCGCACCCCGCTAACTAGCTAGCCATTTCACACCGTTTACGCTGGCACTGCTCTCAATGGTTTCTAAATGTGGTCTGGCACTGCTTTCACTGGTGTCTAAATGTGGTCTGGCACTGCTCTCACTGGTGTGTTAACATGATCTGGCATTGCTTTCACTGGTGTGTTAATGTGGTCTGGCACTGCTCTCACTGGTATGTTAATGTGGTCTAGTTGTATACTGACTGTCTGACTGTTTTAATTGGATCAGATACATAAAATGGCACATGTCATGTGCCACCTCTGTTTGCATCATTCTTCAACTATTGTTATATTATGCAAAGAGATAACCGGCCTAAGGGTTTTACTCTCATCAACATGAGCCTGTTTGTGTTCCTCTGGGTGTCTCCTTCCTCTCTTTTTTTGTGACGGTTCTGCTCTGCTGTCACACTGAGCCCTCTGCTCATCTCACACAGCAACACAGCACGCACCCATCCGTCCCAGGACGCCAGCAGCAACATTACACAATCACAAAGCATTTGTGTCGTTACACAACAGCCTACAGTTTGGGCTCAGATATATCATCCAACTAGTTATCACAGCTTATTGTGAAATAGAAACAAAATACTTATTCGGAATATGGATCAGGCACACTATTTTGTTGTGTGTATTGCACGTTTTTGTTCATAACACATTCGTGTACATTACACATTTTTCTTACAGATTCCAATTTGTTGTGGCTAACGTTAGCTAGGCTAGGTGTTTGGGGTTAAGGTTAGGATTAGTGGTTAAGGTTAGGGTTAGGTAATCATGCTAACTACGTCATTAAAAAGTAGTAAGTAGTTGCAAAGTTGCTAATTAACTAAAGTTGTCCATGATGATGCTAAATTTGTCCAATATGTAATTTGAACACGCAACGTTTGGGTTTATAGACCATCACGTTATACGCCCACCCAGACTCCCCAACCCACCTCCTTCCTATTTTTTCTGTCTTAAAGGGAAACCCCACTCAAAATCGATATTTTGGTATTTTTTTAATTAGTCCACTGTTGATATAGTGCCAAAATGTTTTGCATGTCAGCAGTCAAGTTTTCAAGATATTTGACTTTCAAGAAGCAAAGTGTCACCGGCCACATCCTCATGATGATGCAAATTACACTTTGCTTCTAGCGGACTAATAAAAAAAAGTCAAAAAGAACATTTTTGAGTGGATTTTCCTTTTAAGTAACCTACTGTCTTGATCTGTGATTGAAATGCACTGTATACAAAATTGCCTTTTTTGTGTGCCTGTCACGAATTCCAATGAGTAATTATTTTACAATAATCTGTGATAATCGGTTCCGCAAAGGACTCATGAATAATATACAAAGTTGTGGTATCTATTGGTGATACCTTGAGACACACACACGCAAGCACACACGCAGGCACACACACACACACACACACACACACACACACACACACACACACACACACACACACACACACACACACACACACACACACACACACACACACACACACACACACACACACACACACACACACACAGGTCTTCCTAGGCACATACAATTAACTACTCTCAACTACTCAAACACTCTTTAATGCTCTCTTTTTCTTAGCTTGCTTCGACAATTAGACATTACATATGAGCAAGTCTATCAAAATACTGTGACAGTCTAACCAGCCTCTTCATTTGACCAGCTTGGGATGACAGGTGAAACCACATAGCCAATTGGCTTCATTAAAATTAGATATTCTGGCAAATGGTGCCTTACAAGTCATTCCCTTGAGACGAGACACAATTCCCTGACTCTAGCAATGGTTTATAGGGAGGTGAAATCCATGATATGGCAGGTGCCAAGACCTCCATTCTGCTAGACTTACTGTAATGCTTCAATTTCATACGTGAACCCAGTTTATTAGAAGCCGCAGTCAATCTATCAGCCTCTGTCAGAGTGGTGTTATCAACATAAAGGCAGCCATTCAAGGGACTGTCCTTCTAGCAATGTAGCCTGTTACCTCTGAGGTCAAATGTAATGGGAGTGTAATAACATGACAGCCATGTGAAACGTAACCAACAGAGCCTTCCCTTAGTTGTGTAAGGAGAGATCACAGCTCCCCCTAGAGGTTAAACCTGACTTAATTCAGAAATCACTCTCCAGTGAATGACACTGCAGTTGGCACTGTGTTGTAAAATTCTGCATTAAAAATGGATTAATTTCTTCACCACTCTCAGCACTACTTAAGAAATCCTGGATACATATCAAATTTGTTTGTCCCTATATCAAAACACAGTGGGGCACATTACTTCACACATGATGTATTACATAACTACAGAGAAATTGCAGTAGGGCTACGAGGGAGAAAAAGGTAGAATGAGAAACAGGTAGAGTGAGAAACAGGTAGAGTGGGAAACAGGTGGAGGGAGAAACAGGTAGAGGGAGAAAAAGGTAGAATGAGAAACAGGTAGAGTGAGAAACAGGTAGTGTGGGAAACAGGTGGAGGGAGAAACAGGTAGAATGAGAAACAGGTAGAGGGACAAACAGTTAGAGGGAGAAACAGTTAGAGGGAGAAACAGTTAGAGGGAGAAACAGGTAGAGGGAGAAACAGGATGAGTGGGAGAAACAGGATGAGTGGGAGAAACAGGATGAGTGGGAGAAACAGGTAGAGGGAGAAATAGGTAGAGGGACAAACAGGTAGAGGGAGAAACAGGTAGAGGGACAAACAGTTAGAGGGAGAAACAGGTAGAGGGAGAAACAGTTAGAGGGAGAAACAGGTAGAGGGAGAAACAGGATGAGTGGGAGAAACAGGATGAGTGGGAGAAATAGGTAGAGGGAGAAATAGGTAGAGAGAGAAATAGGTAGAGGGAGAAACAGGTAGAGTGGGAAACAGGTGGAGGGAGAAACAGGTAGAATGAGAAACAGGTAGAGGGACAAACAGTTAGAGGGAGAAACAGTTAGAGGGAGAAATAGGTAGAGGGAGAAACAGTTAGAATGAGAAACAGGTAGAGGGAGAAACAGTTAGTGGGAGAAACAGGATGAGTGGGAGAAACAGGATGAGTGGGAGAAACAGGATGAGTGGGAGAAACAGGATGAGTGGGAGAAACAGGTAGAGGGAGAAATAGGTAGAGGGAGAAACAGGTAGAGGGAGAAACAGGTAGAGGGACAAACAGTTAGAGGGAGAAACAGGTAGAGGGAGAAACAGTTAGAGGGAGAAACAGGTAGAGGGAGAAACAGTTAGAATGAGAAACAGGTAGAGGGAGAAACAGTTAGAGGGAGAAATAGGTAGAGGGAGAAACAGTTAGTGGGAGAAACAGGATGAGTGGGAGAAACAGGATGAGTGGGAGAAACAGGTAGAGGGAGAAACAGTTAGTGGGAGAAACAGGATGAGTGGGAGAAACAGGATGAGTGGGAGAAACAGGATGAGTGGGAGAAACAGGTAGAGGGAGAAATAGGTAGAGGGAGAAACAGGTAGAGGGAGAAACAGGTAGAGGGACAAACAGTTAGAGGGAGAAACAGGTAGAGGGAGAAACAGTTAGAGGGAGAAACAGGTAGAGGGAGAAACAGGATGAGTGGGAGAAACAGGATGAGTGGGAGAAACAGGATGAGTGGGAGAAACAGGTAGAGGGAGAAACAGTTAGTGGGAGAAACAGGATGAGTGGGAGAAACAGGATGAGTGGGAGAAACAGGATGAGTGGGAGAAACAGGTAGAGGGAGAAATAGGTAGAGGGAGAAACAGGTAGAGGGAGAAACAGGTAGAGGGACAAACAGTTAGAGGGAGAAACAGGTAGAGGGAGAAACAGTTAGAGGGAGAAACAGGTAGAGGGAGAAACAGGATGAGTGGGAGAAACAGGATGAGTGGGAGAAACAGGATGAGTGGGAGAAACAGGTAGAGGGAGAAATAGGTAGAGGGAGAAACAGGTAGAGGGAGAAACAGGTAGAGGGACAAACAGTTAGAGGGAGAAACAGGTAGAGGGAGAAACAGTTAGAGGGAGAAACAGGTAGAGGGAGAAACAGGATGAGTGGGAGAAACAGGATGAGTGGGAGAAACAGGTAGAGGGAGAAACAGGTAGAGGGAGAAACAGGTAGAGGGACAAACAGGTAGAGGGAGAAACAGGTAGAGGGAGAAACAGGTAGAGGGAGAAACAGGTAGAGGGAGAAACAGGTAGAGGGACAAACAGTTAGAGGGAGAAACAGGTAGAGGGAGAAACAGTTAGAGGGAGAAACAGGTAGAGGGAGAAACAGGATGAGTGGGAGAAACAGGATGAGTGGGAGAAATAGGTAGAGGGAGAAATAGGTAGAGAGAGAAATAGGTAGAGGGAGAAATAGGTAGAGGGAGAAACAGGTAGAGTGAAAAGAATGATAGATCAGATGGAGAGTAGAAGTGATTCAAAAAAGATGAATGGTTTTCCCTCTCAACACATTACTGAGGTGTCATTCCTCCTAAAGAAATGGATGCACAGGATCTGACCACTTTTCTCCAAACATACACTGCCAGCACTTTCCATCCCCCTCTTCTCTCTTCCTCTCAGCCGCTGGGAAGGATGGATGAGTGACATGAGGCAGACAGACACGAACATCCTTATGTTCTGCTGTAAGGGGAATTGTTCCATTACAGAGACCGTCAAGCGGAGGTGGTGTGTGTGTGTGTGTGTGTGTGTGTGTGTGTGTGTGTGTGTGTGTGTGTGTGTGTGTGTGTGTGTGTGTGTGTGTGTACATGTGTGCTCCCGTGTGTAGAGGAGCCATGGCTTGCCCAAAATCAACTCCCTCTGCACCTCAGCAGCTTCCCTTATATAGGCAACATTGGACAAATTCAGTCGGCAATTGGAACTGAGATGAGCCTGAGATATTAAGTCGGAGCGTCCAATGTTTCATTTATCAAGGAAGAAACAAAAGGGAATTTTGTCTCCGTTAAAACCTCAAAGACAAACAAGCCTGTCTCCCAAGCAAGATGATATAAGATCTCTCGCTGGTCCTCACATTACCTTAGGTAGTCTGTGATATTATTACAGGTTGTCTGTTCTATTCGAAGAACCAGGCAATTCCCAGGCCTGGGGATATGTGTAAAACCACTGTTAATAATTAAGATATTCAACGTGAGTTCTCAGTGGTACATTCACTCAGGTCACCCCCACCGCCACGCCACGGTAATAAAGGGTGTCCTTCACTTGATTAATTGCTGTAATCTTGGGAGCCATCCAGGTATTGAACATTTTAATATGTGGTCCACACCACTGTGAATAATAAAGAGGACAAGACTGCGTGGGTCTTTATTTAGAAGTCCAATTACGCTGCATGCATTTTTCTAATGCAAATGAATCTATAAATCGTGTGTTCTCACCTCCCCCCAGCTACAACCCATGTTCTTTTGTACTGAACTAGACTAATACTAGAACACTTAATTCACCACTTCACAATCAACTCATCCACACCATGACTAGATGAGCAACAACTAGGGGTATCAATGTTGAGATTGATAGTGTTTAGAAAAAAATCCCTAAAAATGTAACAAACACCTAATTCAACAATGCTGTAAAATTAGTGGGAGGAGATATACATATTTCAAATGATTTACCACAGATATAAAGTGCTCCACATGTCATCGTCATTGGAAAAATGGCAGAGAGTGAGACAAGGAAGCAACAGCAGCGAAATCCTGTATGCCAATACTTTTTGAAGTTAAATGAGAAGGTGGTGAAATATATGCAAACATTTTTTATTATTTTAATTTTATTTATTTAACCTTTATTTAACTAGGCAAGTCAGTTAAGAACAAATTCTTATTTATAATGACAGCCTACCCTCAGCCAAACCCAGACAATGCTGGGCCAATTGTGCGCCGCCCTATGGGACTCCCAATCATGGCCGGATGTGATGCATTGCAAGGTGAAACTGAGCTACAGTGGCAGTACAGGAGCAATGCTTAACCATCTGAAAGGGAGGCATTGTGAGACCCAAACTGGCAGCAGTGTGATAAGGGACAGAGTGAGAAAATCACAGTGCTGATTACAAAAATGATTACAGTTGATATGCAGTCATTGTCAATGGTAGAGGATGTTGGCTTCACTGCCCTGATGGCATATCTAAACCAGACTACAAGATGTCATGTTGGAAAACCGTGACAGCCTGAATGGAGAAATGTAACAATGATTGCTCTGCAAGTACAAAGCACCAGCTGTCAAACACCATACATGTCATTAAGAATAGATTGTTGGATGTCTATGAACATGCTGTTATACATCACTCCAATGAGCCATCCCATTGATGAGAAGTGGGACATGAAGTCCCATGTACTGACAACCGAGAACATGGAGGAGAGGGACAAAGCAGAGAACCACATTACTGAGTGGGCGGAGGACAGCATTAAGGTGAGTCCTGTCGGGTAAGTAACCAGGACTGCGGTAGATTGAACTGCACTGCCCCCTAGCAGTCATACACAGGATCATATCTGACTTGTGAAGTTACGTCCTTTTATGATTTTCTAAACATTAAGATCAATTGTACATTTTTCATATCCCTAGCAATAACTATTTTGGTCTCGGGACGATCTTGCATCTCTCCAGGTCCATGGTTGCCTCATATACCTCAGGAACATCAGAGTGACTACCAGGCTGATCAAACTCAACACACCTGTCCTTCATTGACAGGTGTGTTGATGACAGGTGTGTTCATTGACAGGTCTGTAGTTGGCTGCAGTGCAGTCTGTGGTGGGACTGTGATGCATGCTGATGGCACACAGATTTAATGCTTCATGCGTGGTGCTGATCCGTCTCACTGTCCTGCTCTGCTTCTAGTGTCTCATTTCACCCTGAGAGGACATGCTGAGAGGAACAGGTCCTGCTAACTGCAGTGTGAGATTCCCCAATAGCTAGCCTCATTTAGATAAGAGACCCCGAGGCTGAATACTATGCACATTGAGGGGGAAAGTGTGCAGAAACAGCCCATGGTACTACAATGCCATCAGGAGTCACAGGGACACTGCTGTTAACATATGAATTAGTTGGCATGTACAGGTCCCTGAACATGATCAATGAGATCTACAAAGACAAAAGTGGGGTCTGACTCCTGTGCTGCACTGTGATGCAATCCTACCTGTATTTTAATACCACTACTCCTAATTGAGGCACATAGCACCATCTTATGGTCTTAATCTCAAATTCAACTTCTAATCAGACAAACAAAATGAGGAGAAGCAACGCTTATACCACATTCTGTATTCCAAATTGAATGTTGTTGTCTATTTGTAACTGTATGACTGTACGACCTCACCTATATAAACAGGTTTTATTTTATCCCACTGACTGAGTAATATAATCACTAACTATTGTCTTGTCCTTTGGTTGTAGGCTACTTGCTTTTAAACATGCCAAATTCCCCTTTACTAGCAGCTCTGACTTTGGATACAAGCGTCTGCTAAATGACTAAAATTGAAAAATGGAGTAAGCAAGTGTTACAATACCAGTAGAGTCACAACCACACAATCTCAGTATATTCTGTTTACAGTAAAGCAATAGGCAATAGAATACAAACCCAAGCGAGCAGAACTGATGAATCAGTCACTGTCTTAATAAATAGATGTGAGGAAGAACTACTATCTAGACTATCACATCTGACTGTTCCCTCTACAAAGTGGTTAAGGCTGACAAGTCACTGTGCCAGCTAGTGCCATCAGGCCTGATGAATATTTGCATGAGCCACAGCCCCTCAGCTACAGACCCATAAATATACAAAGTGTAAAACAACATGAATTATTCTATGTCCTGCCTCTCGTGCAAAGCCATTTCACGCTTGCCAGCTCAAACCTTTCTAAAAATAAGAATATGGCAGCAACTGGAATTATACGCGTTCCTGGACACAAGCTGCAAAGTGATATCATTGGACAGAAGTATTTTTTAACCTTAATTTAACTAGGCATGTCAGTTAAGAACAAAATCTTATTTTCAATGATGGCCTAGGAACAGTGGGTTAACTGCCTTGTTCAGGGGCAAAACATCAGATTTTTACCTTGTCACCTCGGGGATTCGATCTTACAACCTTTCGGTTACTAGTCTAACGCTCTAACCACTAGGCCACCCTGCCGCCCAGAACGGTTTGCTCTTGCAGAAAATAGGTCATATGTACAAAGTTAAAGTCAAACTGAACCTATAAAACGCACATGGCTTGGGCACAAAGTATGCTACATCTTTGGCTTCTGAAATACCTCTCTGTCTGTATATGTGTGGGAGAGGGTGTTTTTTCGTGCACATTAAACCGGGTTTTTAACTACATGATTTTGGCCACAATTCAGACAAGTTTTTGAGATTGGAGAAAAAATCCCCATGTCGATGCCGACGCTCGTTTAATGTGAGCGGGTCAAAGATGCAATCTGAGGGCTACCGATCTCACCGTTGAGCAGTTCCAGAAGTCCTGATTTTTCAAACAGGTTTGATTTTATCGGCACAAAATCTGCAATGCTCTTGTAGTGTGAGATGTGCAATGAACCATTTTGAGAACGGTGATCAGCAATAGCCAATGAGATCTCGCCAGAGAAGAAGCCAGTAAGATGCCGTTGTTTGGCATCAGCCATAATGTGTAGACTCTCGAGCAGGAGCGATGACTACTACTTGTATGCGTTTTTACTTTCCTTCAACCAAAGCGTCAAATCGTTACAGCTCTGAAGTTCACAAGCAATGTTATTCAATTCAAAATGTTGGCTAGATATTTCAACTCTGTATGGCAAGCGTGAATGACTGAACGTTTATGAGGCTGCTTTGAGCCACAGCTCGTAGCTACGTTAAATCGAATCACATCACTGATTTCGTGAGACCGCATGGTATGGAGAATCCTCACGACCAAGTGAAGAATCTTGTAGTATGTGACCACCATCTGTGCCACATCGTATAATGTGCGCACCACTACGTTGGCAACACACAGACAACTACAGGAAAGATGGTAATTTAATGTGAGAGGCTCAGCGATGTTAGGATTTTGAAAGTCATGTAGTGTCCACCAGTCTTTAAATTGAACCATCTCTCCAGTGTTCATTGATTGTGATGAGGGCCATATGCCAGGCACCGCATGCTCCACAGCTCAAACATCAATCCCAGCAGGAAGGACAACGCCTGTCATCCTCAGCTCTCCCTCCTCAGCACAGGACACGTAACAGTGTGATGCATGTGCCATTTAGCAGCCATCGCTAACAGCAAACGATTATTATCAGCCTTTAAACAGCAGGTTTCTCGAAATGGCACGCCACCACCACATGGAATACAGAGGTACTCCAGTCAGGAATGTGAAAAATAGTTTATCTGGACCACTTGACCTAACCAGGGAAACAAACGTCAGGACATGTGGTTTGGTAAAAACGTCTAGCCCTATTCATGAACTGAAACCTTTTAAAATATAGTCCATATTACGGGGAACAATAGCAGAACGAAAAGTTATATTCAATAATTTTGTAATACAGTAAACAAATGCAATGGTCTTGGTGGTATCTCCCTCCCCTTGTCTCTCCCTCGCAATTCCATTTCAATTTAGGGGCTTTATTGGCATGGGAAACATATGTTTACATTGCCAAAGCAAGTGAAATAGATAATGAACAAAAATGTGAAATATACAAAAAATGAACAGTAAACATTACACTCACAAAAGTTCCAAAATAATAAAGATATGCCATATTACGTCTATATAAAGTGTTGTAATGATGTTCAAAAGGGAAAATAAATAAACATAAATATGGGTTGTATTTACAATGGTGTTTGTTCTTCACTTGGTTGCCCTTTTCTTGTGGCAACAGGTCACAAATCTTGCTGCTGTGATGGCACACTGTGGTATTTCACCAAATATATATGGGAGTTTATCAATATTGGATTTGTTTTCATTTTTTTTGTGGGTTTGTGTAATCTGAGGGAAATATGTGTCTCTAATATGGTCATACATTTGGCAGGAGGTTAGGAAGTGCAGCTCAGTTTCACCTCATTTCATGGGCAGTGTGCAAATAGCCTGTCTTCTCTTGAGAGCCAGGTCTGCCTTCGGCGGCCTTTCTCAATAGCAAGGCTATGCTCACTGAGTCTGTACATAGTCAAAGCTTTCCTTAATGTTGGATCAGTCACAGTGGTCAGGTATTCTGGCACTGTGTACTCTCTCTTTAGGGCCAAATAGCATTCTAATTTGCTCAGTTTTTTTGTAAATTCTTTCCAATGTGTCAAGTAATTATCTTTTTGATTTCTCATGATTTGGTTGGCTCTAATTGTGTTGCTGTCCTGGGGCTCTGTGGGGTCTGTTTGTGTTTTGTGAACAGAGCCCCAGGACCAGCTTGCTTAGGGGGATCTTCTCCAGGTTAATTTCTCTGTAGGTGATGGCTTTGTTATGGAAGGTTTGGGAATTCCTTCCTTTTAGGTGGTTGTAGAATTTAATGTATCTTTTCTGGATTTTGATAATTAGTGGGTATCGGCCTAATTCTGCTCTGCATGCATTATTTGGTGTTTTATGTTGTACACAGAGGATATTTTTGCAGAATTCTGCATGCAAATTCTCAATTTGGTGTTTGTCCCATTTTGTGAATTCTTGATTGGTGAACGGACCCCAGACCTCACAACCATAAATGGCAATGGGTTCTATAAATGATTCAAGTATTTTTAGATCCTAATTGGTACGCCAAATTTTATGTTCCTTTTGATGGCATAGAAGGCCCTTCTTACCTTGTCTTTCAGATTGTTCACAGTTATCTGTGGTGCTGAAGTTTAGGCCGAGGTATGTATCGTTTTTTGTGTGCTCTATGGCAACAGTGCCTAGATGGAAGTTGTATTCGTGGTCTGGCAACTGGACTTTTTTTGGAACACCATTATGTTTGTCTTACTGAGATTTACTGTCAGGGCCCAGGTCTGACAGAATATGTGCAGAAGATCTAGATGCTGCTGTAAGCCCTCCATGGTTGGGGCAGAAGTACCAGATCATCAGCAAACCATAGACAATGGACTTTAGATTCTAGTAAGGTGTGGCCGGGTGCTGCAGACTGTTCTAGTGCCCTCGCCAATTCTTTGATATATATGTTGAAGAGAGTGGGGATTAAGCTGCATCCCTGTCTCACCCCCCGGCCCTGTGGAAAGAAATGTGTTTGTTTTTTGCCAATTTCAACCACACACTTGTTGTATGTGTACATGGATTTTATGATGTTGTATGTTTTTCCCCCAACACCACTTTCCATCAATTTGTATAGCAGACCCTCATGCCAAATTGAGTCAAAAGCTTTTTTGAAATCAACAAAGCATGAGAAGACTTAGCCTTTGTTTTGGTTTGTTTGTTTGTCAATTAGGGTGTGCAGGGTGAATACGTGGTCTGTTGTACAGTAACTTGGTAAAAAGCCAATTTGACATTTGCCCAACAAATTGTTTTCGCTGAGAAAATGTACGAGTCTGCTGTTAATGATAATGCAGAGGATTTTCCCAAGGTTGCTATTGATGTATATCCCCCAGTAGTTATTGGGGTAAAATTTCTCTCTCTCTCTCTCCCCCCCTCTCCCTCTCTCCCTCTCACTCTTTCTCTGTGGGGATTATAGCATGCTGAAGCAAGTGTGCTTTCAAAACACCATTACACCTCCTAATGAGAGGCCAAGTGAATCCCACTGGTGGCCCTGCATCTGGCCTGGCATCTGGCCCTGTATCGGGCAGACCAGGGAGATAACCTCCATCCGTCTTCATGACTGTCTGCTTTATTGCTTTAGCAGAGTGCAGGACTACAGCCCTCCTCAGCAGAGAAAGCCAATATTTACTTTAGTCGTTGCCACGGCAATTGTTTGATTCTGACACAGTGGCTGTAGGTGGCTTTTCCTGGGCCAGTTAGGTCAACACAAGATTCTCAGAATGATGAGGGTGATAGCCTATATAGTTAGAGGGAGCACGTGTGGAAAAACAAAAACACAAACAATCTCAGCAGTATTTTCTACATTCTGTATCATAATATGGTGAAATACAAGTGTTCAATTCTATACTGTAACTCATGACAGACGAGGAAGCAGATCTGTCCATCAGAATGCTGTTGAAATCGTGAATCACCTTAACCTTGAGAAGACTGATTCAGCTTAGTTCCTGAAGCCCCCATCCCAGCCTGCCCTACTATATCTGACCCTGTCTTTACTTTATAAATATAATCAATCAAACACACACACACACACACACACAACACACACACACACACACACACACACACACACACACACACACACACACACACACACACCACACACACACACACGCACACACACACACACACACACACACACACACACACACACGCACACACACACACACACACACACTTATATTTGTTACACTGATAACATTCCTGTGTTTCTCTCTCTGTGTGTGTGTGTGTGTGTGTGTGTGTGTGTGTGTGTGTGTGTGTGTGTGTGTGTGTGTGTGTGTGTGTGTGTGTGTGTGTGTGTGTGTGTGTGTGTGTGTGTGTGTGTGTGTGTAAGCCTCTCCTCTCCAATGAAACATCAATAATTAATCAGCTTCTTCAAAAGCAAAAACTCAACACACTCACACACACACGGTTTGCACATTCAGGTCTAAATAATGTATAAGCTAGTACATAAAGTACAGCACATGCTAGATCATCTCTCCTCGTACATGTCATATTGTATGTGTGTCTCTTCCTCTCCTCTAGTCATTCGTTTCTCAACTCCGGAAATAAAGATAGAATAATCACCACACAGCTCAAACCAAAACATTGATAAATGGATTAAATGCGGATTAAAGGGAGAAAATGATCTGATTATGTAACGAGTGTTACTCAGTAAATGTTTGTTAATGGGAAGCTAGGTCACTGAAGGAACCATAATTCCCCCAGGCAAAGAGATCTAACTGATCAGGTAACCAGAAATCTCTAGAATAAATACGCTGTAATAATCATCTAACCTACGACACATCAAGGGAATCCTACAACCAACCCCCCCCCCCCCCCCCCACCTCTCCGACAGGCATGGATTCAAATACATGTGTATCTGATTATTTAAATACATATGTTCTGTGTATTTCAGTATTTTCAATAATGTGGCCAAAATCAACTACTTCTATTTGATGTATTTTTTTTCTTCAAATAAAAGTATTTGAACCCAGGTCTGCTCTCCTACAGTACCCAGGGAGACGAGAAAAATGCATCAAGTTTGTTTAGTCATTCTCCTGAAATGAGAGAGAGAGAGAGAGAGAGAGAGAGAGAGAGAGAGAGAGAGAGAGAGAGAGAGAGAGAGAGAGAGAGAGAGAGAGAGAGAGAGAGAGAGAGAGAGAGAGAGAGAGAGAGAGAGAGAGAGAGAGAGAGAGAGAGAGAGACAAAAATGATCAGTCTATAATTTTAATGATTTGCATTTTAATGAGGGAAATAAGTATTTTACCCCCTCTCAATCAGAAAGATTTCTGGCTCCCAGGTGTCTTTTATACAGGTAACGAGCTGAGATTAGGAGCACACTCTTAAAGGGAGTGCTCCTAATCTCAGTTTGTTACCTGTATAAAAGACACCTGTCCACAGAAGCAATCAATCAATCAGATTCCAAACTCTCCACCATGGCCAAGACCAAAGAGCTCTCCAAGGACATCAGGGACAAGATTGTAGACCTACACAAGGCTGGAATGGGCTACAAGACCATCGCCAAGCAGCTTGGTGAGAAGGTGACAACAGTTGGTGCAATTATTCGCAAATAGAAGAAACACAAAAGAGCTGTCAATCTCCCTCGGCCTGGGGCTCCATGCAAGATCTCACCTCGTGGAGTTGCAATGATCATGAGAACGGTGAGGAATCAGCCCAGAACTACACAGGAGGATCTTGTCAATGATCTCAAGGCAGCTGGGACCATAGTCACCAAGAAAACAATTGGTAACACACTACGCCGTGAAGGACTGAAATCCTGCAACGCCCGCAAGGTCCCCCTGCTCAAGAAAGCACATATACATGCCCGTCTGAAGTTTGCCAATGAACATCTGAATGATTCAGAGGACAACTGGGTGAAAGTGTTGTGGTCAGATGAGACCAAAATGGAGCTCTTTGGCATTAACTCAACTCGCCGTGTTTGGAGGAGGAGGAGGAATCCTGCCTATCACCCCAAGAACACCATCCCCACCGTCAAACATGGAGGTGGAAACATTATGCTTTGGGGGCGTTTTTCTGCTAAGGGGACAGGACAACTTCACCGCATCAAAGGGACGATGGACGGGGCCATGTACCGTCAAATATTGGGTGAGAACCTCCTTCCCTCAGCCAGGGCATTGAAAATGGGTCGTGGATGGGTATTCCAGCATGACAAGGACCCAAAACACACGGCCAAGGCAACAAAGGAGTGGCTCAAGAAGAAGCACATTAAGGTCCTGGAGTGGCCTAGCCAGTCTCCAGACCTTAATCCCATAGAAAATCTGTGGAGGGAGCTGAAGGTTTGAGTTGCCAAACGTCAGCCTCGAAACCTTAATGACTTGGAGAAGATCTGCAAAGAGGAGTGGGACAAAATTCCTCCTGAGATGTGTGCAAACCTGGTGGCCAACTACAAGAAACGTCTGACCTCTGTGATTGCCAACAAGTGTTTTGACACCAAGTACTAAGTCATGTTTTGCAGAGGGCTCAAATATTTATTTCCCTCATTAAAATGCAAATCATTTTATAACATTTTTGACATGCGTTTTTCTGGATGATTTTGTTGTTATTCTGTCTCTCACTGTTCAAATAAACCTACCATTAAAATTATAGACTGATCATTTCTTTGTCAGTGGGCAAACGTACAAAATCAGCAGGGGATCAAATATTTTTTTCCCTCACTGTACATAGGTGGTAAATCATGACACAGTACATTGGCTTAGCATTGGGATTGGCCTATCCACAGAAGCAAGACATCAATCTAAATGGGTTTGTTACAACCTGATTACAACTTTTGTGAATTTAGTGCTATAGCCTTCTCCGATCTTTAGTTACAGACTGAAAGGTCACAGGGAATACAAGGTCCCTGGGAGTGGAATGCCTAGTGGCAATCATGTTGAATATTTAGAAAACAACATTTCTGTTTCAATTACCAGCTCTCTGAAAGCTGCATCTGCAAACACACAGCAGCCATTTGTAATCAGCCTATAAATACTACACTGCAGTCAATCTATTCTCCATCTCAAAATAACACTATTTTTCACAGAGGGAGCCAGATAACAATACCAAAACTGGCACCAAAATACAAAATCCCCATCAACAATGGACGTTTCCCCAAACAATCAACTGTATTATTTGGGGAAGCAATAGGCAGCCATCAAATACAGGCTAAGCCAGCTAGCAGCAGGACAAACAGCTGAATAACAGCCTCTCTCTGTAAGTCTACTCTACCTGCCTGTACACCTGCATGGGACAACCTCATTGTCACGCTCTACTGCAAATGACTGTCTTCAAACTTGAGTAGCAGGAGTCGTGTTAGGTAGATTTAGATGCTTCTGAAAAGAGAACTATCACTCTAACTTTTAGATATTGGCAAAGGTTGCCCTTTTTAGCTGGAGAAAAGGTTACTGCTGTGCTTGTGGTTATTCAATACATACAGCTACAAGGAGTGCCTCTCTGTCATTCTGTATGGCCAAGCAAATGTTTTCAGTCCCCAAAAGCAGGATTTCAGTTGTACTTCTGTGGGTATAGACATAGCATTAAGGCAGTAGTTCTGTCTGCCTGTAGGATAAAACTCTGTTCTAAGATCAGATGAGGAGAAGCTGCGGTAGACCTGTGGTAGTGGGTGAGGAAAATGCCGGCCCTCTAGTCTGTGTCAAGCTCCTCACTGTAGTACTGTGACATGTTGAGTGACATTGTCTTTACACTACAGTCAGTCATGAATCCTTCTGATCTGACAGTGCTACTCACTGGGGCAGGGGAGTGGAGAAATGGGAGAGGAAAAATGGGAGAAGGAAGGAGAGGGAAGAGAGATCAGGGGGGCATGAGAGGGGAGGCAAGGGTGGGCAATGATGAGTAGGGGGTGAGAATTTGAATGTTCTGTCTTTTTTTAAATCTTGTCATGTCATCTTTATGATTGCCATTTTGTTGCGACATACGTCTGAAGTTTGACATACATGAAGTTTGTGATTTATTTTGAGTAGTTATATTGAAAGGAATCAAAGTGGCGTTTAGATGACATCTGTGGAATAGATTGTCTCTATAAAATTTGACTGAAATGTATTGAGCAAACAAACCATTTCATCTTGAATATCTATGTTTTTCCAACTTATGAGGAACCAGAAACAGTTCAATATCAAACATGAATGACGGTGCTTTATTTAGGATATTATGGTGGTATTCTGCTCTAATCTAATCTGTTGGAACGTCATCCCCAGACAGACAGTCTCCAGCCTCAGTCTACTGCCCATCCACACACGCACAGATAATGTCACTTTCCCAAAGGGAACAACAAAGATGGCATTTTCTTACAAGACATGCTCTCTGTGATTGATCACAGTGACAAATCCAGTAAGAACATTCAATTCAGACTGAAATACATGTCCTGTGTGTGTGCGTGTGTGCGTGTGTGTGTGTGTTTGTGTGTACGTGCGTGTGTGCATGCGTGAGTGAGTGAGTGATGTGGAGAGAGAGAAGGCAAGAGAAGAGAGAGAGAACGCGAGAGAGAGAGAGAGAGAGAGGGGAAAGAGGGATGAAAGAGCGAGGGAGAAGGAGTAAGACAGAAGGAAAGAGGAGAGTAAGGAGGGATAAATGGTAGCTGGTGAGAAGGGTGGATATCAATTAGAGTAGACAGCGGGGATAGAAGCTGCCAAATGAGTACCGTCTATTCAACATGACCGCCATGCTGATAATGACGAGTGAAATTAATAGTGACACTTTACAATAACTGCACGGAACCACACGGAACACTCTCCACACTTCACACAAACAAATGACTGGCTATGGGGGAGCTGGAACAGAAAGAGAGGGAGGGAGAGAGAAATGGAGAGAGGGGAAAGAAACAGAGATGTGGAGGGCACTTGTATATCTCATTCATTGTTCCTATAATTGTAGAAATATTTAAAAGGAAAAGAAAGTATGGCTCTTTGAAGAACAAAGTACAGTCATTCCTTTTCTTCTCAACCAGCTGTGAGTCAGAGTGCCCAGACTTGGCAGGAACCACTGTACCACTCCAGATTATGCCAAGATGGCCACATCAGTAAAATCAATATGCATGGCTGAGTTCAAGTAAAGAAGGTGAACACAATAACAATGGAAAAAGAGTCTAAGAGATGAAGAAAGGGAGAGAGAACATTTCAAATGGAAAAGGCTGAAATTGCATGGAGAGATGGAGAGAGCATGCCTAACTTGCAATGGAAAACACTTGACTACTAACAGTTCTCAGCTCTTTGGATGTGGCAGTCCATGGATTGGTTTGAGTGGCACAGACAGTACCTGGAGGTATGGAGTGATCGACGGAGAGAAGTATGGAGGGATGTGTGTGGCCTCTACAAGTGGCGCCGGAGAGAATGGCTGCCCTTTTACAGTCTCCTAACCAATTGTGCTATTGTGAGTGTTTTTTGCATTATTTGTGACTTATTTTGTACATAATGTTTCTGCCACTGTCTCTTATGAACGAAAAGAGCTTCTCGAATTCAGGACAGTGATTACTCACCTCGGATTGAAAGACCATTTTTTCTTTAATGAGTCGGAGGCGAGGGATTTACTCCAGACACCTGACAAGGCCGTCATTCCCGTCATTCGCAGGAGAAAGAGACGGAGATATCAAGGACGAAGGTCGGGGTGCCTTGTGAGGATCCGGCGGCGAATGGGTAATTTGCCTTTACCATCGGTCCTATTAGCCAACGTATAATTATTGGATAATAAAATAGACAAACTACAAGCACGTATATCCTACCAACGGGACATAACATTTTTTTAAATATCTTATGTTTCACTGAGTCGTGGCTGAATGACAACATGAATAACATACAACTGGCGGGTTATATATTGCATAATCAGGATAGAACAGTAGCCTCTGGTAAGACAAGGGGTGGAGTTCTATGTATATTTGTAAACAACAGCTGGTGCACAATATCTAAGGAAGTCTTGAGGTTTTGCTCGCCTGAGGGAGAGTATCTCATGATAAGCTGTAGACCACACTACCAAGAGAGTTTTTATCTATAATCTTCGTAGCTGCCTATTTACCACCACAAACCGATGCTGGCACTAAGACCTCACTGAGCTGTATACGGCCATAAGCAAACAGCAAACAGGAAAACGCTCATCCAGAGGCGGCACTCCTAGTGGCCGGGGACTTTAATGTAGGGAAAATTAAATCGGTCTTAACAAATTTCTATCAGCATGTTAAATGTGCAACCAGACGGAAAAAAACTCTGGACCACCTTTACTCCACACACAGAGACGCATACAAAGCTCTCCCTCGCCCTCCATTTGGCAAAACTGACTATAACTCTATCCTCCTGATTCCTGCTTACAAGCAAAAACTAAAGCAGCAAGCACCAGTGACTCTGTCAATGAGAAAGTGGTCCAGCACAGACTGGAATATGTTACGGGATTCTTCCGATGTCATTGAGGAGTACATCACATCAGTCACTGGCTTCATCAATAAGCGCATCAATGACGTCGTCCCCACAGTGAATGTACGCACATACCCCAACCAGAAGCCATGGATAACAGGCAACATCCGCACTGATTTAAAGGGTAGAGCTTCCACTTTCAAGGAGAGGGACTCTAACCCGGAAGCTTATAAGAAATCCCTCTATGCCCTCCGACGAACCGTCAAACAGGCAAAGCATCAATACAGGACTAAGATCGAATCGTACTACATCGGCTCCAACGCTCGTCGGATGTGGCATGGTGTTCAAACTATTACAGACTATAAAGGGAAGCACACCCGCGAGCTACCCAGTGACACGAGCCTACCAGATGAGCTAAATTACTTCTATGCTCGCTTCGAGGAAAGAAACACTGAAACATGCATGAGAGCATCAGCTGTTTGGGACGACTGTGTGATCATGTTCTCCGTAGCTGATGTGAGTAAGACCATTAAACTGGTCAACATTCACAAGGCCTCAGGGCGAGACGGATTACAAGGACGTGTACTCCGAGCATGCGCTGATCAACTGGCAAGTGTCTTCACTGACATTTTCAATCTCTCCCTGTCTTTGTCTGTAACACCAACATGTTTCAAGCAGACCACCATAGTCCCTGTGCCCAAGAACACTAAGGTAACCTGCTTAAATGACCACCGACCTGTAGCACCCACGTCTGTAGCCATGAAGTGCTTTGAAAGGCTGGTCATGGCCCATATCAAGACCATTATCCCAGAAACGCTAGGCCCGCTCCAATTTACATACCGCCCAAATGGGCCGCCCCCAGGTAACAACACATCCGCCACGCTGATCCTCAAGACGGGGGCCACTCAGTGGAGCGTGCTCAGTCCCGTCCTGTACTCCCTGTTCACTCATGACTGCATGGCCAGGCAGGACTCCAACACCATCATTAATTTAGCTGATGAAACAACAGTGGTAGGCCTGATCACCGACAATGATGAGACAGCCTATAGGAAGAAGGTCCGAGACCTGACCGTGTGGTGCCAGGACAACAACCTTCTCAACAGCTTCTACCCCCAAGCTATAAGACTCCTGAACAGCTAATCAAATGGCTACCCAGACTATTTGCATTGCCCCCCCCCCTTTTACACTGCTGCTATTCTCTGTTTATTATCTATGCATAGTCACTTTAACTCTACCTACATGTACATATTACCTGAATTATCGCGACTAACCGGTGCCCCCGCACATTGACTCTGTACCGGTACCCCCTGTATATAGCCTCACTAATGTTATTTTACTGCTGCTCTTTAATTATTTCTTACTTTTATTTCTTATTTTTGACTTATCTATTTTTTACTTAACGTATTTTTCTTAAAACTGTATTGTTGGTTAATAAGGATTGGCGTCCCGTCAACAGGACAGTTGTAAATCATTCAGCGCGTTATGTCAAGATCACAGATTTTAGAGAAACAACAAATGTCGGTACATATAAGTGTCTTATATCGGCTGAAAGCTTAAATTCTTGTTAATATAACTGCACTTGTCACGCTCGTGATAATGGACGGACCAAGGCGCAGCGTGATTAGAGTTCCACATCTTTTATTTAGTGAAACTTAAACAAAAACAATAAACAAACAACGACCGTGAAGTAACGTAGTGCTACAAAACACTAACACAAACAATATCCCACAAAAGCAGGGAGCAGGGAACAGGGACACCTTAAGTATGATCCCCAATTAGAGACAACGATAATCAGCTGCCTCTAATTGGGAACCACACTCAATCCCAAACATATAAATTAATCGACTAGAACACCCCCTAGTCACACCCTGACCTACTACACCATAGAGAACCAAGGGCTCTCTATGGTCAGGGCGTGACAGTACCCCCCCAAAGGTGCCCCCGCCCAGACCCCGGATCCAGCCATGGCGCCGGGCTGAACGCCGTGCCTGGACTGGACATCGGCGCAGAAGAAGGCTCCGGCCTTGGAGCAGTACTGGATGCCGTGCCTGGACTGGGCACCGGCGCCGAGGAGGGCTCCGGCCATGGAGCTGGGTTGGCCGCCGTGCCTGGACAGGGCACCGGCGCAGAGGAAGGTTCCTGCCATGGAGCGTGACTGGTCACCGTGCCTGGACTGGGCATCGGCGCAGGTTGCACCGGACTGATGACACGCTCCTCAGGTCGAGTGCGTGTAGCCGGCACAGGACGCTCCAGGCTGGAGAGGCACACTGGAGGCCTGGTGCGTGGAGCCGGCACAGGTGGCACCGGACTGGTGACACGCACTTGAGGGCGAGTGCGGGGAGCTGGCACAGGACATACCGGACTGGGGAGGCGCACTGGAGGCCTGGTGCGTGTAGCCGGCACAGGTGGCACCGGACTGTTGACACGCACTTCAGGGAGGGTGCGGGGAGCTGGCACAGGACTCACCAGACTGCTGACAGGCTCTTCAGGTCGAATGTTGTGCAGAACACACCTTCACAACATCTCTCTCCTCTCTCTCTCTCCCAACTTCTCCATCGCCTCCCTGACGGTCTCTGGCTCTTCAGGACGAGTGCGGGGAGCTGGCACAGATGGCACCGGACTGATGACCTGCTCTTCATGGGCGAGTGCGAGGAACCGGCACAGGACGTACCGGGCTGAGAAGGCTCACTGGAGGCCTAGTGCGTGGAGCCGGCGCAGATGGCACCGGACTGGTGTCATGTTCTTCAGCATGCCTGCGCTGCAGCATACTCCTCGCTACCACCTCTTTCCGGTATCTTTCGTTGAATTCCTCCACTGACTCCCAAATGGGCTCTGGCACTCCCCGCTGCTCAGTCGACCACCCCATGTGCTCCCCCAAAAACAAATCTTGGGGTTTCTGTGGCCGCGGTCCCCGGCATCGTCACTGTCCTTCCTGATCTTTCTGCGATTCTCTCCAAGGAAGGGTCTCGCATCCTCCCCGGATTTCCTCCCACGTCCAACTCACTTTATCCTCCCAAGCACGCTGCTTGGTCCTTGAATGGTGGGATATTCTGTCACGCTCGTGATAATGGACGGACCAAGGCGCAGCGTGATTAGAGTTCCACATCTTTTATTTAGTGAAACTTAAACAAAAACAATAAACAAACAACGACCGTGAAGTAACGTAGTGCTACAAAACACTAACACAAACAATATCCCACAAAAGCAGGTGGGAACAGGGACACCTTAAGTATGATCCCCAATTAGAGACAACGATAATCAGCTGCCTCTAATTGGGAACCACACTCAATCCCAAACATAGAAATGAATCGACTAGAACACCCCCTAGTCACGCCCTGACCTACAACACCACAGAGAACCTAGAACCAAGCACTGTCCAATTTACAGTAGCTATTACTGTGAAAATTGTTTGAGGAGAGCTCCTAACAACAAAACAGTTTTTTCACCGCGATAGGTTTGATAAATTCACCTCTGAAGGTCCAAAGGGTCCAAAGGGTTCCAGAGATAACATGAAGTGTCATTTTGTTAGATAAAATAATTTTTCATATCCTAAAAAAGTCCATATAGCATGCACAATCGATTTTGTATTTCCACTCGTTCAATTTGCAAAGAAAGGAATCTGTGAAACTCTCACCCTGAACGTTGTTTCAACGAGTCAAATCACATCCGTATCTGTTCCTCAGAGATCCTAGAAGGTAACAAGACTTCACTATTTCATTTGGGGTGTAGTATATCCTATCGGGCACCACATTTGGTCAGAGAGCGACGCCTTCATGGCACGCCGATGACGCGGGCGGCCATCTCTTGAACGACTGTGTCAAATAAGAACCAATTGGGGTCAAACAAAGCTAGCTAGATAGCCAATGAGCTGAGATTTACGGGAGTACCCGGAAACCATCTATATGTCGTAAAATGTAGCTTTTAACCTTGTACGACAGCATGCCTTTTGATTATGGACAAAAATTATAAGGATATTCAGAGTTAAGAAGTTATGAAAACTGGTTGTTTTGCAAATGTTGAACTTATAATATGGTTACTAATACTTGGAAAGCTAAAACAAAGTCCAAGTATACAGATTTGACGATATTCTTGCAGAAAAATTGAATATGAATGTCTCCTTCACGATTTGCCCAAATGTACATGGGGACTTCACACTATAAGTCTTGAGGATCAGTCGTACTCCAGGTTATCCATCTGAAACTTCACACTGCTGCCATCTTGTGGACACTATCGGAATTACAAACAGAGTGATCGCTATAACAGAGACCTTTCTCTTGCATTTCAAAGATGGTGGTAAAAAAAGTTGTTGTTTTTTGTTGTATTTTCTTCTACCAGTTCTATTGTGTTATATTCTCCTACAATCAATTCACATTTCCACAAACTTCAAAGTGTTTCCTTTAAAATGGTACCAAGAATATGCATATCCTTGCTTCAGGGCCTGAGCTACAGGCAGTTAGATTTGGGTATGTCATTTAGGCGAAAATTGGAAAAAAAGGGGGCTATCCCCAAGAAGTTTTAAGGGCTTGTAAGTAAGCATTTCACTGTAAGGTCCACACCTGTTGTATTCGGCGCATGTGACAAATAACATTTGATTTGATTTGGAGAGGTGGAGAGGGCTCCATTCCGGTCTTAGACTGGTTTTGCACTATATCCAAAAACAACAGCGGATTTTGTAAACATGCCACAAGCAGTCCTAAATATCCCAGGCTTTCAGCATCAACCTCCCTTCTTACCTTCCACCCTCACACACATCCCAGGCTTTTACCATCAATCTCCCTTCTAACCTTCCACCCTCCCATACATCACAGGCGTTTACCATCAACCTAACTCCCTACCTTCCACACTCCCATACATCCCAGTATTTTACCATCTCACCTTCCACCCTCCCATACATCCCAGTCTTTTACCATCAACCTCCCTTCTCACCTTCCACCCTCCCATACATCCCAGGCTTTTACCATCAATCTCCCTTCTCACCTTCCACCCTCCCATACATCCCAGTCTTTTACCATCAATCTCCCTTCTCACCTTCCACCCTCCCATACATCCCAGGCTTTTGCCATCAACCTCCCAACCCCAATTTTGCTTGAAAATTACACTGAGACTGGCTGTTTTAATATGGCACTACTGCAGCTCTCCTCTCACTGTCCTGTCCTCTAGGATATATTTTCTCTCTCTCTCTCTCTCTCTCTCTCTCTCTCTCTCTCTCTCTCTCTCTCGCTCTCTCTCTCGCTCTCTCTCTCTCGCTCTCTCTCTCTCGCTCTCTCTCTCGCTCTCTCTCTCGTTCTCAATAAATCTTATTTAATAAGTGTTGAGGGACTTCATCTCCCCTCTCATCTCCTAAGTGATGTGTTATAATAAGAAATTGCAGATAGCCCTGGTCTGGTCTGAGCATCTGGAACAGAGTCCATAGCTCTTCAGCCTGAGAGCAGTGGCAAAGGACCCCAGTGAAAACGATCTATCTGTCACATTAAAGAAACCATTAGCTGGTAGTCTATGATGATTGCAGTTCTAATTATGACTGTAAGGTTGGTTCGACTATTAAACAGACTATGTCAACATCTGTTTCTGAGTTCCCATCATTGTGTGATTTTTTACATTTTGACATTGTAACAACACTAAGGTTCAGTTCTCATAGGTGATATACTGTGTATCTTTCTGTTATAGTGGCTTGGAATCTAACCTAGCTGTTGTAACAAATCTGAGATATAAGTAAAGGTCAGAGAAGGCCGTCTTACTGCTGTTAAAAGTAATGGTGACTATTTGAGGAGAAAGAGGCACTTAAACAGTGATTCATTGAAGCAAATCTTGGAATTTACAGGGAAATATGTCTAACCGGCCTTGGGAATACTCTCTGCCTTGGCCTATGAATCATATACTGTGTTTGTATCCTTTAAACGGAGAGGAAAAACATTTATTAAATGTCTAGTGCTGTATTATGCACTGTTTTACTTACTGTAATGAGAGTCAACAAACATTATGAATCAGCATTAACACCAAGGCTCATTCTCTCATTAGCTCAGTAAGAGAGATAGGGATAGAGACCAGGACACACAGCCACCCTGCCCTCTGGCCAGTCCCAATGTGGATCAATGAGGTGGCACAGAGAAGCTTTCCATACACATCAGCACAGCCATCAAACACTGGTGCTGATGGGCACCTCTGGGTTGTTGTTTTTGTATTTTCAAGTATTTAAGTGTATTGCATTCAGTTTCACGTTTAATAAATATGTGGAACAACAACCATGCTGCGCGTTGGTCCGATCATTCAAACAATCGTGACAGAATCACCCACCAACAAAGGACCAAGCAGCGTGGAATGGAGCAGCGGGAAAAATGGACTTGGGAGGAGATATTAGACGGGAAAGGACACTGGAGGCAGGCTGGGGAGTATCGCCGTCCGAAGGAGGAGATCGAGGCAGCGAGAGCGGAGTGGCGATACTATGAGGCGCTATATCCACCCAGAGGCAAGTGCGAGAGGCAGCCCCCCAAGAAAATGGGGGGGGGGGGGGGGGGGAACACACGGGCAGTTGGGCAGAGTCAGGGTGGAGTCCTGAGCCAACTTCTTGTGCTTACTGTGGGGAGCAAGTGACGGGGCAGGCACCGTGTTGTGCGGTGATGCGCACTGTGTCGTCAGGGTGCATTCACAGGCCGGTGCGATCTGTGCCCGTACCCTGCAGTTGTCGAGCTGAGTTGAGCATCCAGCCAGGGCGAGTTGTGCAAGTCATATGCTCCAGACCTCCAGTGCGCATCCGCGGCCCAGTACGTCCTGTGCCTGCTCCTTGCACTCTCCTTTCAGTGCGCATCCATAACCCGGTACAGCCAGAACCTGCTGTGAGCACTCGACCCTTAGTGTGTCTCCCCAGTCCGGTGAGACCGATTCCTGCTCCTTGCACTCTCCTTTCAGTGCGCATCCATAACCCGGTACAGCCAGAGCCTGCTGTGAGCACTCGGCCCTTAGTGTGTCTCCCCAGTCCGGTGAGACCGATTCCTGCTCCTCACACTATTCCTCCAGTGCGCATCCATAACCCGGTACAGCCAGTGCCTGCTGTGAGTACTCGGCCCTTAGTGTGTCTCCCCAGTCCGGTGAGACCGATTCCTGCTCCTCGCACTATTCCTCCAGTGCGCAGCCATAACCCGGTACAGCCAGTGCCTGCTGTGTGCACTCGGCCCTTAGTGCGTCTCCCAAGTCCGGTGAGACCGATTCCTGCTCCTTGCACTCTTCCTCCAGTGTGCCTCCATAGCCCAGTACGTCCTGTGCCTGCTCCTCGCACTCTTCCTCCAGTGCGCCTCCATTGCCCAGTACGTCCTGTGCCTGCTCCCCGCACTCGACCTGAGGTGCGTGTTACCAGTCTGGCACCACCTATGCCAGTCCCACGCATCAGACCTCCAGTACGCATCCCTAGTCCGGAGCCTCCAGCGACGCTCCTCAGCCCGGAGCCTCCAGCGACGCTCCTCAGCCCGGAGCCTCCAGCGACGCTCTCTAGTCTGGAGCCTCCATCGACGCTCTCCAGTCTGGAGCCTCCAGCGACGCTCCTCAGCCCGGAGCCTCCAGCGACGCTCCTCAGCCCGGAGCCTCCAGCGACGCTCCCCAGTCTGGAGTCTCCAGCGACAATCCCCAGTCTGGAGTCTCCAGCAACGCTCCTCAGCCCGGAGCCCTCAGCGGCGGTCTGCAGCCCAGAGCCTTCAGCGGCGGTCTGCAACCCAGAGCCTTCAGCAGTGGTCTGCAACCCAGAGCCTTCAGTGGCGGTCTGCAGCCCAGAGTTTTCAACGGCGGTCTGAAGCCCAGAGTCTTCAGCGTCGGCCTTTAGCCCAGAGTCTTCAGCGGCGGTTGGCAGTCCGAAGCCTCCGGCGATGATCCATGGTCTGGCTCCTCCGGACATACAGAAGCGGGGGGGATCAGCGGGCAGTGGGGGTACTATGCCCGGAACCAGAGCCGCAGCCATAGACATTAGTCACACACCCTACCGTCCCTTTGTGTTTTTTTTTGGGGGGGGGGGGCGGTTTGTTGTTTGGGGGGGTACTGTCACGTCCTGACCATAGTAAGTTGTTATTTTCTATGGTAGAGTAGGTCAGGGCGTGACAGGGGGTGTTTGTCTGTTTTTCTATTTCTATGTTCAATTTCTAGTTTTGTATTTCTATGTTGGTTTTTGTTTGGCATGACCTCCAATTAGAGGCAGCCGGTTGTCGTTGTCTCTAATTGGAGTTCCTATTTAAGTTGATGTTTGTCCCACCTGTTTTTGTGGGTGATTATCTTTTGAGTAGTGTGTTGTCCTCTCTGCGTCACGGTTTGTTGTTTATGTATTTTCAAGTATTCAAGTGTATTGCATTCAGTTTCACGATTAATATATATGTGGAACCACAACCATGCTGCGCGTTGGTCCGATCATTCAAACAATCGTGACAAGACACTAACAGCTTACAGATGGTAGGCAATTAAGGTCACAATTATAAAACTTAGGACACTAAAGAGGCCTTTCTACTGACTCTGAAAAACACCAAAAGAAAGATGACCAGGGTCCCTGCTCATCTGCATGAATGTGCCTTAGGCATGCTGCAAGGAGGCCTGAGGACTGCAGATGTGGCCAGGGCAATAAATTGCAATGTCCGTACTGTGAGACGCCTAAGACAGCGCTACAGGGAGACAAGTCGGACAGCTGATTGTCCTCGCAGTGGCAGACCACGTGTAACAACACCTGCACAGGATCGGTACATCCGAACATAATACCTGCAGGACAGATACAGGATGGCAACAACAACTGCAACATCAGTGCTCAGACTGTCCGCAATAGGCTGAGAGAGGCTGGACTGAGGGCTTGTAGGCCTGTTGTAAGGCAGGTCCTCACCAGACATCACCGGCAACAACGTCGCCTATGGGCACAAACCCACCGTCGTTGGACCAGACAGGACTGGCCAAAAGTGCTCTTCACTGACGAGTCGCGGTTTTGTCGCACCAGGGGTGATGGTCGGATTCGCGTTTATCATCAAAGGAATGAGCGTTACACCAAGGCCTGTACTCTGGAGCGGGATCGATTTGGAGGTGGAGGGTCCGTCATGGTCTGGGGCGGTGTGTTACAGTATCATCGGACTGAGCTTGTTGTCATTGCAGGCAATCTCAACGCTGTGCGTTACAGGGAAGACATCCTCCTCCCTCATGTGGTACCCTTCCAGCAAGCTCATCCTGACATGACCCTCCAGCATGACAATGCCACCAGCCATACTGCTGCCAGCCATACCCCCCCCCCCCCCCCCTTTTTGTTCAGGGACACATTATTCAATTTCTGTTAGTCACATGTCTGTGGAACTTGTTCAGTTTTTATGTCTCAGTTGTTGAATCTTGTTATGTTCATACAAATATTTACACATGTTAATTTTGCTGAAAATAAACGCAGTTGACAGTAAGAGGAATTTTCTTTTTTTGCTGAGTTTATATCCAGAATATGTAATCATTCCCTAAAAGTGTAGCAGCTGCCTGCTAGGTTTTTCTGAGAAACCATATCCATGGGTTTTTTCTGTCCGTCTTATTTGTTTACAATAAATGTAGCATCCTGTCAGTGTAAAGAGGTAAAGGGTGAGAGAGGAAACACAATGTTCAGTCCTCACTTGTGCTAGAAAAGTTCAGTGGCTACATCTCATCTGCACCCCTGAGCAGGCGGAGCGGGAGGAAGAAGGGAATTCTAACTAGACCTAAATGCTGAGGCAAAGAGATACTGGAGCTCTCGTTATGAACCAGCAGACAGAGTTTAACAGAGAAAATCAAAGAGTTCCTGTCATTCTCTCTCTCTCTCCCTCTCTCTCTCTCTCTCTCTCTCTCTCTCTCTCTCTCTTCTCTCCCTCTCCTCTCTCTCGCTCATGCTCACTTACTCACCACAGCTTCTCTCTCTCTCTCTCCCTCTCTCCGTCTCTCAATTCAATTCAATTCCAGGGGCTTTATTGGCATGGGAAACATATGTTAACATTGCCAAAGCAAGTGAAGTAGATAATATACAAAAGTGAAATCCGTCTCTCTCTCTCTCTCTTTCTTTCAGTATCATCTCTCTCCCTCTGCCTTACTTTCACTTTCTTTCAGTCATTCTCTCTCATGTGCTTTCTTTCTCTCTGAAATGTCAGGATGAGCATGCAGAGTTGGAGTCAGGCCTCAGAGGGTATCAGCGGCAGACAGACACACTCAGGCAGTCTCGCTTTGCTGCAGATTGCCATCAAGGTCCTGGGAGTATGAGGCGGGGGTGTGAGGAGGGAGAGGGGGGAGAGAGGGGAGAGGGGGAGGTATTGGGGGGGAGAGGTAAGAGGGGGATATGAGGAGAGAGAGGGGAGAGGGCATATTGGGGAAGCGATAGGAGAGGGGAAAGTGTGGTATGGGGAGAGAGGTGAGGGGGGTATGTGGATGAGGCGAGTATAGCGGTATGGCGACAGAGGGTGAGGGGGAGAGGCGGAGAGGGGGAGGGGGAGCAGTACAATGAGACCTCAGTACTCAGAGAGGAAGCGACAGCTCGTCGGTTAATTACAACAGCTAACATAGCAGCTGCTACTCACGGTACGGTGGGGCAACAGAGTGCTCAGATGAGATTTAATACAGCAGCTATAGGGGCTGAAAAGAGGCATAGAGATGGAGTTAGGATTCAGACACACCAATAGCGTTTGCTGGCCGAGAGTTCTTAGCACTTCTTTTACATGTAGAATCGTGTGAAAAATGCCATTGTGTTCAGAGGGTGGTCCCTAAAACACAGAGCGATGAATGATCGGCAAATGAACGCCGCATTCACTGTGATATGTGCAAGCCTTTAGATTGAACTGACCAGACTAGTTCAGAGAGTTGGACTGAGTGGCAGTGGTAGTGCACACCTGGGTAAGCGTGGGAGAGTGGAGTGAATGCACTGTGTATGGATTATATACAGCACACCTAAATGGAGGCCTCCATGGAGAGACAAGTAAATGTTTAAAGCCCCAGTAGGTGCACATTCACCTTCTAAAGAATGAACCCACAGGGACACCTGGAGGAGATGCTGTATACCAAATCAAATCAAATTGTATTAGTCACATGCGCCGAATACAACAGGTGTAGACCTGACAGTGAAATGCTTACAAACGAGCCCCTAACCAACAATGCAGTTTAAAAAATTAAAATAATTAAAAAAAATACAATTGCCAATAAGAATAACAAAATAAAAGTAACAAGTAATTAAAGAGCAGCAGTAAAATAACAATAGCGAGACTATATACAGGGGGGTACCAGTACAGAGTCAATGTGCGAGGGCACCGGTTAGTCGAGGTAATTCAGGTAATATGTACATGTAGGAAGTGTTAAAGTGACTATGCATAGATAATAAACAGAGAATAACAGCTGCGTAAAAGAGGGAGGGGGCAACGCAAATAGTCTGGGTAGCCAGGAGTCTTATGGCTTGGGTGTAGAAGCTGTTTAGAAGCCTCTTGGACCTAGATTTGGCGCTCCGGTACTGCTTGCCGTGCGGTAGCAGAGAGAACAGTCTATGACTAGGGTGGCTGGAGTCTTTGTCCATTTTTAGGGCCTTCCTCTGACACCGCCTGGTATAAAGATCCTGGATGGCAGGAAGCTTTGCCCCAGTCATGTACCGGGCCGCTTGCACTACCCTCTGTAGTGCCTTGTGGTCGGAGGCCGAGCAGTTGCCATACCAGGCAGTGATGCAACCAGTCAGGACGCTCTTGATGGTGCAGCTGTAGAACTTTTTGAGGATCTGAGGACCCATGCCAAATCTTTTCAGTCTCCTGAGGGAGAATAGGTTTTGTCGTGCCCTCTTCACGACTGTCATGGTGTGCATGGACCATGTTAGTTTGTTGGTGATGTGCAAACCAAGGAACTTGAAGTTCTCAACCTGCTCCACTACAGCCCCATCGATGAGAATAGGGGCGTGCTCGGTCCTCTTTTTCCTGTAGTCCACAATCATCTCCTTTGTCTTGATCACGTTGAGGGAGTGGTTGTTGTCCGGGCACCACATGGCCAGGTCTCTGACCTCCTCCCTATAGGCTGTCTCGTTGTTGTTGGTGATCAGGCCTACCACTGTTGTGTCATCGGCAAACTTAATGATGGTGTTGGAGTCATGCCTGGCCGTGCAGTCATGAGTGAACAGGGAGTACAGGAGGGGACTGAGCACGCACCCCTGAGGGGCAACTCGTGTTGAGGATCAGCGTGGCGGATGTGTCTTACCACCTGGGGGTGCACCGTCAGGTAGTCCAGGATCCTGTTGCAGAGGGAGGTGTTTTGGCCCAGGGTCCTTACCTTATTGATGAGCTTTGAGGGCACTATGGTGCTGAACGCGTGAGTCAATGAATAGCATTCTCACATAGGTGTTCCTTTTGTCCAGGTGGGAAAGGGCAGTGTGAAGTGCAATAGAGATTGCCTCATCTGTGGATCTGTTTGGGCGGTCTGCTTAAAACATGTTGGTATTACAGACTTGGACAGGGAGAGGTTGAAAATGTCAGAGAAGACACTTGCTAGTTGGTCAGCGCATGCTCGCAGTACATGTTCTGGTAATCTGTCCCGCCCTGCAGCCTTGCAAATGTTGACATGTTTAAAGGTCTTACTCACATCGGTTGCAGAGAGCGTGATCACACAGTCTTCTGGAAAAGCTGGTGTTCTCATGCACGTTTCAGTGTTATTTGTCTTGAAGCGAGCATAGAAGTAGTTTAGCTCATCTGGTAGGCTTGTGTCACTGGGCAGCTCTCGGCTGTGCTTCCCTTTGTAGTCTGTAACGGTTAGCAAGCCCTGCCACATCCGGCGAGTGTCAGAGCCGGTGTAGTAGGAGTCGATCTTAGTCCTGTATTGACACTTTTCCTGTTTGATGGTTCATCGGAGGACATAGCGGGATTTCTTATACAGTGAGGGAAAAAAATATTTGATCCCCTGCTGATTTTGTACATTTGCCCACTGACAAATAAATGATCAGTCTATAATTTTAATGGTATGTTTATTTGAACAGTGAGAGACAGAATAACAACAAAAAATCCAGAAAAACGCATGTCAAAAATGTTATAAATTGATTTGCATTTTAATGAGGGAAATAAGTATTTGACCCCCTCTCAATCAGAAAGATTTCTGGCTCCCAGGTGTCTTTTATACAGGTAATGAGCTGAGATTAGGAGCACACTCTTAAAGGGAGTGCTCCTAATCTCAGTTTGTTACCTGTATAAAAGACACCTGTCCACAGAAGCAATCAATCAATCAGATTCCAAACTCTCCACCATGGCCAAGACCAAAGAGCTCTCCAAGGATGTCAGGGACAAGATTGTAGACCTACGCAAGGCTGGAATGGGCTACAAGACCATCGCCAAGCAGCTTGGTGAGAAGGTGACAACAGTTGGTGCGATTATTCGCAAATGGAAGAAACACAAAAGAACTGTCAATCTCCCTCGGCCTGGGGCTCCATGCAAGATCTCACCTCGTGGAGTTGCAATGATCATGAGAACAGTGAGGAATCAGCCCAGAACTACACGGGAGGATCTTGTCAATGATCTCAAGGCAGCTGGGACCATAGTCACCAAGAAAACAATTGGTAACACATTATGCCGTGAAGGACTGAAATCCTGCAGCGCCCGCAAGGTCCCCCTGCTCAAGAAAGCACATATACATGCCCGTCTGAAGTTTGCCAATGAACATCTGAATGATTCAGAGGACAACTGGGTGAAAGTGTTGTGGTCAGATGAGACCAAAATGGAGCTCTTTGGCATCAACTCAACTCGCCGTGTTTGGAGGAGGAGGAATCCTGCCTATCACCCCAAGAACACCATCCCCACTGTCAAACATGGAGGTGGAAACATTATGCTTTGGGAGTGTTTTTCTGCTAAGGGGACAGGACAACTTCACCGCATCAAAGGGACGATGGACGGGGCCATGTACCGTCAAATCTTGGGTGAGAACCTCCTTCCCTCAGCCAGGGCATTGAAAATGGGTCGTGGATGGGTATTCCAACATGACAAGGACCCAAAACACACGGCCAAGGCAACAAAGGAGTGGCTCAATAAGAAGCACATTAAGGTCCTGGAGTGGCCTAGCCAGTCAAGACCTTAATCCCATAGAAAATCTGTGTAGGGAGCTGAAGGTTTGAGTTGTCAAACATCAGCCTCGAAACCTTAATGACTTGGAGAAGATCTGCAAAGAGGAGTGGGACAACATCCCTCCTGCAAACCTGGTGGCTAACTACAAGAAACGTCTGACCTCTGTGATTGCCAACAAGGGTTTTGCCACCAAGTACTAAGTAATGTTTTGCAGAGGGGTCAAAAACTTATTTCCCTCAATAAAATGCTAATAATTTTATAACATTTTTGACATGTGTTTTTCTGGAATTTTTTGTTGTTATTCTGTCTCTCACTGTTCAAATAAACCTACCATTGAAATTATAGACTGATCATTTCTTTGTCAGTGGGCAAACGTACAAAATCAGCAGGGGATCAAATACTTCGCCCCTCACTGTAAGCTTCTGGGTCCCGCTCCTTGAAAGCGGCAGATCTAGCCTTTAGCTCAGTGCGGATGTTGCCTGTAATCTATGGCTTCTGGTTGGGGTATATACGTACGGTCACTGTGGGGATGACGTCATCGATGCACTTATTGATGAAGCCAATGACTGATGTGGTGTACTCCTCAATGCCATCAAGGGAATTGCGGAACATATTCCAGTCTGTGCTAGCAAAACAGTCCTGTAGCGTAGCCTCTGCTTCATCTGACCACTTTTTTATTGATCAAGTCACTGGTCCTTCCTGCTCTAAGTTTTGCTTGTAAGCAGGAATCAGGAGGATAGAATTATGGTCAGATTTGCCAAATGGAGGGCGAGTGAGAGCTTTGTATGCGTCTCTGTGCATGGAGAAAAGGTGGTCCAGAGTTTATTTCCTTCTGGTTGCACATTTAACATGCTGACAGAAATTTTCCCTGATTTAAAGTCCCCGGCCACTAGTAGCGCTGCCTCTGGGTGAGCGTTTTCCTGTTTTCTTATTGCGGAATACAGCTCATTGAGTGCGGTCTTAGTGCCAGCCTCAGTCTGTGGTGGTATGTAGACAGCTACAAAAAATACAGATGAAAACTCACTCTCTAGGTACAGTTGAAGTTGGAAGTTTACATACACTTAGGTTGGAGTCATTAAAACTAGTTTTTCAACCACTCCACAAATTTCTTGTTAAGAAACTGTAGTTTTGGCAAGTCGATTAGGACATCTACCTTGTGCATGACACAAGTAATTTTTCCAACAATTGAATACAGACAGATTATTTCACTTATAATCACTGTATCACAATTCTAATGGGTCAGAAGTTTACATACACTAAATAGTTCTTCTTTAAGATTTCATACTGTTTTCCTCCTTTGTGGATGTTTTTAACATGCGTCAGTAAGTTAGACTTGTGATTAAAGCTTGTGATTGTGCCTTTAAACAGCTTGGAACATTCCAGAAAATGGTGTCATGGCTTTAGAAGCTTCTGATAGGCTAATTGACATAATTTGAGTCAATTGGAGGTGTACCCGTGGATGTATTTCAAGGCCTACATTTCAAACTCACTGCCTCTTTTCTTGACATCATGGGAAAATCAAAAGAAATCAGCCAAGACCTCAAAAAAAATGTGTAGACTTCCACGAGTCTGGTTCATCCTTGTGACTAATTTCAAAACACCTGAAGGTACCACGTTCATCTGTACAAACAACAGTACGCAAGTATAAACCCTATGGTACCATTCAGCCGTCATACCGCTCAGGAAGGAGACGTGTTCTGTGTTCTAGAGATGAATCTTCCGCGTAGGTCATCGATTTTATTTTCCAAAGATTGCACGTTTGCTAGCAGAATGGAAGGCAGTGGGGTTTATTAGATCGCCTACGAATTCTCAGAAGGCAGCCTGCACTCCGGGCACCTTTTTCTCCCCCTTCTCTTCACGCAAATGACGAGGATCTGAGCCTGTTCTCGGGAAAGCAGTATGTCCTTCACGTTGGGCTCGTGGGATTCGTTAAAGGAAAAACAGGATTCTGCCAGTTCGTGGTGAGTAATCACAGTTATGATGTCCAGAAGTTATTTTAGGTCATAAAAGAAGGTAGCAGCAACATTATGTACAAAATAAGTAAAAAAATAAGTGACAAACAACGCAAAGAAACAAACAAAAAACAGAATTTGATAGGAACACGTAAAATGTCAGCCTTCTCCGTTGCCACCTCTCCCCCTCACATGCTCCTCCTATACAGAGTACAGTTATTATGAGGTGAGGTAAGGACAGAGCCATTAGACTAGACAGGGTAATATCTCTTTACATCTCTCTGTCAGAGGAGACCCCGTGTGACCCCGTGTGGCTCAGTTGGTAGAGCATGGTGCTTGCAACATCCAGGTTGTGGTTTCTATTCCCATGGGGAACCAGTACGAAAATGTATGCACTCAGTACTGTAAATCACTTGCTTTGGATAAGAGCATCTGCTAAATTACTAAATTGTAAAATGAGACAATACCTGACAGACCCACTCCTTGTAAAATAACATAACTACCATTTGACAATTGGTTTCAAGGGCATCTACCTCCACATTTAGCTTACATCAGACTTGATACTCTCAAAGTAATGCATCGTAGAAGTGCTCTAAGCACAAAACTGCAGCTTCATACAGTAGTTGTGTCTAGATTACAGTAGTTGTGTCTAGATTACAGTAGTTGTGTCTAGATTACAGTCGGCGTGTCTAGATTAAAATTGGCAGCATTTAAGCATTACCCTGCAAAAAGCTCTTTCTCTCTGTCTCTGTCTTTCTCTCATTCTGTCTCTCTGTTTCTCTCTCTATTCTTCCTTGGTCCACTCCCTCTTCCATGCTCCTAATCCCTCTCCCTTTCGGTGTCTCTCCCAGCTCCTTTCACCATTTCTCTTTCTGTCTCCTCCCCTCCCCTTTCCTTCCTTCCCTCCCTCCCTCCTTCCAAACCAGCAGAGAGGCTAGGAGCTGGGATAGGAGATGATAATGGGGCACCATAAACTAGGCATGGAAGTAAGAAATGGTGATACAATGGTGAAATATTAATACTCTAATGAATGGCTAAAAATAGGCAGCAGAAGCTTTGAGTCCCTGCCATACACATGCTGGTTCCCCAGGCCTCTCTCTGAGTACGGCGGGAGAGGAGGGACACACTGATAACAGACACATAGTAACATAAGGAAAACTCATCTCCATGGTTAATATGTAGATCCAATGAATATACAGTACTACTACAGCCTCTTTGATAAGGTACAACTTAAAGTAATGGGAAACGTGTGAGTGTGGTGGGATGGGGGTGCATTGACAGAAAGGAAGAAAAATAAAGAAAGAGGGAGAGAGAGTGGGTGAGGGAGAGGAAGAGTGAATGAATGTTTTTGTAAATGCATGGCTGAAGTGTACAGTGATGTACACACTACAGCATAGTGCCAGCAGAGGGTGCCACTAACTCAATACAAGGAGAGGAGGCAGCCCAAATGTTGTGGCACTCCTTGTCACACACACACACAATCACACAATCTCGCACGCACACACACACACTAAGGGGGTTTGTCTTTATCGAGCTCGGCATGAGCGATGAACTAGATATTGATATGGCAGAAATGCCATCGTTTATTTATTTGCTGGGATCTAAAGTGGAATTTAATTTACAGTACAAAACTGCCAGGGTCCCAATTATGCCCCATCTTCTCATCTACATTATGTTATGAAATCAAATTAACATAATTTCTCAGCTAATGTATCAAAGCAGCCATTAACTCTCTGAAAACATATTATTTTCTACTAATGTGTCCATTTCCAAATGTGCATGTTAATTTAGGACAACTATTCGTCATGGTTATATCATTGAATCAACAGACAAGTGAATGTAATTGACAGGATGCACAATACCATCTTTTATAACCTCCACTGACATCATGGCTCCGTCGCCATAGAAACAGAACGTGGCCATAGTGATTATATTCTCAAATTGTTGAGGTTATTCGAGTTTGTTAAGCTGAAATAACTCCAGTACCTACTTCACTAACGTAAGACACAAAAGAACTGTCACAGATTTCATAATGACACGGTTGAGTTGTGATCTATGACCCTTGGAATATTCACAAGAGGTGCTGGTGACATTCAACTCTTCTTTAAATAGTCAAGCGAGACCGAACAGAGTCACATATATACATGTAATAACAAATCATCGCATTCCAAGATGGCGTAGCAGTCGGATGTGTGTTTGTCTTGTCCCGTCTTGTCCCGTGTACATAGTCGTTTTCCTTGTTTTTACTTATATATTTCGTATATATTTTAATCTCACTTTCCATCTACGAACTGAATATACTTTCCTGCAACCCGCCTCACCCAATGTGGTACGGATCTGCTATTTTTATACTTTAGAATCGGAACCCCCACCAGAAGCTAGATGCTAAATTGTAATTTTTTTCGCCTCTAGGGCCTATTTATTGCCCTACCTCACTAATCTTCTACATTTGCACACACTGTACATAGATTTATCTATTGTGTTATTGACTGTACATTTGTTTGTGTAACTCTGTGTTGCTGTTTATGTCACACTGCTTTGCTTTATCTTGTACCAGGTTGCAGCTGTAAATGAGAACTTGTTCTCAACTGGCCTACCTGGTTAAATTGTCACGCCTGCTCCCGCTCTTCCTCCCTCTGGTGCTCGAGGGCGCCAGACTCCCCATTATTACGCACTCAAGCCACCATCAGTACGCACACCTGCCTTCCCCCTGTCACGCACATCAGCGATCATTGGACTCACGTGGACTTAATTGTGTCATTACCTTCCCTATATCTGTCTGTTCCCAAGCTCTGTTCCCTGCTTCTGGATTGATTGTCATATGTCCGTGTTCTGACGCTGTTCCTGTCTTGTTCTATGTCTGTTCCCTATTAAATGTTTGACTCCCCGTACCTGCTTCTCCTGTCCGGCGTCACTCCTTATAGAATCCCGGAGCCATCACACGAAGCAGGTCATCACACGAAGCTGTGGTACTGGCGTTCCGGTTGGTGGTGATGTCGGTTCTGGGTCGCCGCTGATGGACCCGGGGTTGCCTAGCCAGCTCGTCGGGCTTCCACGCCCTAGCTGGCTCAAGAAGTTTCCTTGCCCCGGTTGGCTCGGAAGGCGCCCATCCCACGTCGGGCCTCAGCTGGATCGTCAGGTCCTGTTCGCCCAGCCGGCTTGTCAGACTGTCACGTCTCCGTCGGATCATCGGGCTTCCACGTCGCAGTGGGATCGACAGGCGTTCATGCCTCAGCCGGCTCGCCAGGCTCCCACGCCCCTGCCGGTTCGTGGGGAATTTACCCCCAGCCTCCAACTCAAGCCACCATCAGTACGCACACCTGCCTTCCCTCACGTGGAGTCAATTACTTGTGTCATTACCTTCCCTATATCTGTCTGTTCCCAAGCTCTGTTCCCTGCTTCTGGATTGATTGTCATATGTCCGTGTTACCCGTGTTCTGACGCTGTTCCTGTCTTGTTCTATGTCTGTTCCCTATTAAATGTTTGACTCCCCGTACCTGCTTCTCCTGTCCGGCATCACTCCTTATATAAATAAAGGTGAAATTAACATTTAAATGTAAAAAAAATTGCTGAGGGTGTGAAATGTCATTTTAACATGACTTTGACATCAAAATAAGTCATCCTTCAGCTTCAGACTGCCTCTGTCACCTCATAAGTGACAAGGTTTCTGATAACAATACCCACTTCAGACAGGCCTGGGCTTGTTTTTGTGGCGTTAGTTACAGCACTAACACACACAGCAGCTATTAGTTTCAGCAAACTGTGTAGCATCTCCTGCGGTCATATTTTCCCAGGATTTGTGGGAGCGTAATAGTCTTAGCTACTCTGATAAGAACTTCCAGTCCCTCTACAATCACACTGGCCACATAAATAGACAGGTTGCCATGCTAGCTCTGTCTGGTGCTCTATATAAAGCCTGGCAGCTGGCACCCAGAGAGCGAGAGAGAGAGTTTGATCTCTGGCTATGACCTCACATATGGCTGTGTCTGAGAGGCGTCAGTGATTTGGTCAGTAGTCAGTACTGTGGGTATTCACAACCCCTATCTCTGTGGGTGAGAGTGAATACACTACATTGAAATTCTACTTTGTGCTACGATGAGGCCCGGCGTCGGCCCAAGCTGCTGCACTGAGGTAACACCTTCTGTCTTAGCTGCCTGGGTGATATAGACAGGCACACCAGGAGGGGGCGCTGCCATGCCCCTCAAGCAGACAGGAGACCAAGGTACTGCATTCTGGTGTGGCTAAACTAGCAGATCATTTCTCCATCATCGGTTTGGTGACAAGAGGACAAGAGTCAGAAGTGGGCGTCTAATGTGAGAAACATGCAGATTAGAAACTGAAGATCTTCTGCACATCGTGCCACAGGTTTGTGCTTGGAAAAGGAATAATCAACATGTGCGCGCCCACACACCAACACACACACACACACACACACACACACACTGTGGCGCCCACACACACGCACACACACACACTGTGAATCGTAAGAGCTGAGCCAGGTGGACTTCAAGCTAACTCTTCTCTCCTAGTCAGCCACTGTGTGCTTTAGTCCCAGGAAGAGGGAAGACATCCACATTCATAAGGCATTGTTTGGATAAATGTCCACTCAGCCATAACTACTCCTCTCTGAACAGCACCAGGACACCCAAGACACATTCCTCCACATTCATTGTTCCACATTGTCACCTGCTTCAACAAATACCAGTATGAGATGGCATCTATTTCCCTAGAGATTGCTGCACGAAGATTAAAATATGCACTCACAGCTGTCAATAGAATACAATAGAATAGAGATACTAATTTGTTTCACTAAGGACAGATACAGATATTCAATCAGACTTTAACTTTTAACTACTGTAGCTCTACTCTATGTTTATCTCTCCTCAGGGTTGCTGTTCCCTTGGTGCTCTCACGCCCCCTTCAGACCCCCACCCCCCCCCTTATTACCCCCACACCCCTCACACCCCCCAAGCCCCCCCACCCCCTCACACCCCCCACATCCCACTAAACCCCCCACACACCCCCTCACTCTCTTACACCCCCTCATACCCTCCCTCACCCCTCACCCCCCCACACCCCTCACATCCCCCTCAACCCCCCACACACACCCTCACACTCTCTTACACCCCCTCACACCCTCCCTCACACCCCTACATACCCCCTCACCCACTCTTACAACCCTCACCCCACCTCACACCCCCTCACACCCCCACACCCCCTACATACCCCCTCACCCCCTCTTACAACCCTCACCTTACCCCCGCTCACCCCTACACCCCCTACATACCCCCTCATCCCCTCTTACACCCCCTCACACCCTCCCTCTCACCCCCTACACATCCCCCCTCACACCCCTTACACCCCTTACACCCCCCCTCACACTCCCCTCACCCCTCACACCCCCCACATCCCCCTCAACCCCCCCCACACCCCCTCACACTCTCTTACACCCCCTCACACCCTCCCTCACACCCCTACATACCCCCTCACCCCCTCTTACAACCCTCACCCCACCTCACCCCCCCTCACCCCCACACCCCCTCCTTCCCCCGTCACCCCTTACACATCCCCCCTCACACCCCTTACACACCCCCTCACACTCCCCTCACCCCCCCTCACACCCCCCACATCCCCCTCAACCCCCCACACACCCCCTCACACTCTCTTACACCCCCTCACACCCTCCCTCACACCCCTACATACCCCCTCACCCCCTCTTACAACCCTCACCCCACCTCACCCCTCCCTCACCCCCACACCCCCTCCTTCCCCCGTCACCCCCTACACATCCCCCCTCACACCCCTTACACCCCCCCTCACACTCCCCTCACCCCCCACACCCCTCACACCCCCCACATCCCCCTCAACCCCCCACACACCCCCTCACACTCTCTTACACCCCCTCACACCCTCCCTCACACCCCCACACACCCCCTCACACTCTCTTACACCCCCTCACACCCTCCCTCACACCCCTACATACCCCCTCACCCCCTCTTACAACCCTCACCCCACCTCACCCCTCCTCACCCCCACACCCCCTCCTTCCCCCGTCACCCCCTACACATCCCCCCTCACACCCCTTACACCCCCCCTCACACTCCCCTCACCCCCCACACCCCTCACACCCCCCACATCCATCTCAACCCCCCCACACACCCCCTCACACTCTCTTACACCCCCTCACACCCTCCCTCACACCCCTACATACCCCCTCTTACACCCCTCACACCCCCCACATCCCCCTCAACCCCCCACACACCCCCTCACACTCTCTTACACCCCCTCACACCCTCCCTCACACCCCTACATACCCCCTCACCCCCTCTTACAACCCTCACCTTACCCCCGCTCACCCCTACACCCCCTACATACCCCCTCATCCCCTCTTACACCCCCTCACACCCTCCCTCTCACCCCCTACACATCCCCCCTCACACCCCTTACACCCCTTACACCCCCCCTCACACTCCCCTCACCCCTCACACCCTACATACCCCCTCTTACAACCCTCACCCCCCCCCCCCCCCCCCCCTCTCAGGTACCAGTCAGTAAAGATGGCTGAACTCTCTGGGGAAGCAGACTGGCTCCTTCTCAGGTATCAGTCAGTAAAGATGGCTGAACTCTCTGGGGAAGCAGACTGGCTCCTTTGCGTTCCTAGACAAGAGGTCAGACCTTGGGTCCTCTGAGGGGTGTCTAAGGTCACCTGTGGTTGTGGCTGCATCCAGTCTGGGGTACATGGTGGTTCTGGCTCATCCTGAACGCAGGTGCATCTTCATCCACACCTGTGATGGGGAAAGACTATTCACCCTCCAGCCAGAAGGCCTTTTGGAGGGCCAGATATTTGTGACTGACCACTGTGAGGAAGGTGTCCAGAAAATCCTGACCATAGAGTGGATGACAGAGACCCTGCTGCTAACCCTAACTGAGGTGGCCCAGCTTTGTGGCCAGGACAGGGGGATAGGGTGGCTGTGTTTACTGAAGACTCTGTTCTTCTCTATGACACTACAGGCTCTCTGCTATGAAGGAGTGAGCAGAGAGTTGTCCACCCAAGTGGCATCGCTATAGATGACAGGAATAATGTCATAGTAGCGAACCACAGCTCTGGAGATATGGTGGTTCTCAGCAGTGAGGGGAGGTGGCTGGGCTGGACTGCTAGAGGGTTGGCAGGACCTCAAGGACTGGCATTGGGTAATGACAGGGTGCTTGTTATTACTAACAGCCAGAACAACAAAAACATTATAATACACCCTTATCAATATCAAGATACTGACGTCAGCTTCCAGAAAACATTGGCTATCAGAAATCACTAAATGCACTAACCTTCAGGTACTGTTTAAGGATATACCTATGCTGCTAATAGACCTATGGCACAAAAGCATTCAATAACTAATATTTTTTATTTATGAGCGAAATAAAATATCTTGGGACAGAACGATTCTGTATCTAGTGAGCATACTAATCCATCTTAATCCTGTTTTCTCAATGATCCAGTCGTGTCCATGCCCCCCAATAGGATGCAGCAGGTGAGTAAGCACTACACATGGCTGTGGGCCAACAACACTACTGTGGCATTGCTTTGTGAAATGAATGGTTTGTAGAGCCCTCATGCAAGGTAATAATGGGGCCCTACCCTACAGCAAGAGAGAAAAAGTGGGCAGCTCTGTAAAAGTAAACTGGAGAAAAGCCCCGGCCAGGTACCTGAGTATATCTCCCTGCTCTTCAATTTCATCAGCCACCTCTTCACACCTGCAACAATGATGTGAAGAAGCCCGTCATGTGCAGGGCAACGTTACAGCAGCCCTGAAACTGGTCAAGGAAAGGACCTTCATGCAGGAGGCTGGCAGTGATACAGCAGTTAACATTCAGTGCAGCCATAACATTGAATCATTTGCTTTTATAAATCACCACCCGTCCTAACCCCAAACTGAACAACATAAACAAGTACCTGTTGCAGTTTCAAATGAGCAGACGGCTTCTGAAGTAACACTGACAACACCCATCAGCATTTACACTGAGTGAACAAAACATTAAGAACACCTTCCTAATATTGAGTTGCACCCCCTTTTGCCCTCAGAACAGACTCAATTCGTCGGGGCATGGACTCTACAGGGTGTCTAAAGTGTTCCACAGGGATGCTGGCCCATGTTGAATCCAATGCTTCCCACACTTGTGTCAAGTTGGCTGGATGTCCTTTGGGTGCTGGACCATTCTTGATACACACGGGAAACTGTTGCTCGTGAAAAACCCAGCAGCGTTGCAGTTCTTGACACACTCAAACCGGTGCGCCTGGCACCTACTACCATACCCTGTTCAAAGGCACTTAAATATTTTTTCTTGGCCATTCACCATCTGATTGGAACACACACAATCCATGTCTCAATTGTCTCAAGGCTAAAAAATCCTTCTTTAACCTGTCTCCTCCCCTTCATCTACACTGATTGAAGTGGATTTAACAAGTGACATCAATAAGGGATGATAGCTTTCACCTGGATTCACCTGGTCAGTCAATGTCATGGAAAGAACATTGTTCTTAATGTTTTGTTCACTCAGTGTATTTACACTCCCGGCCGAGAGGAGACAGAAACAGCAGGTCCACTCCAGGAACCAGGCAAACAGATATGAACCCCCTCTTCCCCACCTCATCCCATGCTGGCTGGCTGACAGTAGATCTCCCCCTGTCCTACTCCCCTATCTGCCTCTGCTCTGAATGATGTGTTTGGCTGTGGGGCACCTGCTCTTACCTGTGTTTGTGTCAGGTAAGATACAGCAATGCTTCTGCAGGATGCTCGGCAGCACCTGTGGAGGGAGAAAGAGAGGGATAAAAATTAAACCGGTGTGTCACACAACAGAATGGATGGCAATGAGTCCTGGGACAGCATTCAGCCACACTTGAAGACCTACAACTACAACAATTCTTCACCCCATTTGTATGGTCTAAGAATCCTCCTCATGTTTTTCTAAATAGATTTGTTATGCAGCATTTGATTCATGCAGTAAGCCATGAAATTGTGGTCCAGATACAGATGAGTGTGGCTTGACCATTTCATTCTAAGAGAGTTTTATCTAAACATTGGCAGAGGTGGATTTAGTGGTGTGGAGAGGAGAATGTGATAGGATATCAAGTATCTAGCCCCTGGGAACCAGTAGTAGCACAGAAATACTGTTCAATGAAGGAATGGAAGACTATCTGATCATTTAATCTGACGCGTTCACTACAAGATTGAAGAAGCCTGATTTAGAAGCATTTTCTGCATCAACGGTTTGCCAGGAAGTTATGGAACAAAAAAATTGAACAAGCACTAACATTACTTCTATGATATAATTAAGCAATAGGGGGTGTGGTATATGGCCAATATACCACGGCTAAGGGCTGTTCTTATGCCGCCTGTCCACGAGAGACTAGGGTAGAGCAGGTGTCACAGCGAACCTTTTCATGACTACTGATTTATAGGTTCAAAGTCATCAAAATTACTTTCATAATACACTGCTCAAAAAAATAAAGGGAACACAAACAACACAATGTAACTCCAAGTCAATCACACTTCTGTGAAATCAAACTGTCCACTTAGGAAGCAACACTGATTGACAATAAATTTCACATGCTGTTGTGCAAATGGAATAGACAACAGGTGGAAATTATAGGTAATTAGCAAGACACCCCCAATAAAGGAGTGGTTCGGCAGGTGGGGACCACAGACAACTTCTCAGTTCCTATGCTTCCTGGCTGATGTTTTGGTCACTTTTGAATGCTGGCGGTGCTTTCACTCTAGTGGTAGCATGAGACGGAGTCTACAACCCACACAAGTGGCTCAGGTAGTGCAGCTCATCCAGGATGGCACATCAATGCGAGCTGTGGCAAGAAGGTTTGCTGTGTCTGTCAGCGTAGTGTCCAGAGCATGGAGGCGCTACCAGGAGACAGGCCAGTACACCAGGAGTCGTGGAGGAGGCCGTAGGAGGGCAACAACCCAGCAGCAGGACCGCTACCTCCGCCTTTGTGCAAGGAGGAGCAGAAGGAGCACTGCCAGAGCCCTGCAAAATGACCTCCAGCAGGCCACAAATGTGCATGTGTCTGCTCAAACGGTCAGAAACAGACTCCATGAGGGTGGTATGAGGGCCCGACGTCCACAGGTGGGGGTTGTGCTTACAGCCCAACACCGTGCAGGATGTTTGGCATTTGCCAGAGAACACCAAGATTGGCAAATTCGTCACTGGCGCCCTGTGCTCTTCACAGATGAAAGCAGGTTCACACTGAGCACACGTGACAGAGTCTGGAGACGCCGTGGAGAACGTTCTGCTGCCTGCAACATCCTCCAGCATGACCGGTTTGGCGGTGGGTCAGTCATGGTGTGGGGTGGCATTTCTTTGGGGGGCCGCACAGCCCTCCATGTGCTCGCCAGAGGTAGCCTGACTGCCATTAGGTACCCGAGATGAGATCCTCAGACCCCTTGTGAGACCATATGCTGGTGCGGTTGGCCCTGGTTTCCTCCTAATGCAAGACAATGCTAGACCTCATGTGGCTGGAGTGTGTCAGCAGTTCCTGCAAGAGGAAGGCATTGATGCTATGGACTGGCCCGCCCGTTCCCCAGACCTGAATCCAATTGAGCACATCTGGGACATCATGTCTCGCTCCATCCACGTTGCACCACAGACTGTCCAGGAGTTGGCGGATGCTTTAGTCCAGGTCTGGGAGGAGATCCCTCAGGAGACCATCCGCAACCTCATCACGAGCATGCCCAGGTGTTGTAGGGAGGTCATACAGGCACGTGGAGGCCACACACACTACTGAACCTCATTTTGACTTGTTTTAAGGACATTACATCAAAGTTGGATCAGCCTGTAGTGTGGTTTACCACTTTAATTTTGACTGTGACTCCAAATCCAGACCTCCATGGGTTGATAAATTGGATTTCCATTGATTATTTTTGTGTGATTTTGTTGTCAGCACATTGAACTATGTAAAGAAAAAAGTATTTAATAAGATTATTTCTTTCATTCAGATCTAGGATGTGTTGTTTAAGTGTTCCCTTTATTTTTTTGAGCAGTATATATTATAATAACGACCGCTCTGCGGTCTCCCATTTATCCATGGGAAGACCAGTGGGAAGGGGAACAATAATATTCCCTTTATTTTCTCTTCTCCATAACTTCCAACACCTCAATCTTCCAGAGTTATTTCAGGTCCTATTACTAGGTATTGGATAGGCCTCTCAAAACTGAAATATATCAAGGTCCTATTTGACCATGATAGGAGTCTAGGAGGAATATTTATTTTATTTCACATTTATTTTGACAGGGAGTCGTGCTGAGACCAAGCAAAGGTCTCTTTTACAGATGAGCCCTGTATACACATCAATACACATCAATATACATACACATCCATATACACATCAACATTCAAATCAATATACACATCAATATTCACATCAATATACACAAAAAAACATAATGGGAAAATGATTAGACCAAAGGTGAGTACACAACAGTTCACCTGACACAAGACATCACACTGTTGATTTCATGTGCATTTACATTACTTTTTGCCACATTTGTTGATAACGAAATCTGAAAATACTCTGGATACATTCAGTAACATGATAAGACTATTCATGGAAAATATGGGGTAGGTGCAACAAAAGACAACAATCTGGGTCAGGTGGTCATCATTTGAAAGCTTGTTCTATTGCCAACATGACTAACTAAATTATCAAATATAATCTTACAGTGTTAGGCTTTCATAAGGCAATTCAGAGAAACACATTGAGTGCATTCAGGTGTGTGTCGGCGGCTAATTTTCATAGGCTCAACATATGCTCATTCTGTTCAGAACAACCCAAGGTATGACGATATGTCATCTTGTAACTATACATCAAACATAGTGATCATAAACGTTGACACTGTATATGACATGAGTTTTATGATTTGTAAATGAGATGTGCACATTTGGACTCATGGGTATTTGGCTTGCTTGTATGACATTAAAGCGGTATTTATTATCATCCTCAATGTCTCATCTTTCAAAATACATAGAGTCCTCTTAACTTACAGGATTTCCCTCACTCAGACAACTACAAATTACAAAAGTTGCCCAATTAGCAGGAGGGAAGGGGGCAACTTCTTGTTGTGCGCGTTGCTCAAGTTCAGGACAGCTGTCAATCAAAACTCATACAGCACTGTGAAGCGCAGAGCCAGAACTCTGACGGCATTTATAGCATGTAACTGTACAGCCACTACGTTCCAATTTAGGCGCTTATTATTGCCCAAATCTTCCATTTTCAACCCGTATATGGGTACAAGTGTAAAGGGCCACTCATCTTCGGGGCTGCAGATGAAATAGAAAGGAATCAGAGTAGGTGTCATTATTCTCCTTCTGGATGCTGCCTGTCTGTTTCTCTCCCCTCATCTGCCATGTGTGGAGAGACACATTAAATGAACTGTGAGGTCACACATTAAATTAACTGTGAGGTCACTGCAACCAAGGAGAACATACAACAAACCTGTGTCCTGTGTTTCCTGGCAAAGCCAAAGCATGACAGCAGGAGGCTTTTCTCAGAGAGAGAAAAGAACGATGTAGTAACCAAAAAAGTGTTGTATATGTTGTATTTGAGATTCTTCAAAGTAGACACCTGTCAGGGGTTCACCTAGCGGTCATGATAGGGCCTGTACCAAATGGTTGATGTATTATAATAATTGATTATGCTTATGTTGTATTAATAGAAGGGGAGGGGTTATAAGACCCCGCCATCCTTACATTTATAGGGCCCTAGACTAGAGATTAACAATGTATGTATTCATTATAGAGGTTTAGTATTGTTCCACAGTTGTTTTCTAGTCTCTCTGCTTCTTATAAAGAAACGATCTGAGAAATGTGTGACTGAAACAGAACTGCAGGGGAGTGTAGGAGATAAGAGACTAGTCAGACATTCCACAATAAATCAACTTGGGGAGTGGACATTTATTGCCTAGGCCTTAGAAAACACTGGAATTATTGTATCTCTTGCAAGTTTATATTGCTGTGTATGCATGGGCTTGGTCTGATGAGTAGAAGGTAATGACGTATGCAGTGACATCACAAGGGCTGGACTTCGGGTTTAATAAAATAACTTAGGACCTTTTATATTTTGCAGAACTTACTCGGAAACATGCGTTATGTTCCTGTTGTCAACTTCTGTCTGCAATTGCATTAATAAAGGTTTTTGAATGATTTAATTAAAGATATTGTCATAATGATAATTTCACCAATGAGTCAATGATTGACAAGGAACAAGGAAACGAACCCCAACACACCCTTTGCCTTGATGACAGCTTTGCACACTCTCGGCATTCTCTCAACCAGCTTCATGAGGTAGTCACCTGGAATGCATTACAATTAACAGGTGTGTCTTGTTAAAAGTTAAATTATGGAATTTAATTCCTTCTTAATGTGATTGAGCCAATACTTTGTGTTGTGACAAGGTAGGGGTGGTATACAGAAGATAGCCCTATTTTGTAAAAGACCAAATACATATTATGGCAAGAACAGCTCAAATAAGCAAAGAGAAATGACAGTCCATCATTACTTTAAGACATGAAGATCAGTCAATATGGAACCTTTTAAGAACTTTGAAAGTTTCTTCAAGTGCAGTCACAAAAAATGTCAAGCACTATGATGACACTGGCTCTCATGAGGACTGCCACAGGAAAGGAAGACCCAGAGTTAACTCTGCTGCAGAGGATATGTTCATTAAAGTTACCAGCCTCAGATTGCAGCCCAATAAATGATTCACAGAGTTCAAGTAACAGAAACATCTCAAGATCAACTGTTCAGAGGAGAGACTGCATGAATCAGGCCTTCATGGTCGAACTGCTACAAAGAAACCACTGCTAAAGGACACCAATAAGAAGAAAAGACTTGCTTGGGCCAAGAAACATGAGCAATGTCCTTTGGTCTGATGAGTCCAAATTTGAGATTTTTGGTTCCAGCCGCCGTGTCTTTGTGAGACGTAGAGTAGGTGAACAGATGATCTCTGCATGTGTGGTTCCCACCGTGAAGCATGAAAGAGGAGGTGTGATGGTGTGGGGGGTGCTTTGCTGGTGACACTCTCTGTGATTTATTTAGAATTCAAGGCACACTTACCAGCATGGCTACCACAGTATTCTGCAGAGATATGCCATCCCATCTGGTTTGAGCTTAGTGGGACGATCATTTGTTTTTCAACAAGACAATGACCCAACACACCTCCGGGACATGTAAGGGCTATTTGACCAAGAAGGAGAGTGATGGAGTGCTGCATCAGATGACCTGGCCTCCATAATCACCCAACCTCAACCCAGTTGAGATGGGTTGGGATGTGTTGGACCGCAAAGTGAAGGAAAAGCAGCCAACAAGTGCTCAGCATACGTGGGAAAATAATTCCAGGTGAAGCTGGTTGAGAGAATACCAAGAGAGTGCAAAGTTGTCATCAAGGTAACGGGTGGCTACTTTGAAGAATATCAAATATCAAATATATTTTGATTTGTTTAACACTTTTTTGGTTACTACATGATTCCATATGTGTTACTTCATAGTTTTGATATCTTCATTATTATTCTACAATCTAGAAAAAAGTACAAATAAAGAAAAACTCTGTAATGAGTAGATGTGTCCCAACTTTTGACTGGTACTGTATGTCACAGAAGACTGAAAAATAACAAAACCATTTGACATAGAAACACCAGATTTTCTGTGTTTATTTTTGTTTGTTATTAATTAAGAAATTATAAAAAATATTAATAACATTCCACCCATGAGGCCAATAGGTCATTTGACTGCAGGATAGGGCTACACCTTAAATACACTACAGGTTTTACATTTCCTGCATTAGAAGAAATTTCTCCTGCAAGCATTAGAGAAAGGTTATCCTGCAACAGGGTGATCAGATTAAGATCCTACACCTGTAGAATATTTCCACTTCATGTGTAGATGCTTTCAGTTTCAGGATAGGACGTGTGTACTCATGCACCATCAATGAAGATAGTACATTTTACAACATCTATGCCATGTTTGTATCGTCCCTGAAGGTTCACACCGAAATACCTATGAGAGAGAGAGAGAGAGAGAGAGAGAGAGAGAGAGAGAGAGACTTTCTGAATGAAGGTTAAATGAGATGAAGTCTGGGCTAGGGCTTTAGCCTTGGTAGTGGAGAGGATTAAATAATGGCCTAGGCAGGATTCCCCATGGTAGCCTATCTTCTCACAAAACTGTACAAATACTGAGTTTGTAAATGGGTTATTAGTCCTTAGTTCTAGTGGTGATAAATGAGACTGGTCCATCTCCTCTGAGTCTTTATCGTACACAATATGACAAATAAGGTACAGCAGTACATTTTCAAAAAAATACATTCTGGTTTCAAATCCCATACCTATGGAATGCATTAGACTTCAAAGCGATCAAAGGACACTATTTAGATTTTCTAATCTTTTAAGTTCAGTTTAGTTCCTAGTAGCCTGATATTGGTACATCTCAGCCTCAAGTATCATTACACCTCCATAAAGTTCCCACAGTAGAGTTTGTGTTTTACTCACATCTGTGTGATTGTTAATCTCTCCCTTTCGAACCTTCTGCATCAACAAAGGCAAGAGAGACTACTAGGCCTGTAGCTGAAGAACTTTACTGTACTGTACAGTTTAGTTCTTCAACTGTGGAAATTAGAGGGAACATGAGCAGCAGAAGTGATACCACAGGGAGAACAATTGCCAATTAAGTCCAACTGAACAGCATGATCAGATGTAAACAATAGCTGCTTGTTGACTAAAGAAGCCAGAGGCAGAGCTCTGTGTTTTTACAGTATCTTAATCCAATTTAACTCATACTGGACCCATTAAGTCTGTGCCTGATAAAAACCAATTTTGTAAAAAGTTTATACAGAGTTAAATAATTTCAGTACTGGCTGTGTTTTTACACTAAAATGTATTGACTTGGCTGTAAAGGAACTGGGCTTGTAGCCAATGATAATGGTATAACACCTATAACCAGCCTAGTAAAAGAGAGAACAATCATTCTGAAGTGCAGTCAAGCATGCTTTTGTTTGAGTGTTGCAGTGATATCAAATCTATAGACCAAGTGTTAACATTGCATTGTTACCAATAAGACACAAATCCAATTTGTTACAGAAACAATGACCTTCGCTGACCTCTATCTCTACCTAAAGTATTAAAGATGCACTATGCAGAAAGGGCTCCACAATTTCCTGCTTAGTAAAATGTGAATAGTTCGCCTAATTTCAGTTTATGTGACAAAACAAGCAATGTACTGTACAGTGTAAAGTAGGAATTCCCAAACTGGGATACACGCAATGCTGGGGTACGCCAAATAAAAATGTTATTCACATTTTCAAACAGTCCATTTAAATTTTCCAACGGGGCTATACATTTGGGTGAGGTTTTTTTCTTGCCTGAGTAGCCTCGTTGCACTGCCAAAAATAAAATTAAACCATCGAGTGTTCAGCGAAATAACAACACAATGTCAAATACAGGTAGCCTAGTCAAATAATTAACATCCAATCACATTAACCGTTACTCTCTTGCGGGAATTCCACTAACGGTCCGTATATAGCCAAACGTAGCTGCTGCTCATTCTGTTTGCTCGAAAATTGATAAATGGTTAAAAAATAAGGCCAGCGTCCATAGAGACACATACCAGCTCTACTGGTAGTACTGCTACTACCAGCAGTACTACACCTGCACCTGTCGACAAAACAAGTTACTCTGCTTCCACGAGCACATCCAATGCTAGCATCAGTAATTCTACATTTGTTGTTAGCCCAGCTAGCATGGACACTGACAATTGTGAATCTGATGCAGCCGAAGAGCTAATGCCCCCTTACCCGGGAAAGCATCGAACAATAGACAGGGACGTTGGACCATCGAAGAGGCGCAAATATGATGAGAACTACATTGATTTGGGGTTCACTTATATTGGGAGTAATGTCTTTCCTCAGCCATAGTGTGTTATTTGTGCAAAAGTACTATCTAACAACTCGAAATCTTTACTCTTGCGCAGACATTTAGAAACAAACTATAAGCCACAGGAGTTTTTTGAGTGAGAATTAAGACGACCTTCGAGTAGTAAGTCATGTATAAAAGCAATAGATACCATTAATAAGAAGGGGCTAGAAACATCTTATATGGTGAGCTACCGAGTGGCTCAGACAGGCAAACCCCATACTATTGTGGAGGACTTAATTCTTTCTGCTGCTGCGGATATGGCTGGGACAATGCTAGGGGAAAAGGCCAAAAAAACTATACAGACAAAGCCTTCATCAAACAACACTGTTTCACAACACATCAGTGACATGGCAGGAGATGTTTTGAAACAATTATTGCTTCACATACAAGCCAGTGAATTCTATGCATTACAGCTGGATGAGTCAATAGATGTGGCGGGCCTTAATGCCTTTTTCATTGGCAAGATAAGCAAACTTAGGGATGACATGCCAGCAACAAACGCTGACACTACACATCCAAGTATATCGGACCAAATTATGAAAGACAGGAATTGTACTTTGAATTCCATAAAGTCAATGTGGAAGAGGTGAAAAAAATATTGTTGTCTATCAACAATGACAAGCCACCAGGGTATAGATGGAAAATTACGGAGGATAATAGCAGACAATATTGCCACTCCTATTTGCCACATCTTCAATTTAAGCCTACTAGAGAGTGTGTGCCCTCAGGCCTGGAAGGAAGCTAAAGTCATTCCGCTACCCAAGAATAGTAAAGCCCCCTTTACTGGCTCAAATAGCCGACCAATCAGCCTGTTACCAACCCTTAGTAAACTTCTGGAAAAAAGAGTGTTTGACCAGATACAATGCTATTTTACAGTAAACAAATTGACAACAGAATTTCAGCATTCTTATAGGTAAGGACACTCAACAAGCACAGCACTTACACAAATGACTGATGATTGGCTGAGATAAATTGTTGATAAAAGGATTGTGGGGCTGTCTTGTTAGACTTCAGTGCAGCTTTTGACATTATTGATCATAGTCTACTGCTGGAAAAATGTATGTGTTTTGGCTTTACACCCCCTGCTATAATGTGGATAAAGAGTTACTTGTCTAACAGAACACAGAAGCCTATCAAATAAAATCAAGTTAGAATCAGGAATTCCCCAGGGTAGCCGTTTAGGCCCCTTGCTTTTAAAATTGTTTACTAACAACATGCCACTGACTTTAAGTAAAGCCAGAGTTTCTATGTATGTGAATGACTCAACACTATAGATGTCAGCTACTACAGTGACTGTATTGACTGCAACACTCAAGAAAGAGCTGCAGTTAGTTTCAGAGTGGGTGGCAAGGAATACATTAGCCCTAAATATTTCTAAAACTAAAAGAATTGTATTTGGAACAAAACACTCACTAAACCCTAAACCTCAACTAAACCTTGTAATAAATAATGTGGAAATTGAGCAAGTTGAGATGACTAAATTGCTTGGAGTAACACTAGATTGTAAACTGTCATGGTCAAAACATATTGATGCAGTAGTAGCTAAGATGGGGAGAAGTCTGTCTATAATAAAGCGATGCTCTGCCTTCTTAACAACACTGTCAACAAGGCAGGTCCTACAGGCCCTAGTTTTGTTGCACCTTGACTACTGTTCAGTCGTGTGGTCAGGTGCCACAAAAAAGGACTAAGTAAAATTGTAATTGGCTCAGAACAGGGCAGCACGGCTGGTCCTTGGATGTACACAGAGAGCTAATGTTAATAACATGCCTGTCAATCTCTCCTACTTCTATTTATGAGAGGTACTGACATGTTGAATGCACCAAGCTCTCTGTCTAAACTACTGGCACACAGCTCGGACACCCATGCATACCCCACAAGACATGCCACAAGAGGTCTCTTCACAGTCCCCAAGTACAGAACAGACTATGGGAGGCACACAGTACTACTACATAGAGCCATGACTACATGGAACTGTATTCCACATCAACTAACTGACCCAAGCAGTAAAATTAGATTTAAAAAACAGATAAAAAAACACCTTATGGAACAGCGGGGACTGTGAAGCAACACAAACATTGGCACACACACACACACACACACACACACACACACACACACACACGATAACATACACACTATACATACACATGGATTTAGTAATGTAGATATGTGGTAGTGGTGGAGTAGGGGCCTGAGGGCACATAGTGTGTTGTGAAATCTGTGAATGTATTGTAATGTTTTAAAATTGTATAAACTGCCTTAATAATTCTGCACCCCAGGAAGAATCGCTGCTGATTTGGCATCAGCTTATGGGGATCCATAATAAATACAAAATACAAATACAGCTCCTGGTATATGTCCATTACGTTTATGGGGGGTCAAATAAGGAAGACATCCTATTCAGCAAACCACTGGAAACCAGGACAACAGGAGAGGATATTTTTAAAGTACTGGACAGCTTTGTGACATCAAATGGACTTTGTTGGTCAAGATGTGTTGCTATTTGTACTGATGGTACAAAAGCCATGACAGAGAGACATAGTGGAGTGGTAACGCGCGTGCAAGCAGTTGCTCCCAACGCCACTTGGGTACACTGCAGCATCCACCGAGAGGCTCTTGCTGCCAAAGAATGTGTCACGTCCTGACCATAGTAAGATGTTATTTTCTATGGTAGAGTAGGTCAGGGCGTGACAGGGGGTGTTTTGTGTTTTTCTATGTTTTCTAATTCTATGTTTAGTCTTAGAAATAGAAAACTATGTTGTTGTTTTTTGGGATGATCTCCAATTAGAGGCAGCTGGTCCTCGTTGTCTCTAATTGGAGATCCTACTTAAGTAGGGTTTTTTTCCACCTGTGTTTGTGGGTAGTTGTATTCTGTTTAGTCTATGTACCTGACAGAACTGTGAGCTGATCGTTTTCGCTTTTGTTATTTTCTTTAGTGTTCTGTGTTAAAATAAAAAGTAATTATGAGCACTCAACACGCTGCGCCTTGGTCCCCTCTCTACGACAGCCGTTACAGAATGCCTGACAGCTTGAAAGACGTTTTGGACACTACAGTGAAAATGATTAACTTTGTTAAAGCAAGGCCCCTGAACTCTCGTGTATTTTCTGCACTATGCAATGATATGGGCAGCAACCATGTAACCCTTTTACAACATTCAGAAATGCGTTGGTTATCAAGGGGCAAAGTATTTACAAGAGCTTAAAGTTTTCTTCACTGACCATCATGTTCCCTTGTCTGACCGCTTGCATGATGACAAGTTTCTCACACGACTGGCCTATCTGGGTGATGTTTTTTCTCACCTGAATGATCTGAATCTAGGATTACAGGGACTCTCCACAAGTACATTCAATTTGCGGGACAAATTTAAGGCTATGATTAAGAAGTTGGATCTCTTATCTGTCTGCATTAACAAGGACAACACACAGGTCTTTCCATCATTGTATGATTTTTTGTGTGCAAATGAACTCAAGCTTACAGACAATGTCAAATGTGATATAGCGAAGCACCTGAGTGAGTTGGGTGCGCAATTACGCAGGTACTTTCCCAAAACGGATGACACAAACAACTGGATTCGTTATCCCTTTCATGCCCTGCCTCCAGTCCACTTACCGATATCTGAACAAGAGAGCCTCATCGAAATTGCAACAAGTGGTTCTTTGAAAATTGTATTTAATCAGAAGCCACTGCCAGATTAAGACACTGATGCCCTTTGCAACCAAGTACCTATGTGAGAGTAGATTCTCGGTCCTCACTAGCATAAAACTAAATACAGGCACAGACTGCGTGTGGAAAATGATTTAAGACTGAGACTCTCTCCAATACAACCCAACATTGCAGAGTTATGCGCATCCTTTCAAGCACACCCTTCTCATTTTCCTGTGGTGAGTTATTCACAATTTTCGTGAATAACTCACCAATCAAGTTTTATATGTAAGATGGCTAAATAAAGAGCAAAATTATTGATTATTATTATATTATAAAAAGTTTGGGAACCACTGGTGTAGAGAATCATCATACCATCTAAACCACTGTGAAATATCTTTTCAATAACAACAAATATTGTATTTTCAGCTGTTGGAAGCTGATGTACAAAACCGAAAGTAAAAGATGCAAAAACAAACTTAAGAACCGAAGCATAGAAATAGCGCACATTGAACATATCTAACGCTTCTTAGACTTGCTTTCAATGATAATGACAAATCTATAACTCACATTTCTATGTGAATTTGGTCGGGTCACCCAAAAAGTTACATATTGCAGGTTTAAGTCAACTATCGAGATGACTAACACAAATGTGAATAAGAGAAGATTGTCCTTTAATCATTTTCAGTGTCATGGGGCTTTATGATGACGGGCTAAGTGACATGAAGGGTAATAACACCCTCATCATTATGAAGAGGTCTGATCAAACTGCCTTTATAAATGGCTGTGCAATTAGTGTTAAGAACATGTTACAGATAAGACAGCCTGTTAATGGATGTGGTAATGAGTCAGCTGTGACCTAGGGCGACATGCCACTGCACTTACACTCACAGTTACTTAAACGTACACCAGGAGCCTGCAATGAGGGTCACTCACTTAAACCTAGCTGCAGTAATGGTGCCGGCACACACACTTACACACAATTAAGCTATCATGCATGGCCAAATTCATACAGCTCAGTCCCAGGCTCTCAAATTTGTCTGCAGCACTCTACTGAAGCCAGACTAATAGAGATGCTGGTAGCATTATGAGATAGACAGAGCGAGATAGAGTGTAATTGGGGCGAGAGAGATAATGAGGTAGTACAACATTTGGGTTTAACCAGAAATCGTTGCACACACATTGTTACTGCTTCAACTCTCATGTATTAATCACACCATTGTCTATAAGACCCAAAGAGGAGTCCCACTAGTGTCTGGTAACTGAGTCTATCTGCTTAAGAATCTTAAACGATACTCCCTCGAACAACAAGCTACCTACAGTACAAGTCCCAGGAGTTACAGTTTTTCATACAGTAGCTTTTAATTAGGCCCTCTTCCTTTGAAATGAGGCAATTGCCTGCAAGGACAGAGAAATAAAACATTCTCCATCTCATCTGAATAATTAGTTTCATTGAAAAGCTGCTAATTTGAAGTCAGAGAGCAGGTGATTGGAAGAGTGAACAATAGTGTCCAGGCGGATTACCAGCTTTTTGAACAAGCAATTGGTGACTTGACACACAGCCACACCCAACCACACACACTCAACCTCTTGATAAATCCCCGCTCGTTTGACTCCAGGTCCGCCCATCTCTTCCATTCACTTTATCTCATTACACAGAGCTTGCCCCCTGGCTGTCACTACAGGGCGCGCTCTCTCTCTCTCTCTCCCCATCTCTCTCTCTCTCTCTCTCTCTCTCTCTCTCTCTCTCTCCTCTCTCTCTCTCTCTCTCTCTCTCCCCCCCCCCCGCTCTCTCTCCTATATTTCCACACGTTAGAAAATTCAGTTTCCATGTTGCGACTATAGCAGACCTCCCTGTTCATCTAGAGAGAAACACAGGATGCTGCCACTTAGTTTCTGCCTCTCTGGTGCGCAGCTGGCTGTCATTGAAGAAAGACGTGGGATACTATGAGCTAAAAATGAAGACAGGGTCATTGGTATGTGGGGTACTTACAACTCTCTTTACGGTACCAATGGTATACCAGGAATTTTACAGGACTTCTTCCCATTGTGTTCAATCACCCAATTTTGCACAACAAAACTGCTTTTTTGTGGGCATCAATAGTTGCACCTGCAAACTGTGAATCCTAACTACTGTCGCCTTAGTGACTCATCATCATACCTGACAATAGCAAATATCATACTGTATACATTTTCAATAAGCCAGCCGCAGCCCAAGTGATGTAACCTAATTCACAAATGATATGTAATTTAGGGGAGTATATACCCCTCATGGGAATACATCTAGTCTTGCTGCTAGTGATCAGTGGCAAACAAACAAATCTCACAGTATGAAGTACCTGAAAATCATTATTGTCCCAGATAGTGTTGTTGAATACTTGGCTTTTCTCAATGTGTCCTCAACACCAAAGCATTACATAACATGTTTACCCAGGTTTTCTTCTCAGCTTCTCACTGAGAGACTGAGACTGACTATTCAAACATCGCTGCCTGCCTGCCTCCCTTCCCTAACTGAGCCAAGCTCTCCTTTGACAGCTTGCAAGGCAAGCGGGTAAAACCACTACCCACCACCACCGCTTCCACTGAGTATAGTCTACACAGACAGATAGCAGCAGCACATTGCATGTCTGGCGGCTGCTCACAGGAGTGTGTGTGATCGCGATGCACTGTAAGTGTAAGAGATCAGCCTGGCATGCATTTCAGAGTTTAATACCTCACAAAAAAGCTTTTTTTTCTGCCTGGAAAGTTCCCCTCTCTCACGATCCTCCTCCAGGACAAAGTTGTGCACATGCAGCAGCAACCAGAGAGAACAGTGGTGTCTGTGAACACATTGACACCTGCACTACAATGCAACATCATTCAAACTAGATTATTTCTAGGAAGGATGCAGAGGAAAATGAGTAATTGCTGATAATTCAAAAAGTAGTACATTATCTTTCCTAACAAAATCATCCATCAAAATTCCTCAACAATGGATATGAAATTAGACTGATCAGTCCTACAGCAAATTCGAGGTAAAATGCTGAGACCCACCCATTTCCCAACTGACTTAATCTATGGGTATGCTTAATGCTCTGACTGTTCAAACACAACAAAATCCATGCGCTGCCAACATCGCTAATCCAACACACTTAGACTTTTCTAATAGACTATAACTATGAAATGAGAGGTACATTATGCAAAAAAAAAATAAAATACCTTCTTCAAAGCTGACATTCTAGTTAATTCCTCCTCAAATCCTGTTCACATGCTGACGTTCCCAGCGAAGTTCAGAGGGTGCGCGCATTCCAAACTAGGTTCACTCTGGTCCTGATGCTGAGCTATTTGATATTCACATCGCGGTGTCCATGCGCTGCTGTCAAACCCTTCTTCACAGCTGGCTTAGTTTGCGCATGTCGATGGAGTTGATGTTACTGGATGCGACCAGGGGGGGAGCTGTTGGTCAGGCTACAGACAGCCACAGTGTCAGGCAGGCAGTTCCTTCAGAGAGGAAGAAGAGAAGCAAGAGGTATTGACTGGGCCCAAAATCTGTATTCTCCAGCAGGTGGCGTTTTTTAGTTTTTTTTTTCGCTCACCAAGCAGATTTTGTATGGAGATCAACGAGTGTTTCAAATTCGGTCATCAAAAAATGTAATGGCTTATTTGCTACGTGAGGCTTATTTGATGGAATACAAGTTTCGTAATGCTTAGGTTGTTAAGAGTGTACTGATATAAGTAGGACACTTGACATCCCAGAAACTTTGAGAAAAAACATTTTATATCGGTGTTGTGTCTGTTGTTCATACGCTTATCTGCCCTCTCATTGGCTAGAATGGTCCCACCTGATCTTGCCTCCTCTCGACTGCCTTCCATTGTTGACGACATTTCACATTGTTAGAGATGCCACTTGAGTATCTGGTCAATATGTATCATCTTTGGTACCGTCCTCATGTGTGGATGATTGAGTTCTGTGCTGCAGCTCGTTTGGTTGTTTTCTGTCGCGGCTGTGCACATAATGATATTTAGCGAAATTATTTCCGTCGTAAAGGAGCATGATTCGTCAACGCAATGATGCAAATGATGGGGTGTCATTACAAAAGTTCCTAACAAAGATGCAAAACATCAACTAGCAGGGTTGATGCCAGTAGCTAGCAATGCTAACTAGCTAGCTGGTAACATTACCGTTAGCATTTTTCACAAGTGTGTTTTATCTAATGTTACATTCGAGTTAAATATAGTGATATGGCACATAGGAAAGAAGGTAAGTACTTTTTTTTTTTTTTTACGTCTGTCGTTGCTGAAACATTAAACGCCAGATGTAGCTAGTTTTACTAGTCTGTACTTATAGCTAGTTTACCTGTCCCGCTAGCCAGGCAGGCTACTGTCGCGCAGCTCATTGAGTGTTAACAAACGCCAAGTTGACCGATCCATCCTGCGTGTTTTTGTGATACCTTCGTTGATGTATAACGTTACATCGTTGAATACGTTGGATCCCGTTTCGTTTTTGTAGGCTTCTGATATTAATAAAGTATTTATGCTTTCTGTGAATTTTACTTTGATCTATCAGCTACTAGTTATTGTGATTAAATAATTTCAATTGAAATTTTGTAATTAGCAAAACATGTATTTATACCCTAGATGGCTTGTACTTGACATGGGCAGCAATGTGGAATTAAAATTAAGAATGTCAACTACGTTTCAGTATTCCAGTCTAAAGTTCTTCAGAGGCTGTACCCCTTACCTCCCAAGCCTGAGAAAGAACCCAGCTCTTCACCCCCCGAGTTTGTTCTCGAAAAGTCCTCTGTGAAACAAAAAGCAAGCCTAGAGGATGGCACTATCACTGGTAAGTAGAGTTACATATTTCATTATTTGAGTTATGCTCAATTGAATTAGAAATATTGTTCCCGGAGCTAAGTGAAGTGAGACATCACCCGCTTTTTATTACTTCCAACTAAGTTGGTGTCACACTCCGGAAGTTATATAGGCTACAATACAATCACCTTCAAACCAATCGCCAGCACTTACAGTATAGCTAATGTTCTTTCTTTCTCATTTGCTCTGTGTCTCAGGAGATATAATACCATCCTCGACTCAGCCAGGCAGACGAATGTACACAGTCGTAGCTCCCCCTGCAGAATACAAGACAGGTGCAGAGGGATCTGTCACGCTCTCTCAGCCAGCATGCATAAATACTGTGGAAGACCCAGCTGGTAAGAGGGCTATAATCTTACATTTATGGACTGTGGTGACAGAGATGTGCCATAAAGCAGGGGATTTACTAGAAGGGGCTCTCCTCAGTTCCTCTGTCCAGCTCAGTGTTACTATCACTCTCCTTTATTGTCTTTTCCAGTCCAGTTGTGGGGGGATTAAAGCGGGAACAAATATTTTTATCCAAGACCTTAGTTGATAAATGTGAGATGGTTGTGTTGAGTGTACCGATGACCAAAACCCATCTGAATGCAATCTGTGCCAAATGGATCAGACCACCCACTGTCATTCACATTTGATGCTGTTGCTCAGTGTGTTCTCAAGGTAAAATGTTTCAGATACGTGGTGATTTTGAAGCTGGTGTACAAAACTGAAAGTAAAATATGCAAAAACTAAATGTATGAAAGGGAAGCATAGAACAAGTGCATATAGAACATATCTACCTCTTTGACTTGCTTTCATTGAGAGCGAAAGATCTATAACTCACATTTCTATAAGAATTTGTTAGTATCATCCAAAAAGTTACATATTGCAGCATTAAGATGCATTAATGCAGCACTTTTAGTGAATGTTTCCCTGGCATCAAACAGCTGGCTGAACAACCTGCTCTAAGCTGTCCTGACAGGATATCCACACTACTAACCCAGTCTATTTCATTCAGTCAACATCTGCCTGCCAGAGAGGTAAAGGGGTTTAGGCTACCTGACAGAAACTGATTAGATTATGTTGACAGTAGAGAAATTAGCCTTATGCAACACCTTCATTTGGGTACACTGAGTAGGTTGTACTGGTATTTCCACTTTACCTGCAGCAAATGTCTCATTAATTGGAAGACTTAATCAGTGTTTTTCTAGAAACTCAAGAATTTGTGACTTTGAAGTATACTCAATGCAGCTATATTTGCCTGTTATAATGGACTAGTCAGCAATTTAGGCCTATTAGTGCTTTCTCTTACATATTTGGTCATCGGATGGTTGGGTTCATGTATACGCACTTTGTGACATCTGCTGATGTAAAAAAGGCTTTATAAACCCATTTAGATTATTTTAGAAGTAGTACAAGTTAGCCGTTAGGCCTAGTCTTAGCGGTACAGGTGGAATAGGGGAGTAGTTTTTAGCTTCTTTCTGCAGTCCTGAAATGGTCTGTGAAATGTCTGTGGCTCTGTGCTACGCTTGCAGGTATCTGTTACCATGGAGAAAGCAAAGTACACCATAACAACCTCATAGTCATAAATGTTTTTATTTTTTGGTTACAAGTCCTTTAACATTTAGCTGGGCAGGTGTCTACCTTGAATACTGTCTTAATACTTTCATGTAGATCAGCTGCTAGGTCTGTACACATGAAGCAGTTCTGCTCTAATTACCATCTAGGCCTAAGAAACAAATTAAGTCATCATAAATATAGCATATTTTAAAAGGCCAACTTATGGGAAAATCTGAATGCACAGTGCGCACACATGCTAAATATTTAGCAAAAAGAACTAAAGAGGCATGGAGAGAAGCTCAGCAATACTCGAATGATGAATTTTAATCATAAAACATTGACACTGTAAGAGCAATGTTTACAATTATTTTAGAGAGCCTAGTTGCTCTTAGCCTACATGGCCTGGTGATTGTTGTTGGGTTCTGAATAGGGCTGTTACGGTGACAGTATTACTGCTACACCGGCGGTCACGAGTCATGACGGCAGTCAAATTCCACATGACCGTTTAGTCACGGTAATTAGGCTTCTCCAAGCTCTGATGCTGCTGATGGTCATTAGTAGCCTACCAAACTTGCTAACTGCCTGGTACTCAGCACTCTATTGTCCCTCTAATCACTCTGACATCAATGCAAATGTAATCGAAAAATCGAATCAAACACTTCATGAGAGCTCATGTTGCACAACATTTCTATAGTCTATTGAATTGCGTTTAGAGAACCGATTGATGGCCTCTATTAAAAAGAGGATACCATCAGCTTTATAGGCTAGGACGACTTTATTTATTTATCAACTTTCCTAATATTAAGCACATTACTCCTGTTGTAAAGAGAAGCATAGCCTAGCTGGCTGGCATGAGAAATAATCGCGGGTAAAGCGTCCTCCATTCGCTATATAAGTGCATAGATGACATGTTTTTTTTTCCTGTTTTGAGAGTGGACCATTATCTTGCACCTTTCTAAATCAAAACAAATTTCAAACATATTATTTAGTAAATGTAAAGACCAGATTAAATCAATAATATTTTAGATGACAGATGGTTATCACCTACAACATCACAGATGTCATCAGAGGATATTTTTATATTACTTTTTTTTTTACCCCGTTTTCTCCCCAATTTCGTGGTATCCAATTGGTAGTGACAGTCTTGTCTCATCGCTGCAACTCCTGTACGGACTCGAGGTGAAGGTTGAGAGCCGTGCGTCCTCCGAAACACAACCAAGCCGCACTGCTTCTTGACACAGTGCCCACTTAACCCGGAAGCCAGCCGCACCAATGTGTCGGGGGAAACACCGTACACCTGGCGACTGTCAGCATACACTGTGCTCAACCTGCCACAGGAGTCACTAGTGCGCGATGGGACAAGGACATCCCTGCAGGCCAAATCCTCCCCTAACCTGCTCGACGCTGGGCCAATTGTGCGCCACCCCATGGGTCTCTCAGTCGTGGCCGGCTACGACAGAGTCTGGACTCGAACCCAGAATCTCTTAGTGGCACAGCTAGCGCTGCGATGCAGTGCCTTAGCCTCCCGAGTGGTGCAGTGGTCTCAATATTTATTACCTAGTAAGTTAGCAAGGTAAGGTAAATGGAGCTAGATAAATCCAGAATAAGAATAGTTGTTGAACATGGCTAAAGCCATCAGTCTTGCATGTTTTCATGGTTATCAATCACTCTTAAATTTGTCAAGGTCACGATACCAGCATTGGCTATCCTGCTACAGAGCTTTTTGATGTCGGGACGCGAGCGCATCACTCTAATGACATTTGATGGTAAACAGAAAATGGCTCTGTGGTTTGATCCCTAACCATCAGACTACCTGACCACTAGAGCCTACATGACCACTAGAGGGAACACTGACTCACATTCATTTGATGACTGCAGTTTACCTGTTGAACAGTCTAAATCATGATAAAATGGACTGTGTGCACATGTCCATCCTCATTATACAGGACATCCTGTGTCTTTGAGACTATTTATTGAGCTGGACCTTGCTGAATCACATTTGCTGCATTATGCACCTTTTATCGCGCCATGTCCGCTTTGCCCCACATCTGTTGCAGCATTCACGTATTGCCACCAACAGTAAATCGCTTCCTACATGCTTATTATGATTCGTTTTAAGGAAATGCTGTGAATAATCACCGGCTGTTTATTTGTGCTGTTTCCAATTTCTATCTCCTTTCACAGCTCAAAATTGATACATAACACAACCTTTAAATTCTTATTGTCGCTCTCACTCGCGCTCTCTGCACAGCTGGCCATATGGTGGCAGTTTCTCCTTCAGACCAAAAAGCTCTTGAACCTGCTGAAAGTCTAGTGAAAGAGTGGTGTGTGCGCATGCATGCTCTACAGTAGGGGGTACTGGAGTGTATAGACTGTGGTTGGGTTGCTAAATCACAGACAGCCTCTCCACCCACCAGTTACCCTGGGGAACAGCCACCACACTGTGTGTGGGCAGGGGCCCAGCTTTACCACAGGGGAAGGTGATGCAGTAAGCTTTTGACTTCAGTGCTCTCTGAGCCCCGGACATCAATCCATCCTTGCGCATCAATCCAAGGGGTGCTGAATATGCTGGCTGAATAAACTTTATCTGCTACCAAATAAACAAAGACTTATGTCAAAGGTGGGATAGACATGGTGTTGAAGGTGGCTGATTCCAAGTGCTATGAAATGGATATTAGTTATGGATCACAGGGACTGACTTACCATAGCGCAGCACTACAGCCAAATGAATGCTAGATTAGACTAGCTTGTGAAGTTAACAAGCTCTCACTTTTTCTTGTTCCCTTCAGATGAGAACACTCATGAGTCCGAAGGAGAGGGAGAAAGACAACGACTGAGGAGAAGAAGAAGAAAGAGGAAGGGAACAACAGCTCCAGGAGGAGGGACAGTCGCGGGACAGGCTACAGACTCCAACCCTGGGGATCCAACCATGGCACCGACCCCCACGGAGGAGGAAGGAGAGCGGCTCAGCAAGAACAAGAGGAGGAAGCTAAAGAAGAAACGCCACAAAGAAAAGCTCCTGTCTCTGGGTCTGATGCCCCGCGCTGCAGCTTTGGAGTTCACCTACCAGAGAGAGGGGAATGGGCATGAGGAGGAAGATGAAGAGATGAGGCAGAGAAAAGCAGCTGAAGTGATGGACTTCCTAAGGACCACACAAGAGATCTACGTGTCTGATCGTGAGTATCATACCAGGGCTGCTAATCAACCCAGATACGGTCACACACATCCTAGGCCAGAGCTCTCCAACCCTGTTCCTGGAGATCTACTCTCCTGTAGGTTTTCAATCCAACCCCAGTTGTAACTAACCTGGTTCAGCTTATCAACCATCTAATTATTAGAATCCGGTGCGCTAGATTGGGTTGGATTAGAAACCTACAGTAGTCTCCAGGAACAGGGTTAGTTGTTGGCTGTCTTCCTAAGGGCTGGCCAAATGTAGTGCACTATATAGGGAAAGGGGGGTTTTGCCCATGCTCTTCAAGTGCTGAAGCATAGTTTATTTTATAGCCTTAATATTGGCAGAAAATAAATAATTTGAGGACCAGTGTGCAGAGCACAGCCCAAAAAATAGTCCCAATTTGAGGACCATGGGAGATTTTAAGGTCTGAGGTGTTTAGGTTACTTCCTAATGTACAGGCTCTGTCGTCTGGTCTGGCATAATCCCTCCCTGACTTGCCTCTGGAAGAAATTCTCCTGTCCTTATTATGCACCTCAGTTTCAACATAGACCTGACGATTGTTAAGTTATTAGAGACATTTTGCTGCAGTCATGACTGAATTGACCACATCCTGCTTAGCACATTCCCATTCAGTAATGGATATTTGAAAGGTTGGTGGAGTAAGAGCATCTCCTCTTTCCTCACACTCTCCAGGCTCATTGCCTGCAGGCAGGCTCCATGTGTCCTCGGTGGTAGTGGAGGACCTTCTGACCAGCCTGTCCAATGGAACATTCCCCCCTCCTGTTTTGGCCCAACTCCATAGCCTCAAGTCCCTGGTGCAGCAACAGGACACGGAGAGGCTTGCCAAGGCTCTGCAAGAGCTCCAGAACAGCTCTACCATGTCTCCTAGTGAGTAGTCTTATCTGTTTTTTCCTTAACTATTCTTGTCTGAGCTCACCTGTCTATACTAGAGGTTGACCGATTAATCGGCATGGCCGATTGAATTAGGGCCGATTTCACGTTTTCATAACAATCGGTAAATGGCCTTTTTGGACGCTGATTACATTGCAGTCCATGAGGAGACTGCGTAGCAGGCTGACCACCTGTTACGCGAGTGTAGCATCAAAATGACCTTGTGGCTGCAAGGAGCCACGGTAAGTTGCTAGCTAGCATTAAGCTTATCTTATAAAAAACAATCAATCTTCACATAATCACTAGATAACTACACATGGTTGATATTACTAGGTTAACTAGCTTGTCCTGCATTGCGTATAATCAAAGCGGTGCCTGTTAATTTATCATCGAATCACCGCCTACTTCGCCAAACGGGTGATTTAACAAAAGCGCATTTGTACCTAACTATAAACATCAATGCCTTTCTTAAAATCAATACACAGAAGTGTTTACACAGAGTCAGGGTATATGCAGCAGTTTGGGCCGCCTGGCTCGTTGCGAACGGTTCCGTATTTCACTGAAAGAATAAACATTTTCTTTTTGAAATTATATTTTCCAGATTTGACCATATTAATGACCAAAGGCCAAATTTGTGTGTTTATTATAATTAAGTCTATGATTTGATAGAACAGTCTGACTGAGCGGTGGTTGGCAGCAGCAGGCTCGTAAGCGTTCATTCAAACAGCACTTTACTGCGTTTTCCGCAGCTCTTAGCAATGCTTGCTTCACAGCTCTGTTTATGACTTCAAGCCTATCAACTCCCGGGATTAGGCTGGTAATACTAAAGTGCCTATAAGAACATCCAATAGTCAAAGGTATATGAAATACCAATGGTATAGAGAGAAATAGTTGACGCGTCATAATTCCTATAATAACTACAACCTAAAATTTCTTAACTGGGAATATTGAGGACTCGTTAAGGAACCACCAGCTTTCATATGGTTCTGAGCAAATAACTTAAACGTTAGCTTTTTTACATGGCACGTATTGCACTTTTACTTCTCCAACACTTTTTGCATTATTTAAACCAAATTGAGCATGTTTCATTATTTACTTGAGACTAAATACATTTTATTTATGTATTATATTAAGTTAAAATAAGTGTTCATTGTTCAATCAGTATTGTTGTCATTATATAAATAAATAAAAAAATCGGCCAATTTAATCAGTATCGGCTTTTTTTGGTCCTCCAATCGGTATCGGCGTTGAAAAATCGTAATCGGTCGACCTCTAGTCCATACTACCCGTCGCCTAATCATACCTGCCCTCATCTGGCCATACTAGCATGCCTTACCTATACATGCATGCTCTCCCCTATCCAAACACAAACCAGTTTGAGAGTCCCCAGTATCTCCTGCCACCGGGTGTTTTACTCGAGCTGCCAGGAGAGCAGACATTGTACAGGTCTGGAAATTGTGATTGAGATGGTCTCGTGTGTGTTTTGGGCCAGTTCAAATCTAACTGATAAGATCAGTGGTAACCTGGTTGGCCCTAGTGCAGAGTATTATACGACTGTCCTTTCCAGGGGATTCAGGGCACGGCTGAGCAGGTGGTCGTAGTGATGCTCAACTCTCTGCCAAGGCAATGCTGAAGAAGAAAACAAACTCCAGTCCAGACCTGTGATCAGTTCCCACAGTGGACTCTCTATAGACCAGGGATCATCAACTAGATTGTTGGGTGGATGGTCAGGGGATCGGAACATAATTTGTAGACTGCAAATTGACTGCAAAAAGATATATTTGACTAGAACATAATCATTTCAAAACGTTCTTACATTTCTATATGATCACGTGTTTGTGTGTGAATACTTGGAACATATTTCCGAAATGAAAGTCACTTGGAGCTGATTTCCTCGTGTTTTTACAGACTTATGTCCAACAATGAAAATGTAATACTTGGGTGGTCAAATAATACCACCTGTGGGCCACCAGTTGGGGAACACTACTATAGACTCACTATAAACTAAAACCACACAGCTTATTCCTGCTGGTCCCTCCACCTGCTCCTCAGATGTGGACAAGCTTTGTGCATTTCTGGGTAACAGTTAAGTACCGTACTGTGATGGTTATGAATTAATTGTCAGAAATAACTTAGCAAAGAGCAGTTGTTCGCAAGAATTTTGCTTGGACCGTCTGGGAGTGGTCTGAGTGGGAGGGGAAATCTAAAAACTAGCTGTTATTGGCAGGGAGGTTTGGATCTCTTTTGTTATTGGTCTATTAACTCATTTACTGGTTAACTCAACTCCATCCTACAAAAAAAGGCTGAATTTTAAGGTGGTGTTCTCAAACAGTGCGTTCACTAAAAGGATCTTTATCATAATTTTCACAGTATTATTCCAACCTCGAATTGTGGAAATGTATATAAATCACATTTTTGACTGAACTGGGCCTTTAACCTGTTGAGGACAGACGTTCCGCTAGTGGAACCCCGTTCTGCCTGCGGAACCCCTAGCCAACAGCCAATGGCATCGCACGGCGCGAAATACAAAACCAACTAAAATACCACAATTCAATTTTCTCAAACAATCAACTATTTTACACCATTGTAAAGATAACTCTCGTTAATCTAACCTCATTGTCCGATTTCAAAAAGGCTTTACAGCGAAAGCAAAACATTAGATTATGTTAGGAGAGTACATAGACACAAATAATCACACAGCCATTTTCCAAGCAAGCATATGTCACATAAACCCAAACCACAGCTAAATGCAGCACTAACCTTTGATGATCTTCATCAGATGACACACCTAGGACATTATGTTATACAATACATGCATGTTTTGTTCAATCAAGTTCATATTTATATCAAAAAACCCCTTTTTTCATTAGCATGTGATGTTCAGAACTAGCATACCCACCGAAAACTTCCGGTGAATTTACTAAATTACTCATGATAAACGTTCACAAAATACATAATTATTTTAAGAATTATAGATACAGAACTCCTTTATGCAATCGCGGTGTCAGATTTTAAAATAGCTTTTCAGCGAAAGCACATTTTGCAATATTCTGAGTAGATAGCTCGGCCATCATGGCTAGCTATTTTGACACCCACCAAGTTTGGGGACAACCTAAACTCAGAATTACTATTAGAAAAATTGGATTACCTTTGCTGTTCTTCGTCAGAATGCACTCCCGGGACTTCTACTTCAACAACAAATGTTGTTTTGGTTCCAAATAATCCATAGTTATATTTAAATAGCGCCGTTTTGTTCATGCGTTCAGGTCACTATCCGAAGGGTGACGCGCGAGCGCATTTCGTGACCAAAAAATTAAAAATATTCCATTACTGTACTTAGAAGCATGTCAAATGCTGTTTAAAATCCATTTTTATGCTATTTTTCTCGTAAAATAGCGATAATATTCCAACCGGGCAACGTTGTATTCACTCAAAGGCTGAAAGAAAAAAATGGAGTAGTCTCGTGAACACGCATCTCCAGTGTCACTGTCCCCAGGCTGACCACTTACAAATTCTCCTGCTGTTTTTCGCCCAGAGACAGCAGACACCCCATTCCACTTTCTGGCGGCTTTAGAGAGCCAATGGAAGCCTTAGAAAATGTCACGTTACAGCACAGATGCTGTATTTTCGATAGAGATGCAACAGCACTTCCTGTATGGAATCTTCTCAGGTTTTGGCCTGCCATATGAGTTCTGTTATACTCACAGACACCATTCAAACAGTTTTAGAAACTTTATAGTGTTTTCTATCCAAATCTACTAATTATATGCATATTCTAGTTTCTGGGCAGGAGTAGTAACCAGATTAAATCGGGTACGTTTTTTTTTTTTATCCGGCCGTGAAAATACTGCCACCTATCCCAAAGAAGTTAAAGAGCAAATAAAGTAGTCTAATAGCCATCCAGTCTATTAACTAATCTATTCCCACCTGTTCTCTTTTGCTAAAGGCAAATGTCCATTAAATGGAATGTAAAACAATGGGGTAAAATAACTTAAACTGTTTTAAGGATATTTATATAGCTAAACAAATGGAATTGGCCACCAGTGGAATAAAGCCAGCTGTTTCTGTCCATCCATGCTTGAGCCCAGTAAGCCTGCTGTGCTGTTGGTTTAGCCTGTTCTGTGGAAAAGTCTGAAGTCTTTTCCAGTTTCCTGGAGCTTCTCTTCAGCTCTGAGAGAGAGGAGGAATCAATTGACCACGAGGGCAGTGCTAAAGCATGTCCCACAGCTTACATTTCACTGTTCTACCCAACACCTCTGTCGGCGATGATGTCTGCTGCTTGCCTGTTGCCAGTTTTACTTGATGACTTTCATGCACTTCTCCTTTTAATTTGGACTCTTTAACAGCACAGTTATATAAAAGACATAGCCCAGGGGGAAAGGGAAGCTGTTAGCAGTGAGGTACTGTAGGTGACAGGAACCAAATCAAACTTTTTGTCACATGCGCCGAATAAAACAGGTGTAGACTTGAAATGCTTGCTTACGAAGGAGCCCTTCCCAATGATTAGTTAAAAAATAATTATACAAATTGTAACACAAGGAATAAAATACACTAGAATTAAGCTATATACAGGAAGTACCAGATCAATGTGGAGCTATATATCAAAGTTATTTATAAAGCCCTTACATCAGCTAATGTAACAAAGTGCTGTATAGAAACCCAGCCTAAAACCCCAAACGGCAAGCAATGCAGGTGTAGAAGCATGGTGGCTAGGATAAACTCCCTAGAAAGGCCAGAACCTAGGAAGAAACCTAGAGAGGAACCAGGCTATGAGGCGTGGCCAGTCCTCTTCTGGCTGTGCCGGGTGGAGATTATAACAGAACGTGGCCAAGATGTTCAAATGTTCATAGATGACCAGCAGGGTCAAATAATAATAATCACAGTGGTTGTCGAGGGTGCAACAGGTCAGCACCTCGGAAGTAAATGTCAGTTGGCTTTTCATAGCCGATCATTCAGAGTATCTCTACCGATCCTGCAGTCTCTAGAGAGTTGAAAACAGCAGGTCTGGGACAGGTAGCACATCCGGTGAACAGGTCAGGGTTCCATAGCCGCAGGCAGAACAGTTGAAACTGGAGCAGCAGCACGGCCAGGTGGACTGGGGACAGCAAGGAGTCATCAGGCCAGGTAGTCCTGAGGCATGGTCCTAGGGCTCAGTACCTCCGAGAGAGAGTTAATTAGAGGGAGCATACTTAAAACCTCTTGGGGCTAGGGGGCAGTATTGAGAATTTTGAAAAAAATATGTGCCCATTTTTAACTGCCTCCTACACCAACTCAGAAGCTAGAATATGCATATTATTGTTCAGGTTTGGATAGAAAACACTCTGAATTTTCTAAAACTGTTTGAATGGTGTCTGTAAGTATAACAGAACTCATATGACAGTCAAAACCCTGAGACAAATTCTGACAGGAAGTGGATACCTGATGTGTTAATGACCTTTAAGCCTATGCCATTGAAACACACAGGGGCTTATTAATTGTTGAGCACTTCCTATGGCTTCCACTAGATGTCACCAGTCTTTAGAAAGTGTTTTGAGTCTTATACTGTGAGAACTGAACGAACAAGAGCCTTGGAACGGTGGTGGCCGATTAGACTCTTGCGCGCGAGTTCATGTTGGGTACTCTCGTTCCAAAACGTTTTAAAAGAGAATGCAAACGTCCGCCTTGAATATTATTCATGTTCTGGTTAAAAATGGCACTAATGATTTATGCTATACAACGTTTGACATGTTTGAACGAACGTAAATATTTTTTTCCCCTCGTTCATGACGAGAAGTCCGGCTGGCATAGATCATGTGCTAACAACACGGAGCTTTTTGGACATGAATTATGAGCTTTTTCGAACAAAACTACATTTGTTATGGACCTGGGAATCCTGGAAGTGACATCTGATGAAGAGAATCAAAGGTAATGGATTATTTACATAGTATTTTCGATTTTTAGATCTCTCCAACATGGCGGTTAGTCTGTATCGCAAAGCGTATTTTTCTGGGCGCAGTGCTCAGATTATTGCAAAGTGTGATTTCCCAGTAAGGTTATTTTTAAATCTGGCAATCCGGTTGCGTTCAAGAGATGTAAATCTATAATTCTTTGAATGACAATATAATATTTTACCAATGTTTTCGAATAGTAATTATTTAATTTGTTGTGCTGCTTGACTGGCGGTTATTGGAGGGAAACGATTTCCTCAACATCAACGCCATAGTAAAACGCTGTTTTTGGATATAAATATGAACTTGATAGAACAAAAAATGCATGCATTGTTTAACATAATGTCCTAGGAGTGTCATCTGATGTAGATTGTCAAAGGTTAGTGCATCATTTTAGCTGGTTTTCTGGTTTTGGTGACGCCTGTCTTTGAATTGACAAAACATTGCACACAGCTATTGTCAATGTACTCTCCTAACATAATCTAACTTTATGCTTTTGCCGTAAAGCCTTTTTGAAATCGGACAACGTGGTTAGATTAAGGAGATGTTTATCTTTCAAAGGGTGTAAGATTGTTGTATGTTTGAGAAATTTGAATTATGACATTTAATTGTTTTCAAATTTGGCGCTCTTGATATTTCACGTGTTGTTGATTGGGTGTACCAGGGGTGGGACGCTTGCGTCCCACATAGCCCATAGAGGTTAAATTCACACAGGACACCGGATAAGACAGGCGAAATACTCGAGATAGACCAGACTGACCCTAGCACCCTGACACACAAACTACTGCAGCATAAATACTGGAGGCTGAGACAGGAGAGGTCGGGAGGCACTGTGGCCCCGTCCGACGATACCCCCGTACAGGGCCAAACAGGCAGGATATAACCCCACCCGCTTTGCCAAAGCACAGCCCCCACACCACTGGAGGGATATCTCCAACCACCAACTTACCATCCTGAGACGAGGCCGAGTATAGCCCACAGAGATCTCCGCCACGGCACAACCCAAGGGGGGGCGCCAACCCGGACAGGAAGACCACGTCAGTGACTCAACCCACTCAAGCGACGCACCCCTCGTAGGGACGGCATGGAAGAGCACTAGTATGCCAGTGACTCAGCCCCTGTTATAGGGTTAGAGGCAGAGAATCCCAATGGAGAGAGGGGAACCTGCCAGGCAGAGACAGCAAGGGCGGTTCGTTGCTCCAGTGCTTTTCCGTTCATCTTCACACTCCTGGGCCAGACTACACTTAATCATAGGACCTACTGAAGAGATGAGTCTTCAATAAAGACTTAAAGGTTGAGACCGAGTCTGCGTCTCTCACATGGGTAGGCAGACCATTTACAGGGAGTACCAGTACCAGATCACTGTGGAGATATATACAGGGAGTACCAGGTACCAGTGTCACATGTGCAGGGCTCTGCACACGAAGGCAGGATAAAGTGACTAGGCATCAGAATAAAGAACAGTGGCGGCAGGATATTTTTAGTGTGAAAGTGTGTCAAATCAAAAAATGTCTTTGTCACATGTGCCGAATACAACAGGTGTAGACCTTTCCGTGAAATACTTACTTACAAGCCCTTAACCAACAATGCAGTTAATAAAAAAAAAAAAAAAGGTATTTAATAAAAAAACAAACAAGTATTTACAAAAATTTACTGAAGTAATATAGAAAACAATTAAGGAGCAACAATAGAGTTGCCGGGCTATATACAGGGGGTGCCGGTACGGAGCCAATGTGCGGGGGCACCGGTTAGTCCAGGTAATATGTACATGTAGGGAGAGGGAAAGTGATCTACACATAGATAATAACACAGTAGCAGCAATGTAGAAGGGCGGGGCAATGCAAGTAGTCCGGTTAGCCATTTGATTAGCAGGAGTCTTATTGCTTGGGGGTAGAAGCTGTTAAGAAGCCTTTTTTTACCTAGACTTCGGCGCTCCGGTACCGCTAGTCTGTGAGTATGGTGAATGGAGTCTTTGGTAAATTTTAGGGCTTTCCTCTGACAACGTCTGGTATAGAGGTCCTGGATGGCAGGAAGCTTGGCCCCAGGCAGTGACGCAACCAGTCAGGATGCTCTCGATGGTGCAGCTGTAGAACGTTTTGAGGATCTGAGGACCCATGCCAAATCTTTTCTGTGTGTGTGTGTGTATACTAAACATTAAAAGCACCTGCTCTGTCCATGAGACTGTCCAGGTGAAAGCTATGTTACCTTATTGATGTCACTTGTTAAATCCACTTCAATCAGTGTTGATGAAAGGGAGGAGACGGGTTTAAAGAAGAATTTTTAACTTCAATGGGCTAGGTGGGACGTGACCGTCCCACCTGCGGGGGACACTATTCAACAGCCAGTGAAATAGCATGGCCCGAAATACAAAACAGCAAAACCAATTTCATTTTCTCAAACAATCAACTATTTTACACCATTTCAAAGATAAACTTCTCATTAATCTAACCACATTGTCCGATTTCAAAAAGGCTTTACAGCGAAAGCATAAAATTGGATTATGTTAGGACATAAACTTCACAAGAAAAACCACACAGCCATTTTCCAAGCAAGGACATTCATCACAAAAACAAAGAATACAGCTAAAATATTCACTAACCTTTGATCTTCATCAGATGGCACTCATAGGACTTCATGTTACACAATACATGTATGTTTTGCTCGATAAAGTTCATATTTATATTTTAAAAAAAAACATTTTTACATTGGCGCGTGATGTTCAGAAAATGTATTCCCACAAACTTCCGGTGAATGTGCACATCAATTTACAAAAATACTCATCATAAACGTTGATAAAATTTACAACAGTTATTGAAAGAATTATAGATGTACTTCTCCTTAATGCAACCGCTGTGTCAGATTTTAAAATAGCTTTACGGAGAAAGCACATTTTTCAATATTCTGAGTACATAGCTCGCCATCAAAGCAAGCTATACAGATACCCGCCAAGTTCTGGGGTCAACTAAACTCAGAATTAGTATTATAAATATTCTCTTACCTTTGCTGATCTTCGTCAGAATGCACTCCCGGGACTCCTACTTCCACAAGAAATGTTCTTTTTGTTCAAAATACTCCATATTTATGTCCAAATACCTCCGTTTTGTTCGTGCGTTCAGATCACTATCCAAAGGCATAACGCGCGAGTGTAAATCCAGACACGAAAAGTCAAATAGTTCCATTACCGTTTGTAGAAACATGTCAAACGTTGTTTACAATCAATCCTTAGGGTCTTTTTAACATAAAACGTTGATAATATTCCAACCGGACAATAGCGTATTCATTACAGAGGAAAAAGGAGGGGCACGCTGGCGGGCTCGCGCATCACCAAGTCCTTTGTCCCCAGGGAGTCCACTCATTGACTGAGCTCCTATTTTCTGCCCAGTAACAGGAGAAGGATGAAACACCATTTTTAAAGGCTGTTGACAGCCAATGGAAGCCTTAGGAAGTGCAACGTGACCCCACAGACACTGTAGTTTCGATAGGGATTCGAAAAAACTACAATTCTCAGATTTCCCACTTCCTGGTTGGATTTTTCTCAGGTTTTTGCCTGCCATATGAGTTCTGTTATACTCACAGACATCATTCAAACAGTTTTAGAAACTTCAGAGTGTTTTCTATCCAAATCTACTGATAATATGCACATATTTGACTCTGGGCCCAAGTATTAGGCAGTTTACTCTGGGCATGCTTTTCATCCGAAAATGAAAATACTGCCCCCTATACCTTAAGTTAAGCCTTGAGACAATTGAGACATGGATTGTGAATGTGTCCTTCAGAGCGTGAATGGGTGAGGACAAAATATCTAATTTCCTTTTAAACGGGGTATAGCAGTAGGTGCCAGGCGCACCGGTTTGTGTCAAGAATTGCAACGCTGCTGGGTTTTTCACACTCAGCAGTTTCCCGTGTGTATCAAGAATGGTCGACCACCCACAGGACATTCAGCCAGCATGACACAACAGTGGGAAGCATTGGAGTCAAAATGGGCCAGCATCCCTGTGGAACGCTTTTGACACCTTGTAGATTTCATGCTTCGAGAAATTGAGGCTGTTCTAAGGGCGTATACTCAATGGATATAGTCTTGAGTGTGCGTATTCCGTGTAACTATTTAGCAGTCTTATGGCTTGGGGATAGAAGCCGTCTCAGAGCCTGTTGGTTTGAGAGCCGGTGCTCCGGTACTGTTTGATGGACAGTAGCAAAATGAACAGTCTTGGTTGGCTGAAGTCTTCGGCTATTTTTTTAGGCCTTCCTCTGACACTGCCTCATAGATGTCCTCGGTGGCAGGGAGCTCCGCCCCAGTGATGTACAGGGCCGTCCGCACCACCCTCTGTAGCGCTTTGCAGTCGAGGGCGGTGCATTTGCCATACCAAACAGTGATGCCGTCAGACAAGATGCTCTTGATGGTGCAGCTGTTGACTTTGAGGATCTGAGGGCCCGTGACAAATCTTTTCAGCCTCCTTAAGGGGGAAGAGGTGCTGTTGTGCCCTCTTCAGAACATTGCGTGTTTGTTTGGACCATGTTAAGTCCTTAGGGATGTGGACGCCAAGGAACTTGAAGCTCTCGACCTGCTCCACTACAGCCCTGCTGATGTGAATGGGGAAGTGCTCTCCCCTCTTTCACCTGTAGTCTTCGATCAGCTCCTTGGTCTTACTGACATTGAGGGAGAGGTTGTTCTCCTGTCACCACACTGCCAAGTATCTGACCTCCACCCTGTAGGCAGTCTCATCACCGTAGGTGATCAGGTCTACCACCGACAGCTAACTTGATGGTGTTGGAGTCATGCTTGGCCACGCAGTCTTGGGTGAACGGTGAGTACAGGAGGGGACTAGGCACACTCCCCTGAGGGGCCCCCGTGTTGAAGGTCAGCGTGGCGGTGGTGTTGTTGCCTACCCTCGTCACCTCGGGCCCGGCCTGTTGGGAAGTCCAGGATCCAGTTGCAGAGGGAGGTGTTCAGTCCCGAGCTTGGTGATGAGCTTATGGGGGACTATGGTGTTAAACGCTGAGCTGTAGTCGATGAACAGCATTCTCACATTTATTTCTCGTCTTGTCCGGGTGGGAGATGGCAGTGTGAAATGCAATGAGATTGCGTCATTTCTGGACCCATTGGGGCGGAATGCAAATTGGAGTGGGTCTGGGATGTTGTGTGTCATGACCAGCACTTCAAAATTACAGATGTGAGTGCTACAGGGAGATAGTCATTCCTAGGCAGGTCTAACTTGGAGCTCTTGGGAACAGGGACAATGGTGGTCAGCTTGAAACATGTTGGGATTACTGACTGGGTCAAGGCGAGGTAAAAAATGTCTGAGGAGACAGACAGATGGGTACAGTACTAGACCAGGATAATTAGTTGTCCTCATCACTATGGAATGGCAGTAATGATCTCATTAAATAACTGTTTATGCACTCACTGTTCCTAATTGCAATCAAACTAATGTAACGTGTGTCTCGTCTTTCCAGGTGAGGCCACTGCAGTTGTGTCCTTATTTCAATACTGGATCACAGACATCCTGCCCCTGCAGAGACAGGAAGACAGGCCAACCAACAACACAACCTTCCTAGTCGAACCAACCAACAACACAGCTTAGACTTTCCTAGATGTTCAAGGTTTTAAACAATACTACTGATGGAAAATGTATGTAAATCATACATTGTGTGCCCACAACTGTTTGTGAATACCACTACATACAAACGTTCTTAAAGGATTTTTTTGTTTGAATTTTTGCATTGTATTTTCTGAAAATGTCCCTAATATATCTGCAGAAATAGTGGAATGATAGTGTTTCAAAGTATTACTTACCCACCTTGTTGTGACTGGCTGTGATATTCGACCATTGATTTATCCTGCTGGGCCGGCATCTGTTGTCAAAGGAAAGCTGTTCTGACTTTGCTGTGTTATCTAGTGGAAATCGGATCAAGCAGCCAATGTAGAAATAACTCTTTCATTTTTTGGTCGCTAAAATTGCACTCTCAATTTCAGTTTGAGAGAGAACAAGCACTGAATAGTGTAGGAAATCATTGTACCATCTAAATTGCTGTGAAATGTATTTTCAATAACAGAAAATGTTTTACAGCTGTTTGAAGCTAGTGGACCAAAACAAAGTAAAAGGCTCAAGCGTGAGTTTCTGCCATGTTACGGGTAAATGGATGCGGTGCAGGGGTTTGTTTTGAATGCAGCCTAGTGCGTAGCACAATTTTTTTATTTATTTTTTATTTTTTTAAGGCATTTTTCTTTTCTCTTTTTTTTCCATGTATTTTTTTTTTTTTAATGCACACATGTGAAGCTGTTAATTTGGAGTGGATATGAATGGAAATCAAATCAATTAGTGTCTGCGTATTAAAACGATTTCTCTTTTATTTTTTATTGTGCACCTGATATACAGTAAGACATTACACCCTAATGACTTATTTTAAATGAAGAGGCTGTTGGATCGTTCTACCTTCCATGAGTAAGTGTGATAATGCCACTATTGAGCTACTGTTAGTTGTTTCATATGATAGCATGGATACCTAATTAGGAGTAGCATCACACTCAGCGTCCTCCTTCCAAATGATGTGAGACATATGCCAAATCTGACCCAATTGTTGGTTTGTTGACATGACATTTGGACCAACTTAATAGCTCACCAATTACTGTACAATGTAGTCTTCACAATGCATTTTCAATGAGGTCAGAACATGCACCTTTTGACTAAACTAACTTGGCGACAATTTACTTCACTAATCAAGTCAAGGTACACGTACGACGTCCGAACTAAGTTTTGGAAGGGAGATATTCTTCAGCATGTTATAGGTTTAGGGCCAGGTGGGTTTTTTTTTTTTCTTGCTCATCAGACCTGACCAGGAGAACTCTGAGCCCTAGCAACAGGCTATTGTTGCTGTTCAGATCATAGGAAAAATTTCTGGCCCTTGGGACAAAGACCTGTTTAGACATTGGTAGTCACCCTATATCTACATGTGTACAGTCTCCATCCACGCACAGGTTGCATTCTCCTGCATGCATCAATCAATGGTTTTGTGCCGTAGAGCACCAGATTTCTATTACATAATTTGGTTAGCTGATACGTAAAATACCTATCCAGGCGTTTTAAGATCTGGCATGCGTCAGCAATGCCTGGGCAGAGGAACGCGCCCACAATGTTACTGCCATTCTGTTTGTGAGTGTTCAGTTGATAATCACATACTCTCCCAGAGCCAACAGATTATCCACTGACATCACAGCATCTGACTTTAGCACTGAGCATTCTAATCTAGAATTCATTTCATTCTAGATGCTGATTTAGAAATGAGTGTCTTTATGAGATCAGCCATAGTCCTGGCTGGATCAGTAACTAGCTACCATAGCAGTCGTGAACCATTAACACAAGGGCCACCATCTGTGGCCCCTATTCATAAGAGGCCAATTCTGGAGTCATTAGCCAGAGGGGATGATGAGGTCAAACACTACATTCCCATCATGCTGTAACAGTGAGTGTTAGCAGCATACCATTAGCACTTTGCCTGGTGGTGCTGCTAAAATTCACTGGTTTATTCAGCCTTGGCATCTTTTTGAGGATGTGACATGGATAGGCTATCACGTACCCTCTTAAGTCTTGTTAGACTTTTACGAGTTACAAGCAACTTAGATTCATAGATGTCATTGTAATGTAACGTGAATGTCCATTCAGAGGAGCATTTTTTTCAGGTCAGTTGTTTTTAATGCCCGTCTCACAAGAATGCCTCAGAACTCACTCACTGCTTTGCGACATTCCGTAACAGTCGTGCATACCATGACATCTCCCCCTTTAACTTTTACACATTTTCTTTTTAATGCCTACAAATTATGGTAACCATAATGAAAACTGTACTTCAGAATAGCGATTAAACAGTAACAATGTTACTGTAAAGGTTTTGAAAGCACAATAAAGCAACGCAACATTTCTTTTTTATCACCACATTCCACTGAAGTCTATTGACCTGTAGTGTCTCATTTCAATGCCTCTTTGCTTCTATAGTTGTTCTTTACAGGTCCTGTCTGACAACTGGTTTGCTAACCCTACCAGACCTGGTACAGTAACAGTCCTTGACCAGCAGCCTGTGTGTGGTCATTCGAGGTAGGTGGAACAGTCACTGTTTTCTCTTCTTTCAGGAGAGGCAGTGCCTTAGAGCGTTGGGCCAGTAACTGAAAGGTTGCTGGATTGAATCCCCGAGCTGACAAGATAAAATCTGTCGTTCTGCCCCTGAGCAAGGCAGTTAACCCACTGTTCCCCGGGCGCCGAAGACGTGGATGTCGATTATGGCAGCCCCCCGCACCTCTGATTCAGAGGGGTTGGGTTAAATGCGGAAGACACATTTCAGTTGTACAACTGACTAGGTATCCCCCTTTTCCTAGCCTTTAGTTGGGTTATGCACTTCTGGAGGTGGTGACGGTTACGTCATAGTGTTCCTCCTTTCTGAATCTCGTTGACGTAAGACCTGGATGTCGTGCTTTCACCTGGTACCGCTGCAGGTGTCATCCACTCCTTTTGGTGATCGGGCTTGCTGAGCAAGGTTTCTCCCAGCAGTAGCAACTGTAATGGTCTCGCTCCGTGACGTTAGTTGTAGTAGAAGGCTTGTTTCCTCTTTTCTGCTTCATCCTTTAACCTGATGTGGTTTTTTTTGTTAGGTCACTTAGGTTGCAGGTTTCTCTCCAAGGTTGGGAGTGTAGTTCAGATTTTTCTACCCATAAGGACCTCTGCTGGGTTCGCTTCTGTTATGCATGGGGTAGACCTGTAGCACTTGAGCGCAACCAGCTGGTCTTCTTCAGAATCCTCTTCAAGGTCTGCACTGCCTTTTCTGCGTGACCGTTACCCTGAGGGCTGTGCGGGCTGGAAGTAATGTGCTTAAAGTCAAGCTGCTTTGCCATTTCCTGGAACTCGGACCTATAGAATTGAGGCCCATTTATCACTAATGACCTCATCTGCAATACCATACCTTGTGAAGGTTCCATTCAGCTTCAGGGGTGACCTGTGTGCTTGTGGTTGTATGCGTGTGTAGTATCTCGATGAACCTTGAGTAATAGTCTATGAAATGTTTTTTTTTTTTTTTTGTTATGCTTACATGGGTCCAAAGCAATTATTTTCCATGGCCTGTCAGGGAGCGGCGTTGAGATTAGTCTCCTTTTGCTGTGCCATTCTAAGCTCACAAGACTGACATGACAGCCTTTTTATTTATCTCTGAGATCCCCGGCCACCATACTGAGGCGTTGGCCTTCTCTGCATTTAGTCAGACCTTGATGTCCATCGTGTATAATGGACATGTCTGCCCTCTGTCTGGTACTAGAATGCATTTTCCCCATGTGACTATACCATTGTACTCTGACAGTTCACTTTTCACTGGGAAAAACTGACCGTGACTGGGGTTTTACTCACATGTTCAAGCCAGCCTTACCTGAAGTACTTGATCACTGTCTATAGTTTATCTGCTGCAGTGGCAACTCTGATGCTCTTCATTGTTGTCTGTGTATCAGGTATGTCGTTGATTACGGCTGTGATGCAACACTCCACGTCCGTGTGTGTGTGTCTCTCCTTTTCTGTGCGTATCAACTTGAGACTCCTTGATACAGTGTCTGCCACAACCAAGGCTTTGTCTTGTGAGTACTCCCACTGTGGGTTTGAACCTCATAAGCCGCATGTGTAGTCTCTGGCACCGTAAAGCCACATTATCCACGTTTTTTTTCTGTTCATTAGTGGGGCCAAGGGCTTGTGGTCTGTCAGTAACTTGAAGTCCTCCAGGCCGTACAGGTATTTCTTGATCTTCTCACACTCGCCAGACACTCCTTTTCGATCTGTGCGTATCTGGTTTCTGCCTTGGTGAGCCGCCTGGAGCAGTACGCCACTGGCTTCCAGTCCTCTCCATGGAGCTGTAGTGTTACACCACCAAGCCCAAAGTTGCTTGCATCTGCTGAGACTGCGGTGGCTCTGTTGCTGTCATAGAACGTCAGGACAGGGGAAGTCGTCAGGAGTTCTTTGAGGCGCTGGTCCCATGTCCATGCTGTCTTTGACTTGCAGTGGTGGACCCACTGTGGAAAGGTTGGGGATGGTTACCTAGGGAAGTATATTTCAAGAACTCTCCTCAGCTCCTGCATGTTCTCTGGTGGGGAAAGCTGCCTGTTGGCCTCCACTTTCTCTGGATAAGGCCTGACTCCTGAGGGGTCGATGAGGTGTCCCACTAATTGTAGCTGTGTTTGCCTGTGGGGACACTTTCCTCTTTTCAACTTTAGTCCGGTTGACCCTGATCTTCTGCAGGACTCTTTAGTTGCTTGTCGTGCTCCTCCAGGACACCTACAGCACCTAATGTCACAGGAAGGCCAAAAATATCATTATTTTATTTATTTAACCTTTGTTTAACTAGGCAAGTCAGTTTAAGAACAAGTTCTTATTTACAATGACGGCTTGTCCCGGCCAAACCCGGACAACGCAGGGCCAATTGTGTGCCGCCCTATGGGACTCCCAATCATGGCCGGATGTGATGCAGCCTGGATTCGAACCAGGGACTGCAGTGACGCCTCTTGCACTGATATGCAGTGCATTAGTCTGCTGCGGCATTCGGGAGCCCTAAAATCAAGGAAAACAACCAACCGAGCCACTGCCTGTTCACCACACTATCATCCAGAAGGCGAGGTCTATACAGATGCATCAAAGCTGGGACCGAGAGACTGAAAAACAGCTTCTATCTCAAGGCCATCAGACTGTTAAATAGCCATCATTAGGCGGCTTCCACCCGGTTACGTAACCCTGCACTTTAGAGGCTGCTGACCTAAACACACAGACTTGAAATCAAGTGAAATGAAAAAAAAAATATGTTAAAAAAAAATATATATATATATATATATATGGAAAAGTGGTGCATGCTATGAAGCCCCTAAAGGACATCTGGTGCAACCAATTACCTTCAGAAGTCACATAATTCGTAAAGTCCACCTGTGTGCAATCTGTCACATGATCTCAGTATATATATACCTGTTCTGAAAGGCCCCAGAGTCTGCAACACCACTAAGCAAGGGGAACCAACAAGCAAGCGGCACCATGAAGACCAAGGAGCTCTCAAAACATGTCAGGGACAAAGTTGTGGAGAAGTACAGATCAGGGTTGGGTTATAAAAAATATCTGAAACTTTGAACACCCCACGGAACACCATTAAATCCATTATTAAACAATTGAAAGAATATGGCACCACAACAAACCTGCCAAGAGAGGGCTGCCCACCAAAACTCACAGACCAGGCAAGGAGGGCATTAATCAGAGAGGCAACAAAGAGACCAAAGTTAACCCTGAAGGAGCTGCAAAGCTCCACAGCGGAGATTGGACTATCTGTCCATAGGACCACTTTAAGCCCTACACTCCACAGAGCTGGGCTTTACGGAAGAGTGGCCAGAAAAAAAGCCATTGCTTAAAGAAACAAATAAGCAATCACGTTTGGTGTTCGCCAAAAGGCATGTGGGAGACTCCCCAAACATATGGAAGAAGGTACTCTGGTCAGATGAGACTAAAATTGAGCTTTTTGGCCATCAAGGAAAACGCTATGTCTGGCGCAAACCCAACACCTCTCATCACCCCGAGAACACCATCCCCCACAGTGAAGCATGGTGGTGGATGTTTTTCATCGGCAGGGACTGGGAAACTGGTCAGAATTGAAGGAATGATGGATGGCGCTAAATACATGGAAATGTATTGAGGGGAAACCTGTTTTCAGTCTTCTAGAGATTTGAGACTGAGATGGAGGTTCACCTTCCAGCAGGACAATGACCCTAAGCGTACTACTAAAGCAACACTCGAGTGGTTTAAGGGGAAATATTTAAATGTCTTGGAATGGCCTAGTCAAAGCCCAGTCCTCAATCCAATTGAGAATCTGTGGTATGACTTAAAGATTGCTGTACACCAGCGGAACCCATCCAACTTGAAGGAGCTGGAGCAGTTTTGCCTTGAATGAGCAAAAATCCCAGTGGCTAGATGTGCCAAGCTTATAGAGACATACCTCAAGAGACTTGCAGCTGTAATTGCTGCAAAAGGTGGCTCTACAAAGTATTGACTTTGGGGGATGAATAGTTTTGCACGCTCAAGTTTTGTTTTTTTGTCTTATTTCTTGTTTGTTTCTCAAGAATAATTATTTTGCATCTTCAAAGTGGTAGGCATGTTGTGTAAGTCAAATGATACAAACCCCCCAAAAATCTATTTTAATTCCAGGTTGCAAGGCAACAAAATATGAAAAATGCCAAGGGGGGTGAATACTTTCACAAGGCACTGTATATACTGTATTCTATTCTACTGTATTTTAGGCTATGCCGCGCCGACATTGCTCATCCTGATATTTATATATTCCTTCCATTATTTTACTTTAGATTTGTGTGCATTGTGAATTGTTAGATACTACTGCACTGTTGGAGCTAGAAACACGAGCATTTTGCTACACCCGCAATAACGTGTATGTGACCATTAAAATTTGATTTGATATACCAAAATGTCATCCATAAAAATTGCGATGTCTGCGTAATTTTCTCCTGGGAGTGCTCGAGATTCCAAACGGCAGGCAGGGTATTTGCTAGAGCCCACTTGAGACATCAAATTGTGAGTATACTTTGATTCCGCTCAGCTTTGTGAGTATCTCTTCCGAGGTGGGTAGGATGAACCATTCTCTTTTCACCTCTTAATTAAGCTTTTTCAAAGCCACACATATATACTCAACCATTTTTCTTCAGGGCAGGCACCATGGGTGCATGGGAGCTTTCAGAGCATTGTGACTGCTGCGAATAAAGGGCTCTGATAAATGTCTCTTCCTTTTCCCCAGGTAGCTGTATTCTTCAATCAGAATATGTTTTTTCCCCACAAAAGAGATTTATTACAGACCGAAATACTCCTCAGTTTCATCAGCTGTCCGGGTGGCTGGTCTCAGACGATCCCGTAGGTGAAGAAGCCGGATGTGGAGGTCCTGAGCTGGTGTGGTTACACGCTGTCTGCGGTTGTGAGGCCAGTTGGACGTACTGCCAAACCGCCTGCAACGTCATCTTAGAGAATTTATGATAGAGAAATTAACATAAATTCTCTGGCAACAGCTCTGGTAGACATGCCTGCAGTCAGCATACCAATTGCACACTTCCTCAAAACTTGAGACAATTGTGGCATTATGTTGATTGACAAAACTGCATATTTTATTGTCCCCAGTACAAGGTACACCTTTGTAATGATCATGCTGTTTAATCAGCTTGATATGCCACACCTGCCATGTGGATAGATTATCTTGGCAAAGGAGAAATGCTCATAAACAGATGTAAACACATTTTTGTGCAGAATTTGAGAGAAATAAGCTTTTTGTGCATAGGAACATTTCTGGGATAATGTATTTCAGCTCATGAAACATGGGACCAACACTTTACATGTTATTTTTGTTCAGTATATTTCCACATGACAATATCAAAGTCTGCTTTCTCATTCTCTGATGCAAAGGTGAACAATTTGAAAACGTTCTCTGCCTTGCTGCCCATGTCATGTATGAGGGAACTGACTTGCACATCGCTATCTTCCTGATCCAACTTGGTCGTCATTCTGAACCCCATAAAATGTTTCCATTCCGTTAAAGTTTTGCGGCGCTTCAAACTTCGCCATAGTCCATTGTCTTAGTAGGATGTTAGCCTGTAACGCACATCTGACACATGTAATATAATGTCAATGTCCAGTCAGGAGTATCTTTCTAGGTAAGTTGTTTTTAATGCACGTCTCACAAGAATGCCTCAACTCTCCCTGTCCACTGATGATGTTATCAACCGAACAACCTTATTATTAATATTCTTCTGAGCTGGCGACCACCCCCTGGCAAGTATGGACCCAACCACACAAAGGGATATTAAACCTCAAGGAAGGTACTGACTTAGCAAAAAGAGAGACACTGCTGCAAACATAATCAGAAAAACATCCAGGTCGGCCGATTTGGGTCTGTTGGAGGTTTCAACTAACGATACTTGCTCTACCCTTGGGAAGGGGAGAGCAGTTAACCAACTGGTGTCGATATGGCCTAATGCTCACCTTATTGGAGGTAGCCTACCATTTAGTATGCTTGACCATATAGCGTTACTTCTAACCATGTATTACTACTACTGTACAGCTACTATGTATGCTGTGTTTACATACTTGATCTCAGCAATGTGACTTCTCATCTGGCTCTCTAGTGATTGACTTTTCTCCCTGTTGATGACCTTGTGTATAATCCCCTCTCCTCCCTGTCTGTTTACTCCTAGGTCATTGTCTCTGTGCCAGAAACTCCCATAATCCACTCACACACACCACCTGTGTTCTATACTGTACTGTAGTTGTGTAAAGAGGAGAGGTTATATAAGAGCTTCAGAGGCTGACACACACCAGGTTGACAACAGCAGGTCCACACATCCAGGTCCTCTGACGAGCCCTCTTACAGTGGGTTCCTCACTGGAGAGAAAGAGAGTCTAGGAAGACTGAGGAAACAGTTTGAGAGGAACTGACCAGTAGAGCTGTATTTTCACTATCAGTCTCTAAGCAAAATTTGAAACCCTGGAGAACCACAGCAAGATGTTTTTCAGACTCCCAAGACTAACTCCTGGATACCTACGGTATCTACAGGTGAGTGGCCAGTGATGTGTACAAAATTGTACTGTTTAGTCTTGTCCTTTTTTTGCTTGTCTTTTTAGACGAATCTTATGAGTACACAAAGTACTGAATGTTTTGCTGTGTCATTCCTTACTCTAAGGGGATTAGTGGTGTTTAAACTGTCTGGTACCTCAAGTAGCTCAGGTCCAAATTAGTCCTCTTCTGGCTGAGTCACTGGAAACAGTATGTCCTCAACACTGAGGCAGTGGATTCTGCTTTGTTTCGCCTAGTCTGGCCTTGATTGAGGACCTTTCAAACATAAATGCCCTGCAATATCTGCTGATGTTCTAGTATAGATGACTTGGTCCTTGGCATTCTGTGGCTTTAGGAGTCTCTAGGGAGTTCCTGGGACGTAAACAATTGGAATGAACTTGAGATAGTGTATTGCTTGTAGTTGTGAATGGATGGACAGGTACTGCACGGCTTCCAGGTTAATGCCCGTTGGCCAGAGATTGCTTTACTGAGCCTAATGTTATAATTTATTACTAACCTATTGCACCTTGTAGTAGGGCAGTTTGTCTGAAATGGTTTTATGTTTAGGTCCTTGTAAGAAAGTGCAGCGGCCTTGTTAATTTGTTAGACCATAGGGCAGTTTGTGTGTCTGTTTCTATCCAACCACTAACACCAGTGGCCAGCTTGTTAAGATTGCCGTTCCCCTTTCTATTCAAACTTGAGCGTCTGCAGGCTATGAATGACCGAGAACCCCGTGGCGTTGCAATGTGTGATAGACCACAGTGCAGTTTACACTTCTACTTGCATAAATAGAAGTATATATTCTCTGTGTTATCAGCTGCAAGTTTGAGGAAGTCTTTTGTTTTAGCTCACAACTTTATTGGACTTATTTAGTGGTGTTTACTGCTAGCTAGTGAGGGAAAAATCCATGACATGGTTTGTTGAATTATGATTACAAATAACTCTGAGGGAGCATCAGGACGGGCTGCTTAACAGCCTGAGTCCCAGCCCCATTATAGCTGGGGGATCTATTATTTCCTCTTCTCTGCTCTTTATTATTGTCTAGGGGCCTGCGAGGAAATTGTCCATCTCGCAAAATAACAGAGCCTTTGCTTGTCACAGACTGTAATTTGGCAAATGGGGCAAAATGGGTTTTTAATCTCTTCACTTGGAGTGTGGGGGTGAAAGGGGCATAATGTGGCTGACTTAATACTTTGGGAAATTGGGAATTTTGTCGTAAGAGACTGGGAGGTTTTATGTTTTTTGAGTTATGTTCTGTTTATGTGACTGAAGGCCACTACATCCCCCCTATCTATCAGTATATAGCACAATGCACAGTACATTGGTCAGTGTCGTAGTCTCAGTGGTTAGCATTGAGTCCGTTTAGAAAGCCTATTATGATTATCCTATGGATGCCAATGCCATGCCATCTCCCAGACCATTATTCATGAATAAGAAAGCTTTCCCCTTTAACCACATCATGTCATGTTGCTTTGTCTCCCCATCAGACCCAGGCTAGGGCGAGTGAGACCCAGCGAGCTGGGGACCTGCCCCGTCTGGCCATGCTCCTGGGGGCCTTGGGGATCGGGGTGTGTGGCTACAGCTCCAGGCAGCTGGCACTGCACCACCGGCCCTCTGCCCGCGTGCTGACCTGGATGGACGTTGGGAGCACCCCGGTGAAGGGGAGAGCCCCTTCCTTCATGGACCTGTCTCAAAGCCACAGCATCTGTCAGGACATCCCAGGTCCAGCATTCGCTGGGCAGAAAGTGCCTTAAAACAACCACCAAATCTAGAGTGCATGTTTTAATCCCTCAGTATGCAGCACCTAGCAACGTATGGTGGAGCTTTACTCCACTGTGCTAGCACTTCAGTGTTAACACACGTTTAACCCTAACCCAGAGATCCATAATCTGATAATCAATAATTACTAGCCACACCTGTGTGAGATTCTGCATTGACATGCAGTATAGGAGCTGCTATACCAGGTTATGGATTTAAAATTGCTGATTGGATGAGTAGTTCAACTTGTTGCCACAGTGGGTAGGAAGGTTTAGCTATGGAAGTCTGATTTAGCTACATCCTGTGTGTCTTTTGTGAAGTCATCGTGTTTGGCTCAGCCCCCTGGTACACATATGGTTGGCAACCCCTCGGGCAGGTTGCCATCCATAAGTGTTGGCAGCTCATCCACAGCCAACGACTTCCATTGATTTCAACTGATAAGAACTAGGGGGACCTATCCATCACTAGAGCTTGGCATCCACTGTCAGGTCTGGACTGGAGTGAAAGTCAGGTTTTATTTCACCGTTTCTTCAAACAATAGTGCTACAGTAGTCGTTCTCTCTGAAGGTGTCAATTCTCTTACATATTGATATTGTAATGAGGTACATTGCAAGAAAAGGCTGGACGATTGTTCAGCTACAGTTACTGAAGCATGCTAGTGATGCCTCTGGTTGTATAGAATGATCCAGACTATCTTTATGATGTCTCACTGCCATGCCATGTAAATAATGTAACTGTATCAATACTGCTCATTAGATTATAGCTCTTATTTGATCATGGTTAAAATTATGAGGGAGAGCGAGAGAGAACAAAGCTCCTCATCACTAAACCAATTTCCTCCTGTGGGATTAAACCAGGTGGAACATCCGTGAGCTGGCATGCATTGCTCCAATCTGGTATTAGGGATGAGGACAGGAGACTGGTTCCTGCAGTGCCATGAACAGAGGCTGTGTTCCAAAGTGTTCATATGATATCAGGTATCTTTAACTAGATTGGGAAATGTCCACAGCATCTTTCAGAATGAGAATTTTTCTGTTACTGCTACCAAAGGTCATTATGAATTTCTCAGAGCTAGTGTGAACCACACCTATATTTTCCCCCCAAAGAAGATAGTGAGATGCAAAATGAAACATCCATTGTACAACCACTGGAACCACTAAATGTCGAACCAATGCTTTTGTCTGTAAACAACAGAGGAATGATATTAAGGAGAGCAGGTACAGTAGAGGTCTGAAAAAGCTGATCCCATAATCCTTTTCCACAGCAGCTGAGCCAGTTTCCTGTGTCTGCCAGAATAGATGTTTTTAGCAGGACCAGATTAGCTGTGCTATTAGCTGTGCTAGCCCTGCCACTGCATTTTAGGTCGCTACAAATGGCCCTAATCCACTCAGCAGATGTGCTAATTGGCTGAGCTGGCACCAAAGAGCGACTGGCAGTTCCCTCAACTCATGACAGAGACTGACACTCAAACACTTGTTAATGGACTATCTAATGGTTTTACGCAGAAACATGACACGATGTGTTCACGTTGAGCTCAATTTGGAAACCACTTTTTTGGGAACAGAAAACGAATGTATCCTGTTAGGTCAACCCCTATTTCCTTCAAACTAAAATATTATGTAGTCTGTACCTACTGCATACATGTTGTATGAAATTTGCTTGGGCTTGTAAGGAATTTCTGGGACAAATAAATGTGTTCAATTTTTGGCACGTTTTTCTTTTATCTATATTTGTTTTACAAATGTATGATTCTTTTAAGCTGTTACTATTGTTGACCGCTATTGTTGACTTTTACTATTCTTCAGTCTGTTCTCTACCTGTACATTAGAAAGTCAAAATAACTTTTTTACAGATCGATTGAACAATGTATTATCTATTGTTTAGTCTTATAGAATAATTAATAATGGTCACTGAAACCGCATGTGGGCATTTCCATCAAATGACCCATGACCACCGAAGTAATATTCATAGGAACATATACAATTGGGTGTCAAATAAAAGTTGAGTCTATATTTTTGGGAAATGAAGGCATAAGTAAAGGCTTTGAGTTCTGGATCAACAGATGGAAAATGGGTCTTACCCTTTATTTTTTGGGGTAGATGTTTTGTATCAGAAATACATCAAAACACAATGATGTAATGACCCCTGCCAACTAATACCAACATATATATTTAGTTTTGGAGAAATTGTTTACCTTCTGTAAGTTTAAGAAATATTGCCTTTGGCCTCCCGAGTGGGGCAGTGGTCTGAGGCACTGCATCGCAGTGCTAGAGGAGTCACTACAGACCCGGGTTAGATCCCGGGCTGTATCACAACAGGCCGTGATCGGAAGTCTCAGGGCGGTGCACAATTGGCCCAGCATCTCTGGGTTAGGGGAGGGTTTGGCAGGGGGGAATTTACTTGACTCATTGCACTCCAGTGACTCCTTGTGGCGGGCCGGGCGCCTACAGGCTGACCTTGGTTTTGGAAATTTTAATCAAAAGGAAGAAAGACTGCAGATTCTTCAAAATAACTTTTTATTATAAGATTTGCAAATCTGGAGCTGGTTAACAATCCACTCAACAACAGCGCAGTGTTAAGAGCCCAAAAAACAAGAGTTGAGTCTCAGCCTTTATAGGAAAATACAACCTCTGCCTATGTGGCAGTTTAGCAGGTGTGTGAGATCATGGTGGGAACATTGTGCACAAACAAGTGATGACACCAGTTGTGTTACTCCTTTCTGCTGATAGAATTGTCGCTGATGCTCAAGCTAGCCTCTGTTCTCTTCTTATCTCCACACAGCTGTGCCCTTGAAAGATACGAAAAGAACCGGATGAACCAAAAACTGTGGTCACTCTGAGGCTCTTTGTCTTTGGCCGCGTGACCAAGTTGCTCAGAAAATAGAGGGGAAACACTGGCTTCTTCTTACATGAGAGAAACAGACAGTGGAACTGTACAGGTTTACGGCTCATACATAACAAAGTTTGTAATTTTGCCACCAGACGGTAGTCAGGTGAACAGTGTTTCCTCCAACACATTGGTGCAGCTGGCTTCCGGGTTAAGCAGGCGGGTGTTAAGAAGCGTGGTTTGGCGGGTCATGTTTCGAAGGACGCATGACTCAACCTTCTCCTCCTGAGCCCGTTGGGGAGTTGCAGCAATGAGACCATCGAAAAATGGGGGTAAAATCAGATTTTTAAAATGTGTATATTGCCTTGTAATTCCATTAACAGAAATACATCTTTAACATATTTTCGCATAGTAAAATATAGTACAGTACAATAATGTAAAGTGAAAAGTAGAGTAAAGTATATTGTATTGTACGGCGCTCTGCTGTGCTGCGCTGTGATGTCCAAACTTGTGAAACATGATAACATTAATATCCATAATTATGCTTTTCTTTGAAGTACAGATCAGGACCATGATGTAATTCCGTTACCATAACTATGTTACTGGTTGTAAATACACTTCACTTACTGTAGATCAATAACCAAAATATATGTTTTCATAGCTGACACCCCATTCTTTCTGCAGACATCTTTGAATCTTAATTTGGAGCAGATATGAGAGTTGTTGGAGAATGTGGCAGCTTAAACACCTGAGGGAGATTTTTCTGTAATTTCATTACCTAAATTTGCATCTGCACAATTCTTCCACTGTATTTGTTTTAGGACATCTTTCAATGGAAATTGTTAAAAGTAGTCCTTGTGCATGGTTGTATCAGTGATTTGTTAAACTTTGAAATCAATGATTTTTGTTTGGCATACATTTTAAAGTTAAAAAACTGAGTTAAAATAGAATTCCGTTATCGTGGAATTGCCCATGTAGAATAACATCTTGATGTTGATGTTGACTGATTTATTCCTTCCATACGGTTTCCTGTGGAGGCTAAGGCTCTTTGGCTGTATAATGAAGAATTGGGCATGAAACAGCAATGAGTCATTACTTCTACATCAGCTCTGTTAGCTGTGGTCAACAGAGCAAACACAGTGCCTTCAAAAAGTATTCACACCACTTGGCTTTTTCCACATTTTGTTGTGTTAGTCTGAATTTAAAATTGACTTGAAAATGGTTGTCTAGAAATGATCAACAACCAATTTGACAGAGCTTGAAGACCTTTGAAAAGCTGTAATCACTGCCAAAGTTCCTTCTGCGAAGTATTGACTCGGGTGTGAATACTTACGTAAATTTGATATTTCTGTATCTCATTGTCAATAAATTTGCTAAAATTACTTAAAACGTTTTCACTTTGTCATTATGGGGTATTTATTGTGTGTAGCTGGGTGAGGAAAAAAAATAATATTTTGAATTCAAGATGTAACAACAAAATGTGGAGTAAGTCAAGGAGTATGAATACTTGAAGGCACTGTATTGCTGGTGTATCCCCACCACCACACTATCATCATCCAACTAGGTACCATACATTCTCTTAATGAACCCAAAGGTTGGAATAATGCGCTTTTACGCAGTACTAAATTCCAAATTGATTCAACTCAGTTTTACCAGGGAGAAATTGAGTCATTAATTATATTTAAGGAGGAAAAGTTCACTGTGTGTGACAATATAAAGCCAAGTTTGTGAGTTCTACAACCAAGGAGTGTATTCATAGAGTTGGGTTGTTTTTATTCATTCATATTCTTCATATAGATATATTACGGATATTTGGTTGTTCATTATATTGCGTGACAAAGTATTTTTAAATGTTTTATTTCACCTTTATTTAACCAGGTAGGCCAGTTGAGAACAAGTTCTCATTTACAACTGGGACCTGGCCAAGATAAAGCAAAGCAGTGCGACACAAACAACAACACAGAGTTACACATGGAATAAACAAACGTACAGTCAATAACACAATGGAAAAAAGTCTATATACAGTGTGTGCAAATGGCGTGAGGTAAGGCAATAAATAGGCCATTGTAGCGAAGTAATTACAATTTAGCAAATTAACAGGAGTGATAGATGTGCAGATGATGATGTGCAAGTAGAAACAGTGTGCAAAAAAAGTAAATAAAAACAATATGGGGATGAGGTAGGTAGATTGGATGGGCTATTTACAGATGGGCTATGTAAAGCTGCAGCGATCGGTAAGCTGCTCAGATAGCTGATGTTTAAAGTTATTGAGGGAGATATGTCTCCAACTTCAGTGATTTTTGCAATTCGTTCCAGTTATTGGCAACAGAGAACTGGAAGGAAAGGCGGCCAAAGGAGGTGTTGGCTTTGGGGATGACCAGTGAGATGTGCGTGCTACGGGTGGAGTGCGTCCTTCTGGAGTGCGTGCTACGGGTGGGTGATGTTATCGTTAAGTATGGCTGTTGATACTCTATCAAATCAGTTTGTGAAATCCAGTGGCAAGTTTTGCATGTAAATCTTGGTGGGGAAAACTCCCAATATTATCAATGCATGATAGTTAAATGGATACATGAAACGCATCCTAGCAGGCAATTGTTACATCTATTTTCTATGCAAACGTTCTAAATGTTGACTAAAGAAATCACTGGACAAGTTAATGGAAACTGTAGCTTCTGAAATCAGAATTATGGTTCTGTCGCCATTCAACACACCTGTCCGAATCTCCATCTGTCCAAATTGCAAACCTGAATTGGGAGATTCCAAGGACAGAGTGACTGGAGAGGTTCCATCATTCCAGGGTTTCAAACCACAGGAGGTTGGTGGTACCTTACTTGGGGAGGATGGGCTCGTGGTAATGGCCGGAGCGGAATTCCATTTGCTCTGTTCCATTCTCCCCTCAGCAGCCTCCACTGGTTCAAACCACATAAAAGCTCCTCAAGCTGCTCACAGCATGGGTAGGCAGACCAGAGATGGTATAGAAAGCGAGACATCCCACTCCCTCATTTGTTCTGCCACTCTGGTCTGATTATTGCCCTAGACCTGCGAAGGGGTGTTTTTTTTCTGGTTGTGGAGGGGCGGATGGGGCGAGTGGGGATGGGACAATAAGTAGACCAGAACCATCTGTTCACGCGAGAGAGGGAATGGCCGCTTACACAGACCGGAACCTTGACCATTTTTGTTCAATGGTAAACAGCCTGAGTGAACTATCTTCATTTATCCACCATCTTTGACCAGACCACCATGAGAAATACTTTATGATAGATAACATGGCACTCCTTTTTAGCTTTGTACAAACCATCCTGATCTCGCGAGCTTAGGTTCTGTTTCGTGAGACCAGGATGATTCATACGAGGCTAACTCTTTTTAGGGCCCAAGCCAAGTTGGCGTGGTCTAAACCAAGTTTTTTTTTTTCAAGTTTGTATCATTTTGTCATTTTTATTTTGTCAGGCACTGTAAATAGCCTAATTCCCGTAGAGACCTGGAACTTTCCATATTTTTTTGTGAAATAAACCAATGATGTAGGCCCAGGCTACCGCTGCCTCCATTCCAATGCTTTCAAGCCTCCAAGTCTAATGCTGGGCCAACCTTACAGGCGCAGGCCTACCCCTACAACAGGATTCACCAATATATTTAATTTTATATGATTATACACCTGAAATACTTAATAAGATACCACTAGATCAAAAAGAGGTGACGACTCAAAAGGCTATAACAGAGTTTCAATACCCAGAGGCGCAACATCGCAAGTTTTCCGGGAACGCTTGGGAAGCAGACCAGGTCGGGGTTTTGTGTTTGATAACTCAATAAGAAAAGTGAAAAAAATCTTCCTTCGTTCTTAATTTTCTCGAAATCTAAAGGCACAACCTAGATTCAAGCCAACGTCTTAAGTAGTTGAACATGTCAATTACTCCAGCCTCGTGAAAGTGAAAAACGGACACCTTTTCATCAAAACGACTTTATATTGAAGGGGTGCCTTTGAGTTGACATCTTGTACATGCGCAGTTCGGAGCGTGACGACCGTTAGACCCGTGTCTGCGCATGAGATTTGCTAGCTATCTTCATACTGTACTGTATTCGGCTATAATTCCATCTGGTAGGTTGCATGCCGTAGGACAGCCCAACTATGCTCCCTAGTGGTCAAGGCCAGAATTTAAAAGACATCAGAGAAGAATGGATCAAAGTTAGGCCTGTATAAAGTTGATAAAGATGCATTCAGTTCTGTTATAAAATAATCACATGACATATTGGGTGTTTTCATGAGAGAAATTGGAGTTTATGTCTACTCCACCGAGAACAAGTGGAGTTGGTGCACTTGGCTACTTCGTCCCGACTCTTTCGTTTTGCTCAACACCACCGCATTGACAAAGACGGATCCAATGCGCGGTAGGCTACAGAGGGAAGAAAGGACAACACACGGATTATATTTCCACGAGGAGGAAAATAAATCGATTAAAAAAAGAAATTATTCTGCTTTAAAGGTTGTGTATAGTTACTTTTTTCGCTGAGTAAAAAGTTTGATGCATGCGTCACTGTTTGGAAAGAAAGAACATATCAGCCAACTTCTTTTGAAACTGGTTTTGTGTTTGTAGAACAACAATGTTTGCTTTTGTAATTCCTTGGATAAATAGGTATGTTTCTGAATAGATATTTTTATGGGACGACTTGGGTTGCCCTCCTAGGCTACATTAATTAGGTTAAGGTGCGGTTCTATAAGTGTAGGACTACATGCATGAAACTTCATTCGTTTTTTCAATCCAATTTAAAATCTCGATTAAAGGCCTTCGTGTTCATTTAAAATGTGAGAACAATGCAAACGCCCAAAGCCATTGAGGTTTGAATGATCTCCATCATTAATTTGGTGTGAGTACTGCCAGTGCCTCATGTATTGGCACTCTCCTTTGGACTGATGTTACACACTGACACGATTCGACAACCTAACATAGGATACCAGCACAGATTTCTATTATTATTATTATTATTATTATTACTACTAATGTAAATAGACTTATGTCTAGTGTCTTCTGTAATTAAAATGCATGCACATTTACCATGGATATGATATAGTTTTATCTGTGCTAATGATAAGACGTTGTGGGGTTCTATTCTGTCTCCTGGTATATTCCTCTCACTAAAATGTGTTTTATTTTGTTGTAGGCTTTGATTTACACCACAGGTACTACACCAAATTCAAATGAACATTCAAATGAACATGGCGTAGATTCTAGGGTGTGTAATGTTTAGTCTGGATGCACGATCTCTCTGTTTTACTGATCATTCAATATGCTAGACTAGAGGGTCATGTTCAAATGATTGCTTTACTTGTGAAACAAATTAGCCTTTTTCCATTGCTCTTCTCTAATCATATAAAGTGATTAGAGAAGCACTATCACTGGCTTACCACACACCCTGCAGCCTCTGCAAAAAAATCAACTGCTACATTTTCTCTCAGCCTCATGCCAAAATGTGTAGAATGGCATGATATTAGCTATGTAACTGCACATTTTTCTTTTTGCCCCGTGGCCAAATGTGTATAACTGTTGGAAGTTTATTTTCCCCCCAGACCTTGTGGGGCCCCTCAAATGTGTTACGCCACTGAGTGCTATGTGTATGATTAGAGAAGTGATGACCGATTCATTGGTGCATAATTTCCCTTGTGGAACATGACATAATTGTGCAGTGTCATATTGGAGATGAATCCTACTGATTGTTGTGTGCAGGTCTCCTCTGCAGCCTCTGCTCTGTCCTGACTGAGAGCCACTGGTGTGTTGCCCACTTTCCCACTGCATCATGGGTACCTTCTCCAGCAAGGATGGCCATGGACCCACAGGTACCCTCTGCCCCCCAACAATACACACACACACACCTCACTTAATTAACCTGTCAACCACCCTTGCTGGGCTGAACAAGTCTTTATTGACTTTTCTTACAGAGAACAAAGACAGCATACCTTGAGACTCACATTCATATTTAAGCTTTTAGTCGACGGTGGAAAGACCGAAAGGAGACGGGAGGGGGGATGGACAGAGACTGACATGAATAGAGAGGAGGAATGAGACAAGAAGAGGGGAAGAGACAGGAGATTGGGGATCACAAAGTGTGTGTGTGTGTGTGTAAGCCAGAGGGTAGGAATCTTGGCTTGGCTGGGCTCATTCTCCTCGCGTCCTCTTGTGATTCGTCAGGCTCTGCTGCCCCAGCTGTGATGAATCGGCAGAATTCCCCAGCTCTGCACAAGGGCAACGGCTTAATCATGGCAAGCCTAATGCTGGTGGACACACACACACACTAGCACACTATGGCTTGGAATAGGTGAATAAAAGGCAACGGTGGAAGTGGGGAGTTATGGCCCGGTCACTCTGTATTTGATGTGGATTGATATTTACCTGATCATGATGCATCACTTTCAATACCTTGTTTAGTTGAACTCTATCAGTGATAATATCCATTAAACCTAGAGAAGATCTGTTCAAGCCAAGGACAGAGGAGGACGGGGTCAGTGGTGGTGTAGATCAGCAGCACAGAGCAGAGGAATGTGTCTCCTGATGAGCAATTGCCCATTCATCCTGAATGACAGCCTGGGTATTGTACGGGGTTAATGGTCTGGTTTAGTCATCCTGGCAGCTCTGCATGCCCAACCAGTGACCACTGCACTCAATCTCTCACACTCTCTTTGTCAGTCAGCCTGTCTCTCTGACCATCTGTATGTGTCCCTCACTCACCCTCACACTCGTGCGTCGTTGCTCTTATTCTCTCCAGGGCCCAGCTTGGATTTGTTCCAAACCCCTCCTACTTCTCCAGTGACCTCCACCCTGCCTGCTCTCACTCCGATCACACCCTCTACACCAGGCCAGCCGGCAGCCCCAGTACCAGTCACAGCCCTATCCCCAGCACCAGTCACAGCCCTATCCCCAGCACCAGTCACAGCCCTATCCCCAGCACCAGTCACAGCCCTATCCCCAGTACCAGTCACAGCCCTATCCCCAGCACCAGTCACAGCCCTATCCCCAGCACCAGTCACAGCCCTGTCCCCAGCACCAGTCACAGCCCTATCCCCAGTACCAGTCACAGCCCTATCCCCAGTACCAGTCACAGCCCTATCCCCAGCACCAGTCACAGCCCTAGCCCCAACTCCAGGCCCAGCACCAGTCACAGCCATAGCCCCAGCTCCAGGCCCAGCACCAGTTACAGCCCTAGCCCCAGCCCTAAGTGGGAAGAGACTCCTGCCCGTCAGCCCAGGCTACTCTGTGATTGGTCCTGGGTTTATCTCCCTGCAAGGAAGGACAGGAAGTAATGAAGCAGTGCCTAAAGGGCGGGTTGTGATGGGGTGTAATGGAGGCCCCATCAGGTCTAGTCCCAGGATCCCTGTACCTCAGGGGAAGAGCTCATCGATGAGCCCCACCAAGACTCCTTCATCCCTGGGTAGCTCCCTGTCCTCGGCCAGCCCGATTAGCCTGGTCAGCCCCTCGGAGCAGAGCAAGAAGGACAGTGGGCTGAGCCTGACCACGCTGGAGCACCATGGGGCTGCAGACAACCAGGGTGAGATTGAGAGGCTGGTGGAGGAGTGTAGGACAGCACTGGGTCTCAGTCCCAGTCAGTATGCAACACTAAACAGCGCAGGTAAGAGCAGCACATCATGTACATAAACATTACCACTCCCTCTTTATAGCAATGCCTAAAATAATCCCCCATTATGAAATGCATGATGTCATACCTCTGAATAATATGAATAACTACTACCAAATGCATCTTTCTGTCCTCCCCCCTCTCTCGCGCTTACTCTCTTTCTTCTTTTTCTCCCTCCCCTCCCTCTGTCAGATGTGTTGAAGCATCTGCTAGTGGAGCGCCAGGAGTTGACCGCTGAGGTCCAGAGTCTGCGGGAGACCATGCAGGTGAGAAACACCAACAAGACATCCCAATAAAAACTAAACTGACCTCAGGACAGGAGATGGCTGATTTTACATAATGTAACCCTTCAGCTTCAGTCTAGTTCCAGATCTGATTTAGCCAATTCTTCTGACTATTGTTGTCATGCCATGTAGCACATTTGGTATAATAACAAAGGAGCACTGTAGAGAACAGTTGGCTACAACACAAACAGATCTGGAGTGAGGCTCATCATGGCTACAAATTTAGACAGTAGAACATGACAGATTATTTTCCTATTCATCTAAGTACTGAAGCCCAGGTGTGTTTTTAGGTTGGGGAAACTACCTTCAGTTTTAATCAAATCAAATTGTATTAGTCACATGCGCTGAATACAACAGGTGCAGACCTTACAGTGAAATGCATACTTACTAGCCCCTAACCAACAATGCAGTTAAAAAAAAATATGGATAGGAATAAAAGTAACAAGTAATTAAAGAGCAGCAGTAAAATAACAATAGCGAGACTATATACAGGGGGGTACCGGTACAGAGTCAATATGTGGGGGCACCAGTTAGTTGAGGTAATATGTACATGTAGGTAGAGTTATTAAAGTGACTTTACATAGATGATAACAACAGAGAGTAGCAGCGGTGTAAAAGGGGGGGGGGGGGGGGGGGGGGAGGCAATGCAAACAGTCTGGGTAGCCAATTGGTTAGGTGTTCAGGAGTCTTATGGCTTGGGGGTAGAAGCTGTTTAGAAGCCTCTTGGACCTAGACCGCTTGCCGTGCGCTAGTAGAGAGAACAGTCTATGACTAGGGTCTTTAGGGCTTTCCTCTGACATCGCCTGGTATAGAGGTCCTGGATGGCAGGAAGCTTGGCCCCAGAGATGAACTGGGCCATTCGCACTACCCTCTGAAGTGCCTTGTGGTCAGAGGCTGAGCAGTTGCCATACCAGGCAGTGATGCAACCAGTCAGGATGCTCTCGATGGTGCAGCTGTAGAACCTTTTGAGGAACTGAGGACCCATGTCAAATCTTTTCAGTCTCCTGAGGGGGAATAGGTTTTGTTGTGCCCTCTTCACGACTGTCTTGGTGTGCTTGGACCATGTTAGTTTGTTGGTGATGTGGACACCAAGGAACTTGAAGCTCTCAAACCTGCTCCACTGCAGCCCTGTCAATGAGAATGGGGGTGTGGATAAGTTTAGAAATGTAAACAGGAAATGACACCACCCTGAGGCAGCGGTCAGGGCTGGGTTTCACCGCTTGTAACATCTGAGTTCAGGAGATAACAACAAAAGACCCTGTCATCTCCACCCAGAAATGGATCAGAGCAAGGGCCTCTGGGAGACATGGTCCTGCTAATAGGCCTCTTCCTGCCCTAGACCCATCCTGAGAGGCCCAGGAGGAAATGCTCTGATATCATTTTGCCCCCCCCCCCTTGCCCAATGCACAATCACAGGTTCCTGTGTTGAAAGGGCTAGATGGTGTGTAGAAAGACAAGGTAGGGAAGATGGAAGTTTAAATTCTTTGAGTGTTGCTCAGACAATCCAAAGAGGCTCCCAAGAGATTCCAATTCAGATTCCATTTTTTTTCTGGTAATTTCCTGTCAAAGCCCATTCCAAACCTTGACCCACCATAATTATTATTCTTTCCAGGGGCTCACAGCTTTCCCTGATCTGCTATAGATTGGGAAGATGGAACACAAGCCCCCCTCCCTCCACCCCTCTCTCTTTTCCTACCATCCTCTCTTTTTCTACTTCCTTCCATCCCTTTCTATCATTTCCTCTCCTTCCCTGAACTCTTCAACATATCTGTAGGGGCCCAAGGCAGATAGACCGAGCTGGGGAAAGCCAAGAGAGACGGGCTAAATATTAAATTCAGTGTTTCTAACACTGTTGACTCAGTTGTGTAATATAAGTGATAAAAGCTTTAATGAACTTTCAGAGAGAGACAGATGTGTGGAGGAGGAGGGCTGTATTCAGCTGTCGGAGACAAAACTTGTTTTGTTTGGTGGCGTTAGGGGGAAAGAATGGAGAGACTGACTGACTGTATTGTTGTGTGTGTGTGTGTGTGTGTGTGTGTGTGTGTGTGTGTGTGTGTGTGTGTGTGTGTGTGTGTGTGTGTGTGTGTGTGTGTGTGTGTGTGTGTGTGTGTGTGTGTGTGTGTGTGTGTGTGTGTGTGTGTGTGTGTGTGCTAGAGAGAGAGAATGGGGAGAGATCAGACACATTGAGAGTCTTGGCTGAGATGTGGGTGTCGGGCTGCAGTGTTTCTCCTTTCCCTGGGCCTCGCTCTCTCTCTGTGCCACTCTCTACCTCTCTCTTTCCCAGGGCCTCACTCTCTCTCCCTGTGCATCTCTCTACCTCTCTCTTTCCCTGGGCCTCGCTCTCTCTCCCTGTTCTTCTCTCTACCTCTCTCTACCTCTATCTTTCCCTGGGCCACGCTCTCTCTCCCTGTGCTTCTCTCTACCTATCTCTCTCTACCTCGCTTTCTCTACCTCTGTACTAGAGGTGGACTGATTAGGATTTTGTTTTTTTATGATGCATTGACTATTTCTCTCTACCATTTGTATTTCATATACCTTTGACTATTGGATGTTCTAATAGGCACTTTAGTATTACCAGCCTAATCTCAGGAGTTGATAGGGTTGAAACCATAAACAGAGCTGTGAAGCAAGCATTGCTAAGAGCTGCTGGCATACACAGTAAAGTTTGAATGAATGCTCACGAGTCTGCTGCTGCCTACCACCGCTCAGTCAGACTGCTCTATCAAATATCAAATCCTAGACTTAATTATAATATAATAAACACAGAAATACGAGCCTTTGGTCATTAATATGGTCAAATTCAGAAACTATAATTTTGAAAACAAAACGTTTATTCTTTCAGTGAAATACCATATTTTATCGAATGGGTGACAACCCTAATTCTAAATATTGCTGTTACATTGCACAAACTTCAATGTTATGTCAGAATTATGTACAATTCTGACAAATTAGTTTGCATCGAGCCAGGCGGCCCAAACTGTTGCATATACCCTGACTCTTCGTGCAATGAACGCAAGATAAGTGACACAATTTCCCAAGTTAATATTGCCTGCTAACATGAATTTCTTTCAACTAAATATGCAGGTTTCAAAATATATACTTCTGTGTATTTATTTTAAGAAAGGCAAAAGATGTTTATGGTTAGGTACATTCGTGCAACAATTGTGCTTTTTTTGCAAATGCGCCTTTGTTAAATCATCACCCGTTTGGCGAATTAAGCTGTGATTCAATGATAAATTAACAGGCACCACATTGATTATATGCTACGCAGGACAAACTAGTTAACCAAGTAATATCATCAACTATGTGTAGTTAACTAGTGATTATGATAAGATAAGTTTAGTGCTAGCTAGCAACTTACCTTGGCTCCTTGCTGCACTCGCGTAACAGATGGTCAGCCTGCCACGCAGTTTCCTCATGGAGTGCAATGTAATCGGCCATAATCTGCGTCCAAAAATGCCGATTGCCGATTATGAAAACTTTAAATCTGGCAATGTTAACATATGTTTCCCATGCCAATAAAGCCATTAAATTGAATTTGAATTGAGAGAGAGGAGCCCTGGGAAAGAGAGTGAGGTAGAGAGATGCACAGGGAGAGAGAGCGAGGCACAGAGAGAGGTAGAGAGATGCACAGGGAGAGAGAGCGAGGCCCAGGGAGAGAGAGAGAGAGAGAGGGGTAGAGAGTAGAGGTCGACCTCTACTCTCTACCTTTCTCTCTTTCCCTGGGCCTCGCTCTCTCTCCCTGTGCATCTCTCTACCTCTCTCTACTTCTCTCTCTCTACCTCTACTCTCTACCTCTCTCTTTCCCTGGGCCTCGCTCTCTCCCTGTGCATCTCTCTACCTCTCTCTACTTCTCTCTCTCTACCTCTACTCTCTACCTCTCTCTTTCCCTGGGCCTCGCTCTCTCTCCCTGTGCATCTCTCTACCTCTCACTCTCTACCTCTCTCTCTTTCCTTGTACCACTCTCTCAATTCAAATTCAATTTAAGGGCTTTATTGGCATGGGAAACATATGTTAACATTGCCAAAGCAAGTGAAGTAGATAATATACAAATGTGAAATAAACAATAGAAATTAGCAGTATAAATGACACTCACAGAAGTTCCAAAAGAATAAATACATTACAAATGTCATTGTAACGATGTACAACACTGGTAAATTTGTAGTAGTAGTGATATACAACATTTCATTATTTTCTTTTAAAAACAAAAAAAATACAGAAAGAAAATCAAACATTTTAAAGTTAAAGTACAAAAGGGAAAATAAATAAGCATAAATATGGGTTGTATTTACAATGGTGTTTGTTCTTCACTGGTTGACCTTTTCTTGTGGCAACAGGTCACAAATCTTGCTGCTGTGATGGCACACTGTGGTATTTCACCCAGTAGATATGGGAGTTTATCAAAATCGGGTTTGTTTTCGAATTCTTTGTGAATCTGTGTAATCTGAGGGAAATATGTGTATCTATTATGGTCATACATCTCTCTCTGTGCCTCTCTCTCTCTCTCTGTGCCTCTCTCTGTGCCTCTCTCTCTCTCTGTGCCTCTCGCTCTCTCTCTCTGTGCCTCTCTCTCTCTCTCTCTCTGTGCCTCTCTCTGCCTCTCTCGCTCTCTCTCTGCCCCTCTCTCTCTCTGCCCCTCTCTCTCTCTGCCCCTCTCTCTCTCCCTCTGCCTCTCTCTTTCTCTCTCTCCCTCTCTCTCTCTCTCTCTTTCTGTGCCTCTCTCTCTCTCTGTGCCTCTCTCTCTCTGTGCGGCAGGTAGCTTAGCAGTTAGGACCATTGGTCCAGTAACCGAGCAAAGGCACTTAACCCCAATTTCTCCTTTTAAGTCACTCTGGATAAGAGTGTCTGCTAAATGACTAAACTGTAAATGTACCTCACTCTCTCTCTTCTGTGCCTCTCTCTCTGGACAGCTGATGGTTCCTCTCTTACCAACCCTCCCTCCTTCAGCACAGAAACTACAACAATTACTTCACAACTGTTGCTCCTGTCTCTTATCCCCCCCATGCTAGCCTCCCTGTCTCCCCCCATTTATTGTGCCTGTCTGTGTAGTTGGATGGTGGGTGGGCTGATCCCGAGGATTTAATAGCTCTCAGGTCTGCTCTGGGATCAGTTCCAGGTGGACAGTGCTGCAGATTTCCTGGAATGAGTTATTTGGTTTTGGCTCCAAAAACTCAAGAGGCTAGGGTTGAACATGTTTACATGCCAAATGAAGGTTGTGTGTCAAATTTGCAATGCGTAATGGTGGAGACTGGGGAGAAGGTAGATACCGTGTGTGTGTGTATATGGGAGAGGTATAAGCAGTATGTCTTCTCTCTAGGTGTGTGTGTGTGTGTAGTGTGGGTGAGTGTATCCACAGGCCTTGTAAGTAGAGGGACTGAGCCAGTCTCTTAATGAGTATCAGAGTGTATGGGAACTGGTTGTTCAACACACCCCAGTGAATGTGGAAAGCTGCAGAGCCACGGCAGAGTGAGGATGTTTCCCCAAGTACGCGTTAGGGAGTCTGGGTGTGGACGTAAACTGAGGCGTGGGGACAGATGGATGGTTCTTTCTCTCTCTCTCACACGCACAAACGCACACCAACCGAGATACACACATCTGGAATAAGCTTAACACTCCCGGAGAGACTGTGCATGAATCAGTGTATGAGAGTCAGCATCTGTGCATGTGGTGGGTCACTATGTCAGTACCTCAGGGATGTATAGAGGGAGACAGTGTGTGTCTGAGGGAAAATCAACAGTGTTATCTTTGAGTTAAGGAGTGTCCCATCCTGTTTCCCTTCTAAGACATACCCTAGTTGGACAGTTAGTTAGCTGTACAGACAGGATTCAGAGCATAGGCTACTAAAGAATGTGGTGGTTTAGACTAATGGTTTCCCACGTTGTCCTTTTTCTCCCATCTGGCGTTATGAGTTGCATCATGTGTACTAATAAAAAGTAGTTTGTCTCTGCTGCCATGACAAGGCAGTTTAAACTCTGTGTGAGGCTGTGTGTTTGTGGCTTTGAATCAAAGAATGTAGGAACGGGTTGTTCAGTGTTTGTGTGGTTTTACATGCTGTAAAGTTTGTGTTCGAGAGAGGGGTGAACTTCACTTTATGGCTGTGTTCGAAGGGAAAAGACAAAGAAGGGAGGTGTGTGTTATCGAGAGGGGGTGGAAGAGAATTTGTTCTGTGTGTCTCCAGTGACTGCATAATTGGCCCCAGCTGTGGTCTTGAGTCGCTGGTCAGATGAGGAAATGAGTTGGCTCCAGTTTCTCCGTCTCTTCTCCACGTCTCTATCCATTCTTCATTTAATTACCAAACGACCCAACTCCTCCACACTCCCACGTTACTCTGCGGGTCACATTGCAATGTTCACGAACTGAGTCCATCTGTATGTTACCTGACTGCTTTGGAGCTTGTTAGTCCTCTATTTCCATCATTATAGGGATGTCTGCTCTCAAAAACTTTTCTCAATATGAGAGCTTGGGACTAGAAGATTCTATCTGCAAAAAGATGATTCTGAGATAATTGGCTTTAAATGTCCAAGTCCTCATTGGAATGGTTTCAGCAATTTTTACATTGTATTATTTAACTAAATTAATTGGGGTATTTTGAGTACTAAATAGGTAAAGAACAAAGCTACAGTATGTCAGTAACTCATTTGGACACAGGAGATGTGAAGAAAACATGGTTGATGTTTATTGGGACTTTACCTTGGTGCAGTTCTATCATTGCAGATGAGGTTAGGGGAGGAGCCCACTTTAGAATTTTGAGATCCACAGTCTGGTTTTGATTTGAGGACTTGGTGTTGGTATCCACCCTTCTCATGAGGTAATAGCCTGATGCGGGGGTAATTCAAGATGGCACCGATAGACATGGTCGCCCTGTTCCTATTTTCTAGCCAACTTTAAGCATTTCAATACACCCGCGATAACATATGCTAAATATGTGTACGCGACCAATAAAATGTTATTTGATGTTTATTGGGATGAGTCTTGTCCTGGAGGCAGAATTAAGTGATCCTCGCTAGATCTGGCCAGCTGCAAAGTCAAAATTGTCTATATTGTACATTTTCATGAACTTAAATGTGCTTTTTGATCTTAAATTATGGTTAGGGTTAGCATTGTGGTTAAAGTTAGGGTTAGCATTGTGGTTAAAGTTATGGTTAGGTTTATAATCAGATGGTATGACTTTGTGGCTGTGCCAGCTAGTGACCACTCTGCAGAACTGCCCCCAGAACAAAAGTCATGATGAAAACCGCTAACCTGCTGTTTCCTTTGAAATGTAGCTATAATGCTCTGATTTCCTTTCCCTGTTTGAACTTGATACATTTCTAAGGAAACATATACAATAATCTCAGTGCATCAAAAACCCTTGGGAGTAAGAGCTGTTAACACTACATTCCAGGTTAGTGGATCTGATCTGAGCACCTGAATGGGGCCAGGGCTATTTAAATCAAAATACAATTTTATTGGTACATACACATTTATCAGATGTTATTGCGGTGTAGCAAAGTGCTTGTGCAAAGATGCTTAGGAGCTAGAAGCAGAGCTTCCATGTCTGTCAGCGCCACTTAGAACAACCCCTTGGCACAGGGTCCCGATGTGGCTCATTTCATTCCCTAGTGCCACTCCTCTAAACTTGCAAATGCTTGCCTCTCATTCTGTCCAATATTTGAGTCAGATTATGAATGCCAAATGGATATTTGATCACTAAATAGCTCATAGTCTCTAGAGGCCCAGTGCTGTGTATAATGTGATGCTGGCAGACAAATTAATATGGAAATGATGTCATATGAAATCAAAGATTAAAGGCTTGCACCCTGGGTGTGAATATAGAAATAAACTTTAAGACCGAATTAGTTAACTCCAGGCCTTGAGCTGCAAACTATACATATGTTTGTTCCAGCCCAGCACTAACACACATGATTCAACCGTTGGATTGTTCTTCATAGTAGCTAACTGTTAGTGTCTTTCTTCCTGCAGACGGAGCGAGTGGAGTGGCACCAGTTCCAGTCTGACCTGCAGGTGGCGGTAGCAGTGGCCGACCGGCTGAGGGCCGAGGCCGAGGAGGAGCTGAACGCGCTCAGAGCGGCTCAGGTGGATACAGAGCGGGAGCTGGAGGCTGCCCAGCAGAGACAGAAAGAGACTGATGGGCAGCTGGTCAGCCTGAGAGGAGAGCTGAGGGAGAGCAGGCAGAGACTGGTCCACCTCACCCAGAACCAGGGACCAGGACAGGCCCAGGCTCAAGCCAAGACCCAGGGCATGGAGAGGGCTACTGGGGAGACCAGCACACTAGAGACCCAGGAGGGGACACACCGGGGAAGGGAGAGGGGGATCAGCAGGTTTGGCCGAGGAAGAGGAGATGACAAGATGGAGAAGAGGAGCCAGGAAGAAGGGAATAAGAATATAAGTGTGAAAGAGGCTCGAACGGACACTAAGGGCGTGGCCAACAGGTACTTGAGGAACGTGACCAATGAGGAGAGGAGTGGAGAGGAAGGTTGTAGCATGAGGGAGACACGGAGGATAGTCACACAGGAGAGGGCAAGGTGAGTACCACGATGACTTCCTGTTTGTATGATTTCAACTATACATGAACTTACGCTCAGCCTCCTGCTTGTAATGAAGGTAATGAAGGTTAATGTCCATGATTTATATAGCTGGGTATTCTAACAAAAAGCAATCCAGACCGATTTTGGACTGCTGTAATGGAACAGAGATTAACAGGCAGGGCACTTGAGGACATGGATTTGTAAAAACAATGTTAAAACTGTGATCTACTACTACGCTTTCAGTTAGATTATTAAAAAATAATCATTATTATCGGGTTTTGATATATTTTTTAAACATGAACTGAGAATAAAGTGTATCAACAACAGTTGGCTTTGCTCTCATGTCTGACCCCTGATAAGTTGAACAACAAATGGGTTTTCTCTGCTCAGTGTGGCTGCGTGAGTTGAGTTCATCTAATAATAGCAACATATATTTCTTGATTTCACAGAAGCCTTTCCAGACTACCCGCATCTTCAGACTCCCCTGCTGTAATGAATGGAACATCCCAGTCCAATACTGCCACAATAGCTGGATCTACAAACAAGGTGAGACCACTTAAAAGTTGGGGTCTAACTGCTTGTCTGTGTGTCATACCTCAGGAAATATTTAAAGCTATTACTATTCCAACCGGTGGCATCATTGCGTTAGTCAGTGTGTTTTCTGATCTACTAGAATTTGAAAGGAATGTATACTATGTTATTGCGTAGGAATATATATACTGTATGGTGTATCCTTTCAGAACCAAAGCCAAACCAGAGGAAGAAAAGGGCTAGAATGGCAAGACAGCTGGTCCAGCACTCACACAGGTGTGTTTCTGTGTGTGTTCCCCAATCACACGTGTCAGTACGCTCACCATTCAATGTTCCTCTGTTGCTCTTATGTCTAGTAACGGAAATGAGGTAAATCCCTTTCTATTGGCATATATGTGTGTTCCAGGGAAACAGGAGGAGGCATTGAACCAGTACAACTCTGCCCTGGCAGAGCTGCCCCCTAACACGACCTCTAAGACCAGGTCTCAGGATGGCTTTAATCTGCTGCTACGCCGCCATGGAGGCTCCAAGAGGAACTCTCTTCTGCGCTGGTGTCAGAGCCGCACTCAGGGCTACAAGGTAACGTGTGTGTGTGTGTGTGTGTTAGGGTTGGGCGATGTATTATGATAGCATCGTCTTTCTGTCAGAGCAGCTCACAGATCACTGTACCTGTACATAGCCCATCTGTAAACAGCCCATCTATCTACCTCATCCCCTTACTGTATTTATTTATTTATTTATTTATCTTGCTCCTTTGCACCCCAGTATCTCTACTTGCACATTCATCTTCTGCACATCTACCACTCCAGTGTTTAATTGCTATATTGTAATTACTTCGTCACCATGGCCTATTTATTGCCTTAACTTACCTCATTTGCACTCACTGTATATAAACGTTTTGTTTTCTTTTGTTCTACTGTATTATTGACTGTATGTTTTGTTTATTCCATGTGTAACTCTGTGTTGTTTTATGTGTCGAATTGCTATGCTTTATCTTGGCCAGGTCACAGTTGCAAATGAGAACTTGTTCTCAACTAGCCTACCTGGTTAAGTAAAGGCGCTTTACAGGGAAGACATGAATATGACAGAAGACTACGCTTCATCGTTTTATGCATGGCTTTCTCCCGATCAAACAATGAATGAAACAGCGATCCATCTCAAAGTTATTTCTATAGCTTAAAAACTTAAGGTAGTGATTAGTGCCTTTTGAGGTCAGTTTGGTTTCGGTTCGATTATAAGACAATTATCACGATTTTGGGTTTCAGCGATTTTATTTTTATTGAAATTGTATCATTATTATAATTATTTTGTATATAAACTAAAAAAAAAAGAAACGTCTTCTCACTGTCAACTGCGTTTATTTTCAGCAAACTTAACATGTGTAAATATTTGTATGAACATAACAAGATTCAACAACTGAGACATAAACTGAAGAAGTTCCACAGACGTGACAGAAATTGATTAATGTGTCCCTGAACAAAGGTGGGGTCAAAATCAAAAGTAACAGTCAGTATCTGGTGTGGCCACCAGCTGCATTAAGTACTGCAGTGCATCTTCTCCTCATGGACTGCACCAGATTTGCCAGTTCTTGCTATGAGATGTTACCCCACTGTTCCACCAAGGCACCTGCAAGTTCCCGGACATTTCTGGGGGGGGGGGGAATGGCTCTAGCCCTCACCCTCCGATCCAACAGGTCCCAGACGTGCTCAATGGGATTGAGATCCTGGCTCTTTGCTGGCCATGGCAGAACACTGACATTCCTGTCTTACAGGAAATCATGCACAGAACGAGCAGTATGGCTGGTGGCATTGTCATGCTGGAGGGTCATGTCAGGATGAGACTGCAGGAAGGGTACCACATGAGGACATGAGGGAGGAGGATGTCTTCCCTGTAAAGCACAGCAATGAGATTGCCTGCAATGACAACAAGCTCAGTCCAATGATGCTGTGACACACCGCCCCAGACCATGACGGACCCTCCACCTCCAAATCGATCCCGCTCCAGAGTACAGGCCTCGGTGTAACGCTCATTCCTTCGACGATAAACGCGAATCCGACCATCACCCCTGGTGAGATAACCACGACTCGTCAGTGAAGAGCACTTTTTGCCAGTCCTGTCTGGTCCGGCGACGGTGGGTTTGTGGCCATAGGCGACATTGTTGCCGGTGATGTCTGGTGAGGACATGCCTTACAACAGGCCTACAAGCCCTCAGTCCAGTCTCTCTCAGTGGACAGTCAGCACTGATGGAGGGATTGTGCGTTCCTGGTGTATCTCGGGCAGTTGTTGTTGCCATCCTGTACCTGTCCCGCAGGTCTGATGTTCGGATGTACCGATCCTGTGCAGGTGTTGTTACACGTGGTCTGCCACTGCGAGGATGATCAGCTGTCCGTTCTGTCTCCCTGTAGCGCTGTCTTAGGCGTCTCGCAGTATGGACTTTGCAATTTATTGCCCTGGCCACATCTGCAGTCCTCATGCCATCTTGCAGCATGCCTAAGGCACGTTCACGCAGATAAGCAGGGACCCTGGGCATCTTTCTTTTGGTGTTTTTCAGAGTCAGTAGAAAGGCCTCTTTTAATGTCCTAATTTTTCATGACTATGACCTTAATTGCCTACCGTCTGTAAGCTGTTAGTGTCTTAACGACCGTTCCACAGGTGCATGTTCATTAATTGTTTATGGTTCATTGAAGCATGGGATACAGTGTTTAAACCCTTTACAATGATCTGTGAAGTTATTTGGATTTTTACAAATTATCTTTGAAAGACAGGGTCCTGTAAAAGGGACTTTTCTTTTTTTGCTGAGTGTTATATATTATTACTTTTTACATTAAATGCACTATGCGTTATGTAGGTTGAGTGCTGTAACAAAGAATAAAACAATGAATAAAAGTCCCATGGTAGTGACTGCCCATGACTACTGATGACTTATTAACCATAATTTAGTCACAGTACTTTAATCAAACATTTTAGTTATTGTGGATATTACATTTGTTTTATTTGATGACATTATCTGGCCCAATTTGCCCAGCATCGTCCGGGTTTGGCCGGTGTAGGCCGTCATAGTTAAGAACAACTTCTTATTTACAGACTTGCCTAGTTAACTAAAGGTTAAATATTTAAAAAATAATAATTCCATTCCTAGTCATGTCATATCTATAGAGCTGCCGGCTATGCTTTCTGACAAAATCACTATTTTGTACTTCTTCAAAGTAAATAAGGCATACTTTTATGACTGCTGAATACCAACTATCAATCACTTAGTTCATGTATTTTCAGTGAGGGAAAAAATATTTGATCCCCTGCTGATTTTGTACGTTTGCCCACTGACAAAGAAATGATCAGTCTATAATTTTGATGGTAGGTTTATTTGAACAGTGAGAGACAGAATAACAACAAAAAAATCCAGAAAAACGCATGTCAAAAATGTTCTAAAATGATTTGCATTTTAATGAGGGAAATAAGTATTTGACCCCTCTGCAAAACATGATTTAGTACTTGGTGGCAAAACCCTTGTTGGCAATCAGAGGTCAGACGTTTCTTGTAGTTGGCCACCAGGTTTGCACACATCTCAGGAGGGATTTTGTCCCACTCCTCTTTGCAGATCTTCTCCAAGTCATTAAGGTTTCGAGGCTGACATTTGGCAACTCGAACCTTCAGCTCCCTCCACAGATTTTCTATGGGATTAAGGTCTGGAGACTGGCTAGGCCACTCCAGGACCTTAATGTGCTTCTTCTTGAGACACTCTTTTGTTGCCTTGGCTGTGTGTTTTGGGTCATTGTCATGCTGGAATACCCATCCACGACCCATTTTCAATGCCCTGGCTGAGGGAAGGAGGTTCTCAGCCAAGATTTGACGGTACATGGCCCCGTCCATCGTCCCTTTGATGCGGTGAAGTTGTCCTGTCCCCTTAGCAGAAAAACACCCCCAAAGCATAATGTTTCCACCTCCATGTTTGGCGGTGGGGATGGTGTTCTTGGGGTCATAGGCAGCATTCCTCCTCCTCCAAACACGGCGAGTTGAGTTGATGCCAAAGAGCTCCATTTTGGTCTCATCTGACCACAACGCTTTCACCCAGTTGTCCTCTGAATTATTCAGATGTTCATTGGCAAAATTCAGACGGGCATGTATATGTGCTTTCTTGAGCAGGGGGACCTTGCGGGCGCTGCAGGATTTCAGTCCTTCACGGCGTAGTGTGTTACCAATTGTTTTCTTGGTGACTATGGTCCCAGCTGCCTTGAGATCATTGACAAGATCCTCCCGTGTAGTTCTGGGCTGATTCCTCACCGTTCTCATGATCATTGCAACTCCACGAAGTGAGATCCTGCATGGAGCCCCAGTCCGAGGGAGATTGACAGTTCTTTTGTGTTTCTTCCATTTGCGAATAATCGCATCAACTGTTGTCACCTTCTCACCAAGCTGCTTGGCGATGGTCTTGTAGCCCATTCCAGCCTTGTGTAGGTCTACAATCTTGTCCCTGACATCCTTGGAGAGCTCTTTGGTCTTGGCGATGGTGGAGAGTTTGGAATCTGATTGATTGATTGCTTCTGTGGACAGGTGTCTTTTTTACAGGTAACAAGCTGAGATTAGGAGCAATCCCTTTAAGAGTGTGCTCCTAATCTAAGCTCGTTACCTGTATAAAAGACACCTGGGAGCCAGAAATCTTTCTGATTGAGAGGGGGTCAAATACTTATTTCCCTCATTCAAATGCAAATCAATTTATAACATTTTTGACATGCGTTTTTCTGGATTTTTGTTGTTGTTATTCTGTCTCACACTGTTCAAATAAACCTACCATTAAAATTATAGACTGATCCTTTCTTTGTCAGTGGGCAAACGTACAAAATCAGCAGGGGAACAAATACTTTTTTCCCTCACTGTACTTCACAAAGAAACTGCTGTCTGTGTCCCCTCTTGATCGCACAGATCTGACATTGTAGTTAGTTTAGCGTAGAAAACTTGATAATTATGTAGAATATTGGCCGGTTGGAAACTACAACTCCCTACTACATCGCACAGTTTAGGCAGATGATCTGATTTATCTGTAGAGAAACTGCAGCAAAATGTGCCATTGAGCTCACAGAGAAAAAAAAAAGTACGAAATGGAATTCAAGTAATTGAAATGACGTCAGTCAATTAGTTGTTTAAAAAACATTTTGGTTAATCGCTCAGCACTAGTAACCAGAGGACTAATAATGAGAGAGAACAAACAATATCAATAGCCTATAGAAAAATCTAATGACAAGTTTAACTTTAGACAGAAATTATCCATGCGGCCCGGGAAAATCCCTCCGTCCGTCGTTAAACCAAATGGCCAATAACCTATCCTCCTACTAGGCTGATAATAAAAGCTTTAAGAAAAATGTAAGAACCGTATCTTATTTCCTAAATATTCTAGTCTGTGTTGTTAAAAAAGAACAAGAAAAGTCTATAGCCTAAGTCTAGGCATACTGTAGGCTATTTTCAACCACAGCTTTATGAAAGATGGAACAAACAATATTATTTATTTTTCTATTTTATGATGCAAATAAAGCAAGAATAATCCAGTTCTGAAGACTATAGACTGCTTCTATCCAGCACTTGATATAGTCCTGTAACCTAGAGCTCACTACTGTAAGACAGCTGTTCCTCATCAGTCACTGCATCATCATGTGCGCGCCACAGACGTGCGCACACACACACACACACAAACTTTTTCTGCTACTCCACCAGAAAGGAATTCTAGAAAAGATTTGCCATTGTCTGCACTTGGCCTCTGCCCAGGCTTTCAACAACATTATCTTTCGACATGATTCGTCCAGTTTGATTCGATTTCGCGCTACAGCCCAATAGTCATTTTAGCAGATTTGTATTATTTATTTATTTTAGTAGGGGCGATAGCATCGCTCATCACAATGTTTTATGGGTACATAATCACGATATGACAAAGGTTGACTTCGCCCATCCCGTGTGTGTGTGTGTGTGTGTGTGTGTGTGTGTGTGTGTGTGTGTGTGTGTGTGTGTGTGTGTGTGTGTGTGTGTTGAACAGGGTCAGGAGAAAGAATGCTTTGGGACTCTGATTTAAAGAGAATGTTGTCCAGATGTTATCAGTCAACACTCATTATGGTGGTGTCTTTACCCTTTCTCTGCCCCTCCTCACTTTCTCTATTGACAGAATATTGACATCACTAACTTCAGCAGTAGCTGGGCGGATGGTCTGGCCTTCTGTGCTGTGTACCACACCTACCTCCCCTCACACATCCCCTACTGCACCCTTAGCCCTGACAACAAGGTGGGTAATACTAGGGCTGTGGCGGTTATGAAATTATGTCAAACGTTGATTTTCATCCAAATCTACCGGTCTCACGGTAATTGAGCGTTAATTAACATAAACACGTTTAGCATCTCCAGGCTTCCATGCATATCCTACAAGCTACTGATGCGGACTTTTGGAACATCTACATCCATTTAATGTTGCCTAGACCATCACAATAAATCCATTATTTATTTTAGACAGGTCTAAAGAAACATGATATGAAGAAAATGTTGTCTATTTCAAAAGAACACAATAGCATATTCTGAGTTGTCCTTATGTTAGGCTCTGATGTTGCTATGTCATATGGCTGTGGGCTACACTAGTTCATTTAGCAGACTTGCTTAGAATTCCATGGTATTATTTTATAGTATGAAGAATACAATTGAACATAGCTGGAAAAAAAGAAAGTATATTTTCCCCAAACGATTTCCAGATGGAGTGTGCACGTGCGGCTATTTTGTGTTGAGTTGTTTACAAGGAAACAGGTCCTCTATATGCTTAATTTAGAGTTAATTATGTAACTTTAGTTGTGATACAAATGTTAGGCTATATGTTTAGGTGTTTAGTACATTCTAAGACTGCATGATGCGACTCTAATGATGATTTGAAAAAAGTTGCATGAAAGGCATGAGCTCTGCTCTATTTCTTGCGCAGGCTGCACACACTTCATCAGTCTCTCATTCGCAATTTGACAAGCACTTGATAATATTCTCACCCATAAGACAAATCTTTGTTTAAAATTGTTTTATTTAGATCTTGTCTCATCGCTACAACTCCCCAACACCCGCCCGCTTAACCTGGAAGCCAGCCACACCAATGTGTCGGAGGAAACACCGTTCAACTGACGACCGTGGTCAGCCCGCCACGAGAAGTCGCTAGAGCATGATGTGCCAAGAAAAGCCCCCCCCCCCCCTGGCCAAACCCTCCCCTAACCCCGACAACGGTGGGCTATTGTGTGCCCCCCATGGGACTCCCGATGCAGTGCCTTAGACCGCTGCGCCACTCGGGAGGCCCTCCATCAGACTATTCTTAATCTCATATGGTCTTTACATATAGTTTACCACGTTTTGTATACACTGAGTATACAAAACATCAATAACACCTTCTCTTTTCATTACATAGACTGGCCAGGTAAATCCATGTGAAACCTTATTGATGTCACTTCAATCAGTGTAGATGAAGGGAAGACCAGTTAAAGAAGGATTTTTAAGCCTTGAGACAATTTAAAGCATGGATTGTGTATTTGTGCCATTCAGAGGGTGAATGTGCAAGACAATACATTTATGTGCCTTTGAATGGGGTATGGTAGTAGGGTCCAGGCGCACCGGTTTGTGTCAAGAACTGCAACGCTTCTGGGTTTGTCACGCTCAAAGGTTTTCCGTGTCTATCAAGAATGATCCACCACCCAAAGGACATCCAGCCAACTTGACAACTGTGGGAAGCATTGGAGTCAAAATGGGCCAGCATCTCTGTGGAACGCTGTCGACACCTTGTTGAGTCTATTCCCCAAAGGCTGATCTGAGGGAAAAATGGGGGGGTGCAACTTTTATATTAGTGTACACTGAGTATACCAAACATTAGGAACATCTTCCTAATATTGAGTGCACCCCCCCCCCCCCCCTTTTGCATTCTATGTATGCCAGGTGGTACCCCTGTTGTAAAGGGGATTAATGTGCTTAATTTCAATAAATATAGCAGTACGAGAAAGCTGGGATCCTCTTTTAAATAGTGGTCAGTCAAAACTCTGTTTTCACACGCGATTGCTCAATGACTGGGCTTATAAGAACACATTTCACTAGTCTCTGTAGGCTATGTGCTCTGATCGTGTTCCAGGGGTCCTAGGCCTATAGACCACGTTTGGAGTTATTTGGCCACTTTAGTTGTGATACAAACCTTATCTAAATATATAGGCCTATGAGCTAGGCAACATGATGCGTGCAACTATGATTTGATAAAGTCACAAAAAGGTCATCTCTGTTTCTTGTCTGCAAACGCTGGGCATCATTCACAAGTGATAATACATCATTCAGAAGTGATATTGTCACCATCACACTATTCTCAATTTCAGATTTTCTTTAGTTTTGAAATTAGTTTTCATATAGAATGGACCATTATCATGCACCTGTCGAACAGGAGCAGGGGGAAAAATACATGGCATCCTTATGCACTTAAATAGCGAATGGAGGATGCTTTTCCCGTGGTTAATTTTCATGCCAGCCAGGTAGACTACTCCTTTTGTAAGGCAAAGCAATGTGCATTAATATTAGGAAAGTAGAGAAATAAATATAGTAGGCCTTGCCTATAGAAAGCTGATGGGATACTCCTCTTTTTAATAGAGGCCATCAACTCTGTTTTCTCATGCAATTGCATAGCTTATAGAAATGTGGCGCAACATGAGTTCATGGGCTCTCATGGAGAAGCCTAGTTATTGTGACTAAACGATCACATGGAATTTGACTGTGGTCATGACTCGTGAACGCTGGTGTGGCGGTAGTACGGTCACCGGAACAGTCCTAGGTAACACACACATGCATTGCACACTCACCCAGTGATTTGCCTGTCAGACATGGTGCTGCTTCTTTTATCCATAGAGCGAGAACCTCAGCCTGGCATTTAAGACGGGAGAGAATGTTGGAATCACAACATCACTGGTGAGTCTCAGTTAATCAGAACTTGTGTTATTTAAAGACTTTCAAGTTTGTTGTATGCTTGTATGAAAAAACTCAACAGTGAATGCTGCAGTATTGAAGTCATCTGTGTTTTACAGACCATGGAGGAGATGCTGAGGGCCGGAGGACCAGACTGGCAAAGAGTTCTGGGATACGTGGAGTGCATGTACCGTCACTTTGAGATGTAACGCCCAGGACTGTGTGCTTGAGGGAAACATCGGCGGGAGGTACAGTTCACTGCTATTGGTGGAAGGATGGGGAGTGTGAGTCACTCCTCTACTAGCTGATATGGTCATTGATTGCCATGTAGAGAAAGTTAGGCTTTGTTGGCACAACAGAGCCCCCTTCTGGTCAAGAGTGCAGGTGCAGGTTGCTGTAAATGTCTACACTGGGACCCCATCAGAAGGTTACACAAAGTAACTGATCTTATCATACCAAACCTTTGCTTGACTCCTAAACTTTTTCTCAGCAGTGCCATCTAAAGCTGCTGATCTGTGTCCAGTGCCTTTAGTACCACAGTCTTCCATTTAAAACATGTTCATGTTTTCTATCCATTTTAGCACTCTGTAAATATGCACTTTTAATAAGCACTTTGATGATTGTAATTTAAAGGATGAAGGAGGAAAAGGAGTGTATGGATGCAGTCTCCCTGTCTAGCAATCCATTGATTCTTATATGTAAGTAAAATGTGAACGCTGACTATGTTGCCAAAGATGCAGAATAAATAAAATGGGCAATATAATGCTAACAATGTCTGTTTGTTCTGTACAGTGCTGTCCAGCAGGGAGACTGAAGTGCTTTATTACAGTGACATGACTTGGGAAATCATAGGGGAGGCCTTGGTTTGTATGGTCTTTGTCTCCATCTACTGGGGTCTTCAAAGTTGACAAGTTATAGCCATTGTAGTGATTAGTACTGTGATTAAAAACAAAACAAATGTAATAATTGAAAGGTTTTTTCAAAGATTATTACAGAAGAACCATAATCACACAGAGACACACACACACACACACACACACACACACACACATGACCGACTAAGAAAATATCCCACCCAGCTGCTGCCCTCTTGTCACCTGTATTAATCTGTTCCCAGGTGGTAATGGAAAGATCACGTCCATTTATTACATACAGTTGAAGTCGGAAGTTTACATACACTTAGGTTGGAGTCTTTAAAACTCGTTTTTCAACCACTCCACAAATTTCTTGTTAACAAACTATAGTTGTGGCAAGACGGTTAGGATATCTACTTTGTGCATGACACAAGTCATTTTTCCAACAATTGTTTACAGACAGATTATTTCACTTATAATTAACTGTATCACAATTCCAGTGGGTCAGAAATGTACATACACTAAGTTGACTGTGCCGTTAATTTTCTGGAATTTTCCAAGCTGTTTATGTCATGGCTTCAGAAGCTTCTGATAGGCTAATTGACATAATTTGAGTCAATTGGAGGTGTAGCTGTGGATGTATTTCAAGGCCTACCTTCAAACTCAGTGCCTCTTTGCTTGACATCATAGGAAAATCAAAAGAAATTGTAGACCTCCAGAAGTCTGGTTCCAAACGCCTGAAGGTACCACGTTCATCTGTACAAACAATAGTACGCATGTATAAACACCATGGGACAACGCAGTCGTCATACCGCTCAGGAAGGAGACATGTTCTGTCTCCTAGAGATGAATGTACTTTGGTGTGAAAAGTGCAAATCAATCACAGAACACCAGCAAAAGGACCTTGTAAAGATGCTGGGGGAAACATGTACAAAAGTATCTATATCCACAGTAAAACGAGTCCTGTATCGACATAACCTGAAAGGCTGCTCAGCAAGGAAGAAGCCGCTGCTCCAAAACCGCCATAAAAAAGCCAGACTACGGTTTTCAACTGCACATGGGGACAAAGATCTTACTTTTTTGAGAAATGTCCTCTGGCCTGATGAAACAAAAATGGAATTGTTTCGCCATAATGACCATAGTTATGTTTGGAGGAAAAAGGGGGAGGCTTGCAAGTCGAAGAACACCATCCCAAACGTGAAGCACGGGGGTGGCAGCATCATGTTGTTGGGGTGCTTTGCTGCTGGAGGGACTGGTGCACTTCACAAAATAGATGGCATCATCAGGAAAGAAAATGATGTGGATATATTGAAGCAACATCTCAAGACATCAGTCAGGAAGTTAAAGCTTAGTCGCAAATGGGTCTTCCAAGTGGGCAATGACACCCAGCATACTTCCAAAGTTGTGGCAAAATGGCTTAAGGACAACAAAGTCAAGGTGTTGGAGTGGCCATCACAAAGCCCTGACCTCAATTCTATAGAATATTTGTGGGCAGAACTGAAAAAGTGTGTACGAGCAAAGAGGCCTACAAACCTGACTCAGTTACACCAGCTCTGTCAGGAGGAGAATTTTTACTAGGCTTAAATGTCAGGAATTGTGAAAAACTGAGTTTAAATGTATTTGGCTAAGGTGTATGTTAACTTCAGACATCAACTGTACTTGAATGAATGATGAAAACCTTAGAACACTGAATATTACTCATATAGCTCTTGGCTTGGAAGTTGTTTTGCTCCAAACTAACTTTTGTTCCAAGTTGGTGGTATTGAAAAAGATGGATTTAGTTCATACGTGGTATCATCTCAGCTACTGAATATAGTCCCTCTGGGCCGAGATGTAGTGTCAATCCCCACATGATCCTCTTCAGCCCCCCACAGCATGGCACAGGGATGAACCTGATATGGCTGTCCGTGTGTGGGGCTGGATAAGGGCAGGGCTGTGGCCGCTTGGGCTCCACACTGGGTGTGGTTTGTACAGGTACGGAACGGGTGAGGAGTTGGTTAGAGCAATACGGACTGGTGTTGCTTTCAGTCTGGCCCTGAGTACAGTCAAGAAGACATGGAGAGGATTTGGCTCCTGGGAGTTTGTGTGGCACTGGCTGTCGTTTCTACTTCTGCTCAGGTCTCCTCCAGGTAATTCACCTTCAATTTAAGTTGATGATAATTAGATATTTCTGTGATTAATTTGATATATTTTGCCATATCTTTAAATTGAACTTCTAAAGATGACTGGGTCTTCTCTGTCAGGTAATCTGTTTATTATTAGAAGTACTCATGTCTGATAGTCATAACTCATAGGAGCCAAGAAGCATGTTCGACTAGTTTAAATTGCCATCTTTTTTGGGGGGGCATTTTATTGATTGCTTGAACACTCTTAGGCTTTACACAGGCTGACCAATTCTAATATTTGTTTCAGTAATTGGTATTTTGACCAATCAGATTAGCTCTGAAAAAGATCTGATGTGATTAGTCAAAAGACCAATTAGTGGAAAAAGATCCGAATTCTATTTCCTCTCTCTCTTTCCCAGTATGAGTGCTACATACTTGATCTCAGCTCCCAGTGTGTTGCGTCCTGGGACCCCTTCCTCCCTGGCTGTCACCATCCTCACTAACGATCCAGTCAGGGTCACAGCAGAGCTGACCAATGGCAACACCAGCCTGGTCCAGGCAGAGAGCACATTTACAGGAGGTGACATTGACTTATATTACTCTTACTGCAACTTAACTTGGGAAGATGTTAAACTTACTTTTTGTTATTAAGCAACTTAAACATTGCTGCTGTTTTTTTTCCGAAGGTGTGACTGGAGTTCTAGATCTTCCTCCAGTGAGTATTTTTTAAATCTGTATTTATTGTCTATTGAGGTAATATCTGGGCTGGTCAGGGGTGGTTGAAGAACCATTGATGGTACAAAAAGTATACACATTTGACCAGTTAGACCAAGCATGGCATTCATTTTGGTTATAGATATAAGATCAACTCAATTAAGTAATATACTTTTTCTTTTTTAGTTTCCTGAGAGCTCTGTTGATCAGAGGTATTCCTTTAAACTGCTTGTGAGGGGATACCAAAGAGACCGAATGGTATTCATCAACACAACCACTCTACGCTTCAACCCCAGGACTTTCTCCACCATCATCCAGACTGATAAACACAACTATAGACCAGGAGACACGGTCAAAATGAGAGTCCTGTCCGTCCAACCAGACGGCAAGCCACACAAGGGCCGTGTGTATGTCTCAATAAGGGTGGGTCTGAATATTCTGTGTGAGAAGTGTGAGAACTTCGAAACAAAACCCAGGGTGATGAATAGATTTCCAGCCTGTATTGTGTTCTAAACAGTTTGACTGTCCCTTTGTGCTACCTGCCCTGTAATCCAGGATCCCAAAGGGAACCTCATCCAAGGGTGGCCGTCCCTGAACAGTTACCTGGGCGTTGTGTCCAAAGAATTCCACTTGTCTCAGACCACTCCTCTCGGCATATGGACCATCGAGACCATGGTGGATGTATGATTCACCATACTGTCATTCTGCATTGTCATCCTACTGTATTCCACCACAAATGTATTCTGTTTCTCATATCTGTGATGAAGATCTGATCTAGTTTCACCCCATTGACATTGGTTTTTGTTTCTCTGTAGGAGTTGACCACAGAGGAGCAGTTCGTAGTGGATTACTATGGTAAGATTATCCTATCTATGTTGCCATAGCTAATGATTGGAAACAGCCTAGTTAAGGGTTGGCTAAAGGAATGAAAGGTTGGATGGGGGTCGGGTTCATTGAAATGTTTCCGATAGTTGACATATCAGACTATTATCTATTCAACCTCTCTTTGTGGCTGTTGTTCTAGAGCCGCCCCACTTTGATGTGCAGGTAAAGACGGCCCAAGAGATTGTCATGGTGGACGACCTCTCAGGGACTGTGACTGCTCAGTGAGTCAGGCTTTTAAAAAAAACAAGCAAATCGATATTAAAGGTGCTAGAAAAATGTACTTTCAATATGTAAATTCTATTGGTTCACATACATTATATTTCTTTCCAGACACACCAATGGACAGCCAGTCCAGGGAACACTGTCTGTCACAGTTACTCTGGTGTCTGCTTTGTTCAACTCTGGCCGTCCAACCATTGTCCATAATACAACTAAAGATGTAAGACTGTCATGCTAAGTTTATGAAGTGAAACCAGTAACAGCAAACCATGCTAGCTAAATCCAGTTTGAGCCAGGATTCAGTCACTGTTTGATCCAAAATGGATATATGTTACAGGTGTACCTGCGTGACAATGGTGCCAGAATGTCATACACATCGTCTATCTGACGATCTCTTTCAGATTCATGGGTCGACCCAGTTTCTCATCAGCCAAGATGATCTTCCTGTACGCCAGCACAGGGCAACATATCTGAGTAATTCTCAGCACCACACCAATGGAAGCCTTTATATTACAGCTTGTGTTACAGAGATGTCCACAGGTGAGGTACCGATGTATGATCTTAATTTGATCACCCTGTTGCAGGAGAACTTTCCTACAATGCAGGAAATTCAAAACTTGTAGTGTATTTGAGGTTTAAAAAGGCTTCTGAAGTTTAATTTCCACTTTCACATTTCACTTGATTTTCCCTTATGAAAAATGTATCAACCCCTACAAAAATGTCCATTAATTATAATCCACATAATGATTCACATTTCTTATTGCTGAAGGATTATTTTTCCTGCTGTAGCGAACTGGCTTAAATTAAGATCCTACATCTGTATATCACGTGTTTTGAGAAATTAGCTAAACTTGAAGTAACAGTTTGACGCATATTTAAATTAATTTAATATAGCTGGATTGTTCACAGATACAGGTAACTACCTAAATAAAGTAAACATTTTAGTAAATGAGGGATACAACGTATATTGAAAGTAGGTGCTTCCACACAGGTGTGGTTCCTGAGCAATTCCTAAGCAATTAACACCCCATCATGCTCATGTATAAAAGGCCCAGTTGCCCATTATTTTGACTACCATGGCAATGCCCCCATCCGCAGGGCACGAGTGGTCACTGAATGGTTTGATGAGCATGAAAACAGTGTAAACCATATGCCAGAGCCGTCTGTTACCAGATCTCAACCCAATTGAGCACTTCTAGGGAGATTTTAAAGCAGCGTATTCCACGACAGCAGCAACAAAACACCAAATGATTGATTTTCTCATGGAAGAATGGTGTCGTATCCCTCTAATAGAGTTCCAGATATTTGTAGAATCTATGCCAAGGCACATTGAAGCTGTTCTGGCTCGTGGTGGCTCAACACCCTTTTAAAATAAACTTTATGTTGGTGTTTCCTTTATTTTGGTAGTTACCTGTTTCATTGTCTTTTATCCTAAAGGACTCAAAACCAATAAGACTGTGGTGGTGCACGTTATGGAGAATACATACCACCTTGAATTCTACAATTTCCCACATGTTCTGAAGCCATCTTTAAACTTTTCATCACATGTGAGTGGTAAATATCTATTGGCTTGGAGTAATACATACCTCTACCTTTGGTACCACTAGTTCACTGTTCTAATAATACTGTATGAATCACAGACTTCACCTTCCTGTATCCCTCAGCTGAAAATATCCAGGTACGACAACGACCCTCTAACTCCAGAAGATCGGATGAACTCTGTGTTCATTGACATCGGTCACAGAACATCTAAGCCCATCGGACAGAACCAGGGAGAAACCATCTCCGATTCACCACAAGACAAGAAGGAGGACATAAAAAGCTATAGACGCTTGACTCTATCAGTGCCTGAGGATGGGATCGTACACATTGAGTTCCAGTTACACAAACAAGTAGAGATGCTTTTCATTCAGGTGATTAGACACGTTTCAAGGAGCTACTCTCTATACCACAGGAATCCCAATACGCAACGAAACTCACTTTCAGAAATTCAGCTGAACGGATATTAATCAAGACTCAGTTGTCAAGTGAGGGTAAGCAGTGAAGCTATACAAGAAATACACAACCGAAGGTATACTTGACCTAGTATGGAACCACAGATTTTCCTCTCAGTAGTATAGGTCAGGGCTTTCCAACCCTGTTCCTGGAGAGCTACGGTCCTGTAGGTTTTCACTCCAACCCTAATCTAGCACACCTGATTTGTTATAATTAGCTTGTTGATAAGCTGAATCAGGTTAGTTACAACTGGGGTTGGATTGAAAACCTACAGGAGGGTAGATCTCCAGGAACAGGGTTGAAGAGCTCTGTAGTAGGTCAAGATGAACCTAATCCAACACAATCCCAAATCACCATTCTTTGATGATTGTATGAACATGAGCACCACAAGAGCTATAATCTCGGGACCCAGAACCGAGTAAATTGTGTGTGCGCCTTTTGTCTGTGACGTGACACTACAAGACATGAGTTTGGGTCTTTGTTCTCTGCAGGCCATGTTCATGGGCAGTGAGGAGAGCCTGGAGCTCTACAATAGTAACCACTCCTCTCCCAGTGGATCATACATCCAGATCCAACGCCTCCACTCTCCACCACAGGTGACATACTAGCATCCATTTTACATTTTGGTAATGACTTGGTGCTGCCTATTTTGGCCAGGACGCTCTTGAAAAAGAGATTTTAAATCTCAATGAGCCCTTCCTGGTTAAATAAATGAAATAAAAAGATCACCAAAACTTGACTGCAACTCTAAATGAGTCTAACCTTAACCCAAGGCCCTCAAACTCAGCTCTGGACCTTGTTAAAAAGAAAAATACTATTGTAACCTTTTTGCAATAAGGAATTGAGGCCAAAAGCTCAAGAGAAGTTTCAAGTGTTTAATACCAAGGATGCCATCAGCTGAGTGCATACATTTAGAAAGCTCACACCGCATCGTATACTCTTCCCTTGTAGGCGTCACCTCCCCAGCTATACATTTTATGACCTCAGTGAGTTTTCCTCCTTTCCCCTGTTGAATGTCCATGGTCCTCTCTTTGTTTAGCTATCCATCTTCTGGGCTATAGTTTAACTTGAAACATGTTACATTTTAACAGAATCCATCAACCTCAAAGCCAGTTCCTCAGCATTTTTTCATTGTTGCTCTCTAATCAGGGACTGATTTAGACCTGGGACACCAGGTGGGTGCAATTAATGATCAGGTAGAACAGAAAACCAGCAGGCTCCGGACCTTGTAGGGTAAGAGTTGAGTACCCCTGACCTATGGTATACAGTTGATGAAAATAATACTTTTTTGCATTTTATGTTCCAGATTGGAAAACCTCTTCCTATATCTGTAGAGAGCACTTTCCAACTCACTGAGCTTCACTATCTGGTAGGTATTTCTCTTGGTTGGTGAGATTGTAGAGAAGTATAGTGATTCCTCAGTGCTCTTTAGGTTGACCTCTGCTTTGACCTCTTGTGTCATTGACTTTCAGGTGACGTCCAGGGGTCAGGTGGTGGCTGCTAGGACAGCAACCTCTCCCTCCTTCTCTCTGACCCCTGCAGTATCCTGGTCACCAGAGGCCTGCGTCACTGTGTTCTGTGTCCTACCAGATGGAGAGATCATCAATGACGCCATGCACGTCTTCATCAAGCCCCATGGAGTCCTACAAAATGAAGTAACTAACTTATTCACTAGATAAATCAGTCTGAACCTTACTGATGATGCTACAGAGCCTCAATGGTGATTTTAGCAACTCTGTTAGAAGCCATGAAATACATACGGAATGCTAACATTGTTAAGTGTACAGACTAGGTCTGGCATATTTTACTTGCTTATACTGTATGTACATGTTTCTCCAGGTATATCTGAGCTGGAGCCATGAGAAGGTGATGCCAGGTGAAGAGGTGTCCCTCACTGTCCTTGTGATTGAACCTGGCTCTCTGGTCGGAATCATGGTGGTGGCCATGGAGGGCAAGGACTCTGACTCTGATGGTGACATCACAGAGGAGAAGGTAAGGAACACAACACTACCGAACTGTACTGTGCATCTATATAATCCCTGACACATGAAATACAGCCTACTGTAAACAACGCTTAGGATTTACCATGCTTTATTGTCTCTATTGTCTGGAAAGCACCCGTATCTGAGATTTAATCTGTGAATACAATATAATTTGATTTGAAATTGATACTTCTGTGAAGCACTGAACAGTTCAATCAGACATAAAGGAGGTTTCAGATAATGTCAGTGATAATTGTATTTCTCTTTGGGCTTTCCCTTCGATTACAATAGTTGCAATCATAATGATCCATCTCAAAAGATTTTACTGAGCCTGGAATAACCCTCAAGTGGTTCATCTTGTGACTGTAACAGTTTTGGGAATCAGCTCAGCAGTCAGGCTCAGTGGAGACGTGGTGAACTTCAGTCTCCCCCAGAACTGACAAACTGGCTGTAATGTAGCTAGTTGTATTGCTGTGGAAGGCTGTTTTATCTAAGAGGTTGTGGTAACTCTAGTGTTGTGCTGTTCTCAGGTGCTGGTGGAGATGACTGACTACCTCAAGGAGGACATAACCCTTCACCATAGTGGAATAACTGGAGGGAAGGACAGCCCGCTCTCCGTTTTCACGGTATTGACACTGAGCCTGGAATAACCCCAAGCCTCACCTCACTGTAAATCAACCCAGTTATCCAATGTCATGTTACATCATGAGCAACCTGACCCACTTCTGGGCCATACGCACGGAGGCGCCTGTTATCATACTGTATCATTTTGGCTTTGGAACAAGTGTTGTATTACTATTGTGTTAATATTAAACTTTGAACACAATGCAGATGAAATTCCATATAAAGTATGCCAAGCCTTTCTGTTTGTATACACAGGCCTAATAGGCCTCCAGTGTTTTGTGTACAATGTTGTCATGAACATTTGCTTTTTGCTTTTCAAATCTTAGGCTTGCAACCTTGTGGTATTAACAGATGCCAGTTTACATAAAACTGAAGATTATCAGGAGACTGAAATGGGTATGAAAACAATTACACACTCCATAGTGTTTGTATAAATGAACATTTTAAACAAAACGCATAAACAAACACACACATTGGGAGATCTTTGTGTCTGAATTGAATATGAAATCAAGGGGTCCCTCTTGTGGAGCTGTGGCGTACTACATAAATAAAATACTACATCTACATTCACAGTGGTACAGGCTCTGTGACGGAGGCTTAGATCGGTCACCAGAACTATGTTGTGTATCCATCAGATCATGAGGCGGAGGCTCTCATGAGAAAGGATCAGCCGGAGTGGAGGCCCTCCATGGGACAGGACTTCTCTAAGACCTGGCTGTGGCTGGACATGAACATCAGGTGAGCTTTAGGAGAAGCACATAAACAAGGCTTAGGCGTGAATACACTTGAGGATACAGTCTACATTCACCACTATTGAAAACGGTCAAGGTTATTTGAAGGGAATGTTGAAATATTCTATTCCTTCCTGTCTGTATCAGTGAGTCAACAACAACTAGTTTCCATGTGGCTGTCCCAGACAGCATCACCTCCTGGAGAGCTATGGCATTTGTTATGTCAGATAACCTGGGCTTGGGCCTCACCTTTAAACCACAGAAGGTATGTTAAGACATATCCACTACCACCACCGTTACCTAGTCTGGGCAGCTAACTAGTAGTTTATTAAGATTAATATAACTTTATTGGCCAATTGCACCCAAGGTCCAACCAAGATTTGACTTCCACTTTTAACCCCTCTGGTTGCTGGCTGGCCTCTCTAACCAATAGGTTACATGTATGGCTGTGTGACATAAATACATGGTTGATAAAGATGGTATGTTTCATTTAATGTCAGTGCAATGTTCAGATATTCTAGAATTAGATTTTTGAGGATACTCTTGAGTATTGGTTGTCTCCCACAGCTAATAGTGTCCACGGATTTCTCCCTGTCTCTCGATGTCCCAGAATGCATCACCAGAGGAGAGCAGCTTGTCCTCGAGGTCAACCTCTTCAACCATCTAGAAGAGGACACGGAGGTCAGTGGTCTTGGTTGAAAAGGCCAGGAGGTTTTTACCTCTTCTCACATGTTTATGGTCTTAACAATCTCACCATGTAGGGTGATTTCTTCAAAGAACAGTTTGTGTGACTCTCGAACAGTGAACAAAAAAAACAAGTTGTTAAACACTTGTGAAAACGTCTTAGAAATAATTACCTTCTTCCCATTCTCTTTGTATCTCCCACATCAAACAGCTTCCTGGATGTAAGTGATCCATCCTCAATTGTTTTCCCATTCTTCAATTGTTTTCCCATTCCTGTTGTTCTCCACAGGTCATAGTGGTGGTTGCTGAGAGCTCTCGCTTTGAGTTTGTTCTGGCAGACCGAGACCTTGTTTCTATGGTGAACGCACGTAGAGTGACTGTGGGGAGCCAGGGCGGCGCCACCGCTCTCTTTCCCATCAGGCCTCTGGTTTTTGGAGAGATATTGATGTCTGTGAAAGCAATGACTGGACAGGCCACAAAGAAGATTGTTCGTAAAGTGCTTGTGAAGGTACAATGGGGCTGAATAACTGAGTCTTCTAACTTATAAAATGGATCCTTGGTGACTGTAAAATGATGAACTGTATCTCTGTCTTTTGATGCACACCTTTCAGTACCCCTCTCTCCTCAGAACACCCCAGTAAATCACTAACACTACAGTGAGTATACAAAACATTAACTCCTCTTTCCATGACATAGCTTTCACCCAGATTCACCTGGTCAGTCTATGATCCCTTATTGATGTCACTTGTTAAATCCACTTCAATCAGTGTAGATGAAGGGGAGGAGACAGGTTAAAGAAAGATCTTTAAGCCTTGAGACAATTGAGACATGGATTGTGGATGTGTGCCATTCAGAGGGTGAATGGGCAAGACAAAAGATTGAAGTACCTTTGAAGAGAGTATGGTAGTAGGTGCCAGGCCCACCAGTTTGTGGCAAGAACTGCAATGCTGCTTGGTTTTTCCACGCTCAACAGTTTCCCGTGTGCATTTAGAATGGTCCATCACCCAAAGGACATCCAGCCAACTTGACACAACTGTAGGAAACATGGACCAGCATCCCTGTGGAACTCTTTTGACACCTTGTAGAGTCCATGCCCCAATGAATTGAGGCTGTTCTGAGGGCAAAAGGGGGGTGCAACTCAATATTAGGAAGGTGTTCCTGATGTTTGGTATACTCTGTGTATATTTCCAATGGGTACTCCTCCCGTAATCAATGTCTGTGTGTTCTCTTAGCCTGAGGGTAAAGAACAGTCCTTCTCAGAGACCGTGTTTCTGGAGGTGGTTCTGACCAACCGTAACCTGTCCAGACAGCTCCACTTCTCCTTCCCTCCAGATGTGGTGCCAGGCAGCGAGCGGGCTCACGTGGCAGTGGTTGGTATGTACCCTGCCCTACTGTATACCAGCCATCTTTTGTTATCACCAACATAGCTCTGTTTATGTTGTGACCTCAACCGCAGCATACGCCCATGTTTCATTTTGTGTTTAGACGCTGGGCATGAAGCAGGCACGTGGTAGTCCAGTAAAGAGCTGTCATTTACCATGTTGGGTGTTAGATGATGGAAACAGAAATGAGGGCTATCAAAACAATATTTGTGGCAAGCCGACTCGGAGCAGCTGCTGGGTTGTTTATGATGATCAATCAGGTCCAGAGATGTTGGGTATTTGTCGTGGTAGAATGCTAACCTAGAATCTTTTTGCATTTGGTGTTTACTGTACAGGGATTCTTCCTTTTTTCTAAACACCAAGGGCTTTTCTGTCTCTTCATCTCTGCCATATTCTTCTCTGCATTCACACCTTTTTCCTCCCTCTCTTTAATCTGTCCATCTCTCTCTCTCTTTCTGCTCGCACATTTACCTTTTCTCGGTTCAGGGTGCTTGGTCTGAAATGTCCTCTGGTGAAATCGAACCCAATCCTTCTGTATTACCACCACAATGTTTGGGTTGTATAACGTCTAAATGGTTCCTCCCTTCCCTTCTTGTTTGTGGGGTGTGGTGTGACAGGTGATATCTTGGGCCTGTCCATCACCGGGCTGGGCTTGCTGGTTAAGATGCCTCACGGCTGTGGAGAGCAAAACATGATCAACTTCGCTCCCAACGTCTATGTCCTGCAGCGCTTGGCGAAATCCAGCCAGCCATACGAGGAGATACGCAGCAAGGCTCTGTCATACATGATGGAAGGTGAACTTTCACACACACTGAATCCATGCCCTATAGTTCAGTATGATACTCAGGATGATTTAATCCATGCCCTATAGTTCAGTATGATACTCAGTATGATTTAATCCATGCCCTATAGTTCAGTATGATACTCAGAATGATTTAATCCATGCCCTATAGTTCAGTATGATACTCAGGATGATTTAATCCATGCCCTATAGTTCAGTATGATACTCAGAATGATTTAATCCATGCCTATAGTTCAGTATGATACTCAGGATGATTTAATCCATGCCCTATAGTTCAGTATGATACTCAGTATGATTTAATCCATGCCCTATAGTTCAGTATGATACTCAGAATGATTTAATCCATGCCTATAGTTCAGTATGATACTCAGTATGATTTAATCCATGCCCTATAGTTCAGTATGATACTCAGTATGATTTAATCCATGCCCTATAGTTCAGTATGATACGCAGGATGATTTAATCCATGCCCTATAGTTCAGTATGATACTCAGGATGATTTAATCCATGCCTATAGTTCAGTATGATACTCAGGATGATTTAATCCATGCCCTATAGTTCAGTATGATACTCAGGATGATTTAATCCATGCCTATAGTTCAGTATGATTTAATCCATGCCCTATAGTTCAGTATGATACTCAGTATGATTTAATCCATGCCTATAGTTCAGTATGATTTAATCCATGCCCTATAGTTCAGTATGATACTCAGGATGATTTAATCCATGCCCTATAGTTCAGTATGATACTCAGTATGATTTAATCCATGCCCTATAGTTCAGTATGATACTCAGGATGATTTAATCCATGCCCTATAGTTCAGTATGATACTCAGTATGATTTAATCCATGCCCTATAGTTCAGTATGATACTCAGGATGATTTAATCCATGCCCTATAGTTCAGTATGATACTCAGTATGATTTAATCCATGCCCTATAGTTCAGTATGATACTCAGGATGATTTAATCCATGCCCTATAGTTCAGTATGATACTCAGTATGATTTAATCCATGCCCTATAGTTCAGTATGATACTCAGTATGATTTAATCCATGCCCTATAGTTCAGTATGATACTCAGGATGATTTAATCCATGCCCTATAGTTCAGTATGACACTCAGTATGATTTAATCCATGCCCTATAGTTCAGTATGATACTCAGGATGATTTAATCCATGCCCTATAGTTCAGTATGATACTCAGTATGATTTAATCCATGCCCTATAGTTCAGTATGATTTAATCCATGCCCATAGTTCAGTATGATACTCAGTATGATTTAATCCATGCCTATAGTTCAGTATGATTTAATCCATGCCCTATAGTTCAGTATGATACTCAGGATGATTTAATCCATGCCCTATAGTTCAGTATGATACTCAGGATGATTTAATCCATGCCCTATAGTTCAGTATGATACTCAGGATGATTTAATCCATGCCCTATAGTTCAGTATGATACTCAGGATGATTTAATCCATGCCCTATAGTTCAGTATGATACTCAGGATGATTTAATCCATGCCCTATAGTTCAGTATGATACTCAGTATGATTTAATCCATGCCCTATAGTTCAGTATGATACTCAGTATGATTTAATCCATGCCCTATAGTTCAGTATGATACTCAGTATGATTTAATCCATGCCCTATAGTTCAGTATGATACTCAGTATGATTTAATCCATGCCCTATAGTTCAGTATGATACTCAGTATGATTTAATCCATGCCCTATAGTTCAGTATGATACTCAGTATGATTTAATCCATGCCCTATAGTTCAGTATGATACTCAGGATGATTTAATCCATGCCCTATAGTTCAGTATGATTTAATCCATGCCCTATAGTTCAGTATGATACTCGGGATGATTTAATCCATGCCCTATAGTTCAGTATGATACTCGGGATGATTTAATCCATGCCCTATAGTTCAGTATGATACTCGGGATGATTTAAACCATGCCCTATAGTTCAGTATGATACTCAGGATGATTTAATCCATGCCCTATAGTTCAGTATGATACTCAGGATGATTTAATCCATGCCCTATAGTTCAGTATGATACTCAGTATGATTTAATCCATGCCCTATAGTTCAGTATGATACTCAGGATGATTTAATTCATGCCCTATTGTTCAGTATGATACTCAGGATGATTTAATCCATGCCCTATAGTTCAGTATGATACTCAGGATGATTTAATCCATGCCCTATAGTTCAGTATTATTTAATCCATGCCCTTTAGTTCAGTATGATACTCAGTATGATTTAATCCATGCCCTTTAGTTCAGTATGATACTCAGTATGATTTAATCCATGCCCTATATTTCAGTATGATACTCAGGATGATTTAATCCATGCCCTATAGTTCAGTATGATACTCAGGATGATTTAATCCATGCCCTATAGTTCAGTATTATTTAATCCATGCCCTTTAGTTCAGTATGATACTCAGTATGATTTAATCCATGCCCTATATTTCAGTATGATACTCAGTATAATTTAATCCATGGTCTATAACTCTGTATGATTTTAGTATAATGTTGTCTCTTCCGAAGAGTTATGTTCATATGTAGTATGTTCTGTCATTCCTGTTCAGGATATCAGAGAGAGCTATCTTTCCAGAGAGATGATGGATCCTTCAGTGCCTTTGGAGCCAGCGACACTTCTGGTAGTACCTGGTAAGTCATTATATAGTCATGTGAATATCATAGCTGTGGTTCAGACTTAAGGCATTCATTTGAAAGTGTATCTGTTCTCAAACTCTTCTCTCCCTGGTCCAGGCTGACAGCGTTTGTCCTGAGGTGTTTCCTGCAGGCCCGGTCCTTCATGCAGATTGACCAGAGTGTTCTCTCCAGGGCCATGGCCTGGCTGGTCCAGCAGCAGGGATCCCAGGGAGAGTTCATTGAGATGGGCAGGGTCATTCACACTGAGCTGCAGGGAGGCCTGGATGGACCCGTCTCTCTCACCTCCTATGTACTGGTGACACTGCTGGAGGACCAGGCCTATGTGGTGAGGAGAACCAAGAGTTTGAGATTTACAAAGAAATGATGAAAGCACAGTGTGTGTGGTGGCAAGTTGAGTGAGTTTGATACTCTCCAAAGTCTTTAGAACCAAGTGTAAGCAGAAGAAGGTTGACAATCTAAACATTTGAGGAGTCTCAGCCTTCAAATAAAAATTTGGTATCCATTTGACCTTACCGTGAAATGCTTACTTACAAACCCTTAACCAACAATGCAGTTCAAGAAATAGAGTTAGGAAAACGTTTACTAAATAAACTAAAGTAAAAAAACTCAAATCAATCAAAAATTAACACAATACATTTACATAACAATAACGAGGCAATATACAGGGGGTACCGAGAAAATGTACAGGTTAATCGAGGTAATTTGTCAAGTGAATATTCATAGATAATAAACAGCGAGTAGAAGCAGTGTAAAAACAAAGGGGGAGGGGGGTTCAATGTAAATAGTCCGGGTGGCCATTTGATTAGTTTAGTTGTTCAGCAGTCTCATGGCTTGGGGGTAGAAGCTGTTAAGGAGCCTTTTAGCCCTAGACCTTGCGCTCCGGTTCTGCTTGCCATGCAGGATCAGAGAGAAAAGTCTATGACTTGGGTGACTGGAGTCTTTGGATGTCAGGAAGCTTGGCCCCAGTGACGTACTGGGCCGTACGCACTAACCTCTGCAGTGCCTTCCAGTCAGATGCCGAGCAGTTGTCATACCAGGCGGTTATGCAACCGGTCAGGATGCTCTCGATTGTGCAGCTGTAGAACTTTTGAGGATCTGGGGACCCATGCCAAATCTTTTCAGTCTCCTGAGGGGGAAAAGTTGTTGTCGTTCCCTCTTCACAACTGTCTTGGTGTGTTTGGACCATGATAGTTTGTTGGTGATGTGGACACCAAGGAACTTGAAACTCTCAACCCGCTCCACTACAGCCCCGTCAATGTTAATGGGGGCCTGTTCGGCCCGCTTTTTCCTATAGTCCACAATCAGCTCCTTTGTCTTGCTCACATTGAGAGAGCGGTTGTTTTCTTGGCACCACACTGCCAGGTCTCTGACCTCCTCTCTATAGGCTGTCTCATCATTGTCGGTGATCAGGCCTACCACTGTTGTGTTGTCTGCAAACTTAATGATGGCCTTGGGCCACCATCTTGTCTGTCTTGATGTGTCCCTGTCTCATGCCATCCTTTATTCTTGTCTGTGTGTAGAACATGTTCCCCGGAAACGTGTCCCTGACCAGGAGCTATTTGGAGGGCGAAGTGGCTAGCGGGGTGTCCAGTAACTACAGCCTGTGTCTGGCGGCATACGCCCTGTCTCTGGCTAACAGTCTCACCGCAGGCACAGCCCTGGATGAGCTCAAGAGGAGAGCTGATATTAGAGGTAATTTGCATTTGAATTAGCTATGGTTATTTACAGGTTGTCAATATGTGCCACAGAGAGAAGATGGATACTAGCCTGTGATAGCCCATGACAAAATGTTGACAATCAATATTGTTTTTGAGTGATCAGTTGAGGAACAGTATGGTCAGTTGAGGAACAGTATGGTCTCAACCATCGACATTGGTCTTATGATAATGTACATAATGTGTAAATATCGATGACATCAGCCCATCTACCTGCGAGACCCTGTTTTACCTGGTGTCTGTTGCTGTCCCCTCCAGATGGGGTCCAGACCTGGCGGTCGTCCAGTGCCGAGGTGTCTGACTCATGGCAGCCGCGCTCAGCAGAGATAGAGATGGCTGCCTACGTGTTGCTGGCGCTGTACAAGCGGGCTAGTGTGGTGGAGGCCATCTCCCTCATGAAGTGGCTGAGCCAGCAGAGGAACTACCTGGGGGCATACGGGAGCACACAGGTAGACCCTAACTTCACATACTGTAGAAGATCCTCTCTAGTCTCTCTATCTTCATGCCACTGTTTCTGCATGACCCTCTGTCTTAAAGTTACCTTTTCAATAAGAGAGATTTATCCCTGATGGGTGGATTTCCAAAATGATACCACCTTTGACCCTTTCCTCTCTTAGGACACAGTGGTAGCCCTACAAGCCTTGTCTGTCTACGCTACCTTTAGTGGGGCACATGCCATTGAGCTGGGGGTCGAAGTGTCCACCTCAGTCTCACCTACAGTGTCCCACTTCCACATCAACTCCACCAACTACCTGGTACACCAGAGCAAAGAGGTAAAACATTTGGGCATAGTAGTCTTTGTCTGTTTCATGATATATGATATTTCAACGATCATCTAACAGCATACACAAGCAAACACTCACCATAATGTATAGTTTACAGGCAGTACAGTATTAATAGAGGTTTTGTATTTTTCCAGGTAGATGCTGAACAAGATTTACTCATCAATGTATTTATGGAGGGAAGAGGATTCGCTTTATTTCAGGTATTGCCAGTTATTTATCACTGGATGTCTAAAGTAATTGCTATAAACCCCATTTTCTATTTGTGCTTGCCGTTTATGATATGTGATGACATAACTATGTCAGAACAGTGGTTCCCAACCTTTTTTGGTTACTATACCACCAACTGAATTTTGCTCTACCTGGTATACCCCTGCAAGCATTTCACTACACTCGCATTCAAATCTGCTAACCATGTGTATGTGACCAATAACATTTGATTTGATTTGAAGTATGTTTTGAATTTTCCCAGTAGGCCTATGGTTTCATGAGTTCTCAAGTACCCCCTGTGGATAGACCAAGTAACCTCAGGGGTCCTAGTTCCCCTGTTTGGGATGTATAGGTATGCTCATTCAGGCAATGGAGGGGGCCTACAATGACTACTACACTTCAGATTTAATGGCCATACATTACAATGGTTGTCTCCTCACTAGCTTTCCATGCAATCTCGGAACCATGTCCAGTGTGAATGAAGGCAACAGCTGTGAACCATAGATCTGCCCGCCACAATGCAGCGTGAACCCTGTGTTGAGACGGGTCAACACAAAAACGTGGTAATTGACCACATTAATACGGCAATTACCATCTGGAACACATACCGTCTGGTCCATGTTAAATCGGCTCCGATGGTATCACAGAGAGGATATGGAAGGTCCTGCTTCCAACTGCCTTTAATTTAGTCCTCTGTTAAAGACCCCTTCTAAACATCTTGTTATAGATCCCCCTAAACATCTAGTTATAGACCCCCCCGAAACATCTAGTTATAGACCCCCTAAACATCTTGTTATAGACCCCCTAAACATCTTGTTATAGACCCCCTAAACATCTTGTTATAGACCCCCTAAACATCTAGTTATAGACCGCCTAAACATCTTGTTATAGACCCCCTAAACATCTAGTTATAGACCCCCCTAAACATCTAGTTAAAGACCCCCTAAACATCTTGTTATAGACCCCCTAAACATCTTGTTATAGACCCCCTAAACATCTTGTTATAGACCCCCTAAACATCTTGTTATAGACCCCCCTAAACATCTAGTTATAGACCCCCCTAAACATCTAGTTATAGACCCCCTAAACATCTAGTTATAGACCCCCTAAACATCTTGTTATAGACCCCCTAAACATCTTGTTATAGACCCCCTAAACATCTTGTTATAGACCCCCTAAACATGTTGTTATAGACCCCCTAAACATCTTGTTATAGACCCCCCTAAACATCTTGATATAGACCCCCCTAAACATCTTGTTATAGACCCCCTAAACATCTTGTTATAGACCCCCTAAACATCTTGTTATAGACCCCCTAAACATCTTGTTATAGACCTCCCCCTAAACATCATGTTATAGACCCCCCCGAAACATCATGTTATAGACCCCCCCGAAACATCATGTTATAGACCCCCCCGAAACATCATGTTATAGACCCCCCCGAAACATCATGTTATAGACCCCCCCGAAACATCATGTTATAGACCCCCCCGAAACATCTTGTTATAGACCCCCTAAACATATTGTTATAGACCCCCTAAACATATTGTTATAGACCCCCCTAAACATATTGTTATAGACCCCCCTAAACATATTGTTATAGACCCCCTAAACATATTGTTATAGACCCCCTAAACATCTTGTTATAGACCCCCCTAAACATCTTGTTATAGACCCCCCTAAACATATTGTTATAGACCCCCCTAAACATATTGTTATAGACCCCCCTAAACATATTGTTATAGACCCCCCTAAACATATTGTTATAGACCCCCCTAAACATATTGTTATAGACCCCCCTAAACATATTGTTATAGACCCCCCTAAACATATTGTTATAGACCCCCCTAAACATCTTGTTATAGACCCCCCCTAAACATCTTGTTATAGACCCCCCTAAACATCTTGTTATAGACCCCCCTAAACATCTTGTTATAGACCCAACCTAAACATCTTGTTATAGACCCAACCTAAACATCTTGTTATAGACCCAACCTAAACATCTTGTTTTAGACCCAACCTAAACATCTTGTTTTAGACCCAACCTAAACATCTTGTTATAGACCCAACCTAAACATCTTGTTTTAGACCCCCCCTAAACATCTTGTTATAGACCCAACCTAAACATCTTGTTTTAGACCCCCCCTAAACATCTTGTTATAGACCCAACCTAAACATCTTGTTTTAGACCCCCCCTAAACATCTTGTTATAGACCCAACCTAAACATCTTGTTATAGACCCAACCTAAACATCTTGTTATAGACCCAACCTAAACATCTTGTTATAGACCCCCCTAAACATTTTGTTATAGACCCCCCTAAACATCTAGTTACAGACCCCCCCAAGCATCTTGTTATAGACCCCCCCGAAACATCTTGTTATAGACCCCCCTAAGCATCTAGTTACCGACCCCCCCCCCCCTAAACACCTTGTTACAGACCCCCCCTAAGCATCTAGTTACAGACCCCCCCCCAAACATCTTGTTATAGACTCCCTCCAAACATCTTGTTATAGACTCCCTCCAAACATCTTGTTTTAGACCCAACCTAAACATCTTGTTTTAGACCCAACCTAAACATCTTGTTTTAGACCCAACCTAAACATCTTGTTTTAGACCCAACCTAAACATCTTGTTTTAGACCCAACCTAAACATCTTGTTTTAGACCCAACCTAAACATCTTGTTTTAGACCCAACCTAAACATCTTGTTTTAGACCCAACCTAAACATCTTGTTTTAGACCCAACCTAAACATCTTGTTTTAGACCCCCCCGAAACATCATGTTTTAGACCCCCCCGAAACATCTAGTTATAGACCCCCTAAACATCTTGTTATAGACCCCCCCCAAACATCTTGTTTCAGGCCCCCCCCTAACATCTTGTTACAGACCCCCCCTAAACATCTTGTTACAGACCCCCCCTAAGAATCTTGTTACAGACCCCCCCTAAGCATCTAGTTACAGACCCCCCTAAGCATCTAGTTACAGACCCCCCTAAGCATCTAGTTACAGACCCCCCCTAAGCATCTAGTTACAGACCCCCCCTAAGCATCTAGTTACAGACCCCCCCTAAGCATCTAGTTACAGACCCCCCTAAGCATCTAGTTACAGACCCCCCTAAGCATCTAGTTACAGACCCCCCCTAAGCATCTAGTTACAGACCCCCCCTAAGCATCTAGTTACAGACCCCCCCAAGCATCTAGTTACAGACCCCCCCTAAGCATCTAGTTACAGACCCCCCCTAAGCATCTAGTTACAGACCCCCCCTAAGCATCTAGTTACAGACCCCCCCTAAGCATCTAGTTACAGACCCCCCCTAAGCATCTAGTTACAGACCCCCCCTAAGCATCTTGTTACAGACCCCCCCTAAACATCTTGTTACAGACCCCCCCTAAGCATCTTGTTTCAGGCCCCCCCTAAACATCTTGTTATAGACCCCCCCTAAGCATCTAGTTACAGACCCCCCCTAAGCATCTAGTTACAGACCCCCCCTAAACATCTTGTTACAGACCCCGCCTAAGCATCTTGTTACTGACCCCCCCTAAGCATCTTGTTACAGACCCCCCCTAAACATCTTGTTACAGACCCCCCTAAGCATCTGGTTACTGACCCCCCCTAAGCATCTTGTTACAGACCCCCCCTAAACATCTTGTTACAGACCCCGCCTAAGCATCTGGTTACTGACCCCCCCTAAACATCTTGTTACAGACCCCCCCTAAACATCTTGTTACAGACCCCGCCTAAGCATCTTGTTACTGACCCCCCCTAAACATCTTGTTACAGACCCCCACTAAACATCTTGCTCCAGACCCCCCCTAAACATCTTGTTACATACCCCCCCCTCTCAACCTCTTGTTACAGATTCCCTCTAAATGTATTTATTTATTCTGTCTCTGACTAGCTCTTTTGTTTATTGTGGTATTGTAGTTGCTCATAACAAGTTAAACAGTACTATGCTTAGAAGATATAACTATAGTAATTTCAATGTAACTCAGATATACGCTGACTTTTATCACCTCTCCTGTCATTCAGATGAATGTGTTCTACAACATAGAGGACAGAGTGCTGTCTGAGAGGAGCCAAGATGACACAGTCCATGAAGGTTTCTCTCTGGACGTTGAAGTGTTAGATGATGAGGATGACCTGGACCACATCATGTTATCCATATGCACCAGGTAAGTGTCCATCTCTATGGAGATGTTTTCAACCATTCTTTGTCTGTTGCAGGCATCAAGACATGTTCGTATTTTGAGCCACTATTTTACATTTATCTAGACAGTTTTGTGTTGATAAATGTCTGTGAGCAGACAGAAATATGCTCATATAATCATGTATTTGTTCATTTAATCACGATTCTGTTCTGTGTTAGGCTGCTGGAGAGCCAGAAGATAGCTCAGACAGGTATGGTGCTGGTAGATGTGGGTGTGCTGAGTGGCTTCACCCTTGCGCCACAGGCTGTTGCCACGGGCGACCTGGTCAGAAAAGTTGAGGCTTCTCCTGGGAAAGTTAACCTCTATTTAGATTCAGTAAGTTGACTTTACATATTGTACGTCTCATGTTTAGATACAATAGCATTGCTGTTTCACAGGTGAAATTGGGAAAATACACATTGTATTTGCTGTATGTTGGAAGTTTCATTTGTGTCATCTATTGATTGTGTAGATTGTGTGTAGCTATTCATCTATTGATTGTGTAGCTAATTCATGACTTTTATTTTCAGTTGACCGCAACACAGGTGTGCATCAGAATCCCAATGATAAGAGACTTCAAAGTGTCACATGTGCAAGATGCTGTGGTTCAGGTGTACGACTACTATGAACCAAGTAAGTACCTTTTACTATCACAGCGGACAATCACTCATGCGTAGACTGTCTCTCTTGTTATCAATGCAATATTTATCAATACAATATTTCCCTCTGCCATATCTTAAAGGGCGTAAAGCAGTGAGGTCTTACAACTCCGATGTGATGCAGCACATGGGCTCCTGTGCCTTCTGTGGGAGAGACTGCGGTCTCTGCAGGCAAGAAATAATAATCTCGAGCTCCTCCACCGCCCACACAAAGAACACTGCCATCTACTGGTTGGGATGTGTACTGGTTGCAATTATAGCTTTACTGTTATAACAATATCAATGTCTCGTGGACAGATCTACGTAAACATAACAGGCACCACAGAATCTGTGGTATGCGTGAGATAACGAGCAGCAATAGTTCTGATGTTGAGGTTTTTTCGTCGCTAGTTATTTGGACAAATCACGATTTGTCAGGTGTTTGCGTCTTTAGAATTGTGGATGGGAGCGGACATTCGGCCCGTAACTTGTAAAGAGAGAGGGTGGAGCTCCTGGTTCTAGCATTTCTTGATCACTTTTGGACCCAGAGCTTCATCCAGCAGCTGCCCAATTACACAAGATTTTATTTCTATGTTAACTGAGATTATAATAATATAAACCGCATATTTTAAAAGCCTTCTTTTTTTTAACTACCTGTAGAAATATGTAATTATTATTGTATGAATAGATTTGATTTACTTTAGCCTGAATCAGTAAATTGGTCAAAGCAGACTGTTTTATTAGCTATTTGATGCGCTGGATTTAATGTGGAATGTACTTTTTTATTTATCATAAATCTGGCTTTTTTATGTTGTGAAGTAACCTCATTGGTTTGTACACTTTGATACACAAATGTAAACAAAATAAAGTAAATTGAGGTGAATAATGAAGATATAGTTTGCAGGACATAGTTTTCCATCCACTATTATGAGTTACTTGGCAGACTAAATAACTCATAATGTAGCCTAGATTCTGGATATTTGGCAACAGAAGAAATAAAGGCAATTTGGTTCTTATCCTCCACATGTCTCTGACCCTTTGGAAGATTAAGACGGACATGTTTAGACGAAGCAGTAAAATAGTGAATTAAGATTTATTCTGGCAGCACTCAACTTGACTCCATGCAAATGCATCACTTGTGGGATCCATCTGTTTTAGCTTACAATGATGTATGGCACTCTTGGCAGCATCTGAACGTTGCGTGCACTGGACTCTTCTGTGAGTTTGTAAGTCTTGCCACTTTAGGAGAGATGTAATCTCGTCCACCAGCCGGCTCGCTCTCTATGCTCCAGCAATTCGTGCCTGGCGACGAGCTAAAGAGAATGACCACGGTTTCTATGGCTAGGGTCAGTCAACTGTAAAGTCTTCCACGAGGATGATGAAAGGACTTAGAAGTTAAACTCTGTTTCAGGTGATGTTTAATCTCACATGTGTAATGTCTAGTATCTGCCATTGGGATATCTCTCATCACATTTTAAGTGTGTTGTAGCTCAAAGCTTGGGTGTGACAAGTTTCTGCTCTCTGGCTTTCGCCCTGTAATACCTTGCTTCTACTGTACTGGACACACCACTCTGTCAGAATGACTGTTACTCAGTCATCATAAACCTTCCCTGCTTTATCTACAGCCAGCTGAATGGGGATAATTAGTGTACTGGCCAACTAGGCTTCCTCAGCTGTTTCTATTCACAGACAGACAGATGGACGGACAGACCGCAGACTAGACAGAGCAGGGCGTAGGGTGGGCAGCTGCTGCAGCAGGACTGTTCCAGGGTCTGTTCTACGTCTTCGCATCAATACCTTCCTGTTAGAATATGACAATTCTCAGCTATTATCATCCCCATATCATTCCCAGTGACTTCCTCTGAGAGTGACTAACTGACAATACCTTTGTCCATACAATTTCTGTCCATTTGTAAACATACAAAACGATTAAAACTGTGGGTCATGCAACTCATCAGTCTCTCTAGCCTGTTGGCTGTGTGACCCCCTATAACTCCCAGAGCAGTGACACAGAACGGCTCCATATCATACAGCATCTATTAAAAACAGGTGTCCTCACCAGAGGATGAGGTTGTTAGTGTATACAGGAAAGACAAATTCACAGACACGCCTTGCTCCTCCTGTGTTGTGGCGAGTTGCGAACACATAATAATCAAAGACACCCTCTTAAATACACATGTTGCTCAGTCAGCTGTGACGGCACGCTGTGCCCATGGGAATATAAACAAGGCCGAGGAGGGGATGGGAACACACACACATTCTAAGCACATTTAAAGGAAATACACACACTAATTCCTCAATATAAACATGCCAGGTCGCTGTTACAACAAGAATGGTAGAGTTTTTTTTTATGCAACACCAATTACACTACATGACTAAAATTATGTGGACACCTGCTCGTCGACCATCTCATTCCAAAATCACGGGCATTAATATGGAGTTGGTCCCCCTTTGCTGCTATAACAGCCACCACATCTAATAAACCACTAGATGTTGCAACATTGCTGTGAGGACTTGCTTCCATTCAGCCACAAGTATTAGTGAGATCGGACACTGATGTTCGGTGATTAGGCCTGGCTCGCAGTCGGCATTCCAATTCTTCCCAAAGCTGTTCGATGGAGTTGAGGTCAGGGCTCTGTGCAGGCCAGTTAAGTTGTTCCATGCCGATCTCGTCAAACCATTTCTGTATGGACCTCGCTTTGTGCATGGAGGCATTGTCACGCTGAAACAGGAAAGGGCCTTCCCCAAACTGTTGCCACAAAGTTGGAAGCACAGAATCATGAAGAATGTCATTGCATACTGTAGTGTTAAGATTTCCCTTCACTGGAACTAAGGGACCTAGCCCGAACCATGAAAAACAGCTCCAGACCATTATTCCTCCTCCACCAAACTTTACAGTGGGCACTATACATTGGGGTAGTGTTCTCCTGGCATCCGCCAAACCCAAATTCGTCCGTTGGACTGCCAGATGGTGAAGTGTGATTCATCACTCCAGAGAACGTGTTTCCACTGCTCCAGAGTCCAATGGTAGCGAGCATTACACCAATCCAGCCAATGCTTGGCATTGCGCATGTTGATCTTATGCTTGTGTGTGGCTGGACGGCAATGGAAAACCATTTCATTAATTTCCCGGTGAACTGTGCTTGTGCTGACTTTTCTTCCAGAGGCAGTTTGGAACTCGGTAGTGAGTGTTGCAACCAAGGACAGACGATTTAGCACTCTGTGAGTTTATGTGGCCTATCACTTCACTTCTAAGTCGTTGTTGCTCCTAGATGTTTCCACTTCTCAATAACAGCACTTACAGTTGACAAGGGCAGCGCTACAGGGCAGAAATTTGATGAACTGCCTTGTTGGAAAGGTGGCATCCTATGACGGTGCCACGTTGAAAGTCACTGAGCTCTTTAGTAAGACCATTCTACTGCAAATGTTTGTCTATGGAGATTGCATGACTGTATGCTCGATTGTATACACCTGTCAGGAACGGGTGTGGCTGAAATAGCCAAATTCACTAATTCCACATACTTTTGTGTATATATATCATTATCGTTATAGCCTAGCAACCATATCAAGGTCTGTCAAATATACACTTTCCGTCTATAGGATAATGTGTTCTGAAACAATACCTCCTTGTTTATCAAGAAGGACTCAAAGCTTTAATCACTGCCAAAGGTGATTCTAACATGTATTGACTCAGGGGTGTGAATATTTACGTAAATGAGATATTTCTTAATTGAAATTTCAATAAATTAGCAAACATTTCTAAAAATATGTTTTCACTTTGTCTTTATGGGGTATTATGTGTAGATGGGTCATACAAAAAAAGCTATTCAATCCAATTTGAATTCAGGCTGTAACACAACAAAATGTGGAATAAGTCAAGAGGTATGAATACTTCCTGTATGTGACAGGCTGAAGTACCTTTTGTCTGCCAGTATATGGCAGGCTTGTTATTGTCCTGCTCTCAGTTGCAAAGGTTGTGCTGTAATCCCAAGAAACAGGAAACCGACACAATCTCACACACTAGGACATAGTTTTGCCATATATACATATCTGTGATTATTATGATAACTGTGTGCTCACATATGTAGGTGTGACTACTCATCATAAACAGAGTTGTGGAGTGTCATTGTAAACTTAGCCTTAGAGGGAGTTAGTTTCCTTTGGGGAATTTCATTGCAGTTGGTTGGAAAATGGAGATGCATATCTAAGGGATGTTGTCTTAAGACATGTTTACAAGTAACCATCTTAGTGTTTTGACAATCTGGTCATGACACTCCCTAACAGGAAGCCTGGTGAGCAACATGTACTGCTGCTGTTGAAGAGAGATCTGATGCAAGGAAAGACAAACAGTTTTAACTTTATTACAAATAAACCTCAGTGACTGCATGGGGATGAGTTAGATTGTTGAATTCATTCAGCATATGATTTTGCATATGAAGTTGTAGGCCTATTACACTTCTGCTGTTCAAACTGGAGTTGTATAGCTGGTATTTCATACAAACATAAGCATAATGTTTTGTTCTGGCATCAGAGATGAAATGGTTAAACGGAAGGCAATAACAAAAGGCAAATCAAACAAAAATCACATGGTTGGTAAGCTAGTACAATAAACTACATGAAAGACAACAGGGGTCTTCTCAATAACAAGAAGAGGGATGGGGAACAGAGGAAACACCCTAGTGATGGGATTTAACTGGCCTCTGTAATGGCTGTGATGTCCTCCATAATGATGCGTGAGTTTGGGAGGCCACACGCCAGTCATCCGGGAGAGTCATGGAAACTCATTTGAGCTTTCATCCGAGCCAGATTGTATTTACACAACCCTGTGAGCTGCTTTGTGCCATCTCCTCAGGGACCTTCCACAGCACCATACAGACAGCTCTGCTCTGCTGGTGGGGGCTGAGCCAACCCAGACACAGAGACCCACAGGGGATTAGAGAGAGCCTGTATGGACTAAGAAACATCAGCTATTTGCTTTAGTCATTCCAGACACATGAAACCGCCCTAATCTCACCACAATACCATAATGCTTCCAGGTAGAGGTGAGACGTACATGAAGAGTCTGGAAAAAGCTGTTAGAACAGGGTGTGGTCAGAAAGCACTGGGAATGATGAGGGTGTGTGTGTCTGTGCATGTCTGGATCACAAGGTTGCCATTCAAAGACCATGAAACTCAAACAAAGAGTCCTCTTTCACAATTCAGTATTATTCTCCCAGTCAGAAAGTCGTCATGACCCTTCCACTCAGAGGCCTGGCCATGCAGAAAGAGACGGAGTCAACTATTTTGAATAGGTCCCATTGGCTTTTAAACCAACAAAATGCAGATGTTCTCAGTGTGGTGAAAGGGGAAAGCATGAGAGGCTGAGACGTTGTGAACTGAAGTCTCTGTCATTGATTTATGCTGCCTGACACATGGCGATGCCTTTTGAATCACCCCCTCATCAGCTGCCTCTGTGTGATTAATCTGGCCTGATGCTTTGGCTCTGTGAAACCTGGTGAACCGAGGCTGTGTTAAACTTGATTGGATGTGTTTGAATTAGTGACTCACAGCGGGGGATCGTAGCCTCAACTTTACTACAGTAGGCTGCAATACTATCGTGTCACTAGACTCGGTACAGTATCTCGCAACAGAGTTTCAAACCCAGAGGTGCAACATGGTGAGACTTCCGGAAAAGCTTGCAAAACAGACCAAACTGACCAGGCCGGGGTTTGGGGTTTAAGAAGTCAATGAAAGAAGTGAAAAATTCATCTGTAGTTGTTAATTTTCTCAATCTAAATGCACAGCCTAGATTCCAGCCAATATATTAAGTAGTTGAACATGTTATTACTCCAACCGCTGCGAAAGTGACAAACTGACACGTTTTCATTTTCATCAAAAATAACTTTATCAAAGGAGTCCTTTTGATTTGAGGGTCTGCACAGTTCAGCGTGAGATGACTGTTAGACCTGATGAGGTGTTTCTGTGCATGACTTTAGCTAGCCAGCGTTGCCATAACATCGCCTACAAGCGTGATCAGGGATGGATTTCTGCCCGTCTCCATACTGTACTGTCTTTAACCTCACAGTCCAACCAAGATGCATGAGTTAAGGAGCAAACTTTGTGAGATATTGAGCCAATCTTGGAGGACAATGCAACTTGAATTGGAGAATACTTGTGTATGTGTGTGCTGTTCTAAACACAAAGTGACTTCTGTCTTCATACTGTTCTCCACTCATTTTTACACAATTCAGTTTTTGTGGCACAGACTTAGACAGCCGCCACCGATTTCCTTTCCTAGGCTAATCAGAAACAGGTGAAGACTGTGTGTTACACCATCACTGTCTCTGAGTGATTGGCATGGTATAATAGAGTAAGGAGGTAGCCTAAACCATGGAAAATGTGGAGGCTCCTATAGGCTTGATTGGGGTCCTTCCAAATATTGGTGTTTGACGTGTCTGGGTTAGGGCTGGTGTGATCAGCTGCTTTGATAGTTCTGTGGTGGAAGGAAAAGAAACATGGGTCTGACTTTCCAGGGTTAAACACCCGTGAAATCTATATGTGAACCGTAGCAGGGAGGGAGCCCCTCCTCCTTCACCCCGCCTCCCCATTCTACGCATTTTCCTCTGGGTCCATTGGCATTCTCGGAGACTGACAGTGCTAATGTGTTGTCTAAATATTTCCTGTCACAGTTTCAAGACTTCTGTAGGATGCTTTTTCCAGCTACCGGGCTGCGGGCCACTTCTGATCCAAGAGTACCAAGCCCAGTCTGAGTGACAGACTTATAGAGGATATTCACACTCTGGATATACTGACACCTCCCCATAAGTGTGTTAGGGAGCTGATAAAATCCCGGGTTGCCAAGCCAAGAGAGTGTTGGGTCATAGTGTATAGTGTAACTTTACTTCTTTCATCAAGGGGGGAAAAAATCATGTATTTTTGATACAGAAGATGCCTTTGAATCATTGAATGTATCAACTTTTAACATCACTTTATGAATGAAGACAGCCATTTGGCCTAAAAGAGCAAATAGTATCCAGTTCTAAGCAGGGTTTGGAACCGGTTCAGGGAACAGAACCAAAACCGGAAAATAACAAACATTTGAGGAATGGTAACAGAACTGGGAACGAAAGTGCTAACTAGATTTCCGGAAGAGAACCATTATTTTAAAAGCATGGGAACTGGTAAAAATGTAATTTACCTTCAGTCCCACAAAAACACCATTCAAAGCGCCTAAGGCTATGTAAAGCACTCTCTGTCACTCAGACCCAGTCTGGAATACCTACTGTACATGTTTCAAGAAAACCACCATAGTCCCTGTGCCCAAGAATGCCAAGGTAAGCTGTCTAAATGACTACCGCCCCATAGCACTTACATCTGTAGTCATGAAATGCTTTGAAAAGCTGGTCATGGGTGAGCCATGGGTGCATGCTCAGTCCCCTCCCTGTTCAACCACGACTGGCCGCACATGATTCCAACACCACCATTAAGTTTGCCAACGACACGACAATGGCCATCCAAGATCCCCGAAAACCACCCCTCAACCATCCAAGACCCCCGGAAAACTGCCCCCCGACCATGCAAGACCCCCCAAAAACCTCCCCTCAACCATCCAAGTGTCATTTTTTATTTTTGTTTATTTTTTACCGTCATTTTACCCCTCACTCAGCAACTACACTCAATTCCAGTACCGCATTCCAACGCCTTGGTTTCCCTCATCCCATCCCTCCTATCTCTGCTGGCCACCCCTTCAGATTTCTACGTGCGATATAGCTTTCAACTATACTGTCAGATTCAAATTGTATGTTAAACATATCTAATAGAATAGAATCCATCGATTGCAAGTTGAATATAATTACTTTTGTTAAGAGTATTAATATATTAGTGATTGACTGACCAGGTCTCTCCAGATCTCCCAACAATGCTGTTTGTAGGGTACATTTTAAATGAATTATGCTTTTTCAGTCATTCCTGAGACAAGAAGCCGGCTACCTGAGGGCTATACCAAAGCAACACGCTTGTTAGCTAGCTCTGGTCCTGGGCGTTGCGCTAGTCTCCGCGTTGAGCCAACTCTCGGACATTCAAAGTTCCTCCTTATTAGCCGCTCCTCTGTAGAAATTCAGTAATGAAGTAATGATAGGCCTACTACTAATATCCTAAACACATAATGCATGTTACATCATGATGCCCAGAGATTCAAGCCTCCTCCATGTCCAACCCTCTACCTCGCTCTCTCCCCACCTCGCAAATTTGTTGCATCTCGCACCCTAGACTTGTCTATCCATCAAGCATGTAAACAACCAGCTTCCCTAGTCCATAGACATCTGCTCTATCTGCACTGATTGGTGGCATAATTTAATGAGGTAAATGTAAAAAAATTCAATTTCACAGGTTAAAAATAGGAACGATATAAACCGGTACTTTTTTCTGGTTCGAACCAGTTCAGAAATGTATGCTAGTTGGAACAGTGGAACAGGAAAGAATTGTGGTTGTGTTCAGAACAAAATGATTGGAAAATTATTTTGGTTCCAACCCCTGGATCTAAGTATCCATCTATCATCTCAGATATGCTGTTTTTTGAGGACTTCCCCTCCAGACGTCCCATTTCCACTTTCATATTTATGCCATTTGGCCATTTATCCTAGCTGTTCTATTTTATTACTATTTATGAATTAATGACTAAGACATTAGTCCTGAGCTAAACAGAAGGATATGTAAGATTGTTATAGGGAGACCAATATGTGAGGCTGTGTTGCTATCTCATTCATACAGCCCCCACCTGGTGTTCAACCTTCCTAAGTTCTCCCATGTCACCCCGCTCTTCCCCACACTCCACTGGCTTCCAGTCGAAGCTCACATTCACTACAAGACCATGGTGCATACCTACAGAACAGTAAGGGGAACTGCCCCCTCCCTACCTTCAGGCTATGTTCAAACCCTACACCCCAACCCAAGCACACCATTCTGCCACTTCTGGTTTCTTGGCACTCCCACCCCTATGGGAGGGCAGCTCCCACTCAGCCCAGTCCAAGCTCTTCTCTGTCCTGGCACCACAATGGTGGAACCAGCAGTGCCCCATAATGACAAAGCAAAAAAAAACGTTTTTTAGAAATGTTATTAAAAATAAAAAACAGAAACCATATTTACGTAAATATTCAGACCCTTTGCTATGAGACCTGAAATTGAGCTCAGGTACATCCTGTTTCAATTGATCATCCTTGAGATGTTTCTACAACTTGATTGGAGTCCACCTGTTGTAAATTCAATTGATTGGACATGATTTGGAAAGGCACACACCTGTCTATATAAGGTCCCACAGTTGACAGTGCATGTCAGAGCAAAAACCAAATCATGAGGTCAAAGGAATTGTCCTTAGAGCTCCAAGGCAGCATTGTGTTGTGGCACAGATCTGCGGAAGGGTACCAACAAACGTCTGCAGCATTGAAAGTCCCCAAGAACACAGTGGCCTCCATCATTCTTAAATGGAAGAAGTTTGGAGCCACCAAGACTCTTCCTAGAGCTGGCCGCCCGGCCAAACTCAGCAATTGGGGGAGAAGGGCCTTAGTCAGGGAGGTGACCAAGAACCTAATGGTCACTCTGACAGCTCTAGAGTTCCTCTGTGGAGATTGGAGAACCTTCCAGGAGGACAACCATCTCTGCAGCACTCAACCAATCAGGCCTTTATGGTAGAGTGGCCAGACAGAAGCCACTCCTCAGTAAAAGGCACATGACACACTGCTTGGAGTTCACCTAAAGACCCACAGACCATAAAACAAGATTCCCTGGTCTGATGAAACCAAGATTGAACTATTTTGCATGAATGCGAAGCATCACGTCTAGAGTAAACTTGGCACCATCCCTACGGTGAAGCATGGTGGTGGCAGCATCATGCTGTGGGGATGTTTTTCAGCGGCAGGGACTGAGGCTAGTCAGGATCAAGGGAAAGAACCGAGCAAAGTACAGAGATCCTTGATGAAAACCTGCTCCAGAGTGCTCAGGACCTCAGACTGGGGCGAAGGTTAACCTTCCAACAAGATAATGACCCTAAGCACACAGCCAAGACAACGCAGGAGTGGCTTCGGGACAACTCTCTGAATGTCCTTGAGTGGCCCAGCCAGAGCTTGGACTTGAACCCAATCGAACATCCCCAGAAAGACCTGAAAATGGCTGTGCAGCGACGCTCCCCAACCAACCTGACAGAGCTCGAGAGGATCTGCAGAGAGGAATGGGGGAAACTCCCCAAAAACAGGTGTGCCAAGCTTGTAGCGTCATACCCAAGAAGACTTGAGGCTGTCATCACTGCCAAAGTTGCTTCAACAAAGTACTGAGTGAAGGGTCTGAATACTTATGTACATTTTATATTTCCGCAAAGAAAATGTAAAAAAACTGTTTTTGCTTTGTTATTATGGGGTATTGTGTGTAGATTGATGAGGGAGAAAAAAACAATTATCTATTTTAGAATAAGGCTGTAACGTACAATGTGGATTAAGTCAAGGGGTCTGAATACTTTCTGAATGCACTTTATGTGGCTTTTCCACCTAGCTATCTTAAGATGAATGCACTAACTGTAAATTGCTCTGGATAAGAGCATCTGCTAAATGACTCAAATGTTAATGTAATATAGAACGATAATGTGTTTCTCATTTCACTGATGGTAAAATGAGAGCTTGTTTTTGAATGGAACTCGGGCACGCGCGGGTGAGCACATATAAACACGAAAACCAAGACACTGATCACAAAAACATGACAAAATAGCCATCAATATCTGCTATTGAGAGAATTGCTCACTTTCGTCAATATGACATGAACAAACATTGGTACCTCTGTATGTTATGATTGGTCCATGTCTCAGTATGTGGCATGAGATAAATCATTGGTGTGTAAACATGTGATCGCCACATTGTTCCACTACTCTGCACTGCCCCCCAACCCCAGACAGGCAGCAGCTGCATGGGGCATCTGTGGATGGATTACGGCCTAGTAGAGTCCGTCCATTCTTCTCTAGAGCCTTCTAACACACAGCAGTCAGAGGAACGTAATGCACACCTTCAATGTGGTCTAAATCCATGCACAGTAAATCTCTTGGTGAAAGACCTAAATAAAACCTAGATGAGCTTTGGTGTTGTTGAGACAGTGGTAGTGTCCGAATACCCATACTAGCGTACTACATACTTAAACTGTATACTAATTTTGGTGTTTGATCTAGTAGAATTCACTCGTCTTTTCTTTTCTGACAACAGCTAATAATCAGATAAATTGACGTGCTGTACCGAAAATGAACGACTGGCAGGAATCAATGCAATCGCACATTAGATGACGCATTGAGTACTATTTTCAAAATTTCACATACTATAAAGAACGCTTGTATGGGTATTTGGACACGGCCAGTGTTTTCTGAGCTGGAACCAGGATGTCACCCAGGTCAGAGGTGTCCATGAAATGATCCCAGTCCAACCCAGGTCAGGTAGTGGTCAGTAACCATGTCACCTGAACAATCAGATGTGCTGATTGAGATGTGTGGTTTCTCACTTATTTTCATTTCATATCCCTCCTCCTCTCCTGGAACGCTGTATGGACTGCTGGAACTCTAAACCATGCTACATAAAACTGCTGAACGTGAGCCTCTGCTAATTTAAATGGTTGCTGCTACTGCTTGCATATTGAGACACTTCACCCAGGACTATTTCTAGATGCTATAAAAAATCACTTAAACATAAACCATTGCCCAGCCATAATATCGTCTTATTTGATGTTTTCTTGTCACACACACCGGATAGGTGTAGTGACATGTTGTTTTACAGATTCAGCAATGGAGGCACGGTGCCCCTGGCTTTCTGGCTTAACGCTCTAACCGCGAAGCTACCTGCTATCAATCCAATTCACCTGTCCATGTTATATGAGGACCATGACCACCCTTTATCTCCTATAACATCCTGATAGGGATTTACTCCAGGGTCTGAGGGGTGAAAGCCAACCATTCTCCAGTCAACCCCCTTTCTGTCCACATTCTGATAGTGATTTACTCCAGGGTCTGAGGAGTGAAGGCCAACCATGCTCCAGTCATCCCCTGTTCTCTCCACATCCTGATAGTGATTTGTATCTCCAGAGGGTCTCTGACAGGATTAGAGCCCTGCTGTGCTCACTGCTCACTCCGTCCACTTCTCTGACGTGGCCTGGGCTGGTCTGCATGTTTAACTCTTCACTGACAGAGCGTTGGAAATGTTTTTTTTCTCCAGGGGGAAAAGCCATCTTTTCCCTCTGATCCCCTTCAAGGGAATACTACATACCACAAAGCTGGAGGCTTCTACTAAAGTATGTGTTCTATGGAATTTCCTTTTGATGGCTCACTTCAAACATCTGAGTTCCACATGAGACAAATCATCTGCTGGATCCTTCAACACTGGGATCCACGTCACATCCATCTCCACACACCTACGTTTAAGATGCATGTAAATGAATGCCCTGTACAATATATCTCTATTATATGTTACGAACATTTCACGTTTGGAATTTCTGTATGCCATGCGAAAATGACACCTTAGATCCATTTCGATGTTAGCCCATCTCATGACACCTGACACTGGTTGTGAGACATTAGGGCCTCATCTGAGCCATACATGCCACGGAACATAGATTTATTATGGTTTTCATTATTTTGGGGGGGATACTCTGTGGTTATAATGCATGATGAGAATAATGGATGGATTCCTTTAAATCCAAGTTTTGCAATAAAAGTATTAAATAGAGAATGATGAATTTCTTGAAAAGACAAACGATACTCAACTAGACATGAAAGTCATGTTCATTTCCGTGTCTGTAGTTTCATTGATATAGTTATTAGTCATGCTTAATCAAGTCTTATATGAATTGGATGTAGTGGCAGGATTTGACAGCAATCATAACTGAAGAAAGCCAGACGAGGCCAAAATGAATTTGGAAATAGAGGCCAAATGTGGAAATGTGATAGTACTGACCTAAATAGATTTTACTGCCTGAGTCTTCCATGCCCCAGACATATGGACAAGACATCAAGTGGTGCTTGCAAGACTCTGTCTCTTTACTGGGTCTGACATGACAAATACTTTAGTGCAATGCAGTTTGGGCCATGACCTGCGATCAGAATGACACTGCTTCTGGTGAGGACACAGTGCCAGGTATGACATCACCCACAGGGCCAGCTCTCCACTTAGCCAGGCCACAGCTCAACCTTTCCCCCAGGTAACCTCCTCCCAGCAGACAGTGCTTTCTCCTGGTTCAACCTTTCTGCATTCTTCTCTCTGTGGATCTCAGGAAGCCGACCAGCACCCTCCCTTTGATGTCTCCTGCAGGATCATACCACTGCTCTGCGGGTCGTCTTTGAAGACTTTCTGGGACAGAGGGGGAAAGAGGGAGAGAGAGAGAGAAAGAAGATGGATAGAGCAGCTAACATGGACCCTGTTATTCTGCAGCAGAGTGGGGGCCATTATCCTGTCTAGACTAGACCGTTTTTAATGTATGACAGCGGGACCGGACCTCAGAGCCCGGAGGGGGGGTGTTCCTCCGTACATCCATCTGCATCCCATCCCATCCCCCACCCCCCTGGCCCAAGCATCTCTCCAGCAGATGCCATGGAGCTGTGGCCAGGAGTGCCAAGAGCTACGCTTAAGTCATGGAAATTATGGAAGACACAGCTTGTAATTGGTTAAATGGTCAGCCTCACTCCTCCTTTCTCTTCACGGGCCCGAGGTTCACGCCAGAAGGCTCTGTTTGGGGACTGTAGAGAATGGGCCATGTCTTGCTATGATTTCAGGCTGCCTGACTCAGGTCCTCTCCTGTCCCTAACCACAGGATTGATGTGCACTGCTGTTGGTCATGGAGGATTTGTCCTGAGGGGAGGTGTTTTGTGTCTTGTTTCCAGTGGGTAAGACAGACTGGACACCCTCCTTCTCGAGACGTCAAGTACTAAAAGTTAAACATGGTTTGTGGTGAACACGATCAAGAACACTCCTCAGCAGCAGAGAATGGAAAAATAGATGGTAACTTGATATGTTTATTAAGGGAAGTGAGATACCTAGTCAGTTGCACAACTGAATGCATTCATCCAAATGTGTCTAATGCATTAAACCCTACCTCTTTGAATCAGAGAGGTGCGGGGGGCTGCTTTAATCGACATTATCAGCGCCCCGGGGAGCAGTTTTTCCACCTTTGCCGGCTCAGGGATTCGAACCAGCGACCTTTCGTTTACTGGCCCAATTCTCTTAACCGCTAGGCTACCTATGTCTGCATGGTTAGCCATTACTGATAAACCACTGAAAAAGTGACAAATATATATCAGTGTTTGTTAAAAGGTAAGCCAGCTCCTTTGGGGTTTTAGCAGCACTAACAATTTCTTTACCCATCTGAGTTTCACAGTATGTTTACATATACAGTTCACATGAGATATTTTCCCATTTATTCAATTTACAGTAAGAGCGTTGAAACAGGCCCAAGTAAGACATATATGCATTGTACTTTAGCAAGTTTACCCACTTTCACAGTGGGGCATTTTTCTTTTTATGTCACAAAACTACACAACACGACCAAAAGTATGTGGACACCTGCTTGTCGAACATCCCATTCCAAAATCACGGGCATTAATATGGAGTTTGCTCCCCTTTACTGCTATAACAGCCTCCACTCTATTGGGAAGGCTTTCCACTAGATGTTGAAACAATGCTACGGGGACTTGCTTCCATTCAGCCACATGCGCATTATTAAGGTTGGGTACTGATTTTGGGCGATTAGGCCTGGCTCGCAAACACCTTGAGTTCCAATTCAATGTGTTTGATGGAGTTGAGGTCGGGGCTCTGTGCAGGCCAGTCAAGTTCTTCCACACCGATCTCGATAAACCATTTCTGTATGGACCTTGCTTTGTGCACTGGGGAATTGTCATGCTGAAACAGGAAAGCGCCTTCCCCAAACTGTTGCCACAAAGTTGGAAGCACAGAATCGTCTAGAATGTCATTGTATGTTGTAGCGTTAAGATTTCCCTTCGCTGGAACTAAGGGACCTAGCCCGAACCATGAAAAACAGCCCCAGACCATTATTCATCCTCCACTAAACGTTGGCACTATGCAGTTTGGCACTATGCATTGGGGCAGGCAGCATTCTCCTAGCATCCGCAAAACCCAGATTTGTACGTCGGACTGCCAGATGGTGAAGCCAGAATCGTGGTTCATCCCTCCAGGGAACGAGTTTTCACTGCTCTAGAGCTTTACACCACTCCAGCCGACACTTGGCATTGCCCATGGTGATCTTAGGCTGCTCGGCCATGGAAACCCATTTCATGAAGCTACCAATTTTATACACCTGTCAGCAACCGGTGTGCCGGAAATAGCCGGATCCACAAATTTCAAGGGGTGTCCACATACTTTTGTATATATAGTGTATGTGTTAAAACCTGTTAGGGCTAAGGGGCAGTATTTGCACGGCCGGATAAAAAAACATACCCGATTTAATCTGGTTACTACTCCTGCCCAGTAACTAGAACATGCATATAATTGTTTGATTTGGATAGAAAACACCCTAAAGTTTCTAAAACTGTTTGAATGGTGTCTGTGAGTATAACAGAACTCATATGGCAGTCAAAACCCTGAGACAAATCCTGACAGGAAACTGAAATCTGATGTGTGGATATCACTTCAAACATTTGCCATTGAAACACACAGGGGCTTGTGATTCATTTAGCACTTCCTATGGCTTCCACTAGATGTCCCCAGTCTTTACAAAGTGGTTTGAGCCTCCTACTATCAAAATTGACTGAAGGAGAGGATGTTTACCTTGGTCACAGGGGATGGGCCATTACCATTGTGACATCGGCGCCCATGGGTACTCTCCCTTTTCGAAACGTTTTGAAAGACAATGCAACCGTCCCAATGGAATATTATTGAAGCCCTGGTTGAAAAAGCCCCTAAAGATTTATGTTATACAACGTTTGACATGTTTGAACGAACTTAAATATATTTTTTTTGCTCATTCCTGACGACAAGTCAGACGCACACGGAACATTTTCACTAGCCTTCGGAGCGCGCTAACACTATTGGGACATAAATTATTAACTTTTTTGAACAAAACTACATTTGTTATGGACCTGGGATTCCTAGAAGTGCCTTCTGATAAAGATAATCAAAGGTAAGGGATTATTTACAATAGTATTTTTGATGGTTGTTCGTTCCAAGATGGCTCCAACATTTATAGCCTAGACTTTTTTTCTGGGCATACCACGTCGTTTATTGCAAAGTGTGATTTCCCAGTAAAGTTATTTTTAAATCTGGCAAAGAGATGGCATTCAAGACATGTTAATCTATAAGTCTTTGAATGACAATATTACATTTTAACAATGTTTTCGAATAGTAATTTTGTAAATTGTAGCGCTGATAATCGGAAGCATTTGAGGGAAAAGATTTTCTGAACGTCATGCGCCGATGTAAAATGCTGTTTTTATATATAAATATTAACTTTATCGAACAAAAAATGCATGTGTTGTGTAACATGATGTCCTAGGAGTGTCATCTGATGAAGGTTGTCAAAGGTTAATGCTGCATTTAGCTGTGTTTTGGGTATTTGTGATGCATGCTAGTTGCTTTGAAAATGGCTGTGTGATTATTTCTGGCTGGGTACTCTGCTGACATAATCTAATGTTTTGTTTTTGCTGTAAAGCCTTTTTGAAATCGGACAACGTGGTTCGATTCAGTAGAGGTGTATCTATAAAACGGTGTAAAATAGTCATATGTTTGAGAAATTGAAGTTATAGCATTTATGAGGTTTTGCATTTAGCGCGACGCGATTCCACTGGCTGTTGATTAGGGTGGGACGCAAGCGTCCCACTGGCCCAGACAGGCTAAAGTATGGCAGTTGGCTATTCACTGCTCTCAGGGGCTTCTCTTACAGTAATCTTCTGCTCAGCTCGTGCTTGGCCTGCAGAACACCTAGGTGAGAGAGAATAGCATGTCTCTGGCCAAGTCATTATGCCAGTTAAGCATTGAAACACTGTGAAACCAAACAGACCCTGGAGGACCAGGGGGGTCACCCCCACATACACAACAATGGAGTAGCAGAATAGAAAAGGGAAACCATAAACTTTATATACTTATGAAACTATAGTGCCATGGGATGGCTGCTTTTCAGGAGGACCAGTTAGACACAATGGGCTATTTTCAATGCTTAGAGAACTATGGTTGTAGTTTTGGTGGTATACGGCCTGGTCTCATAGACTAGACGTAACATAGTAAATGTAAATCCGGGACACTGAAAATAGTATGATATGTTACGTTTGGTATGGTTACATAAGACAGAAGGTTCCTGAAGACTAAAACCAAAATAGTGTGGTTGGTCGGTGTGGATGAGTACGCGTATAAGGTGAACGTCTAGCAACACAAAAGTTGCGTGTTCGAATTTAAAGCCAGCAGTCCCAGTAGCTCTCTGCTCCAGAGAGGATTAGAAGTCCTTGGCTGTCTGATGGCATAGCCAGACACATAATCACTCATTCTCACTTGTCATAAACTTGTCACACAGCTGGTCGCCAAACACACATACTTCATGTTGTCCTAAAGCGTATCGCTGCAATACCCGTCAGTCTGTAAAGATCCGAATTAGGACACGTGTCGATATTGTATCATTCCTGCTGTTACGATCTAAACAACAGACTGCAACACAAGCCTGTAGAAAACGCAGGAGAACGAACTGCCAAAGAAGTTACGACTTAATTTGAATGCATTACTTAGAAAGCCATTCGTATTTTTGTCTGTGATTTTGTGAAAAATAAGTGGTACACAAAACCACACATTTAAACCTTTATATATTTATGTCACATGTTGTAAAATTGCCATTTTTTATTACAACATTAGTGGTGTGTAGTGTGTCACGCTGCAATTCCACATTTCTTAAGTTCCAATGTCAGAAGGCTGTCAAAGCATTTAGGTCATTTTTAGCAAGCATACAAAAATAATCATGGCAAAGGTATGAGGAATAAAATCATCACCTGAAAACTCTGTGGTTGTGATAGACCAATGGCATGGCCCATTTAAGCAACACTCAGACCATTGGCAGACAGACAATAGCTCTAAGCACATCTGTGAAAATGAAGTGTTTTTTTCACCTTCTGCCCAGGTACCAACATCCCGGCAACAGGCGTCATAATTAGTCACAACTACTAATGGTTGTTGACAAATGAGCCATTACTGTCATGTCACGTCACATTCACATGGTTAGCAGATGGTATTGCGAGTGTAGCGAAATGCTTGTGCTTCTAGATCCGACAGTTCAGCAGTATCTAACAGGTAATATCTAACAATTCCACAACAACCTAATATCTAACAAATCCCACAACAAAACCTAATACACACAATCTAGTAAAGGAATGGGATAAGAATATGTAAGTATAAAATATATGGATGAGCAGTGACAGTGCGTCTAAGATGCAATAGATAGTAAAGAATAGATAGTGAAGGATACAGTATACATTATATATATATGAGATGAGTAATGTAAGATATGTAAACATTCTTAAAGTGGCATTATTAAAGTGACAAGTGTTCCATTTATTAAAGTGGCCAATGATACCAAGTCTGTAGATAGGCAGCTGCCTCTCTGTGCTAGTGGTGGCTGTTTAACAATCTGATGGCCTTGAGATAGAAGCTGTTTTTCCATCTCTCTGTCCCAGCTTGGATGCACCTGTACTGACCTCACCTTCTAGATGGAAGCAGGGTGAACAGGCAGTGGCTTGGGTGGTTATTGTCCTTGATGATCTTTTTTGCCTTCTTGTGACATCGGGTGTTGTAGGTGTCCTGGAGGGCAGGTAGTTTGCCCCCGGTGATGCTTTGTGCAGACTGCACCACGGTTGTGGGCGGTGCAGTTTCCGTACCAGGCGGTGATACAGCCCGACAGGATGCTCTCAATTGTGCACCTGTAAAAGTTAGTGAGGCTTTTCTGTGACAAGCCCAAAAAATGTCTGCCTCGCTGTTGCGCCTTTTTCACAACACTGTCTGTGTGCGTGGACCATTTCAGTTTGTCGGTGATATGAACACAGAGGAACTTAACTTTCCACCTTATCCACTGCTGTCCCGTCGATGTGGATAGGGGGGTGTTCCCTTTGCTGTTTCTTGAAGTCTACGATCATCTCTTTTGTTTTGCTGATATTGAGTGAGAGGTTATTTTTCCACACTCCTGAGGGCCCTCACCACCTCCCTGTAGGCTGTCTCATCGTTGTTGGTAATCAAGCCTACCACTGTTGTGTCGTCTGCAAACTTGATTGAGTTGAAGGCGTGCATGGCCACGCAGTCGTGGGTGAACACAGGGAGTACAGGAGGGGGCTGAGAATGCACCCTTGTGGGGCCCCTGTGTTGAGGATCAGCGGAGTGGAGATGTTGTTTCCTACCTTCACCACCTGGGGGCGGCCCGTCAGAAAGTCCAGGACGCAGTTGCACAGGGCAGGGTCGAGACCCAAGATCTCAAGCTTAGTGATGAGTTTGGAGGGTACTATGGTGTTGAATGCTGACCTGTAGTCAATGAACAGCATTCTTACATAGGTATTCCTCTTATCCAGATGGGATAGGGCAGTGTGATGGCGATTGCATCGTCTGTGGACCTATTGGGGCGGTAAGCAAATTGAAGTGGGTGTAGGGTGACAGGTAGGGTGGAGGTGATATGATCCTTGACTAGTCACTCAAAGCACTTCATGATGACAGAAGTGGGCGATAGTCATTTAGTTCAGTTAGCTTTCTTGGAAACAGGAACAATGGTGGCCATCTTCAAGCATGTGGGGACAGCAGACTGGGATAGGGATTGATTGAATATGTCCGTAAACACACCAGTCAGCTGGTCTGCGCATATGCTCTGAGGAGGCGGCTAGTGATTCTGTCTGGGCCGGCAGCCTTGCGAGGGTTAACACGTTTAAGTCAGCCACCAAGAAGGAGAGACCACAGTCTTTGGTAGCGGGCACGTCGGTGGCACTATATTGTCCTCAAATTTGTCTGGAAGCAAGACGTCGATGTCCGTTTTCTTTTTGTAATCCTTGATTGTCTATAGACCCTGCCACATAAATCTTGTGTTTGAGCCATTGAATTGTGACTCCAATTTCTCTATACTGACACTTTGGTTGTTTGATTGCCTTATGGAGTGAATAACTACACTGTTTGTATTCGCTCATATTTCCAGTTGCCTTGCCATGATTAAATGCGGTAGTACATGCTTTCAGCTTTGCGCGAATGCTGCCATCAATCCATGGTTTCTGGTTAGGGAAGGTTTTAATAGTTACAGTGGGTACAACACCTCCTACACACTTCCTTATAAACTCGCTCACTGAGTCAGCGTATACGTCAATGTTATTATCTGAGTCTACCCAGAACATATCCCAGTCCATGTGATCGAATCAATCTTGTTGTGGAATGTGTCATGACTGTGTGTTAATATGTTGTCATACTTCACTGTGTGAAATGGGCTTCAGGGTCGATGTTACATCTTGTGTGTTGCTAAGAGTTGATAAAAATCTTTCAAATCAAATCAAATCTTATTTTTATATAGCCCTTCGTACATCAGCTGATATTCTCAAAGTGCTGTACAGAAACCCAGCCTAAAACCCCAAACAGCAAGCAAAGCATGTGAAAGAAGCACGGTGGCTAGGAAAAACTCCCTAGGAAAAACTCCCTAGAAAGGCCAAAAACCTAGGAAGAAACCTAGAGAGGAACCAGGCTATGAGGGGTGGCCAGTCCTCTTCTGGCTGTGCAGGGTGGATATTATAACAGAACATGGTCAAGATGTTAAAATGTTCATAAATGACCAGCATGGTCAAATAATAATAATCATAGTAGTTGTCGAGGGTGCAACAAGCACGTCCGGTGAACAGGTCAGGGTTCCATAGCCGCAGGCAGAACAGTTGAAACTGGAGCAGCAGCACGGCCAGGTGGACTGGGGACAGCAAGGAGTCATCATACCAGGTAGTCCTGAGGCATGGTCCTAGGGCTCAAGTCCTCCGAGAAAAAGACAGAAAGAGAGAATTAGAGAGAGCATATTTAAATACACACAGGACACCGGATAAGACAAGAGAAATACTCCAGATGTAACAGACTGACCCTAGCCCCCCGACACATAAACTACTGCAGCATAAATACTGGAGGCTGAGACAGGAGGGATCAGAAGACACTGTGGCCCCATCCGATGATACCCCTGGACAGGGCCAAACAGGCAGGATATAACCCCACCCACTTTGCCAAAGCACAGCCCCCACACCACTAGAGGGATGTCTCCAACCACCAACTTACCGTCCTAAGACAAGGCCGAGTATAGCCCACAACGATCTCCGCCATGGCAGAGATCGTTGTGTGTCGTCCGCATAGCAGTGAAATTTAACATTATGTTTTCGAATGACATCCCCAAGAGGTAAAATATATAGTGAAAACAATAGTGGTCCTAAAACGGAACCTTGAGGAACACCGAAATTTACAATTGATTTGTCAGAGGACAAACCATTCACAGAGACAAACTGATATCTTTCCGACAAAACTTGTCCATGTAGACCAATTTGGGTTTCCAATCTCTCCAAAAGAATGTGGTGATCGATGGTATCAAAAGCGGCACTAAGATCTAGGAGCACGAGGACAGATGCAGAGCCTCGGTCTGACGTCATTAAAAGGTCATTTACCACCTTCACAAGTGCAGTCTCAGTGCTATGATGGGGTCTAAAACCAGACTGAAGAGTTTCATATACATTGTTTGTCTTCAGGAAGGCAGTGAGTTGCTGTGCAACAGCTTTTTCTAAAATTTGAGAGGAATGGAAGATTCGATATAGGCCGATAGTTTTTTATAATTTCTGGATCAAGATTCGGCTTTTTCAAGAGAGGCTTTATTACTGCCACTTTTAGTGAGCTTGGTACACATCCGGTGGATAGAGAGCCGTTTATTATGTTCAACATAGGAGGGCCAAGCACAGGAAGCAGCTCTTTCAGTAGTTTAGTTGGAATAGGGTCTAGTATGCAGCTTGAGGGTTTGGAGGCCATGATTATTTTCATCATTGCGTCAAGAGATATAGTACTAAAACACTTTAGTATCTCCCTTGATCCTAGGTCCTGGCAGAGTTGTGTAGACTCAGGACAATGGAGCTTTGGAGGAATACCCAGATTTAAAGAGGAGTCTGTAATTTGCTTTCTAATGATCATGATCTTTTCCTCAAAGAAGTTCATAAATTTATTACTGCTGAAGTGAAAGCCATCCTCCATTTGCGACGGCTGCTTTTTAGTTAGCTTTGCGACAGTATCAAAAAGAAATTTCGGATTGTTCTTATTTTCCTCAATTAAGTTGGAAAAATAGGATGATCGAGCAGCAGTAAGGGCTCTTCGATACTGCACGGTACTGTCTTTCCAAGCTAGTCGGAAGACTTCCAGTTTTGTGTGGCACCATTTCCGTTCCAATTTTCTGGAAGCTTGCTTCAGAGCTCGTGTATTTTCTGTATACCAGGGAGCTAGTTTCTTATGACAGATGTTTTTAGTTTTTAGGGGTGCAACTGCATCTAGGGTATTGCGCAAGGTTAAATTGAGTTCCTCGGTTAGGTGGTTAACTGATTTTTGTCCTCTGACGTCCTTGGGTAGGCAGAGGCAGTCTGGAAGGGCATCAAGGTTCTTTGGGTTGTCTGAGAATTTATAGCACGACTTTTAATGCTCCTTGGTTGGGGTCTGAGCAGATTATTTGTTGCAATTGCAAACGTAATAAAATGGTGATCCGAAACGTCCAGGATTATGAGGAAAAAACATTTAGATCCACAACATTTATTCCATGGGACAAAACTAGGTCCAGAGTATGACTGTGGCAGTGAGTAGGTCCAGAGACATGTTGGACAAAACCCACTGAGTCGATGATGGCTCCGAAAGCCTTTTGGAGTGGGTCTGTGGACTTTTCCATGTGAATGTTAAAGTCACCAAAAATTAGAATATTATCTGCTATGACTACAAGATCCGATAGGAATTCAGGGAACTCAGTGAGGAACACTGCATATGGCCCAGGAGGCCTGTAAACAGTAGCTATAAAAAGTGAGTGAGTAGGCTGCATAGATTTCATGACTAGAAGCTCAAAAGACGAAAACGTCATTGTTTTTTTTTTTGTAAATTGAAATTTGCTATCGTAAATGTTAGCAACACCTCCGCCTTTGCCGGATGCACGGGGGGTATGGTCACTAGTGTAACCAGGGGGTGAGGCCTCATTTAACACAGTAAATTCATCAGGCTTAAGCCATGTTTCAATCAGGCCAATCACATCAAGATTATTATCAGTGATTAGTTCATTGACTATAACTGCCTTGGAAGTGAGGGATCTAACATTAAGTAACCCAATTTTGAGATGTGAGGTATCACAATCTCTTTCAATAATGGCAGGAATGGAGGAGGTCTTTATACTAGTGAGATTGCTAAAGCGAACACCGCCATTTTTAATTTTGCCCAACCTAGATCGAGGCACAGACACGGTCTCAATGGGGAAAGCTGAGCTGACTACGCTGACTGTGCTAGTGGCAGACTCCACTAAGCTGGCAGGCTGGCTAACAGCCTGCTGCCTGGCCTGCACCCTATTTCATTGTGGAGCTAGAGGAGTTAGAGCAGGGCTCTATGTTCGTAGATAAGATGAGAGCACCCCTCCAGCTAGGATGGAGTCCGTCACTCCTCAACAGGCCAGGCTTGGTCCTGTTTGTGGGTGAGTCCCAGAAAGAGGGCCAATTATCTACAAATTCTATCTTTTGGGAGGGGCAGAAAACAGTTTTCAACCAGCGATTGAGTTGTGAGACTCTGCTATAGAGCTCGTCACTCCCCCTAACTGGGAGGGGGCCAGAGACAATTAATCGATGCCGACACATCTTTCTAGCTGATTTACACGCTGAAGCTATGTTGCGCTTGGTGACCTCTGACTGTTTCATCCTAACATCGTTGGTGCCGACGTGGATAACAATATCTCTATACTCTCTACACTCGCCAGTTTTAGCTTTAGCCAGCACCGTCTTTAGATTAGCCTTAACGTCGGTAGCCCTGCCCCCTGGTAAACAGTGTATGATCGCTGGATGATTAGTTTTAAGTCTAATACTGCGGGTAATGGAGTCGCCAATGACTAGGGTTTTCAATTTGTCAGAGCTAATGGTGGGAGCCGTCGGCGTCTCAGACCCCACAACGGGAGGAGTAGAGACCAGAGAAGTCTCGGCCTCCGACTCCGACTCGCTTAATGGGGAGAACCGGTTGAAAGTTTCTGTCGGCTGAATAAGCGACACCGGTTGAGCATTCCTACAGCGTTTCCCTCCAGAAGCCATGAGAAAGATGTCCGGCTGCGGGGACCGTGCGAGGGGGTTTATACTAACGTTACTATCTGTACTTACTGGTGGCACAGACGCTGTTTCATCCTTTCCTACACTGAAATTACCCTTGCCTAACGATCGCGTCTGAAGCTGGGCTTGCAGCACAGCTATCCTTGCCGCAAGGCGATCGTTCTCCTGTATATTATAAGTACAACGACTGCAATTAGAAGGCATCATGTTAATGTTACTTAGCTTCGGCTGTTTGAAGTCCTGACGAACTATGTCCAGATAAAACCTCCGGGGTGAAAAAGTTGAATGAAAAAAGTTGAGTGAGGGAAAAAGTAAAAATATACGGTAATGAAAAAGTAAAAAACCGTCAGGTAGCAAAGTAAGATCGGCAACAAAACGCACAGCAGCGTAAACAAGTCTGCAAGTTGTGACCGGAAACAGGAAACCTCGTAATGCTCAACATTTTTTGCTGCTGATAGTCCTTTCATTGAGGAAACACTGTAGGTCTAAACAGTATATAACATAATTTGCTGTGTATCAGCTTTCAACCCTCTGAAATCGTAATGTTTCCCCGTCTGTGCAGTAGTATGGTGGTGAGGCAGGCTGGAACCCTGCAGAGTGAGCTCAACAAATCTCATACACACACACACCAGGACGGAGTTGTTTGTGTTTCCTTCTGTGAGCACGTGTTGGAAACCCAGGGATTCAGAACACAGTGGTGTAGAACCAGGAACCCTACAGTCGGTGGTCACCAAGCCTCTCGCTCCCTCTCCACCACAGAGGCCATGGGCTTTTCCATTCACCAATGGCCTTCCAGAATATTTTCCGAACCAACAATGCAAATATACCGTGGCTCCCATTCCTGATTTTCCGCTCGTTAAAAAGTGCCCCAAACTTCCTCACAGAAAATCCCCCGACATCAGATTTCTCCCTAAAACAATATGGCGATGTGAGGACTCGGCACTCCCACCCCCCCGCAGAAACCTGCTTGTTCATCTGGCTGCATAATTTTATTGACTGTTAGGAGAGAATCTTCAGAGCGTATTGCTGAGGCGTTGAGTCACACTGCACCAGGTCATGCACCGTGGTCGTCCATGAGAGCGCATATTCCTGGCCCAGGAGGAGATCATTGGCGAGGGGTCATTGGCGAATATCAGTAGGATTCTGTCTTTCAATGCCAGATGTAATTTCCAGCATCACGTTTTACAGGTTTTGATTGCTGTTTAGTAATGGTTTTATGGTGTGTTGAATGTTGGTGTGAGAGTTGAATGTAGATTTAGCTGTTGGCAGATTTGAGGGCTCCAGAATAAATGCATTGAACACAGGAAATCAAGGAAAATTAGCAGCATGTTGTCAAGTGTCAGGTTTGGAGCAGGACAGCTGTGTAAGATTAATAATCTGGCCTGAGCAGTTACTGATGAAAGCACATGTACAAATAATCACCTGCATCCTGCTGAAAATGGAGTTGGCAAGACCCATTACTTAAACCAGGGATGGGCACCTGGCGGATAATTGTGGGGGGAGCTCAGTCAAGATCTCTATTAGAATTGTAGAATACACACGGTGTAATTTCGATATTTGGTTGTGCATCATCAGTTTCTCTCTCTTTTCAATTAGCCCATGTCAAATATTTATTTTTAGATTGGTAAGTTAGTTCAGTGGACAGCTATCTAAACGTGTAGTAATCATGGTCAAATTACCGACCAGGGGCCCCCATTGATTTTACATTAAAAACGGCAAACATTTCTCTCCATCTTATGGCAAAATGTGTAGAATTGCATGAAATTAGTTATAAAATCGCAAAATCTTCTCTGCACACCATGGCAAAATGTGTATATTTGCAACTTTCTTGCTTTAAAACCGCAAAATATTCTTTAAGCCCAAAGGTAAAATGTAGAATTGCAGAAAATTTGCTTTAAAACTTTTTCTCTAAGCAGCCCTCCTCTTCACAGCTAAAATGTTTTGCTCCCAAGGTGGGGGGTATGGATGTGGGTACGCAGACCCTCGAGCCAATGCGGACCCCATGATGAGATCAGATTTTTTGTGGCCCCAAACCCCATCAAAGTTGCTTATCTCTGACTTAAATCATTACCTAATTTGGCCCTATTCAACCTGTATTTGCCATATCCATCACTTGGTGCAGATGGGTTGATGGAAGCTGAAAACATAATGAGTTAAAGATTTAGGTACACACTTATTGTTGTGTACTACTTGCAGACCAGTACAACACCAGTCCTCGGGGGCCTGATTGGTGTCACACTTTTGCCCCAGCTAACACACCTGACTCCAATAATTAGTTAGTTTAAATCAACTGTGTTTGCTTGGGATGGGGGAAAATTGTGACACCAATCAGGACCCCAAGGACTGGAACTGCCCAGGCCTGGCAAGGTACCTCTAGAATTGCAAATAAGTTTGCTGAGCTTCCCTGAGTGCAGAGCTCATGACACCTTGATAGCACTCACCCTAGCTGTGTTTGAATACCCATACTAACATACTGTATACTACATACTTAATCAGTATATACTATATACTATTAGTTAATTTTAGTATACTGTAAATGGAACAGTATCCTTTCAGTTGAGCGTACTAGCTCTTCGCCGGTCTACTGGAAGTTGATGCTGTTGCTATGCAACCTCTTGCTAGCTAGTTAGCGTAACAAATTACTAGTTAGACATTTTACGACTTCGGATGTGTTCTTAAATTCAATCTGGAGTGCCAGAGTGCGCTCGTAAATTCAAAACGTTATCAGATTGTCCGTTTGTAAATTCGGAGCGTTCCGCTCTCGGAGCGCACAATGAACGCTCAGGCCGAGGAGTAGGGTTGATTTAAGCGTTCTGACCTTACAACGGCAGTCAAGCACCCAAGCTAACATTGGCTAGCTTGCTAGCTACTTCCAGATACAAATGAGAGTGACCACTCTGACCATTTTTCTTGCCCTAGAAGAGCTGGTTAGGTGGTTTTTATAGACCGTTGGTGACTAATTGTGTTAATTACGCTTTTTTGCAGACGTTAACTGACACTGGCCATATTCAACCGGTGTTGAGTGCTCGTAAATTCATTATTCTGTGCTCTGGTACACTCAGACAAGAGTGCTCTGAAATCGGAGTAGATAGCCAGAGCAAATTTACGAAAGAACCCGAATGTCCACTGTGAACGCACAGCGACTATACTACATTTTACATTTACATTTTAGTCATTTAGCAGACGCTCTTATCCAGAGCGACTTACAGTAGTGAATGGATACATTTTTTTCTCCGTACTGGTCCCCCCGTGGGAATCGAACCCACAACCCTGGCATTGCAAACACCATGCTCTACCAACTAAGCTAAGAATGACGAGAATAATCAAGTCAATAAACATTGGGTAGTAGGTTAGATATCCTATAGTTAATAGACTGGCAAGTTTGATGAATAAGTAGCCAACTAATGTTAGGTAGCTAGCTAAAATACCGGTACATACTGCTGTAATGATATGCTATGTGGTTCGTAAGGACAGCGTAGCTAACAAATTGTCAGCCAACATAACGTGTAAGGTAACTTAATAGAAAAGAATCCATTGCTCAACATTTTAACTTTTCTCATAATTAGTTAAAGCAATACATTTGTATCCGCTATCGTTGACTTCAGCTGCATATTTTCCGCCATTTTCTTCAAATCTGAAAACTATGTGAAGAAACACCCATTTCCTGAAGAATTACATTATGGACCCTAAAGTACAGAAATAGTGTCCTCTGCGTGTATACTTCATAGTTTTGCAAATTTAGTACGACATCCGAGAACTTTTGGCATACTAACTATATCCATACTATGACCAATAAGCATACTATATACTCAATTCACAAATTAGTACGGTTAGTGTGGGTAGTATTAGTATTCGAACACAGCTCCTGTCTTGCAGAGGTCAGACTTCCTGATTGTGATGTCATCAGTGTACCTTGAACAGCATGACACCGGAGGGAGGAGACGTTAGCATCTCTAAAGAGCTGCCAATGAGACATGTCTAAGGATCCCGTCTAAGCCGGGAGAATAGGTGTTGCTGCTATACTGTCTGCAGTCTATACTGTATGCAGTCTATGTTTTGACTGTGTCATGCTCATCAAGCTTCATCCAATTAATCAAATGTTATCTCAGTTGTTTCTGGTGGTGATTGTGATATTGCTGGACAATACCAGGGAGGGAAGCAGAGGTGTATGTAGATTTAGTTTCATGCTGATTACAGAAAACACTGTCAATAGCTGTTGTATGTCATGACATTTGATACCTTTACAGTTGTCTCAGGTTGTTGGAGAAATGTTCTATAGTCCAAGAAGTGTTTGGAAACTACAAACACAAACTTTCTTACAAAAGACACGTTTGTTTTATTATTTATTTTATATATACTGTATATATATTTTTTGTTGTTTCCTTTTTCTCCCCAATTTCAATCTTGTCTCATTGCTGCAACTCCCCAACGGGCTCGTCCTCCGAAACGTGACCCGCCAAACCGCGCTTCTTTACCGTGCCCGCTTAACACGGAAGCCAGCCGCACCAATGTGTCGGAGGAAACACCGTTCAACTGATGACCGAGGTCAGCCTGCAGGCGCCCGGCACATGACAAGGAGTTGCTACAGTGCGATGAGCCAATTAAAGCCCCCCCCTGCCAAACCCTCCCCTAACCAGGACAACACTGGGCCTATTGTGCGCCACCCTATGGGTCTCTCTGTATCACAACCGATCACGGCCGGTTGTGATACAGCCCGGGATCAAATCCGGGTCTATAGTGACGCTCTAGCACTGCGATGCAGTGCCTTGGACCACTGCGCCACTCATGAGGCCCTGTTTTCCGATTATTTAAACTCTCAGATGAGTTCATGCATGCATTGATTTGACGAAGTACGGGACCACACACATGCATAAATGTGTGCTCACACATACAGACACATTTTAATGTGTATATACTGTACATACCACACACACTTAATGTATTTCCTTGGCATCAGTAGAGTATTCTATTACAATCAGTGTCATGTGGAGAACAGCTCAAAACAGTCTAAAAACACATAAGGGCGAGGTCCAGAATAATTACCTACTGAGCACAGACGTCAGTTCAACGTCTAGTTTTGATTTACATTTGGTTGAGTTGTCAACTAATGTCTATTCGGATTAGTAGTAAGCAGCAGCCGGTAGTTCTGGTTCCTGTGCATTTCTTCTCCCTCAAGACAGGAAGTCAATAAACCTACACAGGCTTTTGGTCAAGCCAGACAGAGGAACTGCTTGAAGCGTTTTATGGAGGAACTTGGGAGTGCAGCTCACAGATGTTGAGTTTATCCAACAAAGAGGACAGGGATCGAAGTGGGGATCGATCTGCTGCTGGCTTGTATTTGCTAAAATGCCGGATTGGTCGTAATAACCAATTGTGTTATTCTAGCCACAGCAGTGTTTCCTCTGCAAAAATGCTATGTATAAAGAGTGAGAAGCTCAATTCTAGTGCATTTTTAAAAAGGAAAATCTACTCCAACATGAATGAAAATAAAATGATGCTGACACCATCTAAAATATATTTCCACCTCCAGAAATGAGCCGAATAACATAATGGTAAAATTATTTCCAATTATTTTAACAAATTGGACCATACATATAGCCTATGCATGGTCCATATTATCAGGTATGCTATTAGCAATAAGCATGATCACCTGTAGCCCAACTGATGCAGCATAGTGGCTATAAATAAATAGGCTGAAGCATGGGGTTTGCCTGTCTTCATTTACCCTATTGGACTAATCATTAGCTAGGTCCCAAATATAATATTTTAACTAGTTCGCATCCTATGGTGAATTTTATGTTCCAAAAACAAGCATAAACACAGTGAATATAATGTAGGCCTACCTGCTAGGGTAACTTGGGGTAAACCACTACCCAGGGTAACACACTGGCCTGTACTTCTCACAGAAACCACTTCATGTCAAATAATTTCCCCCCAACACTTTCCCTGGTTGCCACTACCCTTGCTCAACTAAAAATGTAATATTTTTCATCGCAATTTTTAAAGTCACAACAACAACAAAAAGATTTTGAGGTAGGGTGGCATTTTACCCCAAGATACCCTACAATTGAACTGTTTTACATTTAGCCCTGCTCTCCTTTATGCACTTATGACTAATTGCAGAGTTGTAAAGTGCTTAGCTATGAAGCTGCTAAAAACTGGGTTTAAAATGGTGCAGTTCACTTATAATTAGGAGTTGAGAAATAAATAAAGTAGGAATGGAAAGCTGGGATCCCCCTCTTTTTAACAAAGGCCATAGAAACGGCTGTTTTCCCATGATTGCAAGAATTGTTGTGCATTGACCGCTTGTCAGAATGCAGGTTTCCCTCCCTATGGTACTCCTAACCCCTAACCTACTCCTAAATGTGCTTTGAGAGGAATATTTCTCTCACATAGTCAGCTTGTTGTTGTGTGTTTTATGTAAATACAGGTGATTAACTATCCTATAATGGGGTTGTCAGATTTTTCTGTTCTTTACTTGTTTTGTTTGCAGAGGAAAAATAGATGTGGACTGTTCTGTTCAAAGTGCACCTTCACAGAAATATTTTACGTTTCATATTTTTTGGGAGAGGCGGCAATGATTTTGCTGTGGCGCAGCACCACAGTTAAATGACTGCAGCGGAAAACACTGAGCCACAGACTGTGTTGTGCTAATGGCCTGCCAGCCAATGAGGTGTGTGGACAGGACACTAAGCTGGCCAGTTGAGTGGTCTCTCTGTTTGACATCGTTACCTTTTATTAAGATACACGAAATACAAGAGACGAGAGGATGGTGCGACAGTGACTTATGAACTACTAAACTAGGCTTCTATTTGTTATTTTTGGTACTTCACCCTTATAAGAGTTCAAGGGTCACAGAGGATACCTGGAGTGAGAAGTAGCCAGTCGCTAAAGAAAACAAAGTAACACAGTAACCATTATCAACAGAACACACACAGACAGGGACCCAACAGACAGGCCATAGAGGAAGTCAGGTCTGGTTAGAAACAGTGGGAGAGCAACCCAAATGTTAGTGAGTGAGAGAATCCCTCCCTGATCATTGTTGGCGCACAAGTAATATATCACCATAAAATATTGGTCTTAAAAGTGCAGTTAAGCTTAGTCTTGGCAAGAGCAGCTTGGACAGTATGGGTTTCGATTTCTAGATCAATGTTACAGTGTGCTAGTGCTATCAGGGCCCATAAAGCCCAGAGAAGAGCTGCTCAGGTGCCTCTGTTTCTCGGCACTAGGTGTCACTGTTCCTCTGCTGTCTCACCAGTCCCCTCAGCCAGTGAGAGACAGGGATGCTAAGTGCAGCTTTCACACGGAATCACCCCTGATTTTATTTCAAGGCTTCTCTCTCTCGCCACTACTTCCCAGACCCCCGTCTGTCCTTCTGTCTGTGTGTCTGTCTGTCTGGTGAGAGAATCCACACTGCAAAACATTCCGCCTGGCGCCCCAGAGAGAGGACGTTCGTTTTTCCACTACCACACACTTCACCTTCTGGTAACCCCCATTTAAACCCTGGACCTCCGGAGATAATCTGTCTGAACAAGGGCTCCAACGATGACTGAGCCAGTCTGCCTTCTCCATATGAGTTGTTTGATATGCTGCAGCATGGACCACTGAATGGAAAATTATGTTCATGTTGTGCTAGGAAGAACACCTCCTGTGTGACCGACTATAATGGGCTATACACCTCTGCCCCTTATTATGACAGACAGCAGCTGTTATTTTCATACTCCTATGAAAATAAACTCTGTACTCAATGTACATTTCCCTATCTTTTTCTCTTGTTGCCTTTCATCTAGCTACCTCCTCTTGTGCATTGACATCATTAGAGCAGTGATTTGGGTAAGAGTTCAACTGCACATCCGTGTTGGCCACTCTTATTTTCAAACATGTGAAAGCAATTTGCCATACTATGAGATCCCCCCCAGTTTCAAACATTTTGTCTGATGACCCTGTACTGTAGGGCTATAATATGTGCGTGCCTGCATGTGTTGCATTCATTTCTAGACAAATACATTTTCACTAATCAATGTACTGTACTGCTCATTGGATTTTGCATCACATTTAGCATTTTTTATGAATTTGCCACTTTTGTATTAACCAACGTGTGCCTTCCCAACATTTGTAAAGCAGCATGTCAGTTTAATTTACATTTAGCTTGACTGCACTTAGGACTCCCCCACCTACTGTGCACTAATGCCAAACACTTTAAAAGCAGTTACTTTTGGATGTGTCTATTTAGGTGGAATTCTACATTTTTGACATTACAGTTAAGAGGTTAAACTCTGAATACCTCTCTCGTAAAAATACAATGAAATGAAATTCTGCTCAGACGTGGTAAATAAATAGATCATTTGGGATGGCAGCTGACGAGCTCTAGGTGTTTTTGTGGATTTCAAACGCTGAGATAATTTCAATAAAGTGAATTACATGTAATTGATGCATGCCAGTGCTAAGACTTCACTGGGAAAATGTGTAATGACCAAACCAACAAAGACGTTGCAGTAGCAAATAAGTAAGTAAATAACCTAGAGCATAAGTTACTGTTGTTTATTGAACCTCCTATCCAGTAAATCTGCCTGTTAAGTTAACTCATATTTATTATTGGAGTATACAGCCCGAGGACTTGGGTTTTATATGAGTTAGATTATAATTGGATTTTATAAAATGGGTCGTTTGGAGTTCCCATTGTTTAGTTTATTCGGCCCATAATATACTAGACAACATACAGTGGATTTGGAAAGTATTCAGACACCTTGACCTTTTCCACATTTTGTTATGTTACACCCTTTTTCTAAAATGGATTAAATCGTTTTTCCACTCATCAATCTACACACAACACCCCATAATGACAAAGCAATAACTGTTTTTTAGAAAATCTGTCCTTTGGTCTGATGAGTCCAAATTTGAGATTTTTGGTTCCAACTGCCGTGTCTTTGTGAGACGCAGAGTAGGTGAACGGATGATCTCTGCATGTGTGGTTCCCACCTTGAAGATGTGATGGCGTGGGGGTGCTTTGCTGGTGACAATGTTGGTGATTTATTTAGAATTCAAGACACACTTAACCAGCCTGGCTACCACAGCATTCTGCAGCGATACTCCATCCCATCTGGTTTGCGTTTAGTGGGACTATCATTTGTTTTTCAACAGGACGATGACCCAAAACACACCTCCAGGATGTGTACGGGCTATTTGACCAAGGAGAGTAATGGAGTGCTGCGTCTCCACAATCACCCGACCTCAAACCAATTGAGATGGTATGGGATGAGCTGGACCGCAGAGTGAAGGAAAAGCAGCCAACAAGTGGTCAGCATATGTGGGAACTCCTTCAAGACTGTTGGAAAATAATTCCAGGTTACTACCTCATGAAACTGGCCAATGCCAAGAGTGTGCAAAGCTGTCATCAAGGCAAAGGGTGGCTACTTTGAAGAAAATAAATATATTTTGATTTTCTTAACACTTGGTTACTAAATGATAGAAAATAGTAAAAATAAAGAAAAACCCTTGAATGAGTAGGTGTGGTCTAACTTGACTGGTACTGTATGTGCCTTATTATAGGCAAGTCAACCCTGTTTTCATGATTTCTGGTAGATCATCTAAATAAATAAATCACATCACGTTTTGGACTCATTCAGCAGTTGTTTCCTAATTAAGTAAAATACTATTGGAAATTTATGTTGAAGGTTCCATTTATATTTCAGAAACCTAAGTTGAAAGTGATGCTATTGCTGCGTCCGTTGACCATAACTTTAGAATAATTTATTTTTTATTTTTTTAAATGTTATTTTACCTTTATTTAAACAGATAGGCTAGTTGAGAACAAGTTATCATTTACAACTTCGACCTGGCCAAGATAAAGCAAAGCAGTTCGACACATACAACAACACAGAGTTACACATGGAATAAACAAACATACAGTCAATAATACAATAGAAAAAGTCTATATACAATGTGTGCAAATGAGGTAGGATAAAGGAGGTAAGGCAATAAATAGGCCATGGTGGCGAAGTAATTACAATATAGCAATTAAACACTGGAATGGTAGATGTGCAGAAGATGAATGTGCAAGTAGAGATACTGGGGTGGAAAGGAGCAAGATAAGTAAATAAATACAGTATGGGGATGAGGTAGGTGGATAGGCTATTTACTGATGGGCTATGTACAGGTGCAGTGATCTGTGACCTGCTCTGACAGCTGGTGCTTAAAGCTAGTGAGGGAGATATGAGTCTCCAGCTTCAGTAAGTTTTGCAGTTTGTTCCAGTCATTGACAGCAGAGAACTGGAAGGAAAGGTGGCCAAAGGAAGAATTGGCTTTGGGGGGTGACCAGTGAGATATACCTGCTGGAGCGCGTGCTACGGGTGGGTGCTGCTATGGTGACCAGTGAGCTGAGATAAGGCGGGGCTTTACCTAGCAGAGACTTGTAGATGACCTGGAGCCAGTGGGTTTGGCGGAAAGTATGAAGCGAGGGCCAGCCAGCGAGAGCGTACAGGTCGCAGTGGTGGGTAGTATATGGGGCTTTGGTGACAAAACGGATGGTACTGTGATAGACTGCATCCAATTTCTTGAGTAGAGTGTTGGAGGCTATTTTGTAAATGACCTCGCCAAAGTCGAGGATCGGTAGGATGGTCAGTTTTACGAGGGTATGTTTGGCAGCATGAGTGAAGGATGCTTTGTTGCGAAATAGGAAGCCAATTCTAGATTTAATTTTGGATTGGAGATGCTTAATGTGAGTCTGGAAGGAGAGTTTACAGTCTAACCAGACACCTAGGTATTTGACGTTGTCCACATAGGTCAGAACCGTCCAGAGTAGTGATGCTGGGCGGGTGCAGGCAGCGATCGGTTGAATTGTATGCATTTAGTTTCACTTGCATTTAAGAGCAGTTGGAGGCCATGGAAGGAGAGTTGTATGGCATTGAAGCTCGTCTGGAGGTTAGTTAACACAGTGTCCAAAGAAGGGCCAGAGGTATACAGAATGGTGTCGTCTGCGTAGAGGTGGATCAGAGAATCACCAGCAGCAAGAGCGACATCATTGATGTATACAGAGAAGAGAGTCAGCCCGAGAATTGAACCCTGTGGCACCCCCATAGAGACTGCTTGAGGTCACATTGAACTCTATCAGAGAAGTAGTTGGTGAACCAGGCGAGGCAATCATTTGAGAAACCAAGGCTGTTGAGTCTGCCGATAAGAATGTGGTGATTGACAGAGTCGAAAGCCTTGGCCAGGTCGATGAATACGGCTGCACAGTAATGGCGGTTATGATATCATTTAGGACCTTGAGCGTGGCTGAGGTGCACCCATGACCAGCTCTGAAACCAGATTGCATAGCGGAGAAGGTACGGTGGGATTCGAAATGGTCGGTAATCTGTTTAACTTGGCTTTTGAAGACCTTAGAAAGGCAGGGTAGGATAGATATAGGTCTATAGCAGTTTGGGTCTAGAGTATCTCCCCCTTTGAAGAGGGGGATGACTGCGGCAGCTTTCCAATCTTTGGGAATCTCAGACGATACGAAAGAGAGGTTGAACAGGCTAGTAATAGGGTTTGCAACAATTTCGGCAGATAATTTAAGAAGGAGAGGGTCCAGATTGTCTAGCCCGGCTGATTTGTAGGGGTCCAGATTTTGCAGCTCTTTCAGAACATCAGCTATTTGGATTTGGGTGAAGGAGAAATGGGGGAGGCTTGGGCGAGTTGCTGTGGGGGGTGCAGGGCTGTTGATCGGGGTAGGGGTAGCCAGGTGGAAAGCATGGCCAGCCATAGAAAAATGCTTATTGAAATTCTCAATTATTGTGGATTTATCGGTGGTGACAGTGTTTCCTAGCCTCAGTGCAGTGGGCAGCTGGGAGGAGGTGCTCTTATTCTCCATGGACTTTACAGTGTCCCAGGACTTGTTTCAGTTTGTGCTACAGGATGAACATTTCTGCTTGAAAAAGCTAGCCTTAGCTTTCCTAACTGCCTGTTTATATTGGTTCCTAACTTCCCTGAAAAGTTGCATATCACGGGGGGCTATTCGATGCTAATGCAGAACGCCACAGGATGTTTGTGTGCTGGTCAAGGGCAGTCGGGTCTGGAGAGAACTAATGGCTATATCTGTTCCTGGTTGAACATTTTTTGAATGGGGCATGCTTATTTAAGATGGTGAGGAAGGCACTTTTAAAGAATAACCAGGCATCCTCTACTGACGGAATGAGGTCAATATCCTTCCAGGATACCCGGGCCAGGTCGATTAGAACGGCCTGCTCACTGAAATGTCACAACACTGTTTAGAAATGTCCAAATCAATAAACAGTTTGGGATATATTGAACATCTAAGCATAAAACTTACTACCTACCAGAGTATGTGACTGGAACAGAGCTAGAGCGGAGCGTGCCCAGCGAGTTTCCCAAAGGCTGGAGCATCTGCCTTTTTGCCTGCTCCAATTTCATTCCAGTAGCGCTCACTTCACGAGCTCAGGGCATGCCCAGCCCAGCATGCATTGGTAGTCTACTTTTGTGCTGCTATAGCCCTTGCTTTAGCTACTGTCATGGAGTTCGCTAAATATTTCAATAAATCAACTGCCAAAACACACAAGTGCAAAATCAAGGTGACTTGATTTTGAGAACCAATAATAAGAAAGGGAGTGCAGTGATGTATTCTAGTGTCCACAACTAAAGAATCATTGTGGAATCTGAATAGACACATATCCCCAAAGCATGATGGTGTACTTACTCCATGCTAAAAGAAAGGAACGACGTGGCTAGCTAAGTGTGTCATTGTAGCAAAGTATTTATGATTAAAAATATCTGATCGCTTGAAAGTTTTGTTCATGTACAGTTGAAGTCGGAGTTTGCATACACCTTAACCAAATACATTTAAACTCAGTTTTTCACAATTCCTGACATTTAATCCTAGTAAAAATTCACTGTCTTAAAAAAGTTAAATCATTTAACTTTATTTTAAGAATGTTAAATGTCAGAATAATAGTAGAGAGTGATTTATTTGAGCTTTTATTTCTTTCATCACATTCCCAGTGGGTCAGAAGTTTACATACACTCAATTAGTATTTGGTAGAATTGCCTTTAAATTGTTTAACTTGGGTCAAACATTTCGTGTGGCCTTCCGCAAGCTTCCCACTATAAGTTGGGTGAATTTTGGCCCATTCCACCTGACAGAGCAGGTGTAACTGAATCAGGTTTGTCGGCCTCCTTGCTCGCACACACTTTTTCAGTTCTGCCCACACATTTTCTATAGGATTGAGGTCAGGGCTTTGTGATGGCCACTCCAATACCTTGACTTTGTTGTCCTTAAGCCATTTTGCCACAACTTTGGAAGTATGCATGGGGTCATTGTCCATTTGGAAGACACATTTGCGACCAAGCTTTAACTTCCTGACTGATGTCTTGAGATTTAGCTTCAATATATCCACATAATTGTCCTCCCTCATGATGCCATCTATTTTGTGAAGTGCACCAGTCCCTCCTGCAGCGAAGCACCCCCACAACATGATGCTGCCACCCCCATGCTTAACGGTTGAGATGGTGTTCTTCAGCTTGCAAACACCCCTCTTTTTCCTCCAAACATAAGGATGGTCATTATGGTCAAACAGTTCTATTTTTGTTTCATCAAACCAGAGGACATTTTTCCAAAAAGTACAATCTTTGTCTCCATGTGCAGTTGCAAACCTTAGTCTGGCTTTTTATGGCGGTTTTGGAGCAGTGGCTTCTTCCTTGCTGAGCGGCCTTTCAGGTTATGTCGATATAGGACTCGTTTTACTGTGGATATAGATACTTTTGTACCAGTTTCCTCCAGCATCTTCACAAGGTCCTTTGCTGTTGTTCTGGGATTGATTTGCACTTTTCTCACCAAAGTACGTTCATCTCAAGGAAACAGAACACGTCTCCTTCCTGACGGTATGATGGCTGCATGGTCCCATGGTGTTTATACTTGCGTACAATTGTTTGTACAGATAAACGTGGTACCTTCAGGCGTTTGGAAATTGCTCCCAAGGATGAACCAGACTTGTGGAGGTCTACAATTTTTTTTCCTGAGTTCTTGGCTGATTTGTTTTGATTTTCCCATGATGTCAAGCAAAGAGGCACTGAGTTTGAAGGTAGGCCTTGAAATACATCCACAGGTACACCTCCAATTGACTCAAATTATGTAAATTAGCCTATCAGAAGCTTCTAAAGCCATGACATAATTTTCTGGAAATTTCCAAGCAGTTTAAAGGCATAGTCAACTTAGTATATGTAAACTTCTGACCCACTGGAATTTGTGATACAGTGAATTATAAGTGAAATAATCTGTCTGTAAACAATTTTTTGAAAAATTACTTGTCATGCACAAAGTAGATGTCCTAACCGACTTGCCAAAACGATAGTTTGTTAACAAGAAATTTGTGGAATGGTTGAAAAACGAGTTTTAATGACTCCAACCTAAGTGTATGTAAACTTCCGACTTCAACTGTATATTTCACACTAGTTTAATAATTTACAGAGTTAACTGTGCAGCATCCCTTTCATTACAGTGCCTTGCAAAAGTATTCATCCCCCTTGGCATTTTTCTTATTTTGTTGCCTTACAACCTGTAATTAAACTAGATTTTAGGGGGGGTTGTATCATTTGATTTTCACAACATGCCTACCACTTTGAAGTTGCCAAATATTTTTTATTGTGAAACAAACAAGAAATAAGACAAAAAAAATGTCAATCTTGAGCGCGCATAATTATTCACCTCCCCAAAGTCAATACTTTGTAGAGCCACCTTTTGCAGCAATTACAGCTCCAAGTCTCTTGGGATATGTCTCTATAAGCTTGGCACATCTAGCCACTGGGATTTTTGCCCATTCTTCAAGGCAAAACTGCTCCAGCTCCTTCAAGTTGGATGGGTTCCTGCTGGTGTACAGCAATCTTTACGTCATACCACAGATTCTCAATTGGATTGCGGTCTGGGCTTTGACTAGGCCATTCCAAGACATTTAAATGTTTCCCCTTAAACCACTCAAGTGTTGTTTTAGCAGTATGATTAGGGTCATTGTCCTGCTGGAAGGTGAACCTCTGTCCAAATCTCAAATCTCTGGAAGACTGAAACAGGTTTCCCTCAAGAATTTCCCTGTATTTAGCGGCATCCATCATTCCTTCAATTCTGACCAGTTTCCCTGTCCCTGCCGATGAAAAACATTGGCGATGAGAGGTGTTGGGCTTGTGCCAGACATAGTGTTTTCCTTGATGGCCAAAAAGCTAAATTTTAGTCTCTTCTGACCAGAGTACCTTCTTCCATATGTTTGGGGAGTCTCCCACATGTCTTTTGGCGAACACCAAACTTGTTTGCAAATTTATTTTTTAAGCAATGGCTTTTTTTCTGGCCACTCTTCCGTAAAGCCCAGGTCTGTGGAGTGTACGGCTTAAAGTGGTCCTGTGGACAGATACTCCAATCTCCGCTGTGGAGCTTTGCAGCTCCTTCAGGGTTATCTTTGGTCTCTTTGTTGCCTCTCTGATTAATGCCCTCCTTGCCTGGTCCGTGAGTTTTGGTGGGCGGCCCTCTCTTGGCAGGTTTGTTGTGGTGCCATTTTCTTTCAATTTTTTAATAATGGATTTAATGATGCTCCGTGGGATGTTCAAAGTTTCAGATATTTTTTATAACCCAACCCTGATCTGTACTTCTCCACAACTTTGTCCCTGACCTGTTTGGAGAGCTCCTTGGTCTTCATGGTGCTGCTTGCTTGGTGGTGCCCCTTGCTTAGTGGTGTTGCAGACTCTGGGGCCTTTCAGAACAGTTGTGTATATACTGAGATCATGTGACAGATCATGTGACACTTAGATTGCTCACAGGTGGACTTTATTTAATCAATTATGTGACTTCTGAAGGTAATTGGTTGCACCAGATCTTATTTAGGGGCTTCATAGCAAAGGGGGTGAATACATATGCACGTATGTACCCCTTTTCCGTTTTTTATTTTTTGAAATTTTTGAAACAAGTTTTATTTATTTTTTTCACTTCACCAATTTGACTATTTTGTGTATGTCCATTACATGAAATCCAAATAAAAATCAATTTAAATTACAGGTTGTAATGCAACAAAATAGGAAAAACGCCTAGGGGGGTGAATAGTTTAGCAAGTGGCCACACATTGTATGGACACTACAATTGGATACAGCTTTATTGGACAATCTCATTGCTAAATATGGCACAGAAACCTGAACTATGTTAAACTGCAATCAAGATTAAAGACCAGTAAAAGAACAGCATCTTTCCCTGTCTCCGGAGCACAATCTCCATATCGTTGCCTACTCACACAAGTGATAATTCCCTGATGTTTTCATCCTTTTCATCACACCATCACAATATGGGCATGATTCAAGGCTGGAAGTTAATTTGCAGTAGGACCAATAGAAAAATCCTATCAGATTTTGGAACCAGTCCTATCGGACTCGTATAGGATTCCGTCTTATAGGATAAAAACCTAGAGGATAGGTTGCAATTTGTTTTTATTGCTCTGAAAACTTTCTTGAGCGTTCTTCATGGATGAATTAGATTTATGTCCCTCCTTGCTGAAAAGAAAGATTAGCTGTTATTTATATCTTAGAGAGATGGAGAAGAAAGTTCTCCCATATTGCCCTAAGTCATTATATTGGAACGAGGTGGGCCTTTGCTGACTGTGCATCTCATATTTCAAAAGGACTTTGAAGACAGAGAGAAAGAACTTCCATGCTAATCCTCCAGCGTGTAGACTAGTCCTCAGGGCAACTTGTTTAATAGTTTGGGATAGGGCCATGCTCGATTGGTTGTGTCAAGTTGAAAAGAGAAAGCAGAGTCCGTCCCTCCCTCCCAACCAGTCCTTCTCACCACATGCTGCTCTGTGTTCCTGATACACTGCTATCTGTCGCTCTGGTCTAGACATGGCAAGGCAGCTTTTTATGCTGCACACGCAGCACACACACGCAGCACACACGTGCAGCACACACCACACACACACGTGCAGCACACACCACACACACACGTGCAGCACACACACCACACACACACACGTGCAGCACACACACCACACACACACGTGCAGCACACACACCACACACACGTGCAGCACACACATCACATACACACGTGCAGCACACACCACACACATGTGCAGCACACACATCACATACACACGTGCAGCACACACCACACACACGTGCAGCACACACCCTTTTCCAGGGTTTTTCTTTATTTTTACTATTTTCTACATTGTAGAATAATAGTGAAGACATCAAAACTATGAAATAACATATGTGGAATCACATAGATTTTAGATTCTTCAAAGTAGCCACCCTTTGCCTTGATGACAGCTTTGCACGCGACCAGTAACATTTGATTTGATTTGATGTTGGTTGATCATTGGTTGATAGCCATTTTAAAGTCTTGCCATAGATTTTTTGCCAATTTAAGTCAAAACTGTAACTCGGCCACTCAGGAACATTCACTGTCATCTTGTTAAGTAAGTGTATATTTGGCCTTCTGTTTTAGGTTATTGTCCTGCTGAATGGTGAATTTGTCTCCCAGTGTCTTTTGGAAAGCAGACTGAACCAGAGTTTCGTCTAGGATTTTGCCTGTGCTTAGCTCTATTCTGTTTCTTGTTATTCTAAAAATCTCCCTAGTCCATGCTGATGACAAGAATATCCATAACATGATGTAGCCACCACCGTGCTTGAAAATATGAACTGTAGAGTGGAACTCAGTGATGTGTTGGATTTGCCCCAAACATAATCCTTTGTATTCAGGACATAAAGTTAATTTAATTGCCAAATGTTTGCAGTTTACTTTAGTGCCTTATTGCAAGGCATGCATGTTATTTTTATTCTGTACAGGCTTCCTTCTTTTCAATCTGTTATTTAGGTTACTGTTGTGCAGTAACTATAATGTTGTTGATCCGTCCTCAGTTTTCACCTATCACAGCCGTTAAACTCTGTAACTGTTTTAAAGTCACCATTGGCTTCATGGTGAAATCCCTGAGCAGTTTGCCCCCTGCAATTGAGTTAAGAAGGATGCCTGTATCATGGTTGTGACTTGGTGTATTGATACACCATCCAAAGTGTAATTAAATAACTCAAAGGGATATTCAATGTCTGCTTTTTTTAATTTTTACCCATCTACCAATAGATGCTCTTCTTTGCGAGGCATTTGAAAACCTCCCTGGTCTTTGTGGTTGAATCTGTGTTTGAAATTCACTTCTCGACTGAGGGAGCTTAGAGATACAGTGCATTGTGAAAGTATTCAGACCCATTCCCCTTTTCCACATTTTGTTATGTTACAGCATTATTTTACACACAATACCCCATATGGACAAAGCGAAAACAGGTTTTTCGAAATTTTAGAAAATGTAGAATAAATATAAAACAGATACCTTATTTACAGAAATATTCAGACCCTTTGCTATGAGACTCGAAATTGAGCTGAGGTGCATCCTGTTTCCATTGATCATCCTTGAGATGTTTCTACAACTTGATTGGAGTCCACCTGTGGTAAATTCAATTGATTGGACATGATTTGGAAAGGTACACACCAGTCTAAGTAAGGTCCCACAGTTGACAGTGCATGTCAGAGCAAAAACCAAGCCATGAAGTCGAAGGAATTGTTCGTAGGGCTCCGAGACAGCATTGTGTCGAGGCACAGATCTGGGGAAGTGTACCAAAAAATGTCGCCAGCATTGAAGGTCCCCAAGAACACAATGGCCTCCATCATTCTTAAATGGAAGAAGTTTGGAATCGCCAAGACCCTTCCTAGAGCTGGCCGCCCAGCCAAACTGAGCAATCGGGGAGAAGGACCTTAGTCAGGGAGGTGACCAAGAACCTGATGGTCACTCTGACAGCGCTCCAGAGTTCCTCTGTGGAGATGGGAGAACCTTCCAGAAGGACAACCATCTCTGCAGCATTGCACTAATCATGCCTTTATGGTAGAGTGGCCAGATGGAAGCCACTCCTCAGTAAAAGGCACATGACAGCCCGCTTGGAGTTTGCCAAAAGGCAACTAAAGCACTCTCAGACCATGAAACAAGATTCTCTGGTCTGATGAAATCAAGATTGAACTATTTGGCCTGAATGCCAAGCATCACGTCTGGAGGAAACCTGGCACCATCCCTACAGTGAAGCATGGTGTTGGCAGCCTCATGCTGTGGGGATGATTTTCAGCGGCAGGGACTGGGAGACTAGTCAGGATCGAGGGAAAGATGAATAGAGCGAAGTACAGAGAAATCCTTAATGAGAATCTGCTCCAGAGTGCTCAGGACCTCAGACTGGGACGAAGGTTCACCTTCCAACAGGACAACAACCCTAAGCACACAGCCAAGACAACGCTGGAGCGGCTTCGGAACAAGTCTCTGAATGTCCTTGAGTGGCCCAGCCAGAGCCCGATCGAACATCTCTGGAGAGACCTGAAAATAGCTGTGCAGCGACACTCCCCATCCAACCTGACAGAGCTTGAGAGGATCTGCAGAGAAGAATGGGAGAAACTCCCCAAATACAGGTGTGCCAAGTTTGTAGCGTCATATCCAAGAAGACTCGAGGCTGTAATCACTGTCAAAGGTGCTTCAGCAAAGTACTGAGTGAAGGGTCTGAATACTTACGTAAATGTGATATTTCCTTTTTTTTAATATATTTTTTGTAAACCTGTTTTTGCTTTGTCATTATGGGGTATAGTGTGTAGATTCATGAGGGAAAAAAGTAATATAATCCGTTTTAGAATAAGGCTGTAACATAACAAAATGTGGAAAAAGTTAAGGGCTCTGAATACTTTCCGAATGGACTGTAATTGTATTTGTGGGGTACAAAGATGACATAGTCATTCAAAAATCATGTTAAACACTATTATTGTTCACAGAGTGAGTCCATGCAACTTATGTGACTTTCTAAACTCATTTTTACTCCTGAACTTATTTAGGCTTGCCATAACAAATGTGTTGAATACTTATTGACTCAAAATATGTCAGCTTTTCATTTATTATTAATTTGTAAAATATACACTTTGACATCATGAGGTATTGTGTGTAGGGCAGTGACACAAAATCTCAATTTAATCCATTTTAAATTCAGCCTGTTATGCAACACATTGTTGAAAAAGTCATATTTTCGGAAGGCACTATAAAGCCACAGCCTAATCAGGCACTACTTAATGACAATCCATGGCAAACGCATACCAAGACTGAGATTAAGAAGAAGCCAGAAGGCTAAGTACATGTGATTAAACTACTCACTGGCTTTAGCATAATTTTCCTATTGGCTTTATTGTTAGCATGGTAAATAAATATCTCCTGCAGCCTTGTCCCCAGAGATTGATAAGAAGTAAAAGGAAATTAACGTAGAGATTTTCTGTTACATAGGCAAATTGTAGAACCCAGTAGAGAACTTTCAGGCAAACTTGACACAGTACAGTAACAGTGAGGTAAGCCCCCCCCCCCCCCCCCCCCCGCCACGTCTATTTCTATGGGCACAAGCGCTGTTGTTCACACCCCTCTTGTTGGCGGAGAGAACATATTTTTTCTGTTTTAAAAAACTTCTTTGGGATCAGTGTCCCTTCCACGGGACGGTTGAGCTAACGTATGCTTATGCGATTAGCATGAAGTTGTAAGTAACAAGAACATTTCCCAGGATATAGACATATCTGATATTGGCAGAAAGCTTAAATTCTTGTTAATTTAACTGCACTGTCCAGTTTACAGTATCTATTACAGTGAAATAATACCATGCTATTGTTTGAGGAGAGTGCACAGTTTTGAACATGAAAAGTTATTAATAAACAAATTTGGCACATTTGGGCAGTCTTGATACAACATTTTGAACAGAAATGCAATGGTTCATTGGATCAGTCTAAAACTTTTATCATACACTGATGCCATCTAGTGGACAAAATCTAAATTGCAGCTGGGCTGGAATAATACATTATGGCCTTTCTCTTGCATTTCAAAGATGATGGTACAAAAAAAAATACAACAGAACGGTTGGTTTTTTCTTTGTATTATCTTTTACCAGATCTATTGTGTTATATTCTCCTGCATTCATTTCACATTTCCACAAACTTCAAAGTGTTTCCTTTCAAATGGTACCAAGAATATGCATATCCTTGCTTCAGGGCCTGAGTTACAGGCAGTTCGAATTGGGTATGTCATTTTAGGCGAAAATGTAAAAAAAGGGCCGGATCCTTTAGAGGCTCATTTTCTTGCAATTCTATAAACATTTTGCCATGTCTAACGTGTATTAATAAGATTTAAGTGACTCAAAACACAGTGGTGGAAAAGTTATCAATTATCATACATAAGTAAAAGTGAATATACCTTTATAGAAAATAACTCATGTCAAAGTGAAAGTCACACAGTAAAATACTAGTTGAGTAAAAGTCTAAAAGTATTTGGTTTTAAATATACTTAAGTATCAAAAGAAAATGGAATTTCTAAAATGTACTTAAGTATCATAAGTAAAAGTACAAGTATAAACCATTTCATATTTCTTATATTAAGCAAACCAGACAGCACAATTCTATTTCATTTATTTATTGGCAGATAGCCAGGGGCACACTCCAACAGTGAGACATAATTTGCAAACAAAGCATTTGTTTTTAGTGAGTCTGCCAGATCAGAGGCAGTAGGGATAATTAGGGATGTTCTCTTGATAAGTATGTGAATTGGACCATTTTCCTGTCAAAATGTAACGAGTACTTTTGGGTGTCAGGGAAAATATATGGAGTAAAAAGTACATTATTTTCTTTAGGAATGTGAAAGTAAAAGTTGGCAAAAAATATAAATAGTAAATTACAGATACCCCAAAAAACTACTTAAGTAGTACTTTAAAGTATTTTTACTTAAGTACTTTACACCACTGCTCAAACATTACAACAAAATGAATGGGTAAAAAACGTAGCTGAAAAGCTGCTGACGTGGGCTAGTTGATCTGTACATTTCTGACAAGATATAAATAGCTCTCTAAGGTATGCAATTACTGACATGACAAGAGGAAAACTGATGATGCACTACCCAATTTCGAAATTGCACCTTCTGCATTGTACTCTTCTACATGTGCATCTCCATTTTGGAACCACTGGATTATGCAACCACAACTGCAGTTGATTGATGATACCAATGCTAACTAAATACCAGTGATAGCATCATTCTCTTGAATGATCACTGTTTTCCTTACTCTATAATAAAGAACCAGAAACCCTCTTCCCATCTTTACTGGTGCCTATGTCATTCAGGCCAGTCGGCCCCAGACCAAAAGGATCAGTGGCCACCCAGGTCTCAGTTGTGACGGGGAAACAGATTGGAATGGATCGCTGCCCCACAGGCGAAGAGAAACCCTGAAATTATCACTGTGTGTCTGTCTCATATTCTTCCTGCCAAGCGATTTTTGCTAATTGGAGCAGATGCCATGGCTGCCTCACTGTGCTGTGCCTCACACTTGTAGCTGAAATCCCTCCCAGAGTTGTCCCAGTAGAGAGTAGACTAGACTAGAAAGCCCAGGCGATGAGTCTTGGCTCCCAGCACTACATTTTCCATTCTCCTGGACAATGCCGATCCAGCTGCTTTATGGCTGGCTCTGTGGACCTACCCACATGAAAGCACCTTTTTTCTTTCAGGCATCGTACAATCTCCATGTTCAACGATGGCAATTAAACATTTTAATTTGGGATACTATAAAATGCTATTATGTGGTAAAACTTCAAACTCAAAATGTAGTACATCACTGCAGTTATAAATAATTGGACAGTGAACACAACAATGTGTTGTATATGCTTTTGATTGGAGTCATTTCTTATTCCAAATTACTGTGATCAAGGTCTTATGCGTAATTGCGCATAATGCAACAATGCTTTCTTTTTTTTGGTAAGATTTTTTCCTTTCTCAAACCATAACAAACGTACATAAAGACAAACAGACAAACACACAGCTACCATACACATTACGTAGTATGTCTCACAACCACACTCCCCTGCATCCTTCATCCCCTGGAACTTTCCAGTGCTTGCAACACTCTATGCCATATGACCTCAAATTGCAACAATACTGTCTTATATTCCTTGCACATCATCTTTTTGTAATTGTGAAGTTGAGCTAATTGTCTGTAGTGAGGAGCTGTGAAATTGTGCTTAGCTTGGAAAGTAGCCTCCTGCTTACTCTATACCCGAGAACTTGAGACTCTCCTTGAAGACATTATTATAAAATCCCTTTAATCATCTAAAGATCACATACTGTTATAGAAATAAACTAATTCACCACAGGGTAGAATCCATTACATTAGGTCTAGCTTTGTGAAACAGGCCCATGGGAGACTGGGCTTGATGTAGAGCATGTGTCAACAAGGAATCAAGAAGCATTAACCCACTAATGATGTCTCTAATGAGTGGTGTATCAACACTTAACTCTTCAGCCAGGTGTTAATCAAACTGGACGTGTCTTCCGTACTCCGAGCTGCTCTCTGTCTTCAGCCAAGCCATCATTCAGGACCTATACTTTAAGATGTAAATATTTAAAGGTCCCAAACAGTCATTCTGATTCCCATGTAAAATAGACTTTTGAGTGACTAAAATAATACCCATAATATTTTTGGGGGATAGAAATGCTCAACATTTTAAAATATATTTTTCTATCATGGCTAACTACAAGGAAGTTTGAAAAGACAGGCTGAGTGGGCGGGGAGCTTATATTCATGACAGCTCTTTGAAACAACCTATGTCAAGAAACTTCGATGCAGTGTTGCAGTAAAATCATCTCAAGCAAATTTGGTGACACATAAAGCAACTCAAACAACATCAATAATATCCATTAATATACGTCTCCCGTTTGACGTCTCTTGTTATGCGGTTCACAGCAGCACTGATGGATGTGTTGACATGACAACTGCGTCAGAGTTTTGATCAAAACCCACCCCCCACCCCACCCTTTTGTTCCTGCTGGCTGAAGACCAAGCTAGCCAGTAACTAGAGAAGGTGCTTCCACAATAATGTGATTTGTACTGCCTACAAGATAAAGTATTGGATTCGTCACACACAACACTAAGACATGATCCCATTCCACTACTTTTTCAAGCTTTTTTTATTATATGAAAGCAAGCTTTGCTTTTATACTTACAAGACCATCATGTTTGATTGAGTGAGCTGTTTTGTCTTGTGTTAATTTATATGGGACTAGCCTATTGTTGTTTGCCATTTAAATTGTAATTCCACAGGGATGCTGGCCCATGTTGACTCCAATCCTTCCCACAGTTGTGTCAAGTTGGCTGGATGTCCTTTGGGTGGTCGACCATTCTTGATACATGCAGGGTACTGTTGAATGTGAAAAACCCAGCAGCGTTGCAGTTCCTGACACAAACCGGTGTGCCTGGCGCCTACTACCATAACCCGTTCAAAGACATATTTTTTCTTGCCCATTCACCCTCTGAATGGCACACATACACAATCCATGTCTCAACTGTCTCAATGCTTAAAAACCCATATTTAAACTGTCTTTCACTACACTGAAGTGTATTTAAGAAGTTACATCATAGCTTTCATCTGGATTCACCTGGTCAGTTTATGTCATGGAAAGAGTAGGTCTTCTTAATGTTTTGTATACTCAGCGTAGGTCTATAGAACCTGCCTGGATTCCTGATTTCTGTAACCATTAGCTAATCTGTGTAATATTGACATAAGCTCAAAACCAGTAAAGGTGGTGACACTACAGTTATAAATAAAAAAATCAATTAACCTTTATTTTAACAGGGAAGACATATTGAGACCTAGATCTCTTTTACAAATGTGCCCTGTATGTACAACATAAATATACACATTATACCCAAACTATATATACGCATGATGAAATACAATAACAGTCACGGGAAGCACAAATAAAATGTCACAAATCCCCCAGAAAAACAGTTACATTCCTCCACAAACAAGTTCCCAATCAATACTTAAATTGCCTGAAAGGCACCAAAACATCAAGATGAAATGTATTTTAAATGCCATAAAACATACGTCTTCTCAACAACAGGTTATGGTCAATAATATCAAAGTCTGCACTGAAATCTAGCAGTACAGCTCTCCTAATCTTATTGTCAATTTCTTTCAACCAATCATCAGTCATTTGTGTCAGTGCAGTACATGTTGAGTGCCTTTCTCTATAAACATGCTGAAAGTCTGTTGTCAGTTTGTTTACAGAGAAATAGCATTGTATTTGGTCAAACACAATGTTTCCCAACATTTTGCTAAGAGCTGGCAGCAAGCAGATTGGTGTGCTGTTAGAACCAGTAAAGGCTGTTTTACCACTCTTGGGTAGCAGAATGCCTTTGGCTTCCCTCCAGGCCTGAGGACGAACACCTTCCTCTAGACTCAGATTAAAGATAAGACAGATAGGAGTGGCCATAGAGTCAGCTAGCATCCTCAGTAGCTTTCCATCTAAGTTGTCAATGCCAGGATAACAAATTTTTTTCCACCTCACCCACACTAACTTTACAAAATTCAAACTTACAATGATTTTCTTTCAGTATAATTTTTTTATGCATGAATACGATGGCTCACTGTTTGTTGTTGGCATTTCCTGTCTGGGATAGGGGGCAGTATTTTCACGGCCGGATAAAAAACGTACCCGATTTAAACTGGTTACTACTCTTGCACAGAAACGAGAATATGCATATTATTAGTAGATCTGGATGGAAAACACTCTAAAGTTTCTAAAACTGTTTGAATGGTGTCTGTGAGTATAACAGAACTCATATGGCAGGCAAAAACCTGATAAGATTCCAAGCAGGAAGTGGCCTGTCTGCGAATTTGTAGTCCTTCTGTTGCTTCTCTATCGAAACTACAGTATCTGAGCTGTTACGTGACACTTTCTAAGGCTGCCATTGGCTCTCTAAAGTGTTCAGAAAGCGGATTGAGGCGTCTCCTGTCTCTGGGCAGATAACAGGAGCACAGTTTGTCAGTGGACTGCCTGGTGACAAAGAGATTGGAGTTGCGCGTTCACGAGACCTCGCCATTTTTTCTCTTCCTTTTTGAATGAATACAGCATTGTCCGGTTGGAATATTATCGCTATTTACGAGAAAAAATAACATAAAAATTGATTTTAAACAGCGTTTGACATGCTTCTAAGTACGGTAATGGAACATTTTGAATTTTTTTGTCTGGAAATGCGCTCGCGCGTTACCCTTTGGATAGTGACCCGAACGCACGAACAAAACGGGGGTATTTGGACATAACTATGGATTATTTGGAACAAAAAATATGAACTTGATTGAACAAAACATGCATGTATTGTATAACATAATGTCCTAGGGGTGTCATCGGATGAAGATCATCAAAGGTTAGTGCTGCATTTAGCTGTGTTTTGGGTTTTTGTGACATATATGCTTGCTTTGAAAATGGCTGTGTGATTATTTTTGGCTGTGTACTCTCCTAACATAATCTAATGTTTTGCTTTCGCTGTAAAGCCTTTTTGAAATCGGACAATGTGGTTGGATTAACGATTAACGAGTCTTATCTTTCAAATGGTGTAAAATAGTCGTATGGTTGAAAAATTGAAATTATTGCATTTGAGGGATTTGTATTTCGCGCCACGTTCTTCCATTGGATATTTGGCGAGGCGTTCCGCTAGATGCAAGAAGTTTGACCACTTTGCCAATTAAGTAATCATTAAAATAATTGGCAACATCAAATGGTTTTGTGATGAATAAGCCATCTGTTTCGATGAAAGATGGAGTTGAATTTGTCTTTCTGCCCATAATTTCATTTAAAGTACGCCAATGTCTTTTTCCATCATTCTTTATATCATTGATCTTGGCTTTATTATACAGTTTCTTATTCTTTTTGTTAAGTTTTGTCACATCATTAATCAATTTGCAGTAAGTTAGCCTGTCAGATGTGCAGCCAGACGTATTAGTCACTCTTTTTGCCCCATCTCTTCCAACCATATTGTTTTTCAATTCCTCATCAAACCATGGAGCCTTTACAGTTCTAACAATCAGTTTCTTAACAGGCGCATGTTTATCAATAATTGGAAGAAGCAATTTCATAAATTCATCAATCAAGTGCAGCAACTGTACACTCCTTATCACATCAGATCAGCAAATATTTCTTAAATCATCCACATAAAAGTCACAGCAAAAAAATGGTATGATCTCTTATACACTATTTTAGGCCCAGCTTTTGGAACCTTGGTTCTCCTAGATATAGCCACTGTATTGTGATTACTGTGTCCAATGTGTATGGATACAGCTTTGTAACAAAGTTCTACAGTATTAGTAAAAATGTGATCAATACATGTGAGTCCTGTAGTGTTTGTAAACACCCTAGTAGATTTGAACCTGAACCAGATTACAGGCACTGGTTACAGTGAGAAGCTTCCTGTTGATCAGACAGCTTGGTGAAAAATCAGTCTATATTCAGATCCCCAAGAATGTATTCCTCTCTGTTTACATCACATACACTATCTAGCATTTCAAACACATTATTTAGATATTGTTAGCACTTGTTGGCATATAGCAACACCCCAAAATAATAGGCTTTAGATAAGGCAGGCGAACCTGCAGCCACAGTTCTTCAATAACACTTGACATGAGATATTCTCTAAGCGTTACTGGGACATGGCTCAGAATATGCACTACCGTTCAAAAGTTTGGGGTCACTTAGAAATGTCCATGCTTTGAAAGAAAAGCACATTTTTTGTCCATTAAAATATAATCAAATTGATCGGAAATACAGTGTAGACATTGTTCATGTTGTAAATGACTATTGTAGATGGAAATGGCAGATTTTTATATATAATATCTACATAGGCGTACAGAGGCCCATTATCAGCAACCATCACTCCTGTGTTCCAATGGCATGTTGTGTTACCTAATCCAAGTTTATCATTTTAAAAGGCTAATTGATCTTTACAAAAACCTTTTGCAATTATGTTAGCACAGCTGAAAGCTGTTGTTCTGATTAAAGAAGCAATAAAACTGGCCTTCTTTAGACTAGTTGAGTATCTGGAGCATCAGCATTTGTGGGTTCGATTACAGGCTCAAAATGTCTAGAAACAAAAAACTTTCTTCTGAAACGTTGTACGAGATCTTCAGTTTCTTGGCAATTTCTCGCATGGAATAGCCTTCATTTCTCAGATCAGGAATAGACTGACGAGTTTCAGAAGAAAGTTATTTGTTTCGGCCGGTACAAAACACTCCAACATGGGATCCCGGGTGAGTTTAATTGAACCCCCTCAATGATTTGCATGTTGTTTTACCTGGGTGCACCGTGTGTAGCAACCGCATCCCCTGACTACTTTTCACTTGTGGGTGGAGACTTCAGATTTTCTGGGAACAAACTGAAAAGTAACACATTTGGATTATAATAATGACGAGAAGGCAGGAGAGAATTTCTTCTACATGCATGTTTGAAACAGCGATGCTGTCAGTCGAGCCTGGTCAGTTGTCTGATGCTAGCTTGCATTTGCACACTTGCAGTGTTAGCTATCTAACGTTAGCTATCTATGTTTTGTGTAAGAATGTATGATATTGTGGTGCATGAACTGGTCATATGTGTTAGCTAACGTTAGTCTTACGTTGGCTAGCGTTACCCAGTTAACGTTAGCTGGCTATCATAGCAGCCAAGGACGTTCGCTAGGGTATTTGTGCATATTTGTTTGTGCTCTGATTACACGCAAGTGTCTAGGTCAGCAGTTTACACATGATGACTTCAGCCTTATATGAAAAACCTTACTTGGCAGAATATACCTAGCTTTCCTCGCTTGTTGGTTAGCTACCAAGCCAATGTTAGCTCTTATCTGACTAGTATAACATTACTTTAGCTAGATAGCAAGCTAGCTACCTAGCTAATCAAAACAAAACCACATTCATTGGCTAGTTACCATTCTTTGCCTGTTTGTTAGCTAGCTAGCGTTCAGCTGACTGCTGTTAGCTAGCTACAGAGGCTAGCTGCTGGACTTTGGACAAGCAACCTAACATTAGCTAGCTTCCTAGCTAATCAAAATATCTGTTTTTGTATTTTTTTATTAACTTCAGCTTGAATACCACCATATAGCTAGCAATATACAGTAGCCTAGATTTGTTCACATACACTTCTTATGACTGGCAGCATGGTGCAATCAGCTGTGTTATTGCTGAGCAACCGACCCAGTGTTAGAACTCTGAGCTTCGGCAAAAAAATATTTTAGCATTGTCAGAAATGCTACAAAAAGCTAGCAAATTGTTGGTTCTTAATGGACAGAAATTAGCACGTGAGAGCAATAAATGATACATTTAATCAAAACTGTTGCCCCTAACTGTTGCCCCAAACAGATTCAGTCCGAAAGGTGGCATGTCTAATGGGCACTTTATGGATGCTGTAGTCTCGTTTCAATCCGAAGCCTAGATAGTTGATTTGCGATGTGTCATATTGGCTTAGATTGAGCTTCAATCAATCCCTATATTGGTGGTGGCTTCTCTGTGGAAACAAGTTATATATTTGGTTCACCTCATTTCTTATTCTATAGTCTGTGAGGTTCCGGCCCTTCCTCATGTTAGTCTTCCATCTCTCACACCAAGACAAAGCAAAGCAGTCCAAGCATCCCCAATGAGATGAGAAAATCTGGCTTGCGCAGGTGACATTTATAAGTGGACACAATTTATTACAGTACTCACAATACTGTGGTAATAAGGATGGCTATCATTTTGAAGTATTGGCCCCATGGGAGTTTTTCATCTTTTAACAGGCAGAGGAGGCAGGTAGCTTAGTGGTCAGAGCGTTGGACTAGTAACCGAAAGGTTGCAAGATCGAATCCCCGAGCTGACAAGGTAAAAATCTCTCGTTCTGCCCCTGAACAAGGCAGTTAATCCACTGTTCCTAGGCTGTCATTGAAAATAAGAATTTGTTATTAAATAAAGGTTAAAAAAAGAGAGGAGTGTCAGATCATGACTTGTTTGTCAACACAGATTGTGACATTCATTATATTCATAATTAGTACCATAATAGGCTAAAGAGGAATCACACTTGTCTACAGAATGAAGATATATATATATGCAGATATTAGACTATCACGCTACAAAGATCTGAGATCTGTCAACACCCTGTGTCACTCAATGATAGAGCAAGATACTGTACTTTAGACAGGGTTTTGTTTAAAATGGGTCTGTGTACCACGTGTCTCCCAGCCAGTGAAATAGATACATTACATAGAAGAGAGCGGACCCACTATATGGCACATGGGAAAATTCATGTCCTCTGGCAGCAGACCATGGAGTCGGTGTGTTTTGGTTAGTGGAGATCTTTGATGAGGAACATGCTCTTTGCTGTCTTCAGCCTGATGGGTTATTTTAAGCGTCTCATGCGACATGACTCAACCCACTGGGCACACACTGTTTGAATCAACATTGTTTCCAATGTTTGGAGGTGTGTAGTTCCTGTAATTATTATCATCTGTAAAAATCATTTGATGAGCAGAGTGAAGCTTGCCTGAATATTCCCTGGAAAAATATTCCCTGTTTGTGACTTGATTGTGATTTGCTGAAGCATAGTATAGACTGCTCATAGCATCACCTGGATACTTAGAAAAAACGATGTATTTTTGAGACATTTTTATATCACACTTAAATTATTGTTGTATTTAAATGGAAAATGTATGCACTCGCTGATTAAAAGCCATAATTCAATTAACTTTATTTGCACAGTTAAGGCGTAACAAACTCAATGTGCACAGGCCATTTAAAAACAGATGTGATGCATTTGCTGAGCTTTTGTCGTGCAGTAAACTTGGCCAGTTGAAAGGGATTGTAAGGGGGTCATTTGACAAAGCAATATTGTATCTCCTCAAATGGAAAGAGGATGCAATGATTGTCAGATTGAATACCTCTGGCAACATTTCATTCAGCGATTTTTAAACTGTAAACCACAGGTCTCGGCCAGTATATGTTGCCCACTAAGAGGTTATTGTTGGTACTTGAATCGCCTCTAACTCAGAGAAAATAGTGTTTAACCTTAGGGGGAGTGTGCTAGAAGAGGCTACATCAACATAATGTGAATATTTTAAGGGAAATGGCATTCAAAAAAGTTGGTGGTGGCAAGTCTGGAAATGATATTTATTTTACTCTCCTGTGCCAACTCATTATCACTTTTCTGTGAGAAGGTTTTCTCAGCTGTGAAGTTCCATGAGGCACCACAAGTCTGGCTTCTAACAAATTGGTCCTGCTTAATTTCCATCGCTACTTGACACCTGACACTGAAATTACATTTATCACACTTATATCCCCTTTGAGAGACTGCTAAATTCAGCATAGCAAAAAAGCTGTACAGCAATGTATTCAGATACTTGATAAAACATTCTTTGTGAAAACTATGGCTTTAAGGTTTACACTGTTAGGTAGAATAGCATTCCGTCATCTTCATCTGGGAGTCTAAGGTATGTTTTTACTGGGAAGGGCGGATTGGTCAGGAAGACTAGGTGCAGCCCTATAAACAAAAAATGGTACAGCAGGAAACACGTCTCCTGCAATATTATATAACAGGACTTAAATGTGGATTTTACATACTTTCACTCTCTTGAAATATTCTTTGCCACAACCCAAATGTGAATATTTCAAGCTTGACTTCCGTATTACTTATATGGTTGAGAATTTATGGCAAAGAATACTGTACACGGTTAGCCGTTTACATTTTTTTATCACTAACTTACTGTATTAATCAACAGTATGCTACTGTATAAACTGAATACAGTAGATTACCGTAGAAGGCGCAGTAAAATACCATTACATTTGTTTTCCAGTACACTGTAAGAGCTTTCTGTAATTTTAACAGTAAAACCCTGTAGAATGCACATTAAATACCGCACATGTGTTTTAGAGTATTAATTATGGTGCATTGTGGGAAAATTTGGTTGGCGAGGAAAGAGTCTCTGGCTCGTTAACATATATTTTTTTAACACATCTGACCTTAAGGCACTACAGAGGGTAGTGCGTACGGCCCAGTACATCACTGGGGTCAAGCTTCCTGCCATCCAGGACCTATAAACTAGGCAGTGTCAGAGGAAGGCACAAAAAATGGTAAAAGACTCCAGTCGCTCAAGTCATAGACTGTTCTCTCTGTTACCGCACGGCAAGCGGTACCAGAGTGCCAAGTCTAGGACCAAAATGCTCCTTAACAGCTTCTATCCCCAAGCCATGAGACTGCTGAACAATTCATCAAATGGCCACCCGGACTATTTACATTGAGCCCCCCCCCCCTTTACGCTGCTGCTACTCGCTGTATATTATCTATGCATAGTCACTTTACCCCGACCTACATATACAAATTACCTCGACAAACCTGTACCCCCGCACATTGACTCGGTACCATACTGTATATAGGGAACAGATTCTTGAGGTAGTGGGTCTTAAACATTTTAATTGTTGAATATTTAACCATGTCCAATTGATCTGTTTTGCCCTGTAATCACAGACAGTTTGGAAGCCTTAGTTTAGGCCTCTATAGAAGTGCAGGTGACATAGAACACTTAGTACTCATTAATAAGTTGTAATATGCAAACGCATCACAGTTTACGATGAGACATGCTATAGGGAGGAGGTCAGAGACCTGGCCTTGTGCCAGGTTGATAGCTTCAAGTTCCTTGGTGTCCACATCACCAACAAACTATCCTGGTCCAAACACACTAAGACAGTCATGAAAAGGGCATGACAAATTCTATTTCCCCTCAGGAGACTGAAAAGATTTGGCATGGGTCCACAGATCCTCAAACAGCTGCACCATCGAGAGCATCCTGACTGGTTGCATCACTGCCTGGTATGGAAACTGCTCGGCCTCCAACAGCAAGGCACTACAGAGGGTAGTGCGTACGGCCCAGTACATCACTGGGGCCAAGCTTCCTGCCATCCAGGACCTCTATACCAGGCGACGTTAGAGGAAGGCTCTAAACATTGTCAAAGACTCCAGCCACCCTAGTCATAGATGGTTCTCTCTGCTACCGCACGTCAAGCGGTACCGGAGGGCCAAGTCGAGGTCCAAAAGACCTTAACAGCTTATACCCCCAAGCCATAAGACTCCTGAACAGCTAATCAAAGGGCTACCCAGACCCCTCTTTTACGCTGCTGCTACTCTCTGTTTATTATCTATGCATAGTCACTTTAACTCTACCTACATGTACATATTACCCCGCATATTGACTCTGTACCGGTACCCCATGTATATAGCCTCGCTATTGTTATTTTACTGATGTTGTTGAATTATTTGTTGCATTTATTTTACATTTTTTACTGAACACTTGTTTTTCTTAAAACTGCATTGTTGGTTGAGGGCTTGTAAGTAAGCGTTTCACTGTAAGGTCTAAACCTGTATTCGTCGCATGTGACAAATACGATTTGATTAATAGTCACTTTTACTATGTTGCATTGTGTGTTTCATTGCTCTGGCATAATGTTCTTATCAATCTGGCCCGGTATTCTGGAAGGATATTGACCTCGTCCCATCAGTAGAGGATGCCTGGTTGTTATTTAAAAGTAATTTTCTCACCATAAATAAGCATGCCCCATTCAAAAAATGTAGAACTAAGAACAGATATAGCCCTTGGTTCACTCCAGACCTGACTGCCCTCGACCAGCACAAAAACATCCTGTGGCGTACTGCACCAGCATCGAATAGTCCCTGGCGATATGCAACTTTTCAGGGAAGTCAGGAACCAATACACACAGTCAGTTAGGAAAGCAAAGGCTAGCTTTTACAAACAGAAATTTGCATCCTGTAGCTCTAAAAAGTTTTGTGACACTGTAAAGTCCATGGAGAATAAGAGCACCTCCTCCCCAGCTGCCCACTGCACTGAGGCTAGGAAACATTGTCACCACCGATAAATACACGATAATCAAGAATTTCAATAAGCATTTCTCTACGGCTGGCCATGCTTTCCTCCTGGCTACCCCAGCCAACAGCTCCGCACCCCCCGCAACTACTCGCCCAAGCCTCCCCAGCTTCTCCTTCAACCAAATCCAGATTGCAGTTCTGATAGCAATTCTGAAAGAGCTGCAAAACCTGGACCCATACAAATCAGCTGCGCTAGACAATCTGGGCCCTCTCTTTCTAAAATGACCCGCTGCCATTGTTGCAACCCCTATTACTAGTCTGTTCAACCTCTCTTTTGTATTGTCCGAGATTCCTAAAGATTGGAAAGCTGCCCCGGTCATCCCCCTCTTCAAAGTGGGTGACACTCTAGACCCAAACTGTTACAGAGCTATATCCATCCTTCCCTGCCAAGTTAACAAACAGATCACTGACCATTTCAAATCCTACGTACCTTCTCTGCTGTGCAATCCGGTTTCAGAGCTGGTCATGGGTTGCTCCTCAGCCACGCTCAAGGTACTAACCGATATCATAACCGCCATCGATAAAAGACAGTACTGTGCAGCTGTCTTCATCGACCCGGCCAAGGCTTTCAACTCTGTCAATCACCGTATTCTTATCGGCAGACTCAACAGCCTTGGTATCTCAAATGACTGCCTCACCTGGTTCACCAACTACTCGATAGAGTTCAGTGTGTCAAATCGGAGGGCCTGTTTTCCGGACCTCTGGCAGTCTATATGGGGGTACCACAGGGTTCAATTCTCGGCCCGACTCTTATCTCTGTATATCAACGAAGTCGCTCTTGCTGCTGGTGATTCCTTGATCCACCTCTACGCAGACGACACCATTCTGTATACATCTGGCCCTTCTTTGGACACTGTGTTAACAAACCTCCAGACAAGCTTCAATGCCATACAACACTCCTGCTCTTAAATGCAAGTAAAACTAAATCCATGCTATTCAACCGAACGATGCCTGCATCCGCCCGCCCGACTAGCATCACTACTCTGGACGGTTCTGACTTAGAATATGTGGACAACTACAAATACCTGGGTGTCTGGCTAGGCTGTAAACTCTCCTTCCACACTCATATTAAGCAACTCCAATCCAAAATTTAATTTAGAATCGGCTTCCTATTTTACAACAAAGCCTCCTTCACTCACGCTGCCAAACATACCCTCTTAAAACTGACTATCCTACCAATCCTCGACTTTGGTGATGTCATTTACAAAATAGCCTCCAACACTCTACTCAACAAACTGGATGTAGTCTATCACAGTGCCATCCGTTTTGTCACTAAAGCCCCATATATCACCCACCACTGCAACCTGTATGCTCGGCTGGCCCTCGCTACATATTTGTCCCCAAACCCACTGGCTCCGGGTCATCTATAAGTCTTTGCTAGGTAAAGCTCTGCCTTATATCAGCTCACTGGTCACCATAGCAACACCCACCCGTAGCAAGCACTCCAGCAGGTATATCTCACTGGTCATCCCCGAAGCCAACACATCCTTTGGCTGCCTTTCCTTCCAGTTCTCTGCTGCCAATGACTGGAACGAATTGCACTAACTTTGAGCATCAGCTATCTGAGCAGCTTACCGATCACTGCAGCTGTACACAGCCCATCTGTAAATAGCCCATCCAACTACCTACCTCATCCCCATATTGTTTTTATTAACTTTTTTTGTTGCTCTTTTGCACACCAGTATTTGTACCTGCACATCATCATCTGTACATCTATCACTCCAGTGTTAATTTGCTAAATTGTAATTACTTCGCTACTATGGCCTATTTATTGCCTTACCTCCTTACTCCATTTGCACACACTGTATATACATTTTTCTATTGTGTTATTGACTCTACTTTTGTTTATCCCACGTGTAACTCAGTTTTTTTTGTCGCACTGCTTTGCTTTATCTTGGCCAGGTCGCAGTTGTAAATGAGAACTTGTTCTCAACTAGCCTACCTGGTTAAATAAAGGTGAAATAAAAAAGATATCGTGAATATCTCAGTATAAGGACAAGAGCACCCGCTAAATGTAAATATGAAAACATGCAAAGAACACTGGGTAATATGTTGCTGCATGGGTAATTTCAGTAATATACTGTAAATTAGATTACAGTAACATATTTGGTACTGTAAAAGGGATTACAGTAAAATGGATTACAGTAGCTGTACTGTAAAATAAATGACAGTAACTTACTGGCCAATTACTGCCAGTAAGTTACTGTAAATTTTACAAGAAAAGTTGTACAGTTTAAGAAACTGTACAACTCTGCCGTTGCATCCACAGACCTCTGATTTCTATCTAATGCAACTTTAACTCTTTATGCAGTATAGACCGATTTTCCTATTGCTATTAATTCATGTCATTTAGAGGGTACACAGTTTGATGTGAGAATGCACAGAAATGGTGAAAACATCAAATCAAATTGGATTTGTCAGCTTCTTCGTAAACAACAGGTGTAGGCTAACAGTAAAATACACAATGAGTAATGATAACTTGGCTATATACATCGACAGTACCGAGTTGATGAAATCCATCTGTGGACAACGTCATCGGACACTGTCTGGTGTACCATGGGCTGACTCAATCAAGTTGGGTGGGCTCTGGGCAGTTATCTCCCTGTCACTCATCTGGTGTGATGTGTTTTGATTGGGAGACATCGCCCAGAATGACTGATGGAGGCAGATCTCTGCGTTATCTCTCGCTTCACTGCACTTTCAACAAGCCTTTCAAATGTAGCCACCTGCTCATTGTTGTTTCAACTGCATGTATCTCTTTGTGTGTGATGGCTGTTTGCTTTTGTTTTCTGATGTTCATGTGTATTTGTGTGTGGGGGGGAAAAAAGGGAGATGCTAGAGAAAGAAATTAAGAAAGAAAGACTACCAGTATGTTCACAGAAAATTGAGTGGGTGTATTCCTTGATGATATTTTCAAATCCACAATAAGGCAGTCTTATGCGACAATAAGGCAATAAAGCGTTGTATAGAGCCAGTGTAGATTTAGAACACATTTGTAACCAAACAACCTGAATATTATAGATCTGCATTAAGATATGAATGTAAAACAGGTTGTTGTTGCAGGGATGGAATACAGGCCCTCTTGAATGCATGAGTGTTTCGCTTGAAGTGGATGGAATCTTGAAACAGCCTGGGGACGATGGATGCCAATGCATACGACGTTTCATCTGCTGTTAATTACACCAGGACAGAAAGGAGTTTATTTTTCAAAACCTCAGGTGCTGAGAGACGAAATAGAAAGCAGAATCCTGACAAGTGTGTAAACTAAAGTGTTGGAAGGTCTGTGTTCATCTAATTTCTCTTCTCCTTTGTTGTTTTCTGCATGGTTACTATCTTGGAACGCCATACCAGGACATTAGCGGGATGTTGGAGGAGATGGCAGACGTCTTATAGATGCATATTAAGGATTCAAAATTTGCAATCATAATCTGATGACCTAGAGGACATGGTCCTGTGTAACCTCGTCCCCAGGCTCAATTGCTACCACATGGCGAGCCGGCTGGTGGATGAGATTAAGTCCTGTGTACTGACATATGTTGTTTTTATAGTGCCACACAATGTTTCACAGGTCAATCAGTACCAAGCATACTAGCCTCTCTGTTCAGTTTCCTTTTGGATCATCAGGGTTACAGGTAGACATTGTTTTCATTTACCTGACCATGCAGATGTGGTAGTACGGAGGTCCATCTGGACAGAGAGAGAAATTCTTAATGTAAACCTCCAAGAGAAACAGGTGGTCCTTTCATGTTCTGTAAAGAGAGGTTTAAACAGATCTTGTCCAAGTAAACCCAAATGCCAGGAACCATTGAGAACATAGGAAATTCAGCACCATCCATTTCATTTATCTTAATGCAGCATAAACCATTGAGTTGAATGATTGTGCTTTAAGCTATGAGGTCAAAGATGGTTGTTGAGTCAGGGGCATAGGGACATTAAGCAAGTTCCCTATTTGGCATGTCAGTTAGGTGACTGATTGTTCACACAATGTACATGGCCGTGCTTTCATTGGAAATGTCTGGCAAATCTACGAGTAACATGGCTCAACAATCAGAAAATGAATCCTGAAGAGATCCTGAAATGAACCCACATCTGTGGCATTGAGTTGTGACAACTGCACATTTCGGCAATGCCTTTTTGCTCTCCACAGCACAAGGTGCACTTGTGAAATGATCATGCTGTTTAATCAGCTTATTGATATGCCACACCTGTCAGGTAAAATGGCTTGTAAACTTAAACCTGTTCACTTAAGGGAGTACTCACACATTTAGGGTTTGTTACAACATAGTAACTGTAGTTTAGTACACACCTGCACCTATACACCTAAAGCAACTTGAACTGTTTCAGGACCACAATATAAAATGTTACACTGTTTGCCATCAGCAAACAGTGTAACGTATTTATAGAGAAAGGATATTGGCTGCCATTCCCTCCTACTTACATAATCTCCAATGGAGATCAAGTTGGCTCACAGAAATCCTATATGGCCAGTAACGTAGCTTGGGCTGGGTTCTGTTTAACAAGTTGCTTAACAAGTTCAGTCCAGTCCAGAGTGAGCATGAGAAAGTAAGGCTATTAGTTACACAATGGTGCCATCTCTGTGGGTTATTTATGACAGTTTGGATTGGACAAACGTGGTGTGTGAACATTTTCTTAATGGTAATGAGGCTGTCATACAGGGAAATAAAAGGAGACACGCACGTGGCGGCAGGAAAGGAGACACTCACGTGGCGGCAGGAAAGGAGACACTCACGTGGCGGCAGGAAAGGAGACACTCACGTGACACCGTGGCGGCAGGAAAGGAGACACTCACGTGGCACCGTGGCGGCAGGAAAGGAGACACGCACGTGTCACCGTGGCGGAAGGAAAGGAGACACTCGAAGCAATGCAAATATCAATGGCTATAATGACAACCTTATGGTAATTGTATGGTTATAACATGGTAATAAGATGGCAACCTTCTGCTATGTTGATACAAACTTGCCCCAAAGAGAAGAAAATAAAGTAAGACAATGCAAACATTCTCTCGGAATCTAATCTTTTGTATTTCCGAACGTCTTCATCAACAAAAAGAAATTCAACCCAGTTACATAGATCACATATGTCAAACTCAAGGGCTGCGTGCCGGATCCGCATCCACATTTCACAGAAATGCCACAAGCAAGTGCCAGATCTGAAGAACACAATCAATCAAGTGCATCTGCAAACTCAAGAGCTCCAAGGTAACCTGCCTAAATGACTATCACCCTGTAGCTCTCACATCTGTAATTATGCTTTGAAAGGCTGGTCATGACACACATCAACACCATCTTCCCAGACACTCTGGACCCACTCCAATTCGCATACCACCCCAACAGATCCACAGATGATGCCATCTCAATTGCAATTCACACTGCTCTCTCCCAGCTGAACAAGAACATAAATAACTATGTGGTATAACAGGTGGTGAGGGTAGTTACAACACCCCCTCCACGCTGACCCTCAACACGGGGCCCATCAGGGGTGTGTGCTTAGTCCCCACCTGTGCTCCCTGTTCACCCATGACTGCGTGGCCACGCACGACTCGGACACCATCAAGTTTGCTGAAGACTTACACCGATGGTGATGAGACAGCCTACATGGAGGAGGTCAGAGACTTAGCAGTGTGGTACCAGGACAACAGCCTCAACATCAGTAAGACCAAGGAGCTGATCGTGGACTATAGGAGAAAGAGGGGAGCGCATGCTCCCATCCACATTGACGGGCTGTAGTGGAGCGGGTTGAGAGCTTCAAGTACCTTGATGTCCACATCACTAAGGACTTAACATGGTCCACACACGCCCGCACAGTCGGAGCCTCTTCCTCCTCAGGAGGCTGAAAAGATTTGGCATGGGCCCTTGGATCCTCAAAAAGTTGCACCATCGAGAGCATTTTGACTGGCTGCATCACCGCTTGCTATGGCAAATGCACTGCCTTTGACCGCAAAGCACTACAGAGGGGGGTGCGGTCAGCCCGGTACATCACTGGGGCCGAACTCCCTGCCATCCAGGACCTCTCTATCAACCGGTGTCAGAGGAAGGCCCCAAAGAAAGAGTTCAGCCTCCCAAAACATAGACTGTTCACTCTGCTACCGCCCGGCAAACGGTACCTGAGCATCGGCTCTCGGACCAACAGGCTCCTAGACAGCTTCTGCCCCCAAGCCATAAGACTGCTAAATAGTCAATTAATGGTTACCCGGACTATCTGCACTGACCCTACACACACTCACTAGACTATATATACACACTACATTGACACTACCACACAAAACCCACACACATTCACATAAACTACATATGCATAAGCACACACACACAACACATAAGCAAACTGACAAAACACACACACACACACACTTTTACACCAATCATTTGCTGCTGCTACTCTGTTCTTTATTTTAGTCTTATTATTATCTGTCCAGACGCCTACCCTGCCTTCATGTACATATCTACCTTAAATACCTCGTACCTCTGCACATTGATCTGGTACTCCCTTTATATAGCTCCATATTGATCTGGTACTGGTACTCCCTGTATATAGTTCTACATTGATCTGGTACTGGTACTCCCTTTATATAGCTCCACATTGATGCTGGTACTGGTACTCCCTTGTATATAGCTCCACTATTGATCTGGTACTGGTACTCCCTGTATATAGTTCCACATTGATCTGGTACTGGTACTCCACTTGTATATAGCTCCACATTGATCTAGTACTGGTACTCCCTGTATATAGTTCCACATTGATCTGGTACTGGTACTCCCTGTATATAGCTCCACATTGATCTGGTACTGGTACTCCCTGTATATAGCTCCACATTGATCTGGTACTGGTACTCCCTGTATATAGCTCCACATTGATCTAGTACTGGTACTCCCTGTATATAGCTCCACATTGATCTGGTACTGGTACTCCCTGTATATAGCTCCACATTGATCTGGTACTGGTACTCCCTGTATATAGTTCCACATTGATCTGGTACGGTACTCCCTGTATATAGCTCCACATTGATCTGGTACTGGTACTCCCTGTATATAGCTCCACATTGATCTGGTACTGGTACTCCCTGTATATAGCTCCACATTGATCTAGTACTGGTACTCCCTGTATATAGCTCCACATTGATCTGGTACAGGTACTCCCTGTATATAGCTCCACATTGATCTGGTACTGGTACTCCCTGTATATAGTTCCACATTGATCTGGTACTGGTACTCCCTGTATATAGCTCCACATTGATCTGGTACTGGTACTCCCTGTATATAGCTCCACATTGATCTGGTACTGGTACTCCCTGTATATAGTTCCACATTGATCTGGTACTCCGTTAGCTCCCGCTGGTCGGATATAGCTCCACATTGATCTGGTACTGGTACTCCCTGTATATAGCTCCACATTGATCTGGTACTGGTACTCCCTGTATATAGCTCCACATTGATCTGGTACTGGTACTCCCTGTATATAGCTCCACATTGATCTGGTACTGGTACTCCCTGTATATAGCTCCACATTGATCTGGTACTGGTACTCCCTGTATATAGCTCCACATTGATCTGGTACTGGTACTCCCTGTATATCAGTCTCCACATTGATCTGGTACTGGTACTCCCTGTATATAGCTCCACATTGATCTGGTACTCCCTGTATATAGCTCCACATTGATCTGGTACTGGTACTCCCTGTATATAGCTCCACATTGATCTGGTACTGGTACTCCCTGTATATAAGCTCCACATTGATCTGGTACTAGGTACTCCCTGTATATAGTTCCACATTGATCTGGTACTGGTACTCCCTGTATATAGTTCCACATTGATCTGGTACTGGTGCTCCCTGTATATAGCTCCACATTGATCTGGTACAGGTACTCCCTGTATATAGCTCCACATTGATCTGGTACTGGTACTCCCTGTATATAGTTCCACATTGATCTGGTACTCCCTGTATATAGTTCCACATTGATTTGGTACTGGTACTCCCCGTATATAGCTCCACATTGATCTGGTACTGGTACTCCCTGTATATAGTTCCACATTGATTTGGTACTGGTACTCCCTGTATATAGCTCCACATTGATCTGGTACTGGTACTCCCTGTATATAGCTCCACATTGATCTGGTACTGGTACTCCCTGTATATAGCTCCACATTGATCTAGTACTGGTACTCCCTGTATATAGCTCCACATTAATCTGGTACTGGTACTCCCTGTATATAGTTCCACATTGATCTGGTACTCCCTGTATATAGTTCCACATTGATTTGGTACTGGTACTCCCCGTATATAGCTCCACATTGATCTGGTACTGGTACTCCCTGTATATAGCTCCACATTGATCTGGTACTGGTACTCCCTGTATATAGCTCCACATTGATCTGGTACTGGTACTCCCTGTATATAGTTCCACATTGATCTGGTACTGGTACTCCCTGTATATAGCTCCACATTGATCTGGTACTGGTACTCCCTGTATATAGTTCCACATTGATGTGGTACTGGTACTCCCTGTATGTAGCTCCACATTGATCTGGTACTCCCTGTATATAGCTCCACATTGATGTGGTACTGGTACTCCCTGTATATAGCTCCACATTGATCTGGTACTCCCTGTATATAGCTCCACATTGATCTGGTACTCCCTGTATATAGCTCCACATTGATGTGGTACTGGTACTCCCTGTATGTAGCTCCACATTGATCTGGTACTGGTACTCCCTGCATGTAGCTCCACATTGATCTGGTACTGGTGCTCCCCGTATATAGCTCCATTCTTGTATTTTATTTTATTCCTGTTGTGTTACTATTTTATTTTAATAAAACATTTTAAACTGCATCTTTGGGAAAGGGCTCGTAAGCAAGCTTTTCACGGTAAACTCTACGCCAGTTGTATTCGGCTCATGTGAAAAAAGTATTTGATTTGATGATTCGATTTTTCTGCTGACAGAGAGGAGATTTAAACACTCAAACATGCGTGGGATTTGGTGAGAGCCTTTAACACTGCAATGAACAATTATCTCATCAGTCTAATCATTTTCCAGGTTGGCTTTCAGCCAATTTACTGGGTGTAATTCTGTAAAAAAAAAATCCAATGGAGAATGCGGAGGGGGTCTGGTGTGGTGGCTATGTATGTTCAGAACATAAATCCATCCACTTATTGACATAGAGCAATCAGACGGGAAGGAGGTCTGTTTCTGAGAGGGAAGGAGGTCTGTTCCTGTCAGGGGTGGAAAAAGTACCCAATTGTCATACTAGAGTAAAAGTAAAGATACCTTCATTGAAAATGACTAAATTAAAATTGAAAGTCACCCAGTGAAATAGTACTTGAGTAAATGTCTAACAGTATTTGGTTTTAAGTATACTTAAGTATCAAAAGTAAAAATGACTTCTATTAGTCAATCCAAACAACACAATTTTTTTATTTTTATTTACGGATAGTCAAGGGCACACTCCAACACTCAGACATAATTTACAAATGAAGCATTTGTATTTAGTGAGTCCGCCGCATCAGAGGCAGTGGGGATGACCAGGGATGTTCTCTTGATAAGTGTGGTAATTGAACCATTTTCCTGTCCTGTTAAACGTTCCCAATGTAACGAGTACTTTAAGAATCAAGCCCAGATGGTCGAGAGAAAATGCATGAATATGTTAATGAGAACTCACCACATAGAAAAGGTAAACAAAAATTTAAAAGAAAAGAAAGTAAGGGCCCCTCCCAAAGCTACAGACAAGATTGTTCTTTGATCTACAAACATCCACAATTTTTATCAAGGAGAGAACAGATACATCATCCTCCCACCCCACTTCAGCCTTTCAACCAATGAGGAACTTTCTACTCTGCACAATGTCAACTCTGTGTAACCTGCCTACCTGGCCCTCAGCTTTAAAAGCCTTATGATGCATGACCAGTCATGCAGAGGAGCTCTGCTGTAAAACTGCTACCGTCACATTCCACATTCCTCCATCTTGTATTTGACTGTCCGTGACATTGGCGTGGCATCTGTGCCAGGACCAGGATCACCACTCTCTGTGAAACAACGTGTCCGCATTATGAGGGAATCCCTTTCTCTCGTTTGCTGTCTCTCTCTTCGACCCTTCTCTCCCTCTCTGTCTCTGTTTCTCTCTCTCTCTGTCTCTCTCTCTGTCTCTCTCTCTCTCTCTTTCTTTCTTTCTTTCGTTCTTTCGTTCTTTCGTTCTTTCTTTCTTTCTTTCTTTCTTTCTTTCTTGTAATCAGAGGGCTAATATTAATACTATGCATGCCAGTCTCTCTTGGCTGAGAGTTGAGGAAAGACTGACTGCATCACTCACACACACTACATGCTAATGTTTTTACATGTATGTAAATTGTAAAGTAAGACTAGCAGTCACCATTGGTGCTGGCTAATGGAGATCCTAATAAATAAATATAAAATAAATCTGTCTGCTTTTCTGTCTCTCTCGCTCTGAGGGTGTGTCAGATCATAGTCACTATAGGTACGGCAACTGGAGCTATACATAAACAAAACTATTGTCTGAATTACACTTATATCTGAGTGAGCGAGTGGTACAGTATATGGAAATACAATCAATAGTAAGTAACATGTTACGCATTTGCAGGTGTGCATACGTGTGTTATCATGAAATTACGGTGGATATGTGAACATGTTTCTCCCCCTCTCTCTCATTCTCCCATATCCTGCACATCTCTTATCTATACACCGTAACTATCTCTCTCTCACTCTCCCACATCCTGCACATCTCTTATCTATACACCCTAGCTATCTCTCTACCCCCCCTCTTTCTCACTCTCCCACATCCTGCACATCTCTTATCTATACACCCTAGCTATCTATCTCTCTTGCGCTCTCTCTCTCTTGCGCTCTCTCTCTCTTTTTCTCTTTCTCACTCTCCAACATCCTGCACATCTCTTATCTATACACCCTAGCTATCTCTCACTCCACCTCTCTCTCTCTCTCTCTCTGTCTGTCATTTTCCCCAGTGTATTTATCCATGTGTTTCCTGTCTCTCTGTGCCAGTTCGTCTTGTATGTTTCCTAGTCAACCAGCGTTTTTTCCAGTTCTCCTGCTTTTTGCTATTCTCTTTTTTCTAGTCCTCCTGGTTTTGACCCTTGCCTGTTTCTGGACACCATACCCGCCTGCCTGACCATTCTGCCTGCCTTGACCACGAACCTGTCTGCCACTCTGTACCTCCTGGACTCTGTACTGGTTTTGACATTTCGCCTGTCCACGACCATTCTCTTTCCTACTCCTTTTGGATTATTAAACATCTTAAACTCCAACCATCTGCCTCCTGTGTCTGCATCTGGGTCTCGCCTTGTGTCATGATACTGTCTCTCTGTTTCTCTTTCTCATTCCCTCTCTCTCTCTCTTTCTTTCTGTCTCTGTCTCTCTGTCTGTCTTGTTATTGCCTGCACTATGAATAATGCTGCGTTTAGGTGAGGGACCAAAAAATTGCCATACACGTTGGCATAGCGGGACAAGAAAGACGGTTACGGCAAAAGAAAGCCAGCACTATGCTGACTTGCATAGCGTTGCTATGCTGATTTCAGTAAACAAACAGAAAACAACGCTACGGCAGATGGCAAAAGTTTAAATATTTGAACTCTGGCAGCAAGTCTCATCTACCATGGTGGCTGATGGCATTCACTGCCAGCCTCAACGGCATTTACCGTCGTGTTCTCATTGAAAACAATGACATCCGGTTTGCCGTGTACCTCTTAGCATGTAAACGCAGCATAAATCTGATTAAAAGTTAGCTTTGGTATTTGTTTCGTGTCAACTAAGATTTAACTTAGATTTACTAACATAATTACTGGGATGTCAACAATTTGGTATGGAATCTTTAGGGGTAACTTAAATAGATGGTTGGCAAATAGAAATATACACATTGCTTTCTGAGTCTTTGAGGCTACAGAAAACAAGCCTCTGCTGACACAGACGGCACTCTTTACTTTCTCCTTTCTTTGATCTGTAGACATATACTTCTTTGAATTCCACAAATAAACACTCTAGGTTTTTGTCATGACACATTTAGACATACAAGTATGGATATTATAAATGTTTTATTGAGAATGTTTCAAGCTGTTTTGGGAATGTAAAATGAGTTTTTGTTGTCTTTCGTTAACATTCTAACCAACCCTGTTTTTAGAAAAAAAGAATTAGACTTCATAAATTACTTACAAATACACTGCATTGAGTTTGTTATGCTTGTTACAGTTCTTAGCAGCCAATTTTCGAATACCCAGTTTCCAGATGGAGGGTGGACCTTGTTCAACACTATATGAAAGAGGGCCATGGGCATGAAACTGACAACAGACTTATACCGTAGATCTCATAGAAAAAAATAGATCTCAACAAAAGGAATCTGGAGACAGTAATGGCAGAAAAACACATGTAGGCAAGACAAGGTAAATGTCTGTAAAAGACAAATAAAGTGAATTTGGTATAGATGAAGGAGGAAGTGAGAAATGTCCACTGGGAGAGGTGTGTGTGTGTGTGAGTGACCATACAGTCTGACCTGACAGGTTCTTCCATCATCTCCTCACTGATATCCAGCTATAGCTGTAGCCTGCCACAATCCTTCAGGGACACACTCTCAGTGAAGAGATATTAGACTGACATGTGTGTCCTTTACTCCTCACTATCTCCTTGTAGGAATCTGTCAAAACATAAGAACTGTACACGTATTGTTTTAAACCAATGCATTTTCAATGTGATGTATGACATTTACATTTTACATTTCAGTAATTTAGCAGACGCTCTTATCCAGAGTGACTTACAGTTAGTGCATTCATCTTAAGATACACTATATATACAAAGGTATGCGGACACTCCTTCTAATTAGTGGATTTGGCTATTTCAACCACACCCATTGCTGAAAGATGTATAAAATTGAGCACACAGCCATGCACTCTCCATAGACAAACATTGGCAGTAGAATGGCCTTACTGAAGAGCTCAGTGACTTCAACGTGGCCACGTCATAGGCTGCCACCTTTCCATCAAGTCAGTATGTCAAATTTTTGCCCTGCTAGAGCTGCCCTGGTCAACTGTAAGTGTGGTTATTGTGAAGTGGAAACATCTAGGAGCAACAACGGCTCAGCCGCAAAGTGGTAGGCCACACAAGCTCATAGAACGGGACCGCCGAGTGCTGAAGCGCATAGCACGTAAAAATCTTCTGTCCTCGGTTGCAACACTCACTACCGAGTTCCAAACTGCATCTTGAAGCAATGTCAGCACAATAACTATTTGTCTGGAGCTTCATGAAATGGGTTTCCATGGTCGAGCAGCCACACGCAAGCCTAAGATCACCATGTGCAATGCCAAGCGTCGGCTGGAGTGATGTAAAGCTCGCCGCCATTGGACTCTGATGAATCTGGGTTTGGCGGATGCCAGGAGAACGCTACCTGCTCGATTGCATAGTGCCAACTGTAAAGTTTGGTGGAGGAGGCATAATGTTCTGGGGCTGTTTTTTATGGTTCAGGCTAGGCACCTTAGTTCCAGTGAAGGGAAATCTTAACGCTACAGCATATAATGACATTCTAGACGGTTCTGTGCTTCCAACTTTGTGGCAACAGTTTGGGGAAGGCTCTTTCCTTTTTCAGAATGACAATGCCCCTGTGCACAATGTGAGGTCCATACAGAAAATGGTTTGTTGAGATTGGTGTGGAAGAACTTGACTGGCCTGCGCAGAGCCCTGACCTCAACCCCATCAAACACCTTTGGGATTAATTGGAAATGTGACTGCAAGCCAGTCAGTGTTCCAACATCAGTGCCCGACCTCACTAATGCTCTTGTGGCTGAATAGAAGCAAGTCCCCGCAGCAATGTTCCAACATATAGTGGAAAGCCTTCCCAGAACAGGGGAGGGTGTTACAGCAGCAAAGGGGGGACCAAATCCATATTAATGCCCATGATTTTAGAATGAGATGTTCGACGAGCAGGTATCCACATACTTTTGATCATGTCGTGTAGCTAGGTAGAACAATCACATACTGTATTACAGGCAAAGTAAGTATACTTTTTCTCACTAAAGTAGTTATATTCAATAGGGATATTTAGAAGTGTAAGGATGTGTATCATCCTTGGTAAAACAAAGGACCAAGCCAATAATCTTCCAGAGAGCATGCCAAGGGAGTGATAAGATGGATATATATTTTAATGATTTACTTGAGACTGAATTCTACTGTCACCACCATCCAACAGTAGATTGGCAGTACCAGGCCAAAGCACCACAGTGTCTCAGTTTGGCAGCACCAGGGTGTCTCAGTCAAGCACCAGGGTGTCTGTTGCAGATTGGCAGCACCAGGCCAAAGCACCAGGGTGTCTGTTGCAGCTTGGCAGCACCAGACCAAAGCACCAGTGTGTCTGCCTCAGTTTGGCAGCACCAGGCCAAAGCACCAGGTTGTCTGCCTCAGCTTGGCAGCACCAGGCCAAAGCACCAGGTTGTCTGTCGCAGCTTGGCAGCACCAGGCCAAAGCACCAGGTTGTCTGCCTCAGCTTGGCAGCACCAGGCCAAAGCACCAGGTTGTCTGCCTCAGCTTGGCAGCACCAGGTTGTCTGCACACTCCACAGACAGACCGATGAGCTCACCCCACATAACAATGTGTGAACACAGTAAGGAGACACAGATTGGTCTTGGCTCTTACATCCTCTGGTAAGTCTCTTATTTTTCTTCCCTCCATGTGTAGAGGTGTGTTGAGTGTGAAGATATGGGCTCATGCTGGTGTAAATGACCTATAGCCCCAGGCAAGATATGTCATAGATATCTTAGACAGCTGCAGAAACCATACAAATAACCACAGAGAGTAGCTAAACGTTGGAACCCCGTAGACATGCAGGGTGCCAAAGGCCCAAAGCCACGCAGACAGACGTGAAGATGCTCACCGTCTGTACGTTTCTTATGATGTCATATTGCTGTGTAACCACTTAAGCACAGAGGGCAGAGGAAATGCTCGCAAATCTCAGTCTTTCATGCAAATCTCCTTTTGGCATCAGTACATGATTTATGAGCAAGCTAGAGTTATGCCTGCCGTTCCTCAAGTGATTACTTGGTCCAGAGTAGTCAAAGTAGTTTCTAGGTAACCCGATCAACTGGAGCATCATGTATGGATCTGTAAAAGAGAGGGATTGTCAGGCTTAGAGACCCACTGTGCATCAAAGATAGAGTTTAGAGGTCATATAATCTCATGATATGTCAGTAAAAGTATTTACTCTAGGCTGTATAGTATGTGCAATGTCTAAGATGGGAAAGTCTACTCCTAAGTCACAAAATATTTTCCTCGACGCTCTGTCAAAATTCAAGATTCACTCATTAGTTTGAATGAAGTGTATACTCTTATACCCCAGAAAATAACTGGGAAAAAAGGATAATGCCAAACTGAAAAAGTGGAGAGAGCACAATAAATAATACAGATGTCTGCTTCCAACATTTGAAACGTTCTTTACTCTGGCAGTTTGGAGATTACTTTCCACAGGATACATAAAATGCCAGTGTCATTGCAGTGACACTGGCAGTAAATTATGTTTTTGTGATTTGCTAAAAAACATTCAATCTTCTTGGTACGGCTAACATGTCTTACTTCATGTCTTTTGTTTTTGAGGTAAGATGTTTTCACTACTTACAAAGCCATCACAGTACTCTGTTTTAATTTTACTGACAATTCACTGAGATGTTTGTATGAAATGTGTTTCAAATCTTTCATCTTGAAATGGTAGCAGCGTAAATGATTCACCACTGCAGCCCAAGTTTGGGATTTGACATTTCTATGCCTGAAGGCCCTACTGTTTTCACCAAACAGAATCACCTGGAAAGATCATTATATTTCCTTGTTTATCTTGGACCTGTCGAAAGAACTCCCTGATCTTTCCTACTACTCTGGCACCAGGCAGAAGTAGGGCTTGCCACCGAAGAAAACAATGAAATAATATTATCATATTTCTTCGAATGTATTCATAATGGCGTTGGGGTTGAAGTGAAATGATGACAATAAATTGGTGGTGAAAGTAAACAATAATAAAAACAAAGCCAGCAATAGCACATCATCTTTGCAGAGCTTCAGTGATTGATTGTAGTGATTGTATTACCAGACTGGCAGAAGTGGTAAGTCCTGTGCTGTGGTGGTAGAAGTACCCAGTTGTCATACTTGAGTACATGTAAAGATACTGTAATAGAAAATTACTTCAGTGAAAGTCACCCAGTAAAATACTACTTGAGTAAAAGTCTAAAAGTATTTGGTTTTAAATATACTTATGTATCAAAAGAAAATGTAATGCTAAAGTATACTTAAGCATCAAAAGTAAAAGTATAAATAATTTCAAATTCCTCACATTAAGCAACCCATATGACACCATTTTCTTGTTTTTATTTATTTATGGAAAGCCAGGGGATGTCTGGTATGTGATGAAAACTCTGGGGAATTTGTGGGGAACCCTATACCTTTATGGGCATATCAGATAGAGATGGTTACATATATACACTGCTCAAAAAAATAAAGGGAACACTTAAACAACACAATGTAACTCCAAGTCAATCACACTTCTGTGAAATCAAACTGTCCACTTAGGAAGCAACACTGATTGACAATAAATTTCACATGCTGTTGTGCAAATGGAATAGACAACAGGTGGAAATTATAGGCAATTAGCAAGACACCCCCAATAAAGGAGTGGTTCTGCAGGTGGTGACCACAGACCACTTCTCCGTTCCTATGCTTCCTGGCTGATGTTTTGGTCACTTTTGAATGCTGGCGGTGCTTTCACACTAGTGGTAGCATGAGACGGAGTCTACAACCCACACAAGTGGCTCAGGTAGTGCAACTCATCCAGGATGGCACATCAATGCGAGCTGTGGCAAGAAGGTTTGCTGTGTCTGTCAGCGTAGTGTCCAGAGCATGGAGGCGCTACCAGGAGACAGGCCAGTACATCAGGAGACGTGGAGGAGGCCGTAGGAGGGCAACAACCCAGCAGCAGGACCGCTACCTCCACCTTTGTCCAAGGAGGAGCACTGCCAGAGCCCTGCAAAATGACCTCCAGCAGGCCACAAATGTGCATGTGTCTGCTCAAACGGTCAGAAACAGACTCCATGAGGGTGGTATGAGGCCCCGACGTCCACAGGTGGGGGTTGTGCTTACAGCCCAACAACGTGCAGGACGTTTGGCATTTGCCAGAGAACACCAAGATTGGCAAATTCGCCACTGGCGCCCTGTGCTCTTCACAGATGAAAGCAGGTTCACACTGAGCACGTGACAGACGTGACAGAGTCTGGAGACACCGTGGAGAACGTTCTGCTGCCTGCAACATCCTCCAGCATGACCGGTTTGGCGGTTGGTCAGTCATGGTGAGGGGTGGCATTTCTTTGCGGGGCCGCACAGCCCTCCATGTGCTCGCCAGAGGTAGCCTGACTGCCATTAGGTACCGAGATGAGATCCTCAGACCCCTTGTGAGACCATATGCTGGTGCGGTTGGCCCTGGGTTCCTCCTAATGCAAGACAATGCTAGACCTCATGTGGCTGGAGTGTGTCAGCAGTTCCTGCAAGAGGAAGGCATTGATGCTATGGACTGGCCCGCCCGTTCCCCAGACCTGAATCCAATTGAGCACATCTGGGACATCATGTCTCGCTCCATCCACCAACGCCACGTTGCACCACAGACTGTCCAGAAGTTGGCGGATGCTTTAGTCCAGGTCTGGGAGGAGATCCCTCAGGAGACCATCCGCCACCTCATCAGGAGCATGCCCAGGCGTTGTAGGGAGGTCATACAGGCACATGGAGGCCACACACACTACTGAGCCTCATTTTGACTTGTTTTAAGGACATTACATCAAAGTTGGACCAGCCTGTAGTGTGGTTTTCCACTTTAATTTTGAGTGTGACTCCAAATCCAGACCTCCATGGGTTGATAAATTGGATTTCCATTGATTATTTCTGTGTGATTTTGTTGTCAGCACATTCAACTATGTAAAGAAAAAAGTATTTAATAAGATTATTTCTTTCATTCAGATCTAGGATGTGTTGTTTAAGTGTTCCCTCTATTTTTTTTAGCAGTATATTTCCACAGTGCAGAGGGGTATACAATAAAGCAGAATCAATTAGTTAGCCAGCTAACTTGCCAAAATAACTTTGTATTTTTTAAGATAAGCTTGAAATTGGCATGGTCTAATTGACTCAAACACAAACACATATCAAAGTTTAGCTATCTTAGTGAACCAGAATTTCTGGTTCTTTTTGAAAGTTAGCTAGCTGTGTTGTATTGAAAAATAAAGGTCAGCAGAGAGTTAAGGGACCACTGATTTTAGTTTGCATCGGAAAATCGACAAAAGAAATTAGCCAGGATCTTGTTTCATAAGAAGGTACAACAGAGTTATAATTGTGTTTTCATGATTTAGTATTTGTCTCATGATAAAAAGCACTATGTATGTTTCCAGCGGCTACGAAACAGCACTTTTGCTGTCTGCCGGTTCTTCAGTTGGTGGCTCTTTCTACTGAATCTGTGTATTCATTCACACATGTCTGATTAGACTCCAGCTTAATATCAAATCCAGTTGAGGTGTTTCCAGTGTTTGTTCAAAACCTCCAATAAATCTCCTGCAAATACAACCCTTCTTTCCCATGAACCTCAGCAGCAGCAACAGAGGAGACTATTTCAGCAGATGACCACAAGGGGGAGAGGACAGGAGCCTGTAGTCAGACGGATGGTAGCCTAATATATACTCCCTTTGGAAAACAACGCCAAACAACACTAAACAAGAAGAATACATACATGCTAGATGGACAAAGTGACCATCCAGATTTTGCCCCACAGAATAAATCAATCAAACGACGGTGAAACATTGTTGAGAACCCATACCAATCTGTATGTTTTCATATTGATTTGTTGTGTGGAGGTGTTTGAAATGTTTATGTTTGAAATTATATGATGTTATGGTGTCAAGAGTTTGAGGGTCTTTGTAACTCAGATGATATTCTGGATCCTTTAGGAAGACATCCTCCCCTTTGATGATAAATGGGAAGTGCAATATTTTGACATGAGACACAGCTTGGACACTTGACATATGCAAAGTGAATCAAGCTACATGAAGATGCTGATATTTTCCATCTGATATGACCATTCCCCTAATTGACTATGTAATCCTCATGGTTACTACATCCCTTCAAATAAGGTAATTCTATTAGCCTCCATTATCATCATTAATATCTATTAAGAACATACAGTGTAATATAAACATACCAGATGTGTGTTTGAATGGAAGAAAGGGGTCAGGGTTCTGGTCATCTCTCCAGCCCCATGCCAATACAGATGGATCACAGGAACTGGCTGTGAGTGTGGTGTGTGTGTGTGTGTGCGAATGTGTGCATGAGTGTGTGTGAGTTTGTGTGTCTGGGCAACACAGGGCAATGCACTCCTGCATTGCACATTCACCAGACATGAGACATAGAAATGTTCCACTCTCTCACTCCTGGTTTAGCACTTTTCATGTCATTTCACACTATCATTAATCTGATCATGTTTGTTCTCTGCTAGGCGGAAAAGCAGGTCACAATGATTGGTTTTGGTCACATTGTGGTTATGGAGGTCAGATCAGGTTGGTCACTATCCTTGTTCAAATAGTAGGAAAATAGTTTCCTGATGACTCTTGAAATAGTGGCTATTTCTAACGTGATTGATTTAATGCCTCTGCATTGGGGCAGCTATAGGAAAGCCTCACAATCTAGAGCTTTGAATTTTGGTAGTGAATTTAAACTTGAATTTTGATTCCCTTGATGGGTGGAATAGTCATGAACTTTCAGTCACTGACCAACCAAGATTGGAGCTTTCCTTATAAAATAACCTCTGTCAATGTAATTAGGCTATGTTTACTGATTGTAGCTAATTGTAATCTCAATTGGTGGTTGGAGATATCCCTCCAGTGGTGTGGAGGCTGTGCTTTGGCAAAGTGGGTGGGGTTATATCCTAACTGTTTGGCCCTGTCCGGGGGTTTCATCGAATGGTGCCTCAGTGTCTCCTGACCCCTCCTGTCTCAGCCTCCAGTATTTATGCTGCAGTCGGGGGGCTAGGGTCAGTCTGTCACATCTGGAGTATTTCTCTTGTCTTTTCCGGTGTCCTGTGTGAATTTAAATATGCTCTCTCTAATTCTCTCTTTCTCTTTCTTTCTTTCTCTCTCTCGGAGGAGCTGAGCCCTAGGACCATGCCTCAGGACTACCTGGCTTGATGACTCCTTGCTGTCCCCAGTTCACCTGGCCGTGCTGCTGCTCCAGTTCCAACTGTTCTGCCTGCAGCTATGGAACCCTGACCTGTTCACCGGACGTGCTACCTGTCCCAGACCTGTTGTCCCAGACCTGCTGGAACCCTGACCTATTCACCGGACGTGCTACCTGTCCCAGACCTGCTGTTTTCAACTCTCTAGAGACAGCAGGAGCGGTAGAGATACTCTCAAAGATCGGCTATGAAAATGCCAACTGACACTTACTCTTGTGTTACTGACTTGTTGCACCCTCGACAACTACTATGATTATTATTATTTGACAATGCTGGTCATTTATGAACATTAAAACATGTAGGCCATGTGCTGTTATAATCTCCACCCGGCACAGCCAGAAGAGGACTGGCCACCCCTCATAGCCCGGTTCCTCTCTAGGTTTCTTCCTAGGTTTTGGCCTTTCTAGGGAGTTTTTCCTAGCCACCGTGCTTCTACACCTGCATTGCTTGCTGTTTGAGGTTTTAGGCTGGGTTTCTGTACAGCACTTTGAGATATCAGCTGATGTAAGAAGGGCTATATAAATACATTTGATTTGATTTGATAACATGCTACCTATTCATTCCAACATCCAATTTTTCATGGGACGGTTGTAAAATCAATCACAGGTTGTAGATAAATCTGCTATCTCAGGTGGGTCTATCTTCAAGCACTTAGGAGAAATCTAATTCTAAATCTTTTTATGCTTGTTGTCTCTTTTGAAACATAATGTAATGTTTTACACATTCAAAAGTCTCTCAGCCTATCACACAATGTTATGCAAATTAGATGCGCTACGTGAGGGAGCTGAGGGAGAGTTGTTGGGAAGGCGTTGAGTGCTGCTGGTCAGTGCTGGGGTGCACTGTCTGTTCATCCAAATAAACTATCAACTTGATTATTCCATGGGAAATCAGTGTCTTAGACTGTTTACGCTAGTCAACAAACAACGTGCAAGTTTCCGTGGCCTTACAAGTTCGTTACAAATTGGTGGCAGCAGTGGGATCAGCACGTCAACTACAGTGGCTTGCGAAAGTATTCACCCCCCTTGGCATTTTTCCTATTTAGTTGCCTTACAACCTGGAATTAAAATTGATTTGATTTAAACAACACGCCTACCACTTTGAAGATGCAAAATATTTTTTTGTTGTGAAACAAACAAGAAATAAGACAAAAAAACAGAAAAGTTGAGGGTGCATAACTATTCACCCCCCAAAGTCAATACTTTGTAGAGCCACCTTTTGCAGCAATTACAGCTGCAAGTCTCTTGTGGTATGTCTCTATAAGCTTGGCACATCTAGCCACTGGGATCTTTGCCCATTCTTCAAGGCAAAACTGCTTCAGCTCCTTCAAGATGGATGGGTTCCGCTGGTGTATAGCAGTCTTTAAGTCATAACACCGATTCTCAATTGGATTGAGGTTTGGGCTTTGACTAGGCATTTAAATGTTTCCCCTTAAACCACTTGAGTGTTGCTTTAGCAGTATGCTTAGGGTCATTGTCCTGGTGGAAGGTGAACCTCCATCCCAGTCTCAAATCTCTGGAAGACTGAAACAGGTTTCCTTCCAGAATTTCCCTGTATTTAGCGCCATCCATCATTCCTTCAATTCTGACCAGTTTCTCAGTCTCTGCCAATGAAAAACATCCCCACAGCATGATGCTGCCACCACCATGCTTCACTGTGGGGATGGTGTTCTCGGGGTGATGAGAGGAGTTGGGTTTGTGCCAGGCATAGCATTTTCCTTGATGGCCAAAAAGCTCTCATCTGACCAGAGTACCATTAGTCTCATCTGACCAGAGTACCTTCTTCCATATGTTTGGGGAGTCTCACACATGCCTTTTGGCGAACACCAAACGTGTTTTTCTATTTTTTTCTTTAAGCAATGTCTTTTTCCTAGCCACTCTTCCGTAAAGCCTAGCTCTGTGGCGTGTACGGCTTAAAGTGGTCCTATGGACAGATACTCCAATGTCCGCTGTGGAGCTTTGCAGCTCCTTCAGGGTTATCTTTGGTCTCTGTGTTGCCTCTTGTCACGTCCTGACCAGTAAAAGGGGTTATTTGTTATTGTAGTTTGGTCAGGGCGTGGCAGGGGGTGTTTGTTTTGTGTGTTTTGGGGTTTTTGGGTTATGTTCTATGTTAGTCTATTTCTATGTTTATTCTAGGTTGTCTATGTCTAGGTTGGAAGTGTTTGGGATTGGCCTCTAATTGGAGGCAGCTGTATCTCATTGCCTCTGATTAGAGACTATATTTAAGTAGGGGTTTTTTCTCATTGTGTTTGTGGGTGGTTATTTTCTGTTCAGTGTTTCGTGTACCTGACAGTACTGTTTGGCTGTTGTGTTTTTTTCTTGTTTTGTTTAGTGTTCTAAATAAAGTTAATTATGAGCACTCAACCCGCTACGCCTTGGTCTACTCCCTTCGACGGCCGTTACACCTCTCTGATTAATGCCCTCTTTGTCTGGTCCATGAGATTTGGTGGGCGGCCCTCTCTTGGTAGGTTTGTTGTGGCGAAATTTTCTTTACATTTTTTAATAAGGGATTTAGTGGTGTTCTGTGGTATGTTCAAAGTTTTGGATATTTTTTTATAACCAAACCCTGATCTGTCCTTCTCCACAACTTTGTCCGTGACCTGTTTGGAGAGTTCCTTGGTCTTCATGGTGTCGCTTGCTTGGTGGTGCCCCTTGTTTAGTGGTGTTGCAGACTCTGGGGCCTTTCAGAACAGGTGTATATATACTAAGATCATGTGACAGATCATGTGACACTTAAATTGCACACAGGTGGACTTTATTTAACTAATTATGTGACTTCTGAAGGTAATTGGTTGCACCAGATCTTATTTAGGGGCTTCATAGCAAAGGGGGGTGAACACATATACAAACACCACTTTTCCGTTTTTTTATTTTTTTATTAAATATTTTGAAACAAGTATTTTTTTTATTTCACTTCACCAATTAGGACTATTTTGTGTATGTCTATTATCTGAAATTCAAAATCCATTTAAATTACAGGTTGTAATGCAACAGAATAGGAAAAACGCAAAGGGGACGAATACTTTTGCAAGGCACTGTAGCTTACAGCAACTCGCGAGCTTGGCTAAGTTTAGCTGGTTAACAGCGTGGAAAATGGAGGGAGAAGTCGAACAACCTGGGAACAGCAATCAACAACCACTGACCGACAGCCGGTGGTGGATCTGCCGGGTGCCATGGACAAGCGGATTGACCGGCCGGTGTTCATGCCAGAATCTTTCGAGGGGAAAGAAGGTGAATGGACTGTTTGGATTGAATAATTTGAGTTAGCAGCACAAGCGAACGCATGGTTCGCGGCAGATCGTTTGAACTTTATCATGTTGTTACTGAGGGGAAATGCTCTGAGATTTTGTAGTACTTTACCTCAGGATACAAAGAACGATTACAATAGCGTGAAAGTGGCTTTGCAGGGGGCATTTTGAGCCACCGGAACATGCTAACTGGAATTGTGCATTGTTTTAGGATGGAAAATGTAAAGTGGGTGAGTGCATTCTGGACTTTGGCCATTATTTAAACCGTCTAATTTCAAAGGCTTATCCAGATTATAATGCAAGCACACGTGATTCACTGGCACGAGACCAGTTTATTACACACATTGGGTGCAGTGGTCTTCGTATGCACCTGCACAAGGCAGTACCAAAAATGTTGGAAGAGGCTATTAGCATTGCTACAGAGCTTGATCGGATAAGGCAGCTAGAATTGCTGAAAGGCAAAGACACTGCACAATACAAAATGAACATGTGTGGGACAAGCGAGGTTACTCTGCCTCCAGTTGGAGACAATGTCAGAGTTCCAAAAGAGCTGTTTGTGTGAGTCATTGTGTGAGAACATTGCACAGTTGCGGACCGAGGTGCAGCATCTGGCCGCAAGACAGCCACATCAGAGGGAGACATTCCAAAGCAGCAGAGCGTTTCCAGGGTCTTCTACAGTAGCAACGACGGCACCGTGGGAGGATACAGACCGGATCAGGGGAGAGGGAGATCTAGGTTCCCCGGGAGCGACAGAGGACAACCTACGTCGACCAATAGCAGGGCTTGCTGGCACTGTGGTTGCACATTGCACATGAAAAAAACAGTTCTTACATGGAAAAGAACAGCACAGCATTGACTTAAACTACTTGCACAGCTGACCAGTCCACGGCGAGGATTACAACATGTGTTGTGGGGAGTGGGGTCTACCTGGAGTTCAAATTTGCTGACTTTGAGGGGGCCCAGGTTTCCATGGTACACGAACAGGTATGGAGAAATGCTACTGGATGTAAGAATGGTACACTGCAACCATACCACAGCACGGTTAAAGTAGCAAATGGACAGTTTCTATCAGTCCTGGGGAGCAGGTCGACATTCATGAATATTGACAGTTTGAATTTGACCTGGGAGTTTGTAGTCACTAGCGACGCAGACCAGTGCACTGATAGCGACAGACTTCCTAGTAAAATACGGTCTGTGCTTGATTTGAGAGAGAAAACATGTTGTGATTTTCAGGGGAGGGTCAGGGGGAGTGTGTAAAGTGGTGGTGATGAATGACACGATTATCCCCTCCAGAAGTGAAATGTTCTAACTGGTAAAGTTGAGGGGACAGTAAACAATGACAAAACTGAGGGTCTTCTTGAGCCCTGTTTTCAAGTCCCTGATACAAGTAACCTGTTGGTAGCATGTAGCGTTTGCAGGTCAGTGCGTATGATGAATGTAACTCCAGAATCACAGTTACTGAGGGAGGGCACTGAATTGAGGGGTTTCTCTATCTGGGAGAAGGGTAGTGAAGGCACTATCATTGCTAGCCTGCAGGATTCTAACCAGCCGCCATACTCTCCCACCACAGCAAAGTGGGATGTAGAACAGTTAATGCAAAAGCTGGACATAGATTGCAGCCAGCTAACTGAGGTGCAGCTGAAAACTGTAAAGGAAATGGTGGGAAGGTATGTGGCAGTGTTTAGCACTGGTGATTTTGACTTGGGCTGCACAAAACTAGTCCACCATAGGATTGACACAGGGGACAACAGGCCTATCAAACAAGCGTTGAGGAGGGTGCCTGTTCATCTGCAAGCAGAATTTGACAAGCATTTGCAGGACATGTTAGAAATGGGAATAGTTAGCCCATCCAGCAGTCCATGGGCAGCACCAGTGGTGTTAGTAAGAAAGAAGGACGGCTCAATCAGGTTCTGTGTGGATTACTGAAGGTTAAACGAGAACACTGTTAAAGATGCTTATCCACTTTCTAGGATCGACAAGACCTTGGACTCACTTGCCGGTGCTCAGTGGTTTTCCACTTTAGACTTAGCCAGTGGGTACTGGCAAGTCGAGATGCACCCCGAGGTTCCTTGAAAAACTGCTTTTGTGACAAAGAGAGGGCTTTTCAAATTCTAGGTCATGGGGTTTGGGTTGAGCATCTTCCAGCGTCTCATGGACCTGGTTTTGGCTGATTTATAGTGGACAACATGTTTGGTGTACTTAGACGACATCATCATGGGCTCCTGAGTGGCGCAGCGGTCTAAGGCACTGCTTCTCAGTGATGAAGGTGTCATTACAGACCCTGGTTCAATTCCAGGCTATATCACAACCGGCTGTGATTGGGAGTCCCATAGGGTGGCGCACAATTGGCCCAGTGTCGTCCGGGTTTGTCCAGGGTAGGCCGTCATTGTAAAAAAAAATGTGTTCTTAACCCCTGTGCGGCCTCGGGACGGACATCCAGCAAAAAATCATATCGCCATTAGCATAACAAAATGTAATGAAAAAAAAATTATTTCAAATTATATCGTTTTATAGATACATCTGTCCGATTTCAAAAAGGCTTTACAGCAAAAGCAAAACATTAGATTATGTTAGAGGAGTATAGCCATTTTCCGACCAACCACAAGCATCACAAATAACCAAAAAACAGCTAAATGCAGCACTAACCTTTGACAATCTTCATCAGATGACACACCTAGGACATCATGTTACACAATACATGCATTCTTTTGTTCGATAAAGTTCATATTTATATATAAAAACAGCATTTTACATCGGTGCGTAACGTTGACTAACTATTTTCCCTCAAATGCATCCGATGAAACAGAGCTACAATTTACTAAATTACTATTCGAAAACATTTTTAAAATGTAATATTGTCATTCTAAGATTTATAGATGAATATCTCTTGAAAGCACCTGTAATGCCAGATTTAAAAATAACTTTACTGGGTAATCACACTTTGCGATAAAAGGGGATGCGATACTCAGAACAATAGGCTAGCAATAGCAATAGGCTAGCCATCTTGGAACAATCACATATCACATCTAGTCTTGTATACTATTGTCAATAATCCCTTACCTTTGGTTGTCTTCATCAGAAAGCACTTCCAGGAATCCCAGGTCCAAAACAAATGTATTTTCGTTCGAAAAAATGACTCCTTTATGTTCCAAGAGCTTGTTCTTGTTAGCGCGTCTGAAGGCTGATCCAAATGCTTCGTCGGCCACGGGACAGCCATTTCGAGAAAATGCTTTTTTCCCCCATTTAGGTTCGTTCAAACATGTCAAACGTTGTATAACATAAATCTTCAGGGCGTTTTTCAACAAGAGAGCCAATAAGATTTGAGGGGGACGATTGCATTGTGTTTCAAAACGTTTCGAAATGGGAGGGTAACCAGGGGCGCCGGTGTCATAATGGTGATGGCCCTCTTCGTGTGACCACGTTCCACAGCGTCTCATTCATTCAATTTTAACAGTAGAAGGCTCAAACCAATTTGTGAAGACTGGGGACATCTAGTGGAAGCAATAGGAAGTGCTCAATGAACCATAGCTCACGGTGTGATTAATAGGCAACGTGATGAAGTTGAGTTCGCAATTCAGAATTCCACTTCCTGTTTCCATCTGTCTCGGGGTTTTGACTGCCATATGAGTTCTGTTATACTCACAGACACCATGCATACAGTTTTAAAAACTTTAGGGTGTTTTCTATCCACAAGTATTAATTAAATGCATATCCTAGCTTCTGAGTTTGAGTAGGAGGCCGTTTAAAATGGGCACGAATTGTTTTCAAAAATCGCTTTAGCGCCCCCTATCCTAGGGGAACGCCAAGAGGTTAACTGACTTTCCTAGTTAAATCAAGGTTAAATACAATTTTAAGAGCATGTGAAGCGTTTAGACAAGGTTTTCAGCAGATTGGAGCAGGCAGGACTTATCTAAGTGCCATTTGTTCAGGTCGCAGGTGAGCTACCTAGGACACATCATCTCGGCTGAGGGAGTGTCCACTGACCACATGAAAACAGAGACAGTCATGTCATCCCCAGGTCACTGACAGAGGCAGGAAGCTTTTTAGGCCTGGCGTCATACTACAGGAGGTTCATACCAGATTTTTCAGCTATGGCGGAGCCTTTGTACAAATTGACAGATAAGGGGAAAATGTTTGATTGGAATGCATCGTGTGAAGTGGCCTTTAATGAATTAAAGTCCAAGCTTACCACATCCCCCCCATACTGGCTTTCCCGGACGATATTCTAGATTTCATAATGGATACTGACGCATGTGACACAGGCATAAGGGCAGTCCTCTCCCAGAAACACGAGGGTAGACAGTGAGTAATAGCATATACAAGTTGGGCACTGTCAAAACAGGAGAGGAGGTATTCAACTGCCAAGAAGGAGCTTCTTGCTGTGGTAGTGTTTCTTAAACATTTCCAACACTTTTTGCAGGGGAGGAAATTTCTACTGAGGACTGATCACAGCTCACTGAGGTGGCTGAGTAACTTCAAACAACCTGAGGGACAGTTGGCTAGATGGTTAGAGAAACTGGATCAGTTTGACTGATCCAGGCCAGGGAGACTGCACAGTTATGCAGATGGTGTGTCACGCTGACACACACAGACAGAGAGTGTGGACACAGCCGTCTCACAGGAGGCCACTGTCAATCTGAGAGCCATCGTAAACAAGCCTCAGGATGTCACTATTGAACCTGTGGTTGGAGCTCGAACAAGCCAGGCAGTACTCCAAAATTCAGCTTTCCTTTTGGAAGCACAGGATAGACACCCAGTGGTCTTCCAGTTAACCTGTTGGGGCTAGGGGGCAGTATTTTCACGGCTGGATAAAAAAACGTACCCGATTTAATCTGGTTACTAATCCTACCCAGTAACTAGAATATGCATATACTTATTATATATGGATAGAAAACACCCTAAAGTTTCTAAAACTGTTTGAATGGTGTCTGTGAGTATAACAGAACTAACTTGGCAGGCAAAACCCTGAGACATTTTCTGACAGGAAGTGGATACCTGATGTGTTGAATTACCTTTAAGCCTATGCCATTGAAACACACAGGGATTGATTAATGTTTTGGCACTTCCTATTGCTTCCACTAGATGTCACCAGCCTTTACAAAGTGTTTTGAGTCTTTTACTGTGAGATCTGACCGAACAAGAGCCATGGAACGGTGATGGCCGATTAGACTCTGGCGCGTGAGTTCATGTTGGGTACCCTCGTTCCAATACGTTATAAAAGAGAATGCATTCGTCCACCTTGAATATTATTCATGTTCTGGTTAAAAAAGGCACTAATGATTTATGCTATACAACGTTTGACATGTTTGAACGAACGTAAATATATTTTTTCCCCTCGTTCATGACGAGAAGTCCGGCTGGCTTAGATCATGTGCTAACAACACGGAGGTTTTTGGATATAAATGATGAGCTTTTTTGAACAAAACTACATTCGTTATGGACCTGGGATTCCTGGAAGTGACATCTGATGAAGAGAATCAAAGGTAATGGATTATTTACATAGTATTTTCGATTTTAGATCTCTCCAACATGGCCGTTTGTCTGTATAGCAAAGCATATTTTTCTGGGCGCAGTGCTCAGATTATTGCAAAGTGTGATTTCCCAGTAAGGTTATTTTTAAATCTGGCAAGTTGATTGCGTTCAAGAGATGTAAATCTATAATTCTTTAAATGACAATATAATATTTTACCAATGTTTTCTAATTTTAATTATTTCATTTGTGGTGCTGACTTGACTGCCGGTTATTGGAGGGAAACGATTTCCTCAACATCAATGCCATAGTAAAACGCTGTTTTTGGATATAAATATGAACTTGATAGAACTAAAAATGCATGCATTGTCTAACATAATGTCCTAGGAGTGTCATCTGATGGAGATTGTAAAAGGTTAGTGCATCATTTTAGCTGGTTTTATGGTTTTGGTGACGCCTGTCTTTGAATTGACAAAACATTACACACAGCTATTGTCAATGTACTCTCCTAACATAATCTAACTTTATGCTTTCGCCGTAAAACCTTTTTGAAATCGGACAACGTGTTTAGATTAAGGAGATGTTTATCTTTCAAAGGGTGTAAGATAGTTGTATGTTTGAAAAATTTGAATTTTGACATTTATTTGGTTTCAAATTTGCCGCTCTTGAAATGCACCTGCTGTTGATAGGGTGCACCACGGGTGGCACGCTAGCGTCCCACATAGCCCCAAGAAGTTAAAGAAATTGAAAAAAGAGGGAAGAGCAAAGCTCAGCAGTACCTGTGGAGTTGCAATCGGAGCCAATATTCAGGCCTTCCAAGCAAGTGTGGGGGGCATATGGGGTGTTATGCCTTGCGAGTCAAAACTAAGAGACAGATGACACCATCTGGAGAGGGGTTGTATCAGATGAGCTCGTACATGAGGTTGGTATCTTTATCCACAATGATAGAACAGGAGGCCATTTAGGAGTTGAAAAACTCACCAGTAAAATTAGAGCAGTGGTGTAAGGGTTGCATGGCGTGCGCTGCATTCAAGTTGCAGGGTCCAGTCCCCAGAGTACCCATGACAAGTTCTGTTACAGGCCACCCTTTTGAGAGGATAGCTGTAGACTTAATGGGTCCATTTACAGAGATGGAACGAGGTAACAAACACATTATGGTAGTGTCAGATTACTTTACTAGGTGGTCAGAGGAATATGTCATACCCAATCAGGAAGCAGTAACAGTGGCCAAGAAACTGGTAGAGGAATTTGTGTTGAAGCTAGGCGTTCCTCGCTCTATCCATAGCGACCAGGGACGACATTTTGAATATAGTCTTTTTAGAGAGATGTGCAATCTTTTACAAATGAACAAAACACGAACAACTCCGTACAACCCACAATCAGATGGTTTAGTGGAAAGAATGAACAGAACTCTGATCAATATGCTGTCACTTTTTGTTGATGTCAATCAAAGAAATTGGGATGAGATACTCCCATATGTGATGATGTCATACAGGAGTAGTGTTCAATCTTCCACGGAGTTCACATTATAAATGGTGCTGTTTGGTACTGAAATGACTTTACCGGTTGATGTGGTTATGGGGACACAACATAATGAAGGGAAACAGTATGTTTCTCAATATGTGCAAAAGGTGCAAGGGTATTTAAGCACTGTAAGGGAAGCTGTAAAGAGAAATCCCATTAAAGCCACAGGTAAACAAAAGCAATACTTTGATATAAAGGTGACACCCCAGATGTACGAGGAAAATTAATAGGTGTGGCTTAGAGACTACCAGATGAAAAAGGGGTTGTCACCCAAACTGAGAAAGACATTCAAGGGTCCTTCCAAAATGGAAAAGAAAGTGCTGTATGAAGTAGTACAGTGTAATGGACCTTATCTGGACACTGTCAGGACTGAAAGCTCAGTCAAAGACACAGAGACTCATACCACGCAAACTGACGTGAACACTGAGTTGTCCTGTGCACCTGCAAGAGAAAGTGTCTCCTTTGAGACGGGTCAAGCACCTGAGTCAATTGCAGCAGAAGATCACATGGATCAGGGGGGTAGACCTCAAATAACTATTAGGAAGCCTGTTTGGCAAGAGGGTTTTGTGTTGAACACGGTCAATGCATTCTGAATGTGTTTAGTTACTGTACACTTCTCATAGGGTATTCTGTGTGTGTATATCCAAGTAATTAAACACAGGGTGTGTTCAGTTTAAGAATGGGGTAATGTAATGTTTTACACATTCAAAAGTCTCTCAGCCTATCACACAATGTTATGCAAATGAGTTGCTGTATGTGAGGATGCGGGAGGATGCTGAGGGAGAGTTTTTGGGAAGGTGTTGTGTGCTGCTGGTCAGTGCTGGGGTGCACTGTCTATTCATCCAAATAAACAATCAACTTGATTATGCCATGGGAAATCAGTGTCTTAGTCTGTTTACACTAGTCAACAAACAACGTATGAGTTTCAGTGGCCTTACAGGTTTGTTACAATAACTAATGAACCTTGTCAGCAAAATGTTGCCTGACACTCCTCCTAATATCCTGTTGTATTAGAGACAAGTGTACTTCCCAGATAGGAGAACAGTAAAGTTCTTCAGATTTCATCCCGCACAATAAAGAGCTTCTGTTGTGGAAAAGCGATTAAATCCAAATCGCGTTAAAGTACCTGTATTTAACAACACTTCCTCATAAGTCAGTGCCAAAGCTGTGGTTCATTTTTGTTTATAGCGCCTCAGCATGCTGTGTTATTCTCTATTTCTTCAATAAATCTACTGTGTCCAATCTGTTGCTTTTACACAATTTTCACCTCACCTCACAAACACCCAGCAGCCATTCATCTGTGATTAGATCCCTTTTCATCCTTCATACTCTACAAAGCTGAGCTTACAGCTAAGGCACTGACTTCCCTGAACTGGGGTTGTTGTGCAGACCCAGATACATAATAGAATTGAATATCTAGAATTGTTATTACTGAGAGGTACAGTACTTAAAGATGAAGTAAATGACCGCGTTAAGGAGTTTGGCAGTCAGCGGAAGGTGAGATCAATAACTCAGGGCTAGCCGCGGCCCGCACGTCTCTGGCGCAACGTTGAAGAATTGTCTGTGAATTAGTCTCCTTGGCAAATCAAATCAAATCAAATTCAATTTGTCACATGCACCGAATACAACAGGTGTAGACCTTACTGTGAAATGCTTACTTACGAGCCCTTAACCATTTGATTAATTGTGCAGCAGTCTTATGGCATGGTGGAAGAAGCTGTTATGGAGCCTTTTGTTCCTAGACTTGGCGCTCCAGTACTGCTTGCTGTGCGGTAGCAGAGAGAACAGTCTATGACTTGCGTGACTGTCTTTGGCAATTTTTTGGGCCATCCTCTGACACCGCCTATTATATAGGTCCTGGATGGTAGGAAGCTTGGCCCCAGTGATGTACTGGGCCATACGAACTATGCTCTGTAGTGCCTTAAGGTCAGATGCCGAGCAGTTGCCATACCAGGCAGTGATGCAACCAGTCAGGATGCTCTCGATGGTGCAGCTGTAGAACTTTTTGAGGATCTGGGGACACATGCCAAACGTTTTCAGTCTCCTGAGGAGGAAAAGGTGTTGTGGTGCCCTCTTCACAACAGTCTTGGTGTGCTTGGACCATGATAGTTTGTGATGTGGACACTAAGGAACTTGAAACTCTTGACCCGGAGCGGGTCAGCCCCATCAATGTTTTTTCGGAACGCCTTTTCCTGTAGTCCACAATCAGCTCCTTTGTCTTGCTCACATTGAGGGAGAGGCCTACCACTGTTGTGTCGTCAGCAAACTTAATGATGGTGTTGGAGTCATGTTTGGCCACACAGTCATCGGTGAACAGGGAGTACAGGAGGGGACTAAGCACGCACCCCTGAGGGGCGCCAGTGTTGAGGAACAGCATGGCAGATGTGTTGTTGCCTACCTTTACCACCTGGGGGCGGCCCGTCAGGAAGTCCAGTATCCAGTTGCAGAGGGAGGTGTTTAGTCCCAGGGTCCTTAACCTCTTGGGGCTATGTGGGACGCTAGCGTGCCACCCATGGTGCACCCTATCAACAGCAGGTGCATTTCAAGAGCGGCAAATTTGAAACCAAATAAATGTCAAAATTCAAATTTTTCAAACATACAACTATCTTACACCCTTTGAAAGATAAACATATCCTTAATCTAACCACATTGTCCGATTTCAAAAAGGTTTTACGGCGAAAGCATAAAGTTAGATTATGTTAGGAGAGTACATTGACAATAGCTGTGTGTAATGTTTTGTCAATTCATAGACAGGCGTCACCAAAACCATAAAACCAGCTAAAATGATGCACTAACCTTTGACAATCTCCATCAGATGACACTCCTAGGACATTATGTTAGACAATACATGCATTTTTAGTTCTATCAAGTTCATATTTATATCCAAAAACAGCGTTTTACTATGGCGTTGATGTTCAGGAAATCGTTTCCCTCCAATAACCGGCAGTCAAGTCAGCACAACAAATTAAATAATTAATATTAGAAAACATTGGTAAAATATTATATTGTCATTTAAAGAATTATAGATTTACCTCTCTTGAAAGCAATCGACTTGCCAGATTTAAAAATAACCTTACTGGGAAATCACACTTTGCAATAATCTGAGCACTGCGCCCAGAAAAATACGCTTTGCGATACAGACAAACGGCCATGTTGGAGAGATCTAAAATCGAAAATACTATGTAAATAATCCATTACCTTTGATTCTCTTCATCAGATGTCACTTCCAGGAATCCCAGGTCTATAACGAATGTAGTTTTGTTCAAAAAAGCTCATCATTTATGTCCAAAAAGCTCCGTGTTGTTAGCACATGATCTAAGCCCGCCGGAATTCACTTCATGAACGAGGGGAAAAAATATATTTATGTTCGTTCAAACATGTCAAACGTTGTATAGCATAAATCATTAGTGCCTTTTTTAACCAGAACATGAATAATATTCAAGGTGGACGAATGCATTCTCTTTTAAAACGTATTGGAACGAGGGTACCCAACATGACCTCGCGCGCCAGAGTCTAATCGGCCATCACCGTTCCAAGGCTCTTGTTCGGTCAGATCTCACAGTAGAAGACTCAAAACACTTTGTAAAGGCTGGTGACATCTAGTGGAAGCAATAGGAAGTGCCAAAAGATTAATAAGCCCCTGTGTGTTTCAATGGCATAGGCTTAAAGGTAATTCAACACATCAGGTATCCACTTCCTGTCAGAATCTGTCTCAGAGTTTTGCCTGCCAAATGAGTTCTGTAATACTCACAGACACCATTCAAACAGTTTTAGAAACTTTAGGGTGTTTTCTATCCATATATAATAAGTATATGCATATTCTAGTTACTGGGTAGGATTAGTAACCAGATTAAATCGGGTACGTTTTTTTATCCAGCCGTGAAAATACTGCCCCCTAGCCCCAACAGGTTAACATAGTGATGAGCTTTGTGGGCACTATGGTGTTGAACGATGAGCTGTAGTCAATGAACAGCATTCTCACATAGGTGTGATTAAGATTGCGTCATCTGTGGATCTGTTGGGGCAGTATGCGAATTGGAGTGGGTCTAGGGTTTCTGACGTGAGTGCTACAGGGCGGTAATCATTTACATTACATTTACATTTACATTACATTTAAGTCATTTAGCAGACGCTCTTATCCAGAGCGACTTACAAATTTGTGCATTCACCTTATGATATGCAGTGGAACAACCACTTTACAATAGTGCATCTAAATCTTTTAAGGGGGGGGGGGGGGGGGGGTTAGAAGGATTACTTTATCCTATCCTAGGTATTCCTTAAAGAGGTGGGGTTTCAGGTGTCTCCGGAAGGTGGTGATTGACTCCGCTGTCCTGGCGTCGTGAGGGAGCTTGTTCCACCATTGGGGTGTCAGAGCAGCGAACAGTTTTGACTGGGCTGAGCGGGAACTGTGCTTCCTCAGAGGTAGGGGGGCCAGCAGGCCAGAGGTGGATGAACGCAGTGCCCTTGTTTGGGTGTAGGGCCTGATCAGAGCCTGAAGGTATGGAGGTGCCGTTCCCTTCACAGCTCCGTAGGCAATCACCATGGTCTTGTAGCGGATGCGAGCTTCAACTGGAAGCCAGTGGAGAGAGCGGAGGAGCGGGGTGACGTGAGAGAACTTGGGAAGGTTGAACACCAGACGGGCTGCGGCGTTCTGGATGAGTTGTAGGGGTTTAATGGCACAGGCAGGGAGCCCAGCCAACAGCGAGTTGCAGTAATCCAGACGGGAGATGACAAGTGCCTGGATTAGGACCTGCACCGCTTCCTGTGTGAGGCAGGGTCGTACTCTGCGAATGTTGTAGAGCATGAACCTACAGGATCGGGTCACCGCCTTGATGTTAGTGGAGAACGACAGGGTGTTGTCCAGGATCACGCCAAGGTTCTTAGCACTCTGGGAGGAGGACACAAGGGAGTTGTCAACCGTGATGGCGAGATCATGGAACGGGCAGTCCTTCCCCGGGAGGAAGAGCAGCTCCGTCTTGCCGAGGTTCAGCTTGAGGTGGTGATCCGTCATCCACACTGATATGTCTGACAGACATGCAGAGATGCGATTCGCCGCCTGGTTATCAGAAGGGGGAAAGGAGAAGATTAATTGTGTGTCGTCTGCATAGCAATGATAGGAGAGACCATGTGAGGATATGACAGAGCCAAGTGATTTGGTGTATAGCGAGAATAGGAGAGGGCCTAGAACAGAGCCCTGGGGGACACCAGTGGTGAGAGCGCATGGTGCGGAGACAGATTCTCGCCACGCCACCTGGTAGGAGCGACCTGTCAGGTAGGACGCAATCCAAGCGTGGGCCGCGCCTGAGATGCCCAACTCGGAGAGGGTGGAGAGGAGGATCTGATGGTTCACAGTATCAAAGGCAGCAGATAGGTCTAGAAGGATGAGAGCAGAGGAGAGAGAGTTAGCTTTAGCAGTGCGGAGAGCCTCCGTGACACAGAGAAGAGCAGTCTCAGTTGAATGCCCAGTCTTGAAACCTGACTGATTAGGATCAAGAAGGTAATTCTGAGAGAGATAGCAGGAGAGCTGGCCAAGGACGGCACGTTCAAGAGTTTTGGAGAGAAAAGAAAGAAGGGATACTGGTCTGTAGTTGTTGACATCGGAGGGATCGAGTGTAGGTTTTTTCAGAAGGGGTGCAACTCTCGCTCTCTTGAAGACGGAAGGGACGTAGCCAGCGGTCAAGGATGAGTTGATGAGCGAGGTGAGGAAGGGGAGAAGGTCTCCGGAAATGGTCTGGAGAAGAGAGGAGGGGATAGGGTCAAGTCAACCTTCTTTTCAAAATGGTTGCCGAAGTCATCCGCAGAGAGGGAGGAGGGGGGGGGAGGGGGAGGAGGATTCAGGAGGGAGGAGAAGGTAGCAAAGAGCTTCCTCGGGTTAGAGGCAGATGCTTGGAATTTAGAGTGGTAGAAAGTGGCTTTAGCAGCAGAGACAGAAGAGGAGAATGTAGAGAGGAGGGAGTGAAAGGATGCCAGGTCCGCAGGGAGGCGAGTTTTCCTCCATTTCCGCTCGGCTGCCCGGAGCCCTGTTCTGTGAGCTCGTAGTGAGTCGTCGAGCCACGGAGCAGGAGGGGAGGACCGAGCCGGCCTGCAGGATAGGGGACAGAGAAAATCAAAGGATGCAGAAAGGGAGGAGAGGAGGGTTGAGGAGGCAGAATCAGGAAATAGGTTGGAGAAGGTTTGAGCAGATGGAAGAGATGATAGGATGGAAGAGGAGAGAGTAGCGGGAGAGAGAGAGCGAAGGTTGGGACGGCGCAATACCATCCGAGTAGGGGCAGAGTGAGAAGTGTTGGATGAGAGCAAGAGGGAAAAGGATACAAGGTAGTGGTCGGAGATTTGGAGGGGAGTTGCAATGAGATTAGTGGAAGAACAGCATCTAGTAAAGATGAGGTCAAGCGTATTGCCTGCCTTGTGACTAGGGGGGGAAGGTGAGAGGGTGAGGTCAAAAGAGGAGAGGAGTGGAAAGAAGGAGGCAGTGAGGAATGTGTCAAAGGTAGACGTGGGGAGGTTAAAGTCATTTAGGCAGGTTACCTTCGCTTCCTTGGACACAGGGACTATGGTGGTCTGTTTGAAATATGTAGGTATTACAGACTCAGTCAGGGAGAGGTTGAACATGTCAGTGAAGACACTTGCCAGTTGGTCCTCGCTTGCTTTGAGTACATTCCTGGTAATCCGTCTGGCCCTGCGGCTTTTTGAATGTTGACCTGTTTAAAGGTCTTGCTGACATCAGCTACCGAGAGAGAGAGCTCACACAGTCATCTGGAATGGCTGGTGCTCTCATGCATGCTTCAGTGTTGCTTGCCTTGAAGCAAGCATAAAAGGCATTTAGCTCATCTGGTAGGCTCGCGTCACTTGGCAGCTTGTGGCTGGGTTTCCTTTTGTAGTCTGTAATAGTTTTCAAGCCCTGCCACATCCGACAAGTATCAGAGCCAGTGTAGTAGGATTCAATCTTAGTCCTGTATTGATGCTTTGCCTGTTTGATGGTTTGTCTGAGGGCGTAGCAGGATTTCTTATAGGTGTCCGGATTAGTGTCCCACTCCTTGATAGCGACAGCTCTAGCCTTTAGCTCGGTGCAAATATTCCCTGTAATCCATGGCTTCTGGATGGGATATGTACGTACGGTCACTGTGGGGACGACGTCATCGATGTACTTATTGATGAAGCTGGTGACTGAGGTGATATACTCCTCAAGGCCATTGGATGAATCCCGGAACATATTCCAGTCTGTGCTAGCAAAACAGTCCTGTAGCGTAGCATCCACGTGATCTGACCACTTCCGCATTGAGCGAGTCACTGGTACTTCCTGCTGTAGTTTTTGCTTGTGAGCAGGAATCAGGAGGATAGAATTATGGTCAGATTTCTCCAGGTGTCGCCCATCTTCCCATTATCCCCTGTGTATTTATGCCTGTGTTCTCTGTTTGTCTGTTGCCAGTTTGTCTTGTCTGGTCAGGTCTTACCAGCGTTCTTTCCCGCCTTCCTGTTTCTCTAGTTCTGTTTCCTAGTAGTTCCCGGTTCTGACCATTCTGCATGCCCTGACCCCGAGGCTGCCTGCCGTCCTGTACCTGCCTGACTCTGACCTGATCGCGAACCTCTGCCTGTCCTCAACCTGCCCTTTGCATGCCCCGTGTTTCTAATAAATCATCTGAGAACTGTACTATCCGCCTCCTGTGTCTGCATCTGTGTCATATCCTGAGTCGTGAGAGAATTGCATGTATTCCAAATCTGAGACGATATATAATGATCTACTGTTCATAAAGGGTTGAATCCTTAACCTGTTAGGGCTAGGGGGCAGTATTGACACGGCTGGATAAAAAACATACCCGATTTAATCTGGTTACCACTCCTACCCAGTAACTAGAATATGCATATACTTATTACATATGGATAGAAAACACCCTAAAGTTTCTAAAACTGTTTGAATGGTGTCTGTGAGTATAACAGAACTCAAATGGCAGGTCAAAACCTGAGAGATTCCTTTACAGGAAGTGGCCTGTCTGACCATTTCTTGAACTTCTTTTCCATCTCTATCTTTTACTAAGGATCTCTGCTCTAACGTGACACTTCCCACGTCTTCCATAGGCTCTCAGAGCCCGGGAAAAAACAGAATGTCGTCATTCCAGCCCCAGGCTGAAACACATTATCGCCTTTCTCAAGTGGCCGATCAAGGGACTCTGGGCTTATGCGCGTGACCCGACCGCCCCCGCCTTCACAAAAAACATAACAATTATTTTAAGAATTATAGATACAGAACTCCTCTATGCACTCGATATGTCCGATTTTAAAATAGCTTTTCGGTGAAAGCACATTTTGCAATATTCTCAGTAGATAGCCCAGCCATCACAGCTAGCCATTTAGACACCGACCAAGTTTAGCCCTGACCAAACTCCGATTTACTATTACAAAAGTTTGATTACCTTTGGTGTTCTTCGTCAGAATGCACTCCCAGGACTGCTACTTCAATAACAAATGTTGGTTTGGTTCAAAATAATCCATAGTTATGTTCAAACAGCGGCGTTTTCTTCGTGCGTTCAAGACACTATCCGAAGTGTAAATAAGGGTCACGAGCATGGCGCATTTCGTGACAAAAGATTTCTAAATATTCCATTACCGTACTTCGAAGCATGTCAACAGCTGTTTAAAATCATTTTTTATGCCATTTTTCTCGTAAAAAAGCGATAATATTCCGACCGGGAATCTGCGTTTAGGTAAACAGACGAAAGAAAACAAAGCATGGGGTCGACGCGGGCACGAGCCTGAGTCTCACAGTACTGTAACCAGCCACTACCCAAACGCGCTACTTTTTTTCAGCCAGAGCCTGCAAAGCCACGATTCAGCTTGTTGCCGCCTTCTGAGAGCCCATGGGAGCCATAGGAAGTGTCACGTAACAGCAGAGATCCTCTGTAATGGATAGAGAGCATCAAGAAGGGCAAGAAATTGTCAGACAGGGCACTTCCTGCATGGAATCTTCTCAGGTTTTGGCCTGCCAAATGAGTTCAAGTTATACTCACAGACACCATTCAAACAGTTTTAGAAACTTTGGAGTGTTTTCTATCCAAAGCTAATAATTATATGCATATTCTAGTTTCTGGGCAGGAGTAATAATCAGATTAAATCGGGTACGTTTTTTATCCGGCTGTGAAAATACTGCCCCCTAGCCATAACAGGTTTACAAGTTAACTTCAATCTTTGTAAACCTCCTCTATGGAACTATTAAAAATTTCCCTTGACCCCAACATCATTGTTTAGAGAGAAGCTAGAAATTGAAGTATGGAGGGAAAACAAGAATTATGGAAAATAATCAAATTTAAAGCGCATTTGACAGACATGACAAGTTAAATAAATGTAATATATTGAATGCTTGTGCTGAATAACTTCCTCTGAAGGAAACTGAAGAAAAATTGTAGATGATTTACCCTACGTGTTCAGCTGGGTATGCACATATGATTCTATGGACGTGGCAGAGACGGAAAGAATTGTAACTGGAAAAAGAAACGCATCACTTGCTCCCCATTGCCCGTCCGTTCTGTATATTATGAAGAATTATATAATGTTATCTATTTTAGATTATGTCAGGTAGAGCCTAATAGGCAATAATAGACAACACTATGGATGGATGTTCTGTTTTTAAGTCTTGTAATTGAAATGTGCTGCAGGTGAAGCTTGACTGAGTTTCTGGCATAAATAGTACATGTTTGTATCAATATGTTTGTCATCACCCAAGAAGAAGAATGGAGCACCAATACTTATGGTTTGCTCCAAGGCTTCTGTGAAGCTGTGGATAACTGAGCTGGACAAGTCCCAGTGACGTGACCACCCAGAAGGCGAGATTAGCTTGCTTCTAGCCAGGGATACCCGCCTGTAACACAGACTGCATCCCACCGTCCCACGCCAAACCTGGTCACGGTGAATCTTCTATTTATGTCTCATGATTATCAGTGAATCATGTGCTAACAGTAAATATGCTCCTACACTAATGCTCCTACACTGCTACAATTCATCTTTGTTATTACCATAATGGATGCTGCACATATACAGTATACAAGTCAGAAGTTTACATACACCTTAGCCAAATACCTTTAAACTCAGTTTTTCACAATTCCTGACAATTTAATCCAAGTAAAAATTCCCTGTTTTAGGTCAGTTAGGATCACCACTTCATTTTAAGAATGTGAAATGTCAGAATAATAGCAGAGAGAATGATTTACTTCAGCTTTTATTTATTTCATCACATTCCCAGTGGGTCAGAAGTTGGTATTTGGTAGCACTGCCTTTAAATTGTTTAACTTGGGTCAAACATTTCGGGTAGCCTTCCACAAGCTTCCCACAATAAGTTGGGTGAATTTTGTTCTGGGATTGATTTGCACTTTTCGCGCCATAGCACGTTCATCACTAGGAGACAGAACGTGTCTCCTTCATGAGCTGTATGATGGCTGTGTGGTCCCATGGTGTTTATACTTGCGTACTATTGTTTGTACAGATGAACGTGGTACCTTCAGGCATTTGGAAATTGCTACCAAGGATGAACCAGGAGGTTTAGAATTTTTTTTCTGAGGTCTTGGCTGATTTGTTTTGATTTTCCCATGATGTCAAGCAAAAAGGCACTGAGTTTGAAGGTAGGCCTTGAAATACAGCCGGAGATACACCTCTAATTGACTGAAATGATGTCAATTAGCCAATCAAAAGCTGTTAAAGTGTCACGTCCTGACCAGCAGAGGGCGTATTGCTTAGTCTAGGTCAGGATGTGGCAGGGGGTTTGTGTTTGTTAAATGTTGGGTTGATGATTGGGACTTCCAATTGAAGGCAGGTGTGTATAGTTGCCTTTGATTGGAAGTCCTATATAGGTGTGTGTGTTTGTCTTTGGGGTTGTGGGGAATTGTTCTGTGTTGAGCCTATGCTTTGCCAGACTGTTGGTTGTTCGTTCATTCTCGTGAGTTCTTTGTTATTTTGGGTGTTCATTTTTGATAGTTAATAAAAGTCAAGATGAGCCTGCACATACCTGCTGCGTTTTGGTCCTCTTCTCTCCAGTACGACATTTTTAAGGATGAGTATGACTTATTATATGACATAAAGCCATCACATCATTTTCTGGAATTTTCCAAGCTGTTTAAAGGAACATTCAACATAGTGGATGTACATTTCTGACCCACTGGAATTGTGATACAGTGAGTTATAAATGAAATAATCTGTCTGTAAACAATTGTTGGTAAAATTATTTGTGTCATGCACAAGGTAGATGTCCTAACCGACTTGCCAAAACTATAGTTTGTTAACAAGAAATTTGTGGAGTGGTTGAAAAATGAGTTTTAATGACTCCAACCTAAGTGCATGTAAACTTACGTCTTCAACTGTAGGTAGCGAAGAGTGGGGTAAATATAGATTTTTTTTTTACATTCAGCATCACTCGGTCAAGGGAAATATACTACAGTATTCTTTATAACAAATATATATATATATATATATATATATATATACGTATGTATCAGGATGTTGTGTATAATAGTAGATAGTTAGAATTCATGTAAACATGAAAAAAATGTGGTCTCATGTCCCAATTTACACCGGGTATGGGGTAAATTGAGCATAGTATGGGGTAAATTGAGCATAAGGACAGGGTAAGTTGAGCTGCCTAGAAATGTCTGTACTGAATTAAATATTACCACTACCTTTTAAAAACTATCTTTATTTCCCACACATTTACATTTAAGTCATTTAGCAGATGCTCTTATCCAGAGCGACTTACAAATTGGTGCATTCACCTTATGATATCCAGTGGAGCAACCACTTTACAATAGTGCATCTAAATCTTTTAGGGGGGGGGGGGGGGTTAGAAGGATTACTTTATCCTATCCTAGGTATTCCTTAAAGAGGTGGGGTTTCAGGTGTCTCCGGAAGGTGGTGATTGACTCCACTGTCCTGGCGTCGTGAGGGAGCTTGTTCCACCATTGGGGTGCCAGAGCAGCGAACAGTTTCGACTGGGCTGAGCGGGAACTGTGCTTCCTCAGAGGTAGGGAGGCGAGCAGGCCAGAGGTGGATGAACGCAGTGCCCTTGTTTGGGTGTAGGGCCTGATCAGAGCCTGAAGGTACGGAGGTGCCGTTCCCCTCACAGCTCCGTATGCAAGCACCATGGTCTTGTAGCGGATGCGAGCTTCAACTGGAAGCCAGTGGAGAGTGCGGAGGAGCGGGGTGACGTGAGAGAACTTGGGAAGGTTGAACACCAGACGGGCTGCGGCGTTCTGGATGAGTTGTAGGGGTTTAATGGCACAGGCAGGGAGCCCAGCCAACAGTGAGTTGCAGTAATCCAGACGGGAGATGACAAGTGCCTGGATTAGGACCTGCGCGCTTCCTGTGTGAGGCAAGGTCGTACTCTGCGAATGTTGTAGAGCATGAACCTACAGGATCGGGTCACCGTCTTGATGTTAGTGGAGAACGACAGGGTGTTGTCCAGGGTCACGCCAAGGTTCTTAGCACTCTGGGAGGAGGACACAATGGAGTTGTCAACCGTGATGGCGAGATCATGGAACGGGAAGTCCTTCCCCGGGAGGAAGAGCAGCTCCGTCTTGCCGAGGTTCAGCTTGAGGTGGTGATCCGTCATCCACACTGATATGTCTGACAGACATGCAGAGATGCGATTCGCCACCTGGTTATCAGAACGGGGAAAGGAGAAGATTAATTGTGTGTCGTCTGCATAGCAATGATAGGAGAGACCATGTGAGGATATGACAGAGCCAAGTGACTTGGTGTATAGCGAGAATAGGAGAGGGCCTAGAACAGAGCCCTGGGGGACACCAGTGGTGAGAGCACGTGGTGCAGAGACAGATTCTCGCCACGCCACCTGGTAGGAGCGACCTGTCAGGTAGGACGCAATCCAAGCATGGGCCGCACCGGAGATGCCCAACTCGGAGAGGGTGGAGAGGAGGATCTGATGGTTCACAGTATCAAAGGCAGCCGATAGGTCTAGAAGGATGAGAGCAGAGGAGAGAGAGTTAGCTTTAGCAGTGCGGAGCGCCTCCGTGACACAGAAGAGCAGTCTCAGTTGAATGACCAGTCTTGAAACCTGACTGATTTGGATCAAGAAGGTCATTCTGAGAGAGATAGCAGGAGAGCTGGCCAAGGACGGCACGTTCAAGAGTTTTGGAGAGAAAAGAAAGAAGGGATACTGTTCTGTAGTTGTTGACATCGGAGGGATCAAGTGTAGGTTTTTTCAGAAGGGGTGCAACTCTCGCTCTCTTGAAGATGGAAGGGACGTAGCCAGCGGTCAAGGATGAGTTGATGAGCGAGGTGAGGTAAGGGAGAAGGTCTCCGGAAATGGTCTGGAGAAGAGAGGAGGGGATAGGGTCAAGCGGGCAGGTTGTTGGGCGGCCGGCCGTCACAAGACGCGAGATTTCATCTGGAGAGAGAGGGGAGAAAGAGGTCAAAGCACAGGGTAGGGCAGTGTGAGCAGGACCAGCGGTGTCGTTTGACTTAGCAAACGAGGATCGGATGTCGTCGACATTCTTTTCAAAATGGTTGACGAAGTCATCCACAATTCAACACAATTACAATAACCTTTTGTATTTGAATCATTTTTAGCAACTTTTAACACAGGCTTAACATCTAACAAACACTTTATACTTTTTTTTAAACACTTAAAAAAAAGGTTTAACATAGGCCAGGTCTGGTTGTTACCACATATACCAATGATAATGCCTTGCATTACGCCTGGGAAGATTACGTTTATCTAACTTGCCATTGGCTCAACTTATCCCTTGGCCATTCGCTCAATTTACCCCAAAGCAAACCCTTTGACTATATTAGCCCACACAGCTACAAGGATGCACTTTCATGCTAGGTTTAGGAACTCATATTGAAGTTCATAGAGACCCCAACTGATGTATAGAAAAATAACAAGGGTGGCTCAACTTATCACTTTGGCTCAACTTACCCCACTCTTCCCGAAAGCTGTTTTTTAACATGGTGTTTAATGTTGATATGTCATCCCTGTCATTGGGCTGGTAAATGGGGGAGGAGGGTGTGGGGGAATGAGTTGAGTAAACATAGATGGTGTGTAATGTTTCAAGGAGAGACCAAACAAATACAGTAGTGTACCGAGGGGTGGTAGCAACTCTGAAATTCTGATCTTCTCTCAATAAAGTACAAAATTAAAAGCGGTTGCTTTCTGCTGTTGTCCTTCCAGCTCACAGGCTTCCTTGCTCTCTTCTCTCCAGCACATCATCTGGAATCTTCCTCTAATGGATGTGGCCGAGGCAGACTTAAAGACAGTTTGCTACAGCAGGAAAAGAATCCTGCAGCAACAGGACATGTGAATTATTATGTGGATTATAATTAATTTACTTTTTTTGTAGGGGTTGATACATTTTTCTTTCGGGCAAGTCAAGTTGGACATTTTAATGTAGAAATTACAAACTTTAGAAGCCTTTTTAAACTTCGAATACACTACAAGTTTGCATATCCTACTGTGCAGGAAAATTCTCAGCAACAAAAGAGTGATCAAATTAAAATCCCACATCTGTACTCATCCACTGCAGATCTTAGTGGAAAATCTGTGTCCAGTTAAGTTGCAAAAATACGCAAGACCAAACCCGTCAAAATCCGATTGAGTAAAACAGGTCGGTAAGAGTTGCCACTGTGACACACCGGAACACTGTGCATCATTTGTCTGCTACATCATCGACAGAGCAAAGGAGCACTACGACACTCTTAGAAAAAAAAGGTGTTTTCTAGAACTTAAAATGGTTCTTTGGCTGTCCCCATAGGAGAATGTTTTGAATGATCCTTTTTGGTTCCAGGTAAAACCCTTTGGGGTTCCATGAAAAACCCTTTCCACAGATGGTTCTACATGTAACCCAAAAGGTTTCTACTTGAAACCCAAAAGGGTTGTACCCTGAACCAAAAATGGTTATCCTATGGGGACAGCTGAAGAACCCTTTTGGAACCCTTTTTTCTAAGAGTTTACTATCCACTGTCTCCACAAATAGAATAGCTATCAAAATGTTAAAGTCAGCCAATAATAACCATAACTTTTGGGGTACATTATCAGAAGGTATGTTTTTCCAAATGAATCAAAGCAGTCAAACTGGAGTTTCCTTCACAACACATGTACAAGCAGCTCATTAATTGAAGCCCTGCAACATGTGTTGTCAATCGTGACCCATTTGCTACTGAATTGCTAAATTAGGTGTTTCTGAGAACACAGTGGCAGCTTTACAGCCCTTTTGTGAGGTGACCATGTGAGTAGTGATTGTTGGAGTAATATCTAGTCAGTCAACCATTAAACTCTCTCACCTCTGAGCCTCAGGTGAAAGATACAGTTGGTTGTGCCATGTAGCTTCTCTTTCTAGGCGTCAGGAAGATAAATGGCTAATGTTATCCATGGCTGAAAATAGCTTGATTCTCTTTGGACACTGCCACACACCATTCTCTCTGATTTATAGGAATTCCTGAACTTTAACATACTGTAGGTCTGAGTGTTTGTTTTGCAAGGTAGATGATATCTTGTCATTTACAGACTAGTGCTATTTAATACAAAAATGTGGTCCCGTGTGGCTCAGTTGGTAGAGCATGCTATTTACAATGCCAGAATTGTGGGTTCTCTGCTGTATGTTGCTCTGGATAAAAGTGTCTGAAAAATGTAAATCAAGAAATGTGGCTTTATTGCCAGCCGGCATGATCACCTAGCTGTGGGGTGTTATTTAATTCATAACGTTTGTGATATCTTATCTCCATTAGAGGCACTGCTGGGGTGGGTTTTCTACAAAAACATGTACGGTACCAGTCAACAGTTTGGACACACCTACTCATTCAAGGGTTTTTCTTTATTTTTTCTACATTGTAGAATAATAGTGAAGACATCAAAACTATGAAATAACACATAAGGAATCATGTAGTAACCAAAAAAGTATTACACAAATCAAAATATATTTTGATTCTTCAAATAGCCATCCTTTGCCTTGATGACAGCTTTGCACACTCTTGGCATTCTCTCAACCAGCTTCATGAGGAATGCTTTTCCAACAGTCTTGAACGAGTTCCCACATATGCTGAGCACTTGTTGGCTGCTTTTCCTTCACTCTGCGGTCGAACTCATCCCAAACCAAATGTGGACTCATCAGACCAAAGGACATATTTCCACCGGTCTAAAGTCAATTGCTCATGTTTCTTGGCCCAAGCAAGTCTCTTCTTCTTATTGGTGTTTCTTTGCAGCAATTTGACAGCTGATGTTGAGATGCACCTGTTACCTGAACTCTGTGAAGCATTTATTTGGGCTGCAATCTGAGGTGCAGTTAACTGTAATGAATTTATCTTCTGCAGCAGGTAACTTTGGGTCTTCCTTTCCTGTGGCGGTTCTCATGGGAGCCAGTTTCATCATAGAGCTTTATGGTTTTTGTGACTGCACCTGAAGAAACTTTAAAAGTTCTTGAAATGTTCCGGATTGACTGACCTTCATGTCTTAAAGTAATGATGGACTATCGTTCCTCTTTGCTTATTTGAGCTGTTCTTGACATAATATGGACTTGGTCTTTATACCACCCCTACATTGTCATTGAACACAACTGACTGGCTCAAACGTATTAAGGAAAGAAATTCCACAAAATAACTTTTATCAAGGCACACCTGTTAATTGAAATGCATTCCAGGTGACTACCTTGTGAAGCTGGTTGAGAGAATGCCAAGAGTGTGCAAAGCTGTCATCAAGGCAAAGGGTGGCTATTTGAAGAATCTCAAATATAAAATATTATTTGATTTGTTTAACACTTTTTGGTTACTACATGATTCCATATGTGTTATTTCATAGTGTTGATGTTTTCACTATTATTCTACAATGTAGAAAATAGTAAAGATAAAGAAAAACCCTGGAATGAGTAGGTGTGTCCAAACTTTTGACTGGTACTGTATGTATGCTTCAGGTTAACGTTCTATAGTCAAGATCTAAAGTACAGTATAGAACTGAACATAACATTTAAAAGAAAATACATCAAACACATACAGTAGGGTCGTATTTCTGGACAGCTGGAGGTATATTACTTTTTGAGGTTGTGCTAACATGTAAGAATGCATATCTCAAAGGGCCTTGAACACTCCAGATGTCTGCCCCACTAGGTCCCTCACTAGGTTGGGGATTTTGGGTAAAGTTACTGGAATTTTGCAACCCTATCTTTCACTGATTGGAACTTTGAATATCCGCTTTAGCCATCACTGCAGAGACAGAATGGTAATTTGATTTCAGAATGTCATCGGGTCCTGCATCAGATCGCATGTGCTTCTCTTAGTTCCTCCTGTTACATGGTGATTTCTTGACGTCTACATGGACATGTGGCAACACTTACCTAGATTCAAGATTATTTTCCATCTGTGTTGAGGTCCCTCAGAAATGTTTCTCATTTTAAGCCCCTGCTTTGCTGTTTAAGGAACTCTCTTGTCAGACACCACATCTGAAATGGGGTGCCACTTTGAAAGCTACCACTTATGTCTAATTTGCAAAAAGCACAAGTCCAACATCTGTTTATTCCAATACCTTTTATTTATATGTTTAAGTTAGAGCAACATGTGTTTGTGCATGTCCTCATCAAAGAGTTTAGATACTTAGCACACCCTACAGATCACTGTGGAGAGACCTGTCAGCAGGATGTGTAATTCCTGTATGTAATGAGCCAGCCTAGAGCACAGTGGGGAAGAAGACATCAAGGAAGCTAGTTGACAAGCTTCAAAACAAGATTGTTGAATATATAAAATCGTACATGGGAATGTGAGGTCCTTATTGCTATCATAAATTTGTCTCTAAAATAAGATACTCATAAATGGAAAAGCTCATACCAAATTTATAGTTTTGATTCACACAGGGAACTCATAATTCATTAACAGCATAGTTTCCAATAACATAATGCAGCCTCCTGCCATATTCAAGTGAAATTCAACAATTTATTGGATCATTTATTGGACATTAATTGTTTTCCAAATACATGTATCCACTTGTGCCAAACCACCAAATCCCCAGTGATAAATCCCATTAAAAACTTTCAAATACTTATTTCCCTCATTAAAATGCAAATCAATTTTTTTACATTTTTGACATGCGTTTTTCTGGATATTTTTGTTGTTATTCTGTCTCTCACTGTTCAAATAAACCTACCATTAAAATTATGGACTGATCCTTTCTTTATCAGTGGGCAAACGTACAAAATCAGCAGGGGATCAAATACTTTTTTCCCCCACTGTAAAAGGCACAACAATCTTTGAAATATATTTGTTTTGCATGATTAAATATCTAAAATATGATTCAGGTTTACAACAGTACAGCGTGGTGCTGTTAAAAAATAATGGATGATTGTGCTTTAGAACAGAAGCCAATGAGTCAATAAGGGAACCAGTAAAGCCAAAAAGACACACTGAGCTCTTGAATCCAGCTAACCCACATTTAATGATGACAATCAATTGTCTTGAGAGAACTATTCTATATCCAACCATAACAAACTATTGTCCAGAGATGTCTAAGTCCTTATTTTCTCCCGTGAGTAATTTAAAGTTTAAACATCCATAATTATTTGTGTCCTTCTGGGTATACAGTATATAGATATAATATTATTTCACACAATCATAAAGTATACCTTTAAATCCTATACCAATTTGTGAATAATATTCCATGGACCTCCATGGTGTACACTGAAAAACTGGATTGATAGGAAACAGATTGGAGAATCATAAAATTATCATTTAAGAAATTAGCCCAATTAGTTTTGCTTTTCAACAATAGTTTCCAGAAGTATAAGAGCTCTTTGTTTCATTTTTATATTTTCATTTTCACGAGAAAGGAGCCTATTTGGGAGCAGCAGGATTTGGTCTATAAAACCAATTATTTGGCAAAAATAAATCATAAAGTATGTTTCTGGTTTTTAAACATGCTAGACTGTATGTTTAGACCTTGTGAATGTCAATCAATGCTGTAATTTGTTAAAGCCTGTAATTCGTTTCATTTGACTACAGCTTGGTAAATGTATGGAACAGTCATGCTATTGGTGATTAACATAGTCAATAACCTTAACTCATAATGTACAGTACTTAACATATATCAGTCGGGAATGAAATCCTCTCTCAAATAATGTTATTTCAGTAAGCTCACAGTGTGACCAATTGCTGCAGATTCAAAGCACAAAAGTAAATGTCTACAGCTGAAGTCACAAACTTCTGGGAAAGGAGATGACAAATGATAGATTCAAGACAGTGATGCGTGTGGAAGGCATCTTAACCACAGTTCTCTTGTGAGTCACGTGCCCCAGTCCTGAGGCCTGTCTTTACAGGTAGTGGGGGCCAGGGGTGGCAGGGCTGGGTGTTTTGAAGGTGGTTGGTTACCAAGGAAAGAGACTGTTTTTTAAGGTTGTTTTAAAAGGGGCAATAGTGTTAGACACGTTTTGTTCCCTTTATTTATGTTCCCTTTATTTATGGACTAAACCCCATGCTACTGTTCAGGTGCTTGCCCAAAACGTATGACATGATTCAGCCTAACAACCACTTGGTAACAACCACACTGTTTCCTCTGTGGGGCCAGATAGGGAAGAGAAATACAGATTCTGATGCAGAATACGGAGTGTGTAGACATTGTAACTGAGCTGTTTAAAGCCGAGTGATGTTTTCTCTCAGAATCAGCTATTAAAATTTTTCCATAATCCTTCTGGAGTAGATTGTGGATGCAGTCATGGTTGGGGGAGCGTTACAGTCGTAAAGTGAACGCCAGACAACACAGACATAAAACACACTACACTGTTTCTCATTTCACTTTATGAAAAAAGAAAAATGTGAATGTTTTGTAGTCAACTGACAAAATCTTGCCATAATGTGTTGTATGAACAGAAAACAACTATTTTATTCTGTTAGTCCAACTATTTCTGTTACTAAAATAAATAAATGTACAGTACCAAGTCAAAAGTTTGGACACACCTACTCATTCCAGGGTTTTTCTTTATTTGTACTATTTTCTACATTGTAGAATAATAGTGAAAACATCAAAACTATGAAATAACACATATGGAATCATGTAGTAACCAAAAAAGTCTTAAATATAAAATATATTTTGATTTGTTTGAGACTCTTCAAAGTCGCCACCCTTTGCCTTGATGACAGCTTTGAACACTCTTGGCATTCTCTCAATCAGCTTCATGAGGTAGTCACCTGGAATGCATTTCAATTAAATTGTTAAAAGTTAATTTGTGGAATTTATTTCCTTCTTAATGCATTTGAGCCAATCAGTTGTGTTGTGACAAGGTAGGGGTGGTATACAGAAGATAAACCTATTTGGTAAAAGACAAAGTCCTCTTTGCTTATTTGAGCTGTTCTTAAGACACGAAGGTCAGTTAATACAGAACATTTCAAGAGCTTAAAACATTTCTTCAAGTGCAGTTGCAAAAACCATCAAGCGCTATGATGAAACTGGCTCTCATGAGGACCGCCACAGGAAAGGAAGACCCAGAGTGACCTCTGCTAAAGAGGATAAGTTCATTAGAGTTGCCAGCCTCAGAAATTGCAGCCCAATTGTCACGGCTATCGGTGTAGCAGGAAGGGTCAGAGTCAAAAACACAGATGTTTATTAACACCATATGGAAAAAAATAGGCAGTCGTAATACTGGGTGCGCCTAAACACCCGACAGGAGCACAGCTTCAAAACAATAAAGTGAACGGGGCGCAACCCGGCAATGATAAATCGACAGCTCCACCAAAATGCTCAACTAACAAGAAGCGTAAATACAAACAGCCCTTCGTACAGACACAAAACAATCCCGCACGAATACCTGAACAAAAAAGACAAACTAAATACCCCCACACTAATTACAAACAAGGAACAGGTGCAGACCTAGACAGACAAAACCAAACACAGAAACATAGATCGGTGGCAGCTAGTAGGCCGGCGACGACGACCGCCGAGCGCCGCCCGACCGGGGAGGGGCGCCACCTTCTGTGGATACTGTGACACCAATTAATGTTACAGACACATCTCAACATCAACTGTTCAGAGAAGACTGTGTGAATCAGGCTTTCATGGTCGAATTGCTGCAAAAAAAACACTAAAGAACACCAATAATAAGAAGAGACTTGCTTGGGCCAAGAAACATGAGCAATTGACATTAGACTGGTGGAAATCTGTCCTTTGGTCTGATGAGTCCAAATTTGTGATTTTTTGTTCCAACCGCCGTGTCTTTGTGAGACCCAGAGAGTAGGTGAACGGATTATATGTGTGGTTCCCATCGTGAAGCAAGGAGGAGGAGGTGTGATGGTGCTTTGCTGGTGACACTGCCTGATTTATTTAGAATTCAAGGCACACTTAACCAGCATGGCTACCACAGCATTCTGCAGCAATACGCCATTCCATCTGGTTTGCGCTTAGTGAGACTATAATTCGTTTTTCAACAGGACAATGACCAAAAACACACCTCCAGGCTGTGTAAGGGCTTTTTGATCAAGAAGGAGAGGGATGTTCTTGCCTGTGCCCAAGAACACTAAGGTAACCTGCCTAAATGACTACCGACCCGTAGCAATCACGTCTGTAGCCATGAAGTGCTTCGAAAGGCTGATCATAGCTTACATCAACACCATTATCCCAGAAACCCTAGACCCACCCCAATTTGCATACCGCCCAAACAGATCCACAGATGATGCAATCTCTATTGCACTCCACACTGCCCTTTCCCACCTGGACAAAAGGAAAACTTATGTGAGAATGCTATTCATTGACTACATCTCAGAGTTCAACACCATAGTGCCCTCAAAGCTCATCAATTAGCTAAGGACCCTGGGACGAAACACCTCCCTCTGCAACTGGATCCTGGACTTCCTGACGGGCCGCCCCCAGGTGGTAAGGGTAGGTAACAACACATCCGCCACACTGATCCTCAACATTGGGACCCCTCAGGGGTGCGTGCTCAGTCCCCTCCTGTACTCCCTGTTCCCTCATGGCTGCATGGCCAGGCACGACTCCAACACCATCATTAAGTTTGCCGATGACACGACAGTCTGATCACCGACAACGACGAGACAGCCTATAGGGAGGAGGTCAGGGACCTGGCCGTGTGGTGCCAGGACAACAACCTCTCCCTCAACGTGATCAAGACAAGGGAGATGATTGTGGACTACAGGAATAAGATTTGTCATGGATCCTCAGATCCTCAAAAGCTTATACAGCTGCACGATCAAGAGCATCCTGACTGGTTGCATCCTGACTGCTAGCATCCTGACTAGTGCAAATGACCTAGTACATCACTGGGGCAAAGCTTCCTGCCATCCAGGACCTCTATACCAGTTAGCGTCAGAGGAAGGCCCTAAAAAATTGTCAAAGACTCCAGCCACCCTAGTCATAGACTGTTTTCTCTGCTACCACATGGCAAGCGGTACCGGATCGCCAAGTCTAGGTCCAAGAGGCTTCCAAACAGCTTCTACCCCCAAGCCATAAGAGTCCTGAACACCTAACCAATTGGCTACCCAGACTGTTTGCATTGTTGTCCCCCCCTCCACACTTTTACACCGCTGCTACTCTCTGTTGTTATCATCTATGCATAGTCACTTTAATGACTCTACCTACATGTACATATTACTGTGCCTGAACTAACCGGTGACCCCGCACATTGACTCTGTACCGGTACCCCCCTGTATATAGTCTCGCTGTTGTTATTTTACCGCTGCTCTTTAATTACTTGTTACTTTTATTTCTTATCCTTAACCATATATTTTTTAAAACTGTATTGTTGATTAGGGGCTCATAAGTAAGCATTTCCCTGTAAGGGCTACACCTGTTGTATTCGGCGCATGTGACTAATAACATTTGATTTGTTGGTGCTGCATCAGATTACCTGGCCTCCACAATCAACCGACCTCAAGCCAATTGAGATGGTTTGGGATGAGTTGGACCGCAGAGTGAAGGAAAAGCTGCCAACAAGTGCTCAGCATATATGGGAACTCTTTCAAGACTGTTGGAAATGCATTCCAGGTGAAGCTGGTTGAGAGAATGACAAGAGTGTGCAAAGCTGTCATCAAGGCAAAGGGTGGCCACTTTGAAGGATCTCAAAAAAATCTTTAACACTTTGTTAGTTACTACATGATTCCATATGTGTTATTTCATAGTTTTGATGTCTTCAATATTATTCTACAATGTAGAACATTTTAAAACTAAAGAAAAACCCTTGAATTAGTAGGTGTGTCCAAACTTTTGACTGATACTGTATTTCTATACTGTGCTATGATGACTATTACAGGTAGGTTACAAGTAGTTGGACTTTAAAGCAGCAATCAGCATTTAAAACAATAACAAAGTTTACTCTGCGCCACTGTTTTGCTAAAAAGCTGAGGGATGTAGAAATGTAAACATTCTCAAATTCATAGACTGAACTATGGATGTAAGGACTGACCATCCATGATATCAAAATTATAGTTTTAACCATGTTTTGAGGCTATACAGTGTTTGCTTACATTTACTTTGTTAACAAACATTTGAGAACAACAAGCAGAACAAGTGTTCTGATGGGGTACAACAGTTGAAGTAAGCTCATGAGGCATTTATAAGTTATGTTATTCAATCATCACTGGGTACATATCATTAATTTATAAGTACAAAAATGTATGTAGCTACTGCAGACTGCCCTTTTAAGTACTTTCTATTGGACCATCAGTTGTACACATCAAAACAGCCTACAGTATTTGACTCCTCAGACTTGTGAGCTACTTCCTGAACTATTTTGCATGAAACAGTATTTCCTCTCTTCCACCTGAGAGTCCTCCAGCTTCAGATCACCAGAGAAAGATGACATTATCCCAATTAAGTTCACAGCTTTCTGGTGACACCAGGTCTGACAGCTCACATTCATCTACTGAATAGGACAGTGGAGGCTGGTGGGAGGAGCTATAGGAGGACAGGCTCATTGTAGTGGCTGGAATTCAATCAATGGAATGGAGTCAAACTTGTGGTTTTCATATATTTAATGTGTTTGATTCCGTTCCATTTATTCCATTATAGTCATAACAATGAGCCCGTCCTCCTGTAGCTCTACCCACCAGCCTCCTCTGGTATGGGACAGCTGCATATGTTTTTCTCTTTCAATTTAAGGTTTGAGGTATAGTAGCCATATCCTGCTCATTACACCTTGTACACATTTTAGTCATTTAGCAGCAGACACTCTTATCCAGAGCGACTTACAGGAGCAATTAGGGTTAAGTTCCTTCCTCAAGCGCCCAACTCTCCCACTAGGTTACCAGCCACACATTTAATCAAAATCCAGTACCCCTAGGTTGTTCAAATCAGACACTAACATTTTACAGCCTCACATGAAATAGGTCTTTGAGTGACATTTTATTAGTATGTACAGTATATTAGATGAGTGATCCTGAGAGGATGTTGAGGCTGTTTATTTCCAAAAAGTCCCATAGGTTTAAAGTATATGCCTCCATATGAGGTTGGTGTCTCTGCTATTCAGAAGATTGTCTTCAAAGTTAAAAGACAATATCAGTTAGCCCAAATATGTTTCCTAATCGAACAAGCGTCTTTAGGACTGTGTCCCGGCCTCTCAAACAGTTCTGTTTAGAATGAGAACTGCATCATGTCAGGATAGAAGTTCTTAGCAACTCCAGCTTTTCATTAGCCCTGTATTTGAACATTTAGCATTCACCATAGTTTCCGTCCCACTTGGCATAACAGATGCTTAGATAACCTTCAAAGGCCAGGCAACGTGTAAAAGTCAATTAAGAAATCAAGTCTAGACATTTGTCCAAACCACAGCCATGGGCAAGGAAATTGGCAGAGTAGCGCTTGTTCTTTTTTGCAACACAGAGATTGAACCGATCAGAACTATTTTCAGCCTCACGAATCCCTTACTAAATGTTATATAAAGGAGTGAGTCAGGGGCTAATGGTATTATTAATGAGGGTAAATAGCATACCTCTGACTCACTCCTTCATATAACGTTTCTCACAGTCTTACATACTGTAAATGTAGCCTTCCAGCCAGGCTGCTGACCACACAATGTACGCATGATGTCTTTAAGCACACATTTACTGATCAGCCTCTGATGTATCACTGTTTTAATAACCTCCAGAGAGATGGATATGCTTCTTTAAGCTCTATAGCCAAAATTACAGACAGTGTATTCCTACATTATAGAAATAACAGAGGAGTATGTTCTATTTTACAGCTTATGAAGTTTATGTAGAATGGATGCTCTAAGTATCTGAACTCCTTGTCCTTGTTGCCAAAGAGTGAGGGGAGAGAGTGAAAATGCTAATTCTGCCTCAGCTTGTCAGAAAGTGCAAGTGAAAATAAGGATTTATTTCTCAAAACCAGGAATTGAATGTTTCTCAACACTGGCCTTCAAACAAAACATAAGTTGCCAAGCATTCTCTGAAAACAAATTTAGTTAATATTCTACTGCTTTTTCTCAGACAATTGTTCATGGTTGCATGTACAAATGTAAATTTGTACATGCAACATGATCTGCAAGAGCAAATGATGCATTAAAACACATTGTGGATATTTTGATTCACCCAATGCACTGCATCTCCTTCGTTAAATGTGCATTCCTTTTCAAAGTTTAAAGCTGTGATAAAATAATGTGTAATAGTCAAAAACCTACTGTTACACCCACTTTCTAGTAACCTAATTGAAACCGATAACACACTCTATGTTAATATGGTGGTCTAGTTAGTCCACCAGGTTCTGCACACACTTTTCAGATGGCTGCTTGCATGCTGGTGTTCTTGGTGACATGGTATTGTGTAGCATGCGTTACTCACATGCATGTCTGTTTTCTGCTTTCCCACCACCCACCCCAGCCACCACCTGTTTGATTCTGTGTTTCCTTCCTGCAGGGGGATCACTATAGCAAACCTTGCTCTCTGCCTGTAATTATTATTATGTTAACATTATGCGTGTTCTGGCAGTGAGCTACCCCGAAGGAGCAGAGCCTAATGCCAGGACTAACGTATTGCATGTACTGTCATTTTTTTCTGATAAATGGTTAAACAAACCCCTGGCGTTTCCTGTCTGCACTATACTATAACAGTAAAACCCAGCAGGAACAGGGGCCAGTGACCCTCTGAGGCTTAACCACCCTGGCTCAGTGGTTCATCCCTGTGGAGGGGGCACTGTCTCAGTGGTTGATCCCTGTGGAGGGGGCACTGTCTCAGTGGTTGATCCCTGTGGAGGGGGCACTGTCTCAGTGGTTGATCCCTGTGGAGGGGGCTCTCGCTCAGTGGTTGATCCCTGTGGAGGGGGCACTCTCTCAGTGGTTGATCCCTGTGGAGGGGGCACTGTCTCAGTGGTTTATCCCTGTGGAGGGGGCACTGTCTCAGTGGTTGATCCCTGTGGAGGGGGCACTGTCTCAGTGGTTGATCCCTGTGGAGGGGGCACTGTCTCAGTGGTTGATCCCTGTGGAGGGGGCACTGTCTCAGTGGTTGATCCCTGTGGAGGGGGCACTCTCTCAGTGGTTGATCCCTGTGGAGGGGGCACTCTCTCAGTGGTTGATCCCTGTGGAGGGGGCACTGTCTCAGTGGTTGATCCCTGTGGAGGGGGCACTGTCTCAGTTGCTAAGTGGCCATGTGTCAGGTGGAATGACGGATAACCAATGATCAGAGGAGGAGAAGAGATGGTCTTATTGTACCATCATTGATGGTTCTGAGTCAGTACTACTGAAAACCTCAGGCCCTTTGGTCCTAATATGTTGTAATGTTCCTCATTGATCATTTTAAGAGCATTGCTAGTGGTCGTAAATTATTATTGACTTTGAAAACAAAAGCTGTGTGGGAAATAACAGAAGAAAGAGGAATTTCCCACTGAAAAAAAAAGAACGTAATTGTAAAATGAAACCATTATCCTGAGTAGGCTAATCATCACTTGCATCTAACATCAGGTGAGTTCATTCAGATGATCAGGAAAGAGCAAGGACACACAGAGTTTTGTTTTCTCAAGAAAGATTTCCACTGATATCCAACATGTTCCCTACCTTCAACATGTAAAGTCAGTGAATCTCCTGTAGGCTGTAGGCTGTGGTTTGAGGCCAGAGTCCTATCAATCCGTATTATTCCAAACATCAGCTGAGGATACTGTATGCAGGGTTGGTTAGGTTACTTTCTAATCCGTTACTAGTTACCTGTCCAAAACTGGAATCAGCAATGTAACTTTTGGATTTCCCAAACTCAGTAACGTAATCTGATTACATTCAGTTACTTCTAGATTACTTTCCCCTTAAGAGGCATTAGAAGAAGACAAAAATGTATGTTACCATTTGAACGATATCTATTGCAGGATAAATCGATGTTGAAGTTTACATAGCTGGCCATATATGGATGTTAAATGCTACTTTATGGGTTGCAAAACCCCAAAAATTGAATTATTAGCTTCTACCCCTTTGACACGTATGAACACAGTGAAGGCAACACACCTCAATTCAAAAATTAAACTTGTTAGAAAATAATTGACAAGTCGAAACATAGCCTATAGATAATTAGCAGGCAGCGTGCCTTGGTTTGAGGGCAGCGTGGGTTAACTTTCCTGTTGCGTAACAATCACATTTTGGAACAGTGAGTACATCCTGACATCAGGCGCATAAAAAAAAAATTGCACTGGGGCAACCGAATCGCATCCAAAATATACAGTATGAGCATACTTTATGAAGATGCCCCACTAGCTTTTACTGTCAGCTTTTCTTGAACTCAGATAACCCTTACACCCTATCCCTTGATTGTACATGAAGTTCTTTGAAAGGCTGGTCATGGCTCACATCAACACAATCATCCCAGAAACACTAGACCCAGTCCAATTTACATACCGCCCCAAAAGATCCACAGATGATGCAATCTCTATTGCACTCCACACTGCCCTTTCCTACCTGGACAAAAGGAACACCTATGTGAGAATGCTATTCATTGACTACAGCTCAGCGTTCAAAACCATAGTGCCCTAAAAGCACATCAATAAGCTAAGGGCCCGGGGACTGAACACCTCCCTCTGCAACTGAATCCTGGACTTCCTGACGGGCCGCCCCAAGGTGGTAAGGGTAGGTAACAACACATCCGCCACGGTGATCCTCAAGACAGGGGCCCCTCAGGGGTGCATGTTCAGCCCCCCCCCCCTGTACTCCCTGGTCACTCATGACTGCACGGCCAGGCACGACTCCAATACCATCATTAAATTAAAAACAGTGGTAGGCCTGATCACCAACAACAACGAGACAGCCTGTAGGGAGGAGGTCAGAGACCCGGCCGTGTGGTGCCAGGACAACAACCTCTCCCTCAACGTGATCAAGACAAAGGAGATGATTGTGGACTACAGGAAAAATAGGACCAAGCACGCCCCCATTCTCATCGACGGGGCTGCAGTGGAGCAGGTTGAGAGCTTCAAGTTCTTTGGTGTCCACATCACCAACAAACTTTACATGGTCCAAGCACACCATAACAGTCGTGAAGCGGACACGACAAAACCTATTCCCCCTCAGGAGACTGAAAAGAGTTGGCATGGGTCCTCAGATCCTCAAAAGGTTCTACACCTGCACCATCGAGAGCATCCTAACTGGTTGCATCACTGCCTGGTATGGAAACTGCTCAGTCTCCGACAGCAAGGCACTACAGAGGGTAGTGCGAACGGCCCAGTACATCACTGTGGCCAGGCTTCCTGTCATCCAGGACCTCTATACCAGTTAGTGTCAGAGGAAGGCCCTAAAAATTGTCAAAGACTCCAGCCACCCTAGTCATAGACTGTTCTCACTGCTACCACACAGCAAGCGGTACCGGAGCACCAAGTCTAGGTCCAAGAGGCTTCTAAACAGCTTCTACCCCCAAACCATAAGACTCCTGAACATCTAGTCAAATGGCTACCTAGACTATTCACACACCCCACCCCTCCCCTCCCCTCTCCACACCACTGCCACTCGCTGTTGTCATCTATGCATAGTCACTTCAATTAACTGCACCTACATGTACATACTACCTCAACTAACTGGTGCCCCCACACATTGACTCTGTACCGGCACCCCCCTGTATATATTGTTATTTTTTTACTGCTCCTCTTTATTTACTTGTTACTTTTATTTCTTATTCTTATCCGTATTTTTTTTAACTGCACTGTCTGTTAGGGGCTCGTAAGTAAGCATTTCACTGTAAGGTCTACACCTGTTGTATTCGGCGCATGTGACTAATACAATTTGATTTGAAATATGTATTGATAAGGGCAAGCTAAATAGGGCGGTGTGTGTAAGGCTGTTCTTGCAGGTGCTTCCTGTTCAATAAAGGAACACAAACATACAAGAAGAGCCTTCCTGAGCTCCAAAGCTGTGTGTAATCTTAAATCCATCTCTATACATTGATTACTATCCAATCTGGAGGAGATCCTCCTCATCCTCTTTCTCTCCTGACAGACTGAGTGTGGAGAGCCAGACCATGTCAGGCAACAGAATGACTCCCATCCCATGTTTCAAAGACACAGCCTTAACACAATTAGGAAGATTCTGGTAAAGCCTCCATTGCATGGAACGCCATGGAAACGCATTGGGCTTAGAGAAATGTGTTATTTGTTTCTGTAACCTTTGGGAAGAGAAAAAGAGAGGAGCAGAGAGTGGTTTTGAAACAAATAACACAGTTCTGACCATGGGGTTTTGACATTGGGTTTCATACCCCCATAGTTTATGCTGTTCGGAAATGGGTAAAGAGGTTTGTGCTTCAGTTTTCCACCAAAGAAAAGCCTCAACGTTGGGAACCATTGAATGAAACAGGAACTGGTTTCAATATAATTGGCCATTGGAAAGTTTGCAGGCTCTCTGTGCTGGAATCCTGTCCATGTTCCAAGACCTCTAATTACATTATTAATCATCTATATGTTGAGCTGAAGCTCTCTTTTAAAAGCACTTGGCAAATATTCTTAGCCATTGAAATGTATAACCGCATTCGAGATTCGCAATACTGCACACAGCCCCACAAATGCCATTCCATTCTGTTTCAAAATGGTTGATCAAGCCCCCCCACTGAGAGTTGACGCAATGATGCAACATGTCACAGAACTGAAGCCACAGGGGTGATTCGGTGACAACTGGGTGTGTTTCACTGACCCGTTAGCGAGGTAAGAAAAATGCTACTGGTAGATACTTTGTTGTTTCTGTGGGTATACAGTACACCTGAGTGATGGCTTATATACTGTAGGTTTACATGTACAGTACATGTACAGCAGGCACAGTAGCAAATGGTTGAATCTAATTCCAAGGTAAGAAACTCCAGCACAAATGATCACATTTTCAAATGTTCTCAAAACACATCTAGAGAGGTGTAAGGTCAACCTCTGACCATTTTCCCATTTTGAATATAATAAATACATTATTGGTGCACTGCCAATTATTTTACTAGCAAGGAAAGCTGTTAGATTTTTGTATTCAACTTTTTTTAGAACTCTATAGTGGTTGTCCTATCCGTCCGGCCGACTTGTCCTATCCGTCTGGCCGACTTGTCCTATCCGTCCGGCCAACTTGTCCTATCCGTCTGGCCGACTTGTTCTATACGTCCGGCCGACTTGTCCTACACGTCCGGCCGACTTGTTCTATACGTCCGGCCGACTTGTTCTATACGTCCGGCCGACTTGTTCTATACGTCCGGCCGACTTGTCCTACCCGTCCGGCCGACTTGTCCTACCCGTCCGGCCGACTTGTCCTATCCGTCCGGCCGACTTGTTCTATCCGTCCGGCCGACTTGTTCTATACGTCCGGCCGACTTGTCCTACCCGTCCGGCCGACTTGTCCTATCCGTCCGGCTGACTTGTTCTATCCGTCCGGCCGACTTGTTCTATACGTCCGGCCGACTTGTTCTACACGTCCGGCCGACTTGTCCTACACGTCCGGCCGACTTGTTCTATACGTCCGGCCGACTTGTTCTATACGTCCGGCTGACTTGTTCTATACGTCCGGCCGACTTGTCCCATCTGGATAGTTGACCAGACAGATATGACAAGTCCCGGTTATGAAGCTAATATGTCTGCCAATGTATCTGTGTATTTGAAGAGATGTTGAATAACATACAGTGTACAAACATTAGGAACACCTTCTCTTTCTATGACACGGACTGACCAGGTGAATCTAGCTGAAAGCTATGATCCCTTATAGATGTCACTTGTTAAATCCACTTCAATCAGTATAGACGAAAGGAAGGAAACAGGTTAAAGAAGGATTGTTGAGCCTTGAGACAATTGAGACATGGATTGTGTATGTGTGCCATTCAGAGGGTGAATGGGCAAGACAAAAGATTTAAGTGCTTTTGAAACGGGGTATGGTAACAGGTGCCAGGTGCGCCGGTTTGAGTGTGTTAAGAACTGCAATGCTGCTGGGTTTTTCATGCTCAACAGTTTTCTATGTATCAAGAATGGTCCATCACCCAAAGGACACCCAGCCAACTTGACACAACTGTGGGAAGCATTGGAGTCAACATGGGCCAGCATCCCTGTGGAATGCTTTTGTCACCTTGTCCACGCCCCAACAAATTGAGCCCCAACAAATTAATTAGTCCATTAGTCCAAAATGTTTGGGTTATCATAAATTAAGTTTTCAAAAAATCATCCCTGTACGATGCGTTTTGCATCATATGAAAGTACCATATATATTCCTAAAACATAAGTTGAAAATGATGTCTCTGCTTTCCGTTGACAATAACTTTTGATAAATAGTGTCCGAATCAATAATCAATAAACAGTTTGTGATCTATAGAAAACCTAAACATAAAATGTACTACCTACACATAGTAGTTTTTCCTTTTTTTTTTTACAAGCACCTTATAAACTGCATATGCACCAAAAACCCTGTTGTTTTGACAAGTGGGAATTAATCACTCTCAAAAACCACAAGCCAAGCCAATCACAGAATATGATGACAGAACTGAAGCAAATCATAGAATCTGGCCAGGTTGATATCAAGATTTTAATTTGGTCACATCGCACAGTAATAATTATAAAAGGCTGAATCCGAAGTACAGTGTGGGAAGGCCTTAAATGGAGCACAATCTCCATATCTTTGGCTGAGCTTCTCAACCTCTTCAACACACCACCACATTTGGGAGTGATTCAACGCTGAAAGTTAATTTGCAGTATGACAAGAAGAAAAATCCTATCAGATTTTGAATCCAGTCCTATTGGACTCCTATGGGATTATATCTTATAGTATCCTATAAGATCCCAATACAAAAAGCCAATAGAAAAATCCTAATCAGATTTTGGAACCAGTCCTATTGGAGTCTTACATGGTTTTATCCTATAGGATCCTATAGGATTCCAACAAAACTATCAGATTTTGGAACCAGTCCTATTGGACTCCTATAGGATTCTCTCCTATAGTTTAAAATCCTATAGAACAGGTCCTGTAGGATTCTAACCAATTGGATAAAATCCTATCGGAAATTATCCAAAATCTGATCAGATTTTCTATATATATATATATATATATATATATATATATATATATATATATATATATATATATATATATATATAAAAATTGGACTACTATGTTAAGTCTAATCTTTGAGGCCAGGCTGCACAGACAGATGCACGGCAGTTACCTGGACTAACCCCATACAAACATCAAGAAATGAAATGTTTCTGTGAATGAATAGTAGCCTATCATAAATAATGTAGTTGTTTCCTTCAACACTGAAATCTGATGTTTTTACATTCATGGATAAGTGGATGATTTCTCATCAAATGACGTACAAACACAGGTGTTTCCTCAACAGTTTGACCCAAACCAATTTTTTTTCATTTCCTAATTCACTTTCCTCATACTGTGGTTTGACAGTAATATATGCTATTCCAACCCTACATCCTGCTCTCCAGGTGGATTTGGTAAAACGAGAAGCGCAGGAAATGAATAATTGACTGTGATAGCGTGCTCATCACTCTCAGATAAACCCACTTCCCATTTGTAAGATCCCGTTGACACCCTACACCATCTAAGAAACAGCAGCATGATAGTGTAGCTATTGTGAATACATCAAACTAAATCCACAGCATCACATATCAACATTTGCATGTGTAGTATAAAGTACTGTATAATGAAGTCTAATAACTTTCCCCCATCCCCAACCCACTCACAAAATACATATTCAGAGGGAGAGAGCCAAAATCCTAAAACAGTCCTGTTCAGATTTAATACTCAGATATATCATGTATTATGACCTTCTCTCCTCCAATCTATGGATTAGCTTCCTTCTATTTGATTGTGGTGGGAATGAGAGTAGTGTTTGGTTTTCCCATGGGTAAAATGGGTGAGATCAAGGAAAATCACTCACTCCGCTATTTCTGGTGCATCTGAATAGTTACAATGATTCATGCTTTTTTATGATGCACACTGTGATATGGGGTAATTACAAAGAAGCTATAAAATCTAAATAAAGAGGTGTCTAATAGAGGGCAGTAAGCGGGACCGGACTTATAAAAGTCAGCCTTTACAGTAAGAATACAAATAACTCACAATTCACTTAATTATGTAATATATCAAATAGAAATACATTGTCATCCACTGTGGTTTCTGTTTTAATGAGAACATGCAACAATGAACTTTAAACTTGAACTGAAAGGGGCAGTTGGACTACATCCATGTCCAACTCGAAACTGAACAAACAAAAACAGAATGAAATAGACAGTTTTCATGGGGCATTCAAACTGCACAGGGGATTTTGGCTTCCCCCACTTCAACCTATTTAAGAAGTATTATAGCAAAGAAAGGAAAGGTGCCTGAATTTCTGCTGCAGAACATTAAAACTGAGACTTTCAAAGCAGATGGAAAATGTGAGCAAATGAAGCTACAACATTGGAAAAAGCAGCAGCAATGGCTTGAACATGTCTAATTGAACTAGACAGTGCTTGACTACAGAGACGAGGATTCCATTTTCTGTACATATTTCACAGCTGGCACGGCGCTGGTTCAAACCCTGAATAAATAAATCCATAACAACTTAAAGGTGTAAAAATCTTCTATTTTGCCAAGTAAGATGTTTCATGGCCACCTCATAACTAAACGCAGGCCTTCTGTCGCAGAAAATCTGTCTCAAAAGGGAGTCTTCTTCTAGAAAGTTAATACCTTAACTCAACTGCCATCATTTACCTCCTAACTCAAGTGTCATGTGCATAAGAGGATACCTAAAGGTAGCCCAGAGGTGAATGTTTCTGCACACAAAGTATTAAACGTTTCCTTTTTTCAACAAAGTCGCCCAAAATCACTTATCTTGCATTTGCTTTCCACATTCTTAGGTATAGCACCAGTTCCCAATATCTGGGGAGTCTGCTCTTTCCACCTTTTTCATCCCTTAGCCCAAGTAACACACAGGCAGGGGTCTTTTACTGGAATTCATATTCTTCCAGAAGTCACCTTGCCATCCACAGCAGGTCCAGGGGCTGTGTCTTAAATAGTTCTCATACAGGCATACCTTTGAAGTTAGAAGTTTACATACACCTTAGACAAATACATTTAAACTCAGTTTTTCACAATTCCTGACATTTAATCCGAGTAAAAATTCCCTGTCTCAGGTTAGTTAAGATCACCACTTTATTTAAGAAAGTGAAATGTCAGAATAATAGTTGAGAGAATTATTTATTTCAGCTTTTATTTCTTCAATCACATTCCCAGTGAGTCAGAAGTTGACATACACTCAATTAGTATTTGGTAGCATTGCCTTTAAATTGTTGAACTTGGGTCAAATGTTTCGGGTAGCCTTCCACAAGCTTCCCACAATAAGTTGAGTGAATTTTGGCCCATTCCTCCTTACAGAGCTGGTGTAACTGAGTCAGGTTTGTAGGCCTCCTTGCTCGCACACGCTTTTTCAGTTCTGCCCACAAATTTTCTATAGGATTGAGGTCAGGACTTTGTGATGGCCACTCCAATACCTTGACTTTGTTGTCCTTAAGCCATTTTGCCACTACTTTGGAAGTATGCTTGGGGTCATGAGTGGGGTCGTCTTCCCTGTGGCTCAGTTGGTAGAGCATGGTGTTTGCAACGCCAGCATGGTGTGTGTGCAACGCCAGGGTTGTGGGTTCGATTCCCAGTACAAAAAAAATAAAAATGCATGAAATGAAATGTATGCATTCACTACTGTAAGTCGCTCTGGATAAGAGCATCTGCTAAATGACTAAAATGTTAATGTAAATTGTCCATTTGGAAGACCCATTTGTAACCAAGCTTTAACTTCCTGACCGATGTCTTGAGATGTTGCTTCAATATTTCCACATAGTTTTTCTTCCTCATGAAGCCATCTATTTTGTGAAGTGCACCAGCCCCTCCTGCAGCAAAGCACCCCCACAACATGATGCTGCCACCCACCTAGCTTCACGGTTGGGATGGTGTTCTTCGGCTTGCAAGCTTCCCCCCTTTTCCTCCAAACATAAAGATGGTCATTATGGCCAAACAGTTCTATTTTTGTTTCATCAGACCAGAGGACATTTCTCCAAAAGTTACGATCTTTGTCGCAATGTGCAGTTGCAAACCGTAGTCTGGCTTTTTTATGGCGGTTTAGGAGCAGTGGCTTCTTCCTTGCTGAGCGGCATTTCAGTTTATGTCGATATAGGACTCGTTTTACTGTGGATATAGATACTTTTGTACCTGTTTCCTCCAGCATCTCCACAAGGTCCTATGCTGTTGTTCTGGGATTGATTTGCACTTTTCGCACCAAAGTACGTTCATCTCTAGGAGACAGAACGTGTGTCCTTCCTCAGCGGTATGATGGCTGCGTGGTCCCATGGTGTTTATACTTGCGTACTATTGTTTGTACAGATGAACGTGGTACCTTCAGGCTTTTGAAAATATGCTCCCAAGGATGAACCAGACTTGTGGAGGTCTACAATTTTTTTCTGATTGTCTTGGCTGATTTCTGTTTATATTCTGATGATTTCAAGCAAAGAGGCACTGAGTTTGATGGTAGGCCTTGAAATACATCCACAGGTACACCTCCAATTGACTCAAATGATGTCAATTATCCTATCAGAAGCTTCTAAAGCCATGACTTCATTTTCTGGAATTTTCCAAGCTGTTTAACGGCACAGTCGAGTTAGTGTATGTAAACTTCTGACCCACTGGATTTGTGAAACAGTGAATAGTAAGTGAAATAATCTGTCTGTAAACAATTGTTGGAAAAATGACTTGTGTCATGCACAAAGTAGCTGTCCAAACCGACTTGCCAAAATTATAGTTTGTTAACAAGAAATTTGTGGAGCGGATGAAAAACAAATTTTAATGACTCCAACCTAAGTGTATGTGAACTTCCGACTTCAACTGTATATCTGGGTCTAGGTGTGCTGGAGCACCTTCCCTTTTGCCCTGTTTTGCCCTGTTTTTTTCACTAATTACTTTCTTACTAAAGGACACCAATAATAAGAAGAAACTTGCTTGGGCCAAGAAACACCAGCAATGGACATTAGACCGGTCCTTTGGTCTGATGAGTCCAAATTTGACATTTTTGGTTCCAACCGCAGTGTCTTTGTGAGACGCAGAGTAGGTGAACGGATGATCTCTGCATGTGTGGTTCCCACCATGAAGCATAGAGGAGGAGGTGTGATGGTGTGGGGGTGCTTTGCTGGTTATACTCTCAGTAATTTGTTTTGAAGTCAAGGCACACTTAACCAGCATGGCTACTACAGCATTCTGCAGTGATACGCCATCCCATCTGGTTTGCGCTTAGTGGAACTATCATTTGTTTTTCAACGGGACAATAACCCAAAACACACCTCCAGGCTGTGTAAGGGCTCTTTGACCAAGAAAGAGAGTGATGGAGTGCTGCATCAGATGACCTGGCCTCCACAATCACCCGACCTCAACCCAATTGAGATGGTTTGGGATGAGTTGGATGCTCATATGCTCAGCATATGTGGAACCTCCTTCAAGACTGTTTGGAAAAGCATTCCAGGTGAAGTTGGTTGAGAGAATGCCAAGAGTGTGCATAGCTGTCATCAAGGCAAAGGGTGGCTACTTTGAAGAATCTCAAATATAAAATCTATTTTGATTTGTTTAACACTCTTTTGGTTACTTCATGATTCCATGTGTTATTTCATAGTTTTGATATCTTCACTATTATTCTACAATGTAGAAAATAGAAAAAATCAAGAAAAACCCTTGAATGAGTAGGTGTCCAAACTTTTGAACGGTAGTGTATATATATTATTTTAACAATACAAAACAGACACATACAAATGACAACATACAGAAGCTCACAAACATCCACAGCATCACCCGTCCACTGCTCATACCCCCATCTCTAGCGCCACGTCACTCTCCACCACATGGCCACAAACTGCACCATTTTGTTTCTCTCACTCGCCCACACACTTTCAACATTTAGATAATAATGCATTTGACCTTTCCATTGTGTTGATGATGGAGGATTGGTTGATTTCCAGTTTTTAAGTATATGTTTTTTCAAGATGATTGATGGGAAAAGAAACGTCTAACCCATCCAGTATCTCACTGCACCCTCCTATGCCATGTCTTGAAATAGACAAACGGATTAAAAGTAAATTTACACTGTAATACTTCTATCAGCCAACTTTCTAACTCCGTTCATAACTTTTTGACTCTATAGCATTCCCAGAAGGCATGGATTATGGATTATTATAGTCACTTTAACTATACATTCATATACATACTACCTCAATTGTCTCGACCAACCAGTGCTCCCGCACATTGGCTAACCGGGCTATCTGCATTGTGTCCAACCACCCGCCAACCCCTCTTTTTACGCTACTGCTACTCTCTGTTCATCATATATGCATAGTCACTTTAACCATATCTACATGTACATACTACCTCAATAAGCTTGACTAACCGGTGTCTGTATGTAGCCTTGCTACTCATATTTTCAAATGTCTTTTTACTGTTGTTTTATTTCTTTACTTACCTACACACACACACACACACACACACACACACACACACTTTTTTTTTTCGCACTATTGGTTAGAGTCTGTAAGTAAGCATTTCATTATAAGGTCTACACCTGTTGTATTCAGCGCACGTGACAAATAAACTTTGATTTGATTTATTGAGTCATTGTTAGTTTTAAACTTTAGACAGGATTCTGCCATTGTGCTGCGGAATTTGTGAATTTTGTCTCTTACTGTATGTCAGCAATTCTATACATTAATTTATACTGGATTAAGCGTACATTTTTGTTAACTGTAATTTCATTAGTTATGTTACAACATTCTCTCCATCCTGTGCCAATACCAGTTATTTTTAAGTCTTTATAGTCTCAAGCTCTTGACTAGTGAATTAACACAGATATATTGATACTCTGGATGAAAATAAATTCCTGACACGTATTTCAGTATTTTCAATGACATCAACATATCATCCTGCACGTGCACGTGCTGCATACCTTTTCCTCTTTTTATTTTGTCTTCTCCCCATTTCCTATGGTTACCTCACTTTCTCATTGCTCTGGACAGTCTGGTCTATATAAGCTCTGGAGTGCAGCTTAGACTTTTATTGGCCCTGCTCGCTTTGGGGACAGTCACCAGACCTGGGCTGGACTGCGAGGGGAGTTGTGGTGTGTGATCAGAACACACTGCGTGCTCTCTCTGTCTGACTGGACCTTTAAAGTAGGCCCAACGCTGGGAGGCAGCACAGCACATCTCCTTTTACATCCAGTCAGCCAACCAGGCAGAGCGTAGGAGAGCGGTGTAAGTCCCATAGTAACTTAGCCTTGTGGCCTAAAAAGCATGGTGTCCGGCCAGCGGATCCCATGCTCTGATGGAAGGCCGCCTTGCCTGCTGACTCACTGGAGGACCTCTCACACAAACTGGGGGTCTCTCTATAACTCTGTCCCTGATGATGGCCAAAGCAAGCAGCCCCATACTAATAATAGTCAAAGCATCCCTCTGGAAGCTCATGACTTCCTGAATAGTGCTGTACACCTAATTCTGTACCTCTGATTACATCCAACCTCCAGTACAGAACTAGCTCCCTCTGCAAGGTTATAGTGTGAGTCATTACTCACTTCTAGTCTAATAGAATTACTGTTTTGTACTAACACGTCTGTTGTGTATTGACTTCTTGCCTTTACAAAAACTGTTGGCTATGAATCATCTAACTTGATTGTATGATTGATATATTTTCTAGTAAATTATAACAGTCCCCCTACTATTATAATATTCCAAATATGCAATATTCTAGAACACTGTGTTACTCAGAAACCTAAGAACTAAAAAAGCTCTGACTTCTGAACTAACATGTTTTATATGAGAAACCTGCATGAGAAAAGGACAAGGTCTAGGGAGTGTGGGTCAGACAGAAAGAACAGAATAGGTGTTGTGCTCTGAACTTGACAGCCAAGTAAAATAATCACTATTGTACCAACAAATCACCTGTTAAAACTGTCCTGTTGAAAATATAAAGCACAGTATATCATGGCTTTTATGTCACCATTGGTGCATGCATTGGCTGATGCAATGGTCCTAGAACAATGCATCTAACTGGGCCCTGCTGATTACAGTATCTGCCAAAGTACAGTCATCAACAACACCACAATGAAATAAGCCCCATGTTGCTTTATTAAGGCACAAAGAAATGGCAAATTTAGTGAAGAGGAAGTCTTTGAACACTTTCCACCAAAGACAGCTACTTGAGTCTCTTTTTCACTCTTGTAAAAAGAGAAGCGAATGAGGAGAGTGGGGAGAGACCGTTCTGTATTTATGAGTTTCTAGTCAACACTCTGAAGAAGACTGCAAAGCCAAAACGTACTCTGTATGATATCCAGGGGCTGGAACCAAAATGATTTTCCAATCGTTTCGTACTAAACAGAACCATTATAGTTTTGACATTCCGTTCCACTGTTCCTACCAGCAAAATTCATTTCTGAACTGGTTCGATCAAAAAAAGTACAGGTTGATATCTTTCCTTTCTGTTCCTTTTTAAACCTCTGACATTAAACATTAAATAGCTCAGCATTAAATAATTTCACCAATAAATGCGGAAAGAGCAGCTTGCATTGGAGCGGGTAAGCTATTTAATCTTAATAGGAAAGTCATTAATATAAGGGCACAGGGCGAGACCCAGATGCAGACACAGGAGGCAGAGTCTCTGATATTTATCATAATCCAAGGGGCAGGCAAGAGAATAGTCGTGGACAGGCAAAATATCATAAACAAGGTCAGAGTCCAGGAGGTACAGAGTGGCAGGCAGGCTAGAGGTCAGGGCAGGAAGGTTTAGAGTCAAGACAGGCAAGGGTCAAAACCGGGAGGACTAGCAAAAGAGAGATAAGAAAAAGCAGGAGCACAGAAAAACATGCTGGTTGACTTGACAAGACAAGATGAACTGGCAACAGACAAACAGGGAAAACCGGAATAAATACCCAGGGACTAATGGGGAAAACAGTTGACACCTGGAGGTGGGTGGAGACAATCACAAAGACAGGTGAAACAGATCAGGGTGTGAAAGTACCCCCGCCCCACCCCCCTCTAGGGGCACCACCTGGCATCCTACCTGGGCGCATACCTGGCTGACCGGGGTGCCAGCGATGAAAGTCGTGATGAGGGCCGGGACCAGGCTGTCTTTAGCGGGAACCCAGCACCTCTCCTCTGAGCCATAACCCTCCCAGTCAACCAGGTACTGGAAACCCCTGCCCCATGGTTGAACCCTCAGGAGGCATCTCACCGTGTACGCTGGCTGACTGTCGATGACACAGGGGGAGGGATGGGCTTAGAGACATAAGACAAAGGACTGTGAGACAAGGGCTTAATCTTGGACACATAAAAAGTAGGGTGAACATGGAGGGTGCGGGGTAACAGCAAGTGAACAGCAGTGGGACTAAGGACTCAAGAAATGGGGAAAGGATCAATGAAACGGGGAGAAAGTTTGCGTGATCCCATCCGGAGGGGCAGGTCCTGTGTGGACAACCATACCCTCTGCCTGACCCGATAGCGCAGAGCCAGAGTCTAGTGGTGGTCCGATTGTCGATGATACCTGGCTGGGAACATTGTGCCTTGCGGACCAGAGCCTCAATACCCCAAACAATCAAAGCTGCCAAACATGAGGCAGGGAGGATGGTCTCAGATTCAGAGGGAGTAGCAGTGGAACTGTACAGATGTGAGAAAGCGTCCAGCTTCACGTTTTTGTACCCTGGTCGGTAGGAGATGGTGAAATTTAACCTGGTAAATAACAGGGCCCAATGAGCTTGCCTTGGGTTGAGGCGCTTGGCAGTGCGGAGGTATTCTAAATTCTTATGGTCTGTCCATACCAAAAATGGATGTTCAGCCCCTTCCAGCCAGTGCCTCCACTCCTCCAGAGCCATATTAACCACTAGGAGTTCCCGGTTCCCAACGTCATAGTTCCTCTCCGCAGGGTTGAGACGATAAGACATGAAGGCACAGCGATGAAGCTTTTGGTCCTGGACGGATTGCTGGGAAAGGACGGCCCCTACTCCCACGTCAAAAGCATCAACCTCAACCACAAACTGACGAGTCGGGTCCGGATGGATGAGGATGGGGCAGTAGTGAATCGTTGCTTTAGATCCCCAAAAGCCATGGCCGCTGCTGGAGACCATGTGAACGGTACCTTGGGAGAGGTGAGTGCAGAGAGGGGGGGCCGCCAGGTTGCTGTAGCCCCAAATGAAACGGTGGTATAAATTAGCAAACCCCAGAAACTGTTGGAGCTGCACCCTGGACATGGGCTCTCACCTTTTCCGGATCCATCTGAACATTCCCTTCAGCGATGATGTATCCCAGAAAAGAGATAGTGGAGCGGTGGAACTCGCACTTCTCAGCTTTTACAAAAAAAAGATTTTCCAGGAGGCACTGAAAAACCTGTCGAACATGGAGAATGTGTTCCTGGGCAGAACGGGAGAAAACCAGGATGTCGTCGAGGTAGACAAAAACAAAACAATTCAACATGTCCGGGAGCACATCGTTGACCAGGGCCTGGAAGACAGCAGAGCGGGCGCATTGGTGAGTCCAAATGGCATGACCAGGTAGTTGAAAACTGTTTTCTGCCCCTCCCAAAAGATAGAATTTGTAGATAATTGACCCTCTTTCCACAAACAGGACCAAGGAGTGACGGACTCCATCCTAGCTGGAGGGGTGCTCTCATCTTATCTACGAACATAGACAGGGCTTTAACTCCCCTAGCTCCACAATGAAATAGGGTGCAGGCAGCAGGCTGTTAGCCAGCCTGCCAGCGTAGTGGAGTCTGCCATTAGCACAGTCAGTGTAGTCAGCTCAGCTATCCCCATTGAGACCGTGTCTGTGCCTCGATTTAGGTTGGGCAAAACTAAACATGGCGGTGTTCGCCTTAGCAATCTCACTGGAATAAAGACCTCCTCCATTCCTGCCATTGTTGAAAGAGATTGTGATACCTCACATCCCAAAATACGGCTACTTAACTTTTTAATGTATAGGGGGCAGTATTTTCATTTTCGGATGAAAAGCGTGCCCAGAGTAAACTGCCTAATACTCGGGCCCAGAGTCAAATATTTGCATAGTATTAGTAGATTTGGATAGAAAACACTCAGAAGTTTCTAAAACTGTTTGAATGATGTCTGAGTATAACAGAACTCATGTGGCAGGCAAAAACCTGAGAGAAATCCAACCAGAAACTGGGAAATCTGAGAATTGTAGTTCTTCTTTTGAATCCCTATCGAAACTACAGTGTCTGTGGGGTCACGTTGCACTTCCTAAGGCTTCCATTGGCTGTCAACAGCCTTTAGAAATGTGTTTCATCCTTCTCCTGTTACTGGGCAGAAAATAGGAGCTCAGTCAATGAGTGGACTGCCTATGGACAAAGGACTTGGTGATGTGCGACCCCGCCAGCGCGCGTTCCTTCTTTTTCTTCTTGAATGAATACGCTATTGTCCGGTTGGAATATTATCGACATTTTAGGTTAAAAAGACCCTAAGGCTTGATTGTAAACAACGTTTGACATGTTTCTACGAACTGTAATGGAACCATTTGACTTTTCGTGTCTGGATTTACGCTCGCGCGTTATGCCTTTAGATAGTGATCTGAACGCACGAACAAAACGGAGGTATTTGGACATAAATATGGAGTATTTTGAACAAAAATAACATTTCTTGTGGAAGTAGCAGTCCTGGGAGTGCATTCTGACGAAGATCAACAAAGGTAAGAGAACATTTATAATACTAATTCTGAGTTTAGTTGATCCCAGAACTTGGCGGATATCTGTATAGCTTGCTTTGATGGCGAGCTATGTACTCAGAATATTGAAAAACGTGCTTTCTCCGTAAAGCTATTTTGAAATCTGACACAGCGGTTGCATTAAAGAAAAGTATATCTATAATTCTTTCAATAACTGTTGTAAATTTTATTAACGTTTATGATGAGTATTTTTGTAAATTGATGTGCACATTCCCCGGAGGTTTTGGTGGGAATACATTTTCTAAACATCACGCGCCAATGTAAAATGGGGTTTTGGGATATAAGTATGAACTTTATCGAGCAAAATGTACATGTATTGTGTAACATGAAGTCCTATGAGTGCCATCTGATGAAGATCATCAAAGGTTAGGGAATACTTTAGCTGTATTTTTGGTTTTTGTGATTCATGTCCTTGCTTGGAAAATGGCTGTGTGGTTTTTCTTGTGAGGTGCTGGGTTTTTCTTATGTCCTAACATAATCTAATTTTATGCTTTCGCCATAAAGCCTTTTTGAAATCGGACAATGTGGTTAGATTAACGAGAAGTTTATCTTTAAAATGGTGTAAAATAGTTGATTGTTTGAAAAAACGAAATTATGAGATTTTTGCTGTTTTGGATTTCGCGCCATGCTATTTCACTGGCTGTTGAATAGTGTGTCCTGCAGGTGGGACGGTAGCGTCCCACGTAGCCCTGAGAAGTTAATGTTAGATCCCTCACTTCCAAGGCAGTTATGGTCAATGAACTAATCACTGATCATAATCTTGATGTGATTGGCCTGACTGAAACATGGCTTAAGCCTGATGAATTTACTATGTTAAATGAGGCCTCACCTCCTGGTTACACTAGTGACCATATCCCCCACACATCCCGCAAAGGCGGAGGTGTTGCTAACATTTATGATAGCAAATTTCAATTTACCATAAAAAATAACGACGTTTTCGTCTTTTGAGCTTGTAGTCATGAAATCTATGCAGCCTACTCAATCACTTTTTATAGCTACTGTTTACAGGCCTCCTGGGCCATATACAGCATTCCTCATGGAGTTCCCTGAATTCCTATCGGACCTTGTAGTAATGGCAGATAATATTCAAATTTTTGGTGACTTTAATATTCACATGGAAAAGTCCACAGACCCACTCCAAAAGGCTTTCGGAGCCATCATCGACTCAGTGGGTTTTGTCCAACATTTCTCCGGACCTACTCACTGCCACAGTCATACTCTGGACCTAGTTTTCTCCTGTGGAGTAAATGTTGTGGATCTTAATGTTTTTCCTCATAATCCTGGACTATCGGACCACCATTTTAGTATGTTTGCAATCGCAACAAATAATCTGCTCAGACCCAAACCAAGGATTATCAAAAGTCGTGCTATAAATTCTCGGACAACCCAAAGATTCCTAGATTCCCTTCCAGACTCCCTCCGCCTACCCAAGGACGTCAAAGTACAAAAATCAGTTAACTTTTTGAGGAAAGGGGGGCAGTATTGAGTAGCTTGGATGAAAAACATGCCCAAAGTAAAATGCCTGCTACTCAGGCACAAAAGCTAGAATATGCATATAATTAGTGGATTTGGATAGGAAACACTCTGAAGTTTCTAAAACTGTTTGAATGATGTCTGTGAGTATAACAGAACTCATATGGCAGGCAAAAATCTGAGAAAAATCCAACCAGGAAGTGGGAAATCTGAGGTTTGTAGTTTTTCAAGTGATTGCCTATCTAATACACGGTGTCTGTGCGGTCATTTTGCACTTCCCAAGGCTTCCACTGGATGTCAACAGTCTTTAGAACGTTGTGTCATGCTTCTACTCTGAATGGGGAGAGAATAAGAGCATATGGAGTCAGATGACTGAGAAAATGACATGAGCTCAATCGCGCACACTCCCGTGAGAGTTAGGTGTGTTCCTTTTCACTTCTGAAGACAAAGAATCGTCCAGTTGGAATATTATGGAAGATTTATGATAAAAACATCCTAAAGATTGATTCTATACATCGTTTGACATGTTTCTACGAACTGAAATATAACTTTTTTGACTTTTCGTCTGAACTTACTGCGCGAGCACAGTGCATTTGGATTACCCGACTGAACGCGTGAACAAAATGGAGGTATTTGGACATAAAGATGAACTTTATCGAACAAAACAAACATTTATTGTGGAACTGGGTTCCCTGGGAGTGCATTCCGATGAAGATCATCAAAGGTAAGTGAATATTTATAATGTTATTTGTGACTTCTGTTGACTCCAAAATGGCAGGTATCTGTATGGCTTGTTTTGATGTCTGAGCGCTGTACTCAGATTATTGCAAGGTTTGCTTTCGCCGTAAAGCTTTTTTAAAATCTGACACAGGGGTTGCATTAAGGAGAAGAATATCTATAATTCTTTGAATAACAGTTGTATATTTTATCAATGTTTATGATGAGTATTTCTGTAAATTGATGTGCTCATTCACCAGATGTTTTGGGAGGTAAAACATTTCTGAACATTACACGCCAATGTAAAATGGTTTTTTGGGATATAAATATGAACTTTATTGAGCAAAACATACATGTGTTGTGTAACATGAAGTCCTATGAGTGCCATCTGATGAAGATCATCAAAGGTTAGTGATTAATGTTAGCTGTATTTCTGGTTTTTGTGACGCCTCTCCTTGATTGGAAAATGGCTATGTGGTTTTTCTTGTCTAGATGCTGTCCTAACATAATCTAATGCTATGCTTTCAATGTAAAGCCTTTTTGAAATTGGACAATGTGGTTGGATTAACAAGAAGATTATCTTTAAAATGTGTATAATACTTGTATGTGTGAGAAATTTGAATTATGAGATTGTTGTTTTGAATTTGGCGCTCTGCTATTTCACTGGCTGTTGGCGAGGTGGGACGCTACCGTCCCATATGTCCTAGAGAGGTTTAACCACCTAACTGAGGAACTCAATTTAACCTTGCACAATACCCTAGAAGCAGTCGCACCCCTAAAAACAAAAAACATTTGTCATAAGAAACTAGCTTCCTGGTATACAGAAAATACCCGTGCTCTGAAGCAAGCTTCCAGAAAATTGGAACGGAAATGGCGCCACACCAAACTGGAAGTCTTCCGACTAGCTTGGAAAGACAATACTGTGCAGTATCAAAGAGCCCTCACTGCTGCTCGATCATCCTATTGTTCCGACTTAATTGAGGCAAATAAGAACAATACAAAATTAATTTTTTATACTGTCGCAAAGCTAACTAAAAAGCAGCATTCCCGAAGAGAGGATGGCTTTCACTTCAGCAGTGATAAATTCATGAATTTCTTTGAGGAGAAGATCATGATCATTAGAAAGCAACTTACGGACTCCTCTTTAAATCTGCGTATTCCTCCTAAGCTCAGTTGTACTGAGTCTGCACAACTCTGCCAGGACCTAGGATCAAGGGAGACACTCAAGTGTTTTAGTACTATATCTCTTGACACAATGATGAAAATAATCATGGCCTCTAAACCTTCAAGCTGCATACTGGACCCTATTCCAACTAAACTACTGAAAGAGCTGCTTCCTGTGCTTGGCCCTCCCATGTTGAACATAATAAACGGCTCTCTATTCACCGGATGTGTACCAAACTCACTAAATGTGGCACTAATAAAGCCTCTCTTGAAAAAGCCAAACCTTAACCCAGAAAATATAAAGAACTATCGGCCTATATCGAATCTCCCATTCCTCTCAAAAAAATGTGAAAAAGCTGTTGCGCAGCAACTCACTGCCTTCCTGAAAACAAACAATGTATACGAAACACTTCAGTCTGGTTTTATAGCACTGAGACTGCACTTGTGAAGGTGGCAAATTACCTTTTAATGGCGTCAGACCGAGTCTCTGCATCTGTCCTCGTGCTCCTAGACCTTAGTGCTGCTTTTGATACCATCGATCACCTCATTCTTTTGGAGAGATTGGAAACCCAAATTAGTCTACACGGACAAGTTCTGGCCTGGTTTAGATCTTATCTGTCGGAAAGATATCAGTTTATCTCTGTGGATGGTTTGTCCTCTGACAAATCAATTGTAAATTCCGATGTACGTCCACCGGTGTACATATCCTGAAAGAAAGAACTTCTCACTCCAATACATTTTTATAGAAAGTTAGCAAAAATAGATAAGATCTTGCTAACATGGAAAGGAAAATACCTGTCTATTTGTGGAAAAATCACCCTGATTAACTCTTTAATCATATCACAGTTCACCTATTTGCTTTTGCCTACACCTAGTGACCTGCTTTTAAAATTATATGAACAAATAATGTTACATTTATTTGGAATGGCAAGCCAGACAAAATTAAAAGGGCCTATTTATATAATGAAAATGATTTCGGAGGGCAGAAATGATTAAATATTAAAGCATTAGACCTCTCACTAAAGGCATCACTCATACAAAAGTTATACTTAAATCCAAAATGGTTCTCTAGTAAATTACTAAGAATATCTCACCCCTTGTTCAAGAATGTGTCACGGTTCTCTAAAGGATCGGACCAAAGTGCAGCATGGTTGTAGTTCCACATATTTATTATTTCCGTGAAATGTTGCAATACACAAATAACTTGAATAACAAAACAACAAACCGTGACGCAGAGAGAAATAAACACTACTCAAAAGATAACAACCCACAAACACAAGTGGAAAAAAACCTACATAAATATGATCTCCAATTAGAGACAACAAGGACCGTCTGCCTCTAATTGGAGATCATCCCAAAAACCCCAACATAGAAATAGAAACCTAGAATAACCACATAGAAATAGATAACATAGAAAACCACCCAGAAACACCCCCTGTCACGCCCTGACCTACTCTACTATAGAAAATGACATCTTACAAGGGTCAGGACGTGACAGTACCCCCCCCCCCCAAAGGTGCAGAATCCGAATGCAAACAAAAAAAACAACAACAAAAGCAACCACAAAACACGAAGGGAGGGTCGGGAGGGTGACAAATGTCTATGGCGGCTCTGGGGCAAAACCAAGAACCTTACTATCCCGCAGATCCTCCAGCAGCGGAGGTGGCTCCGGTTCAGGGTGTAACCCCCGTTCCGCCCGCAGATCCCTCCGCTTCTGTAACACCGGACCGTGGATCGTCATCGGAGGAATCGGACTGTAGGTGGCACCAGACTGGTAACACGCACCTCAGGGCGAGTGCGGGGAGGAGGCACAGGACGTACTGGGCTATGGAGGCGCACTGGAGGAAGAGTGCGAGGAGCAGGCACAGGACGTACTGGGCTATGGAGGCTAACTGGAGACCAGGAATGCTGAGCAGGCATACTCCTTCCTGGCTGAATGCCAATCTTAGCCCGACAACGGTGAGGAGCTTGCACCGAGCGCACCAGGCTGTGAGTGCGTATGGGCGATACAGTGCGCATCACCGCATAACACGGTGCTCGTTCAGTCACTCGCTACTCAGCACGCCCGGTCCGCAGCGCTCTCAACGCCAGCACCTCTCTCCGGAATCTTGCATCGAGCTCCACACTCGACTCCCTGACTGGCTCTGGTTCACTCCTCGGCTCTCCACGGTAAGCACGGGAAGTTGGCTCAGGTCTCCACCATGACTCTGCCAAACTCCCCGTGTGCCCCCCCCAGAAAAATTATTTGGGGCTGCCTCTCACTCTTGCCATCTTGGTGGATATAGCGCCTCGTAGTATCGCCGCTCCACTTTTGCTGCCTCAATCTCCACCCTCGGGCGGCGATACTCCCCAGCCTGCCTCCAGGGTCCTTTCCCGTCCAAAATCTCCTCATAAGTCCATTTTTCCTGCTGAACCCTACCACGCTGCTTGGTCCTTTTGTGGTGGGTTATTCTGTCACGGTTGTCTAAAGGATCGGACCAAAGTGCAGCATGGCTGTATTTCCTCATATTTATTATTTCCGTGAAACGTTGCAATAAACAAATAACTTCAATAACAAACCGTGACGCAGAGAGAAATAAACACTACCCAAAAGATAACCCACAAACACAAGTGGAAAAAAAACCTACTTAAATATGATTTCCAATTAGAGACAATGAGGACCGGCTGCCTCTAATTGGAGATCATCCCAAAAACCCCAACATAGAAATAGAAACCTAGAATAACCACATAGAAATAGATAACATAGAAAACCACCCAGAAACACCCCCTGTCACGCCCTGACCTACTCTACTATAGCAAATGACATCTTACAAGGGTTAGGACGTGACAGAATAGCCTTTTCCCCTTTACTGAGATTACAACTGCTCACTTTTGGTTATTTGAAAACAAAATCATCTCCAAAATATAGTTATTTTTTAAACAAGCCTAAGAAAGTTGGTTGCAATTTCAGTTTAATCCACCTGAAAAGACAGAACAAATAATACAACAAATATTGTGACTAAACTCAAATATACTAATTGATAAAAGTAAAAATAAAAATGCGATAAAATATCATCTTTGTAAATGTTATCATACATAGGACTGGCAGAGTTATGTCACACATGCAGCTAACACAGAGATATGGAAATGTCTGCTTTACCTAAAATTACAACCAACTAATTGCAACATTACCACAAAAATGGAAGAGGCAAGTGGAAGGGGGAAAAAGTAAGGAACTTGTCTGTCGGCCCTGCATTAAAGACCAAAAATGGTTAAGAAAATTGTGATAAATAAAAATATATACCAATTTAATTTTAAGGACCAAAAAATTGACAGCTGTGCCATATAAATTGCAAAATAGTTATTCTGTTCTGACAATGTTCCCCAACTCTGAGGATTGGTTTTTCCAGCAGGACAATGCTGCATGCCAGGTCAATCAAGATGTGGATGGAGGACCACCAGGTCAAGACCCTGTCATGGCCAGCCCAATCTCCAGACCTGAACCCCATTGAAAACCTCTGGAATGTGATCAAGAGGAAGATGGATGGTCACAAGCCATCAAACAAAGCCGAGCTGCTTGAATTTTTGCGCCAGGAGTGGTATAAAGCCATCCAACATCAATGTGAAAGATTGGTGGAAAGCATGCCAAGACGCATGAAAGCTGTGATTGAAAATCAGGGTTTTTCCACCAAATATTGATTTCTGAACTCTTCCTAAGTAAAAACATTAGTATTGTGTTGTTTAAAAATGAATATGAACTTATTTTCTTAGCATTTTTCGAGGTCTGACAACACTGCATCTTTTTTTGTTATTTCGACTAGTTGTCATTTTCTGCAAATAAATGCTCCAAATTACAATATTTTTATTTGGAATATGGAGAAATGTTTTCAGTAGTTTATAGAATAAAACAAAAATGTTAATTTTACTCAAACACCTACCTATAAATAGTAAAACGAGAGAAACTGATCATTTTGCAGTGGTCTCTTAATTCTTTACAGAGCTGTATATGTGTTTATGTATGAATGTTTATGTGTATATATATATATTATATATATATATATATATATATATATATATATATATATATATACTGCTCAAAAAAATAAAGGGAACACTTAAACAACACAATGTAACTCCAAGTCAATCACACTTCTGTGAAATCAAACTGTCCACTTAGGAAGCAACACTGATTGACAATAAATTTCACATGCTGTTGTGCAAATGGAATAGACAACAGGTGGAAATTATAGGCAATTAGCAAGACACCCCCAATAAAGGAGTGGTTCTGCAGGTGGTAACCACAGACAACTTCTCAGTTCCTATGCTTCCTGGCTGATGTTTTGGTCACTTCTGAATGCTGGCGGTGCTCTCACTCTTGTGGTAGCATGAGACGGAGTCTACAACCCACACAAGTGGCTCAGGTAGTGCAGCTCATCCAGGATGGCACATCAATGCGAGCTGTGGCAGAAAGGTTTGCTGTGCCTGTCAGCGTAGTGTCCAGAGCATGGAGGCGCTACCAGGAGACAGGCCAGTACATCAGGAGACGTGGAGGAGGCCGTAGGAGGGCAACAACCCAGCAGCAGGACCGCTACCTCCGCCTTTGTGCAAGGAGGAGCAGGAGGAGCACTGCCAGAGCCCTGCAAAATGACCTCCAGCAGGCCACAAATGTGCATGTGTCTGCTCAAACGGTCAGAAACAGACTCCATGAGGGTGGTATGAGGGCCCGACGTCCACAGGTGGGGGTTATGCTTACAGCCCAACACCGTGCAGGACGTTTGGCATTTGCCAGAGAACACCAAGATTGGCAAATTCGCCACTGGCGCACTGTGCTCTTCACAGATGAAAGCAGGTTCACACTGAGCATGTGACAGACGTGACAGAGTCTGGAGACGCCGTGGAGAACGTTCTGCTGCCTGCAACATCCTCCAGAATGACCGGTTTGGCGGTGGGTCAGTCATGGTGTGGGGTGGCATTTCTTTGGGGGGCCGCACAGCCCTCCATGTGCTCGCCAGAGGTAGCCTGACTGCCATTAGGTACCGAGATGAGATCCTCAGACCCCTTGTGAGACCATATGCTGGTGCGGTTGGCCCTGGGTTCCTCCTAATGCAAGACAATGCTAGACCTCATGTGGCTGGAGTGTGTGTGTCAGCAGTTCCTGCAAGAGGAAGGCATTGATGCTATGGACTGGCCCGCCCGTTCCCCAGACCTGAATCCAATTGAGCACATCTGGGACATCATGTCTCGCTCCATCCACCAACACCACGTTGCACCACAGACTGTCCAGGAGTTGGCGGATGCTTTAGTCCAGGTCTGGGAGGAGATCCCTCAGGAGACCATCCGCTACCTCATCAGGAGCATGCCCAGGCATTGTAGGGAGGTCATACAGGCACATGGAGGCCACACACACTACTGAGCCTCATTTTGACTTGTTTTAAGGACATTAAATCAAAGTTGGATCATCCTGTAGAGTGGTTTTCCACTTTAATTTTGACTGTGACTCCAAATCCAGACCTCCATGGGTTGATAAATTGGATTTCCATTGATTATTTTTGTGTGATTTTGTTGTCATCACATTGAACTATGTAAAGAAAAAAGTATTTAATAAGATTTATTTAATAAGATTATTTCTTTCATTCAGATCTAGGATGTGTTGTTTAAGTGTTCCCTTTATTTTTTTGAGCAGTATATTCAGGGGGTGGATCAGCTTTCATGTTGCGGATAGATTATTGCTTCCATCAATGTAATTGTCTGCATCACTTCCAAGCCCCCATATATTTTGGGGGTTAATATATATATATATCTATACACATACATACATACACATACCCATATATATATACAATACTCAAAAAAATAAAGGGAACACTAAAATAACACATCCTAGATCTGAATGAATTAAATAATCTTATTAAATACTTTTTTCTTTACATAGGTGAATGTGCTGACAACGAAATCACACAAAAATAATCAGTGGAAATCCAATTTATCAACCCATGGAGGCCTGGATTTGGACTCACACTCAAAATGAAAGTGGAAAACCACACTACAGGCTGATCCAACTTTGATGTAATGTCCTTAAAACAAGTCAAAATGAGGCTCAGTAGTGTGTGTGGCCTCCACGTGCCTGTATGAGCTCCCTACAACGCCTGTGCATGCTCCTGACGAGGTGGCAGATGGTCTCCTGAGGGATCTCCTCCCAGACCTGGACTAAAGCATCCGCCAACTCCTGGACAGTCTGTGGTGCAACGTGGTGTTGGTGGATGGAGCGAGACATGATGTCCCAGATGTGCTCAATTGGATTCAGGTCTGGGGAACGGGCGGGCCAGTCCATAGCATCAATGCCTTTCTCTTGCAGGAACTGCTGACACACTCCAGCCACATGAGGTCTAGCATTGTCTTGCATTAGGAGGAACCCAGGGCCAACTGCACCAGCATATGGTCTCACAAGGGGTCTGAGGATCTCATCTCGGTACCTAATGGCAGTCAGGCTACCTCTGGCGAGCACATGGAGGGCTGTGCGGCCCCCCAAAGAAATGCCACCCCACACCATGACTGACCCACTGCCAAACCGGTCATGCTGGAGGATGTTGCAGGCAGCAGAACGTTCTCCACGGCGTCTCCAGACTCTGTCACGTCTGTCACGTGCTCAGTGTGAACCTGCTTTCATCTGTGAAGAGCACAGGGCGCCAGTGGCGAATTTGCCAATCTTGGTGTTCTCTGGCAAATGCTGTAAGCACAACCCCCACCTGTGGACGTTGAGCCCTCATACCACCCTCATGGAGTCTGTTTCTGACCGTTTGAGCAGACACATGCACATTTGTGGCCTGCTGGAGGTCATTTTGCAGGTCTCTGGCAGTGCTTCTCCTGCACCTCCTTGCTCAAAGGCGGAGGTAGCGGTCCTGCTGCTGGGTTGTTGCCCTCCTACGGCCTCCTCCACGTCTCCTGATGTACTGGCCTGTCTCCTGGTAGCGCCTCCATGCTCTGGACACTACGCTGACAGACACAGCAAACCTTCTTGCCACAGCTCGCATTGATGTGCCATCCTGGATGAGCTGCACTACCTGAGCCACTTGTGTGGGTTGTAGACTCCGTCTCATGCTACCACTAGAGTGAAAGCACTGCCAGCATTCAAAAGTGACCAAAACATCAGCCAGGAAGCAGAGACTCCCAGAGGAGGTGATCTTCTCTTCTGCGAACCGGGTCATTCCCTGGCTCTTAGCTGGGAGGGGCTTTCTATTATCCTCTGGGACGACTCAGTTCCATGTCTGCTGCATCCATTCTAGAAGCTTGTTGCTCCAATTACAAAGAGAACGTGGTGTGCCTCTGATTTATATCTCAGCCGACAGACAGATTGTTACGGACTGTGTTTACTGTAGTCCTGACGGTTTGTTGGGAAATGTCTTTGTCATCAGGAGAAAACAGTTAGCCAGCAGACACGTCTTCCCTTCTGAGCTCACAGGGTCTGCGATGTTCCATGGGTCTCACCTGCTTCCTCAGCACAGTTTATTTTGTGGTTTTATTGGCCCGTTCTGCTCCTCCATCTAGAGCCCATGATAAGAGCTTTAGCAAACACTACTGTTGTCAAAGACTGGAGGAGCCAAAGGCATGAAAAAATAAGGGACTAAGAGACTTTGTTGTACTCTTCCAGCTTTTCTTCTGCAAACATACCCCCTCAAAGTCACTGCACTCTGTACAGGCAATACAAGGGAATGGGCTCGTATTGTGAATTTACAACCCTGAAAGAGGCCCATGACATGATCAATATGTAGGATAGTCCTGGTTTCATACTGAAGTTTGATTGGGTTTTCGGAGCTCAGGTGCTGCCAACAATTCTGTGCAGCACAGAAAATACAGTACAATGAACAAGGGTGCCCCTTGTGTTGGTGTACACAGGCCAAGATGAGTCAGAGCTGGGCCATGGAGTGATGGTGGCAGCCGGGGAGTTACAACACAACTCCCAAACCCATGCTACACTCTTAGAAAAAAAAGTGCTATCTAGAACCTAGTAGGGTCCCCCCCCCCCCCCCCCACACAACAGTATTTCCCCTTCGGTTTTCACTTAGGCCCCACACAGCAAGCTAATTATCGCTCTCTCTCCAGATCGACTTAACAATGGGGGAAATACAGAATAATTGAATGCCTCCTACGTGGTTCAGACGTGGGTCAGGACTAATCCTCATGACTTCCTCTGAAGGTAGCCCGCTCTCTCCTGGTGTGGTGTCATTTAAGACCTGCTCAGTGCGGTCAGCCCCACTCACAGCCCCCTCTGACAACGTGAACAAGGTGATGTCTTTTCCTGTTTCAAAACTAGCAAAAAAGTGTGATGGGTCCGCAGTCAAAAATTATTTGCATAAAACTTACTTTAAACATTTTTTTTTTCATTGCATCAGGGATATTGTCTGGGGTTGGAACTGGTTCAGGGAACAAAATCGAAAACCGGAAAATTAAGATTTAAAAAAAAAATAGACACTGCTCAAAAAAATAAAGGGAACACTTAAACAACACAATGTAACTCCAAGTCAATCACACTTCTGTGAAATCAAACTGTCCACTTAGGAAGCAACACTGATTGACAATACATTTCACATGCTGTTGTGCAAATGGAATAGACAACAGGTGGAAATTATAAGTAATTAGCATGACACCCCCAGTAAAGGAGTGGTTCTGCAGGTGGGGACCACAGACCACTTCTCATTTCCTATGCAAGTCTCTGGTCTCATAGTCTTCACCTATTTGTTAACACTACTATAACATGACACACTTCTGCAGGCCAGTGGAAAATATACACAAATGTCCCTTTTGAGGAGGGAAAAAGAGTTGCCTTCATAAACGAGCCGTTGTCAACTATGCAGTGCTCAGTACTACTGGAAGGTTAAATATATCACTGTTTGGTTAAATGCTTGATTCTGATTGGTCAAGGGACATTCAACAAAAACCTTCTATTCACAACTGGCAGTAGAGGTACAATAACATTACCAACTACACAAAGTGAAATTTGACTATACTTAAATGCATGGGAAGGTTGGGGAAATGGAGAGTGAAAAGGGATGTATTTTTAGGGAGGGTTGGAGGGAGGAGGGAGGCAAGGTTGGAGGGAGTATAGGGAGAGTGAAACCTGATGCCCCACTCATGAAAATGTGGAAGAGTTAATGTTTCTCTCCACAGCTGGTAGCTGGTGCTGCCTGAGGGTCTGCAGTATAGACTAACAATCAACTACCACACCAGAACGTATCTGCCCCATCAGGCAGTGGGGATACAAACTAACTCTTCATAGTACGCAGTCCATTACTCTCTATTAGTGCTATTCATCCATTCACATGCACAACTCTCTTTCCTTGCTCATCATCCACTAAGGTTTGAATTTCATGTCAGTTAAAAGGAGCTGTGGCCAGTCATGAAGTGCCTCACATCAATACTTCAGGAAACAATACCTGTAGTCACTTATGTCAGATGTCAAATTTAACAACAAGGCAATTACACACTCCCTTCAAGCATCTCTCCCAATCATGTACTAAAGCATTGCTGTAGACATTGTGATGTGTTGTTAGCTTTTCAATGCCTTTTTAAAGGATCTAAACCATTTCTTCCACCCAACCTCACAGGGACTGCCACTGTTTTGTCAATGTAAATACTGACAGCATGCCTAGTCACCACAGTTTACATGGGCAGTGTTCTCATGTTTCCCAGTGTGGTTCGAGCCCAGTAACGGTCACACGGTTTCAGTCTGAATTGAGGTTTGAGTGCTGCCACTTCAACAGACTCAGGGCAAAAGTGAAACCAGGAGGCATAAGCCAAATTACAACTTCTATCAAGTGTCACAGACTTTCCTTCATGACTCATGTTGAAACCAATATGTGGAGAGATGATTACACCACTTTGTTTAGCTCCACTGCAAAATGTATGAAGGAAACTGCTATCAACTTTGCTATGGCTAGACAGTACACTGTAAAACCGAATAAGTTAGCACAAATCAATACATTTCTGGCAACTGATTGCTTTGTTTTTTTGTTTGTTTTGAAACTTAAAAGTATTGATTGATACAGTACTTAAGAATTTCTGTTAATTCATATATCATTTTTATTACAGGTAACTTAAAGTAATTAGAATTATTAACTTTATTACTCTGATCTACAGTAACTTAAAATATACAGTATATATATATCAATTTAACTCATTATGTTTAAGTAAATGTAACACACCCCTTTCAAGTAGTTTTACCACAAACTTCATGTTGTAGAACTTAATATTTTTTGTGTTATGCTTACCTCCTAGCTATTAACCTGTAATCAATTATTATAAGTTGCGACAACTAACAGGCAAATTGAGAAAACAAACTTTCTTAAATCAAAAGGTACATCTACTCAAAACTTTGTGGCAACTGATTGCCTAGGTTTTTTTAGTAGCAGTAACTCAAAGAGCACAGATTGGGGTCAATGTGGCAAAGTCTCAGTGGAGGTCAGGTTTGGGTCAATCATTTTCAATTCAGTCGATTTGCCTCTTTTGAGGAAAATATTTGAATTTCAGTGTCACGCCCTGATCTGTTTCACCTGTCCTTGTGCTTGTCTCCACCCCCTCCAGGTGTCACCCATCTTCCCCACTTATCCTCTGGGTATTTATACCTGTGTTTTCTGTCTGTCTGTGCCAGTTCGTCTTGTTTGTTCAAGCCTACCAGCGTTTTGTGTCTCAGCTCCTGCTTTTTCCAGTCTCTCTTTTCTCTCCCTCCTGGTTTCGACCCCTGTCTGTCCTGACTCCGAGCCCGCCTGCCTGACTATTCTGCCTGCCCCTGAACCTGAGCCTGCCTGCTGTCCTGCACCTTTGCCCCTGCTCTGGATTACCGACCTCTGCCTGACCTGACCCTGGGCCAGCCTGCCGTCCTGTACCTTGGCCCCACCGCTCTGGATTACTGACCTCTGCCTGACCTGACCCTGGGCCTGCCTGCCGTCTTGTACCTTGGCCCCACCGCTCTGGATTATCGACCCCTGCCTGCCTTGACCTATCATTTGCCTGCCCCTGTTGTTACAATAAACATTGTCACTTCAACACAGTCTGTACTTGGGTATTACCTGAAACCTGATATTCAGTTTACTTTCTGAATTGACAGAATTTAAAATGGAATTGACCTGACCCTGACCTCCACTGAGACATTGCCCCATATGTAAGCCCCAAAATCTACTTGACAGTGCTAGGCCGTGTTACAGACAGTGGACAACATGCTTGAAAAAAGTAAGTGGTAGACCGATCCAAGTGCTGTGTGTTACAGTGGACAACATGCTTAGAAAAAGTAATCTCCATGCATTTGAGCAAGGAAATAATAAAATAAAGAAAACGGCAGATCTAAGAAACACCATGACCTACAATTATTAGCCTAAATACTGCAAAGGTTCACTTATAAAGAGACGTATTTTACAGTAGCACTTCCACTGTGGTTGGGATCAATTCCTTTTCAATTCAGGAAGTAAACTAAAATGCCAATATCAATTCCAATTTTCCTCATTGCGTCCTTTGAGACGAAATTAGAACTGGAATTTCAGTTTACTTCCTGATTTGACCAGAATTGACCGCAACCCTGGTGGAGGTGCTACTATAATCATGATTACAGGGTAAGAGGATGTCACGCCCTGACATCATGGGAGGAGACGAGACCCTTCCTTGGAGGGAGTCGCAGAGGACGCAGGAAGGACAGCGACGACGCCGGGGACCGCGGCCACAGAAACCCCAAGATTTATTTTTTGGGGGGGCACGAGGGGTGGTCGACTGAGCAGCGGGGAGTGCCAGAGCCCGTCTGGGACTCGATGGAACAGTGTGAGGAAGGATACCGGAGAGAGGGGTTAGCTAGGAGTATGAGGCAACGCAGGCGTTTGGAGAAGCGTGTCATCAGTCCGGTGAAACCTGTGCCGGCTCCACGTATCAGGCCTCCAGTGCACCTCCCCAGTCCGGTACGTCCTGTGCCTGCTCCCCGCACTCGCCCTGAAGTGCGTGTCACCAGTCCGGTGCCACACGTGCCGGCTCCACGCACCATGCCTCCAGTGTGCCTTTACAGCATGGAACCTCCAGGGATGGTTTACTGTCCAGAGCTTCCAGCGACGGTTCACAGTTCAGAGCTTCCAGCGACGGCTCACAGTCCAGAGCTTCCAGTGACAGTCAACGGCCCGGAGCCTCCAGTGACGGTCAACGGCCCAGAGCTTCCAGTGACGGTCAACGGTCCGGAGAGTCCAGGCACAGTGTCCAGTCCTGCTCCATGGCAGGAGCCTTCCTCTGCGCCGGTGCCCAGTTCAGGCACGGCGTCCAGTCCCGCTCCATGGTCGGAGCCTTCCTTTGCGCCGGTGCCCAGTCCAGGCACGGTGTCCAGTTCCACTCCAGGGCCGGAGTCTTCCTCTGCGCCAGTGCCCAGTCCAGGCACAGCGGCCAACCCAGCTCCATGGCCGGAGCCTTCCTCTGCGCCAGTGCCCAGTCCAGGCACAGGCATCCAACCCAGCTCCATGGCCAAAGCCCTCCTCTGCGCCGGTGCCCAGTCCAGGCACGGCATCCAGTACCGCTCCAAGGCCGGAGCCTTCCTCTGCGCCAATGCCCAGTCCAGGCACGGCGTTCAGCCCGGCGCCATGGCCGGATCCGGGGTCTGGGCGGGGGCTACGACCCACACCCGAGCAGCCACCAACACTAGGCACCCCCCCACCCTCCCCATTTGTTTTCAGGTTTTGCGGCCGGAGTCCGCACCTTTGTGGGGGGGGGGGGGGTTGGTTCTCTATGGTGAGAGCCCTTGGTTCTCTATGGTGTTTAGGTCAGAGCGTGACTAGGGGGGTGTTCTAGTCATTGTATTTCTATGTTGGTGAGTTGTATGTTTCCCAATTAGAGGCAGCTGGTAAGTGTTGACACTAACTGGGGATCATATTTAGGTAGCCTTTTTCCCACCTGTGTTTTGTGGGATATTGTTTTGAGTGAGTGCATGTAGCACTACGGTACTTCACGGTTGTTGTTTGTTTCTTGGTTTGTTTAAGTTTCACAGTAATAAAAGATATGGAACTCCAATCACGCTGCGCCTTGGTCCGTCTCTCATCACGTCCGTGACAGAGGAATTGTCTTTTGGGGTTCCTTTCCTAAATAATAAGAAAAATTCAACAAGGTTAACAAATAATAATTTTGAGGTCCGTTTGGGATTATAAAACATCTTATTATTTTAAGTAAACTGAAATTCCAATATCAATTGAGACAGCTCAACAGGCACAATACCCTCAAAGATTAAAAAATACCCTCCAAAAAAAACCCTGATGGGGTGGAAATACTGCAGTGATGCAACAGTATCACTTCCCCCTAACATTTTGTATATTAAAGTCATTGCTGGCTTTTGTTCTCAGGCTCAACTCTTTGGAGATGTGTAGTGACTTGGCTCAGTATTTGGTTCTGAGATGTATTATTAAGTGTTATTAAACAGTTATTGAATCTAAAGTATTGGAACATAAACTGTTGTGTGTCCAGGTTGCTCTAAGTCTAAAGCATGCTGTACTGGCATTACCATGGGATAGTTTCTCAAAAGATGATAAAACAGCATATTAACCATAAAACCAAATATAAGTGTACAAGTGAAGACTCAGTGTATGTTTTCATACAACAAGTAAAATTCTACCTGCATGGTTCAGGGAAAAGCCCATGTAAAGCACTTGTGGTAGGTAGCCTGTATGATTTTCTGTTCTGACTTCAAACCAAATATGCTGACAATCTTTTGTACTGTGTTCTAGCAGATCAGCATAACACTTCTTACAGAATACAACACAATGTCATCTAAAAAATAAGACTCCAACCTTAAGCCATATCTTGTTATGTTGTTACAAAAACAAAGAGTGTTATCAGCTTGTGGTAGACATTTGGTCAATGCCAACACATGTTTGATCAAATCATTATTCAGAGCCTGTAGCCTTGGCTTCAGTTTCCCATCTTCTAAAACGAGCTTGATTTTCTGAATGAACTCGAACGTGTAAATAAAGACAAACGATAACGATAAAAATCCAGAGACTTCCTCGTGCAGCAACACAGAAAGAGCACGAAGAACAGTCATACGCCTTTAGTGGGCATCATGTAGTTCCTAAACGGATACATAAATGTCAATTTTATGACACAGGCTTACTAATCTAACATGGTACCAGAGACAGATTAGAATACTTAGCCTTAAATCACTTGGGACATGTGATGAGCTTGGTTCAATTAGGAACATGGTACGATGGAACGAATGGAATAGTCACTAAAGGGCAAACTCTCAGGTGCCATTTAAGTACTTATTAAGCCTAGTCCTGGACTAAAAAGCAAGCTCAATGGAGAATGTTCAGAATCATCACTAAGCTAAGCACCCAGGGACTAAACACCTCCCTTCGCCACTGGATCCTGGACTTCCTGACTGGCCGCCCCCAGGTGGTAAGGGTAAGCAACAACACATCTGCCACGCTGATCCTCAACACTGGGGCCCCTCAGGGGTGTGTCCTTAGTACCCTCCTGTACTCCCTGTTCGTCCACGAGTGTGTGGCCAACCACGACTCCAACACCATCATTAAGTTTGCTGACGACACAACAGTGGTAGGCCTGATCACCGATGAGACAACCTATAGGGAGCAGGTCAAAGACCTGGCAGTGTGGTGCCAGGATAACAACCTCTTCTGTCATTGTGAACAAGACAAAGGAGCTGACTGTGGACTACAGTGAAAGGAGGGCCGAACAGGCCCCCATTAACATCAACGGTGCTGAAGAGAGAGTTTGAAGTTCCTTGGTGTCAACATCACCAAGAAACTATCATGGTCCAAACACACCAAGACAGTCGTGAACCCCAAGACAGTCGTGAACACCAAGACAGTTGTGAAGAGGGCTCGACAACGCCTTTTCCCCCTCAGGAGACTGAAAAGATTTGGCATGGGTCCCCGGATCCTCAAAAAGTTCTACAACTGTGCCATCAAGAGCATCCTGACCGGTTGCATCACCACTTGGTATGGCAACTGCTCGGCATCCGACCGTAAGGCGCTACAGAGGGTAGAGCGTATGGCCCAGTACATCGCAGGGGCCAAGCTTCCTGCCATCCAGGACCTATATACTAGGCGGTGTCAGAGGAAGGCCCAAAAAAGGGTCAAAGACTCCAGTCACCCATGTCATAGACTATTCTGTCTGCTACCGCACGGCAAGCGGTACCAGTGTGCCAAGCCTAGGTCTAAAATGCTCCTTAACAGTTCTACCCCAAGCCATAAGACTGCCATTCCCCCCTCTGTTTTTATACTGCTGCTACTCACTGTTTATTATCTGTGCATAGTCACTTTACCCCTACCTACAAATTACCTCGACTAACCTGTACCTCGCACATTGGCTCGGCACCGGTACCCCCTGTATATAGCCTCATTATTGTTATTTTCTATTGTTACTTTTTATTTTATTTTTTACTTTAGTTTATTTAGTAAATATTTTCTTAACTCTATTTCTTGAACTGCATTGTTGGATACGAGCTTGTAAGTAAGGATTTCACGGTAAGGTCTACACCTGTCTACACCTGAGCATGTGACAAATAAAATTTGATCTCCTGTAACGCCTGTCGTTAGAATTAGACCAAGGTGCAGCGGAGGATGTGTATTCATTATTAAAGATTTTAATGAACATAAACACTCTATACAAAACACGAAACGAAACGACAGCAAACAGTCTTGTCTGGTCCCAAATGAACACAACAGAAAACAATCACCCACAAAACCCAAAGGAAAAATAGGCTACTTATGTGTGACTCCCAATCAGCAACAACGAACTTCAGCTGTGCCTGATTGGGAGCCACACACAGACCAAAACAAAGAAATACAAAACCATAGAAAAAGGAACATAGAACGCCCACCCAATGTAACACCCTGGCCTAACCAAAATAAAGAACAAAAACCCCTCTCTATGGCCAGGGCATTACATCTCCATAGAAAATTATTTTAGTCCAGGACGAGGCTTAATCTGTGTCTGGAAATTCTCCCCTCAAGGTTTAATACGTAGTTGATATTTGCATTAGACCAAGGTCTGATTCCAGTGCAATGTACAGTGCCCTAATAATCTGAGTCCTCTGTCTTACCTGTAGATCATGACACCTCAGAATGTCAACCAAAGCGTCAGCAGTCCTTCCAGTCTTCGATGCCCTCTGTCTATACAAGGTCATCAACCGAGTGTGATGGTCAATCTCAGCATAGAAGATGTTTAGCAAGTTCTGGTTTGTAATTCACTGGAATTCTGCATACACCTACATTTGGAATTGACAGACAACAAAGGACAGTATTTAGAAGTTCGGAAGATAGTATGACAATTTAATTCAGTATAACTAATATATTAAAGCAACTCAAATTTGTGTAAAAACAGCATTGCAATTTTACCTACAACTCAGAGATCAGGGAACTCCTATCCTATCCTGCCTCAGCAGGAAATGGTTTGGCAGAAAATGAACTTCATCCCACTTAATTCTATTTATATTTGAATGCGTTGGTTCGTTCTCTGGATTCCTTCTGCTTATTTTTCTTGCGTTACAGAGACCTCCTGACATCCTGCTTTCCTCAACTTGGTTCTGTAGTTACCCATCTTGAAGTTGATGCTGTTCTTCCATCCATTCCACCCAGTGTTAGATCCTGCCTCTTTCAGACGGGGGTTTCGTAACAAGAGCTTCAGCTGCCTTTCCTATCTCTGTCATTTGGGTAAGCCTTGAAACTGTACACAGTAGTAGCAACTTTCTCTAAGATGCCATGTTTTAGGTCTCTAGACAACTGAATATATGTTCCATCCCATTTAAAGGCAGCATTTCTTTCTCTAAGCTTCAACTCTATAATGCAAAAGTAGGCATGGGAAAAACGTCTGTCGGCCACCTACTGAGGCGCTTTGGGGAAGACACATCTGAAAGTATTACTGTGTCAGCTGTATAACTTGTATCTCCTCCTTCCACTAAAAGGTGCACTCTCAATCAAGCAGGTAAGTTGTCCATCAAAGTCAAGGTCTTCATACTGCAAGCGGAAGTTGTAGTCAAACTCAAACTTGGCCTTCAAAATGTTTATCAAGTCATCAACAGATGCTGGAGCTGAGGTTTATCTTCCTTGTATGGTCAGCATCAACAACGTGAAGTATCATGGCTTGAGGAGCTGCAGCTGCAGCTGCCATTGCTGAGAAAGAGTACAACATTGAGAGGTTGCACTTGGAATATCAAAACAATACAAATGGTATCACTAGGTACATAATGGCTTCATTAACAAATAATGACTCACCATAACATTTTCAACTCTTTCTCACTCAAATTAACCTCTTGGGGGTCAACAGCAGCTGGCCATCAATGTTGTATGCTGAAAAGGTGACAGTGTCATTGAGCTCAGATTGCAATTGGACAGACAGAATAACTTTTGTAGATGAAAGTTCATAGGAACGAAGATGTTCTTCATACCATGACTCAAAGTGACTGCAGAGAAAATAAACATTGTTATTCACTAGATATATCTGAGCAATTTTGCAGAACTGAGGCAGTCCCCCACTGACTCCAACTGACACAAACATGCCAGGGGCATAGTCTGTGCCGTCAACGGTGACCTTTGATGTAGTGTAGATTGTGTTGCTAGTCGTCTTCCCCCTAATGTACACTTGAGCTACTTCTGGTAGTGTTGAAAGTAGGATAGAGTTAACATTAGATTTTTCTGTGGTCTGTGGTGTGAAGAATGATGGAGCACTGAGATGATACGCCATCATGTACTGGTGTCTGGTTGCCAATGTCTTCAAAATGTTCTTAAAGTTCTTTGTGTTGTGTGTTGCCCTCAAAGCACATAGTCCAGAGGTGCACCAAGGGCCCAAACCACTTAATAAGGTTGGGATAGCGCTTGACATAGTGATGTTTAGTGTGAAGTCTATACTCAGGGAAGATCTCTTTAAGAATTTGTTTGTGGTCACAAATTTTACACTGCAAATACTCAATGGTCTCATCTGTAAACGCACAATGCCAAGTCTACCACTTCTTTCAAGTTCATTGAAACTGCCCGTGAACCATCACCCTCTGGGACTTCACTGCCCACCAATAATGGAATTAATCTGAGGAGAGTGGCATTCTCATGTCCATTCTCCCCTATTGTCCCTTTAGAGGTGAATGTCTTGGGAATGGGCTGTGGTCTATCAACTTTGTCTGTGTGCTGATATGGGAACGATGCTATCTTCCTGTTGAAATAATCGGAAGTGAAGTACGAAGGCGAATCATACTGTATCTTTAAGGCAAAGAGACAGCTCAACAGGCACAATACCTTCCAAAAGATCATGAAGTACACTACCGGTCAAACGTTTTAGAACACCTTCTCATTCAATGGTTTTTCTTTATGTTTACTGTTTTCTACATTGTAGAATAATAGTGAAGACATAAACTATGAAATAACACATATGGAATCATGTAGTAACCAAAAAAGTGTTAAACAAATCAAAATATATGTTATATTTGAGATTCTTCAAATAGCCACCCTTTGCCTCACCCTCCGGGTCGTCCCCGAGGCCAGTGTCGGCGCGCTGCTGGAGCCGCGCGTCAAGGGGGGGTACTGTCACGACTTCCGCTGATGCCGGTTCCTCTCCTTGTTTGGGTGGGTGGCGTTCGGTGGTCGACGTCACCGGTCTTCTAGCCATCGCCGATCCACCTTTCATTTTCCATTTGTTCTGTCTTGTTTTCCCACACACCTGGTACATCTCATTACATGTCGTGTATTTAACCCTCTGTTCCCCCCATGTCCGTGTGTGTAATTGTTTATTGTTGAGGTTGGCAGGCTTCAGGCTGGTTTGCGCTGGGTTTATTTTATTACCCGTGCTTTGTGGCAGCCTGTACTTTGTACTTGTGTTTTTGTACTTTGTGCTGCTTCACTGGTTCGTTGGGCATTTGTTCTGTGACGCAATTGCGTTCTGTGCATATGATTGCCTTAGTAAAGTGCTTTGTCCACTCATCTCTGCACCTGACTTCGATGCACCAGCTACACTCACCTCTTGACAGGCTGGGACATTCTTCACATAAGTCATCTGAGTTAGTGGCAGTTAGGTTATCAGTTTCCTGACAGACAATGTCATCATGAAAATCTGACATAACACTCACTTGGTGTGTCCTACTCTCTCATGCTTCTTTAAATGTCCCCTAAGGTGACTGAAGAGTACAAATTCAAAGAAAGGTTGCTTGAATGTACACAGAGGTCAGTTAAAAGATGCATGCTCCTGACCTTCCCTATTCCTGACCTCTGCATTGTGGCATCGCGATAGATGAGTTTTAAGTGCATTGAGTACCTGAAATGTGCAAACACAATCTTCATAGAGACATGGCAGTCGACCCACTCTTGAGTAATGACTGTGCTTTAGACGATTGGGTTAAAGTAAATGTGTTCTAGACTGAAATGGGCTTGTGCACAACTCACATTTCCAAGCCATTCTATCATCATCTGCAACCTGTAAGCAGAAGAAATGGTGTTCACTAACAGGTTATGACTAATTGACTACATAAACGGAATTATCCAAAATTTGTTCCTGAAATCATAGGTAAAACTTTGGCGGCCTATCATTTTTAAAACTAAGAACATTTCTTAAGTTTGTATTAGAAAAATACTGTTCTACTAACAATATTTAATCATGTTTCGATTTCAAGAAGTCACAAAATGCTGTTATGTTGTCCATCTCAGGTCATTTCAACCTAAGCTTACCTTTTAACTACTTGCCTTCTGTCTAGAGCACCAACACCAACTTCTGTCAGGCCCATAGAGAAAATGGTATCAATAAAGAATTAGTATTACAATTTGTAGTGGTAACATTCTTAAGGTTGGAAACTAGTCTTTACATCAAAGTATCTAGGCCTGCTACTTATCATTCAAGAATTACAGAACATTCCTAACTTTAGATTTGTTTCACACCCAAGTCAAATATCAACGTCATAAAATCAGCATATGTTATTTGAATAGTACATAACTAATTCAGAATTCCTATTAACTTTCAAAAATCTAAGTACTGCATTGGAATTAGGCAGCATACCATTAAATCAAACTTAGGCTGCACCATTTTGTGCACCTGTCAAGTTGCACTCAACAATTGCAGACATGCGCCAAATGAGGCAGCTAGCTAGCTACCTCAGCTAGCAAGCTGGACAAGTAGCGTAGCTAGCAAGCCAACATAGTTGCACATAACCAGGAAACATGGCATAGCTAATAAGACACAGTTTACATAATCACATATGACACCAAAATCCTTATGTCTAAGCAACTAGCTAGTTAACATTATCCATCAATGCTTTTGTACAGTGCGTGGGTGAGTTAGCTATCTAGCTAACGTGTTTGGCCCGTTGTACAATTTGGAAAGGGATAGAGATCTTGACAATGGATATATTCTCCAAAGAAACGCTACCACACAAATAATGTTCAAACATTAAAATGTATAGCTATCGTTATTACTGATGGCGCCGGAGGGGATGGCTGCCGTCTTATCGGCTCTTAACCAACAACGCTATTTTTAAATATTTTTTTTGCATTGCACGTAACTTGTTTTGTGCATAATGTTGCTACTAACATCTCTTATGACCGAAAAGAGCTTCTGGACATCAGAACTGAGATTACTCACTTCAGATTATCTGAAGAGTTTTTCTTCAATGAGTCGGACGGGAGGGATATAATACAGACACCTGCCAGGCCCAGATCCCCGTCATTGGCTGGAGAAGAAAACAAAGATTTTGCGGCAAAAGATCAGGGTGCCTTGTGAGGATCAGGCGACGAGTGGCCAATCTGCCATTGCCTTCCATCCTACTAGCTAACGTTCAATCACTGGAAAATAAATGGGACGAACTGAAAGCACGTATATCCTACCAACGGGACATCAAAAACTTGAATATCTTATGTTTCACCGAGTTGTGGCTGAACGACGACATTAAGAACATACAGCTGGCGGGTTATACACTCTACCGGCAGGATAGAACAGCTGCCTCTGGTAAGACATGGGGCGGGGACCTATGCATATTTGTAAACGACAACTGGTGCACTGTATCTAAGTAAGTCTGAGGATGAGTATCTCATGATAAGCTGTAGACCACACTATCTACCTAGAGAGTTTTCATCTGTATTTTTCGTAGCTATCTACATACCACCACAGACCGATGCTGGCACTAAAACCGGACTCAATGAGCTGTATACCGCCAAAAGCAAACAGGAAAACGCTCACCCAGAGGCGGCACTCCTAGTGGCCGGGGACTTTAATGCAGGGAAACCTACATCAGTTTTACCTAATTTCTATCAGCATGCTAAAAGTGCAACCAGAGGGAAAAAAATTCTAGACCACCTTTACTCCACACACAGAGACGCATACAAAGCTCTCCCTTGCCCTCCATTTGGCAAATCTGACCATAATTCTATCCACCTGATTCTTGCTTTCAAGCAAAAATTAAAGCAGGAAGCAACAGTGACTCGGTCTATAAAAAAGTGTTCAGATGAACCAGATGCTAAACTTCAGGACTGTTTTGCTAGCACAGACTGGAATATGTTCCAGGATTCTTCCGATGGCATTGAGGAGAACACCACATCAGTCACTGGCTACATCAGTCACTGGCTTCATCAATAAGTGCATTGAGGACGTCGTCCCCACAGTGACTGTACATACATACCCCAACCAGAAGCCATGGATTACAGGCAACATTCGCACTGAGCTAAAAGGTAGGGCTGCCGCTTTCAAGGAGCTGGGCTCTAACCCAGGAGCTTTTAATAAGAAATCCCGCTCTATCCTTTGACGAACCATCAAAAAGCCAAAGCGTCAATACAGGACTAAGATTGAATCGTACAGGGCTTGCAAACTATTACAGGCTACAAAGGGAAGCACAGCCGAGAGCTGCCCAGTGACACGAGCCTACCAGACAAGCTAAATAACTTCTATGCTCGCTTCGAGGCAAGTAACACTGAAACATGCACGAGAGCATCAGCGGTTCCGGACGACTGTACGATCACGCTCTCCGCAGCCGATGTGAGTAAGACCTTTAAACAGGTCAACATTCAGACGGATTACCAGGACGTGTACTCCGAGTATTTGCTGACCAACTGGCAAGTGTCTTCACTGACATTTTCAACTTCTCCATGTCTGAGTCAATAATACCAACATGTTTCAAGCAGACCACCATAGGCCCTGTGACCAAGAACACTAAGGTAACCTGCCTAAATGACTACCGACCCGTAGCAGTCATGTCTGTAGCCATGAAATGCTTTGAAAGGCTGGTCATAGCTCACATTAACACCATTAGCCCAACAACTCTAGATCCACTCCAATGTGCATACTGCAACAACAGATCCACAGATGATGCAATCTCTATTGCACTCCACACTGTCCTTTCAAACCTGGACAAAAGGAACACCTATGTGAGAATGCTGTTCATTGACTACAGCTCAGCGTTCAACACCATAGTGCCCTCAAAGCTCATCACTAAGCTAAGAACCCTGGGACTAAGCACCTCCCTCTACAACTGGATCCTGGACTTCCTAACGGGCCGCACCCAGGGGATAAGGGTAGGTAACAACACATCCGCTATGCTGAACCTTAATAAGGGCGCCCCTCAGGGGTGCGTGCTCAGTCCCCTCCTGTACTCCCTGGTCACTCATGACTGCACTGCCAGGCACGACTACAACACCATCATTAAGTTTGCTGATGACACAACAGTGGTAGGCCTGATCACCGACAACAACGAGACAGCCTATAGGGAGGAGGTCAGAGACCTGACCGTGTGGTGCAAGGACAACAACCTTTCCCTGAATGTGATCAAGACAAAGGAGATGATTGTGGACTACAGGAAAGGAGGACTGAGCACAACCCCATTCTCATTGACGGGCTGTAGTGGAGCAGGTTGAGAGCTTCAAGTTCCACACCAAGACAGTCATGAAGAGGGCACGACAAAGCCTATTCCCCCTCAGGAGACTGAAAAGATTTGGCATGGCTCCTTAGATCCTCAAAAAGTTCTACAGCTGCACCATCGAGAGCATCCTGACTGGTTGCATCACTGCCTGATATAGCAACTGCTTGGCCTCCGACCGCAAGGCACTACAGAGGGTAGCGCGTACGGCCCAGTACAGCTTCCTGCCATCCAGGACCTCTATTCCCAGCGGTGTCAGAGTAAGTCCCTAAAAATCATCTAGACTCCAGCCACCCTATTCATAGACTGTTCTCTCTGCTACCGCATGGCAAGCGGTACCGGAATGCCAAGTCTAGGTCCAAGAGGCTTCTAAACAGCTTCTACCCCCAAGCCATAAGACTCCTGAACATCTAATCAAATGGTCACCCAAACTATTTGCATTGCCCGGTCTTCCACACTGCTGCTACTTTCTGTTATTATCTATGAATAGTCACTTTAATAACTCTACCTACATGTACATATTACCTCAATTACCTCGACACCGGTGCCCCCGCACATTGACTCTGTACCGGTACACCCCCTGTATATAGCCCCGCTATTGTTATTTACTGCTGCTCTTTAATTATTAGTTATTCTTATCTCTTTTTTGGGAGGGGGGGGGGGGGGGTATTTTCTCAAAACTGCATTGTTGGTTAAGGGCTTGTAAGTTAGCATTTCACTGGAAGGTCTACAACTGTTGTATTTGGCGCATGTGACAAATACAATTTGATTTGATCTATCGAAGAAAAGTAATTAACTTACCTAGTGAACACTAACATGTTGACCACACCGCTCACGTTGCAAAATACATTTAAACATACATGCTATTTAATTATTTCACCCACACTGCTCGCAAGCACCAACGAGCGTCTGCGTTGTCAAGGGCTAAAATAGAAGTCAGTTCTATTTGTGATGCTGATCGCGTTGCAAGTCCTTCCTCTCCCATCTCCTCATTGGTTTATAGAAACAGATACCCATGTGCCATCTCCTCATTGGTTATACCCACGCGGGTATGAAAGACAAACTGAGGTCGGTCGTCGTCATGGTCAAACTATTAGATGCCAATTGCCATATAAAGCCCAAAGAAGAAAAAGCCTAGAAGGAGGAGAGATGACTTGAAATGATTCGGTTGACCGTTTTATGTGTGGAATAATTGTCGGAGTAGAGGACCTTGTGCATTTCAGGTAAAATAACAGCTCAATGTTTATATCTTAGGACAAATTAGCTAGCAACAGCAAGCTAGCTAAATAGGACAAATTAGCTAGCAAATGCAAGCTAGCTAGCTAAATTGCCATAAATGTTTAATGCTTTTTCGACCTGTCCCCAAATTAATATAATTGGTTCAGAGTTTGTTTTGATATTTCAACTTGCATGTCCTGATTGTGGTGTGGGGGAACAAAATCAATTTGTGCGTGACCGGTTTGGGTACGGAGTCAGGCGACAGTGCGAACTTGTATATGTTTGCAGCTGGTGTATTCATTTGTAGCTGGTGAAGTCAACTCCAGCAGAGACAAATCTGACTCCTGTCACCTTCATATGTCACGTGTGCTCGGAGAGCTTGGCTTGGTAACCAGATTACTAGTTTCTAACCAGATTACTAGTTTGTCAATCATACACGCACGATACAGTTAATAATCATGAATACATTTTTACCATTAAGAAAGTATCCACTGTCACGGGGACTGTCTGCCATGTTGGAAAGATTTTGAAATGCCACATGCGTGCCTTTGAACATCGAAATACAGTTGAAGTCGGAAGTTTACATACACATAGGTTGGAGTCATTAAAACTCATTTTTCAACCACTACACAAATTTCTTGAATTTGAATTCTGACTTGTTCCTATGACACACAACATCCTGAAATATACATAGATATATTTGTTATAAAGAATACTGTAGCATGTTTCCCTTGACCAAGTGATGCTGAATGTAAAAAAAAATCTAAATTTACCCCACTCTTCACTACCTACAGTTGAAGTCGGAAGTTTACATACACTTAGGTTGGAGTCATTAAAACTCGTTTTTCAACCACTCCACAAATTTCTTGTTAATAACAAACTATAGTTTTGTCAAGTTGGTTAGGACATCTACGTTGTGCATAACACAAGTCATTTTTCCAACAATTATGTTGTGTCTTTGGCTATGCCGGATTAAGTGATATGACATGCTATTCTATAAAATCCTTTCTCTGTAATTAATATTACCTGATTAAGCTAATCATGTAAATGTAATTAACTAGAAAGTCGGGGCACCACGAAAGAGTGTTTATAGAGCTGTTATCTTCCGAATAAACTCTTAAAGACCTAGTAATATTTTACATCAATAGCAGTCAATATTAATCATCACCTTCTTCAGTCTCATCTGAAAGTTGGAAATTCTTGGTTATCTTCACGAACTCTGGCTAACAAGTTGAATCAGCAATACAAAATTGGGGTTAATTATTTATTTACTAAATACCTAACTAATCACACAGAATTACATATACACAGAATGCAAATTATGTCATACAGAAAATGTCCCTGGTGGACGGAACCTGTATGATGGCTTGTTACACAAAGAGAGGGGGTTGGGCTTGATTGAAAGAGTGGGAAGACTGAGGAACAAAGGGAGAAGCTGTGCTATCGTAAATACAGTATCTTATGCATTCTAAATTACCGCCCATTTGGAAAAGGAAAATGTAGTAAATATTTACTCAGAGCTGCGCTTCGGTAGGTTGGTCGTAGATGCTGGCCATGTTGGCCAACAGAGATCTTCCTGTCCTCGGAAGAATGTCTCTGGTGGTAAATTGGGTACGTTGTTGTCACGTCCTGACCAGTAAAGGGGTTATTTGTTATTATAGCTTGGTCAGGACGTGGCAGGGGGTATTTGTTTAGAGTGTTTCGGGGTTTGTTGGGCTATGTGTTTATGTAGTGGGGTGTTTGTTTATAGTGTTCTGGGGTTTTTGGTTATGTTCTATGTTAGTATATTTCTATGTTCTGGTCTAGTCTTTCTAGTTCTATGTTTAGGGTTATTGGTTTGACATTCAATTGGAGGCAGCTGTTCTTCGTTGCCTCTGATTGAAGGTCCAATATAGAGGGGTGTTTTTTGTAATGGGTTTTGTGGGAAGTTGTTTTTGCACTTCTAGGGTTTGCCTGCAAAAGTGTTTAGCTGTCGTTCGTTTTGTTATTTTTGTTAAGTGTTCAAGTTTATTAAAATAAAATGTTAAAATGAGCACTCAATCCGCTGTGCCTTGGTCCACTTCATACGACAACCGTTACAGAACTTCCCACCACCAACGGACCAAGCAGCGGGCCCAGGAGGAGCAAGGATCCCGGGCCAGGGAGAGAAGGGAGTGGAGGACATCTTGGACAGGGGAGGAGGTAATGGCAGGGGACAAGACCCTGCCATGGAAACAGGTGGAGACAGCGAGGGAGGAACGGCGAAAGTGGAGCGAAGAGCGGGCCCAACGTAGGAAGGACGAGAGGCACCCCCAATAATTTTTTGGGGGGGCACACGGGTAGTTTGGCTGGGCCAAGGGTGAGCCCTAAGCCAACTCTCGGTCCTTATTATGGGGAGCATATGGAGTGGAGAGCGCCGGAGTATGCGGAAGTGCGCACGATCTCGCCCATGCGCACCCACAGTCCGGTGCGAGCGATCCCAGCTCCTCGCAAAATGAGCACTCAACCCGTTGCGCCTTGGTCCACTTCATACGACAACCGTTACAGTTGTAGTATCTTCGTTGTGTGTTAGACTGGGTACGTCGTCCGTCCTTTCCTAGCCCACGTTTACAGCTGCTGTTGGTAACTCAACTGCTAAGATGTCTCACTTCTTTAGTGAATAAATCCTGTTACGACACCAATCCCGTTAGCGGGATTGAGTTTGACAATAGCCAGTGAAAAATCAGAGCGCCATATTCAAAACCACAAATCTAATCATTTCTATTTCTCAAACATAGGACTATTTTAAGCCATTTTATAGATACACTTCTCCTGAATCGAACCACGTTGTCCGATTTCAAAAAGGCTTTACAGCGAAAGCAAAACATTATGTTAGGAGAGTACATCGACACAAATAACCACACAGCCATTTTCAAAGCAACTACATGCATCACAAATACCCAAAACACAGCTAAATGAAGCACTAACCTTTGACAATCTTCATCAGATGACACTCCTAGGACATCATGTTACACAATACATGCATCTTTTGTTCGAGAAAGTTAAAGTTATATATAAAAACAGCATTTTACATTGGCGCGTGACGTTCAGAAAATATTTTCCCTCAAATACTGCCGGTGAATCAGCACCACAATTTACAAAAATACTTGTCATAAACGTTGATAAAATATTAAACTGTCATTCAAAGAATTATAGATTAATATCTCCTTTATGCTAACGCTGTGAAAGATTTCAAAAAAGCTTCACGAGGAAAGCACTATGCAATAATCTGAGTACTGAGCTCAGAAAAATACACTAGGCAATACAGATAGCCGCCATTTTGGAGTCATCTAAAATCATAAATTGCATTATAAATATTCCCTTACCTTTGATGATCTTCATCAGAAGACACTTCCAGGAATCCCAGGTCCACAATAAATGTTGTTTTGTTCGATAAACTCCATAATTTATGTCCAAATAACTCCTTGTTGTTTGCGCGTTCAGTTCAGCTACTCCAAATGTAGGAAGCGCGCGGACAATGTCACGACGAAAAGTTTAAAAAAGTTGTATTTACGTTCGTTCAAACATGTCAAACGTTGTAAAACATCAATCTTTAGGGCCTTTAGAACGTAAAGATTCAGTAATATTACAACCGGACGGTTCCTGTGTCTTGAAAAACGTTTTGGAACAGAGCTACCACTCTCGTGAATGCGCGCAAATGAAGTGATGTCATTCCCTGGGTGACCAACTTCCCAGCCTTCTCATTCGGTCTCTGTTCATCGTAGACGCCTCAAACAACTTTCTAAAGACTGTTGACATCTAGTGGGAGCCTTAGGAAGTGGACAATTATTACTACGTCACTGTGTGTTCAATAGGAAATGACTTGAAGAGAGCCCATGCATCCAGATTTCCACTTCCTGGTAGGATTTCTCTCAGGTTTTTGCTTGCCATATGAGTTCTGTTATACTCACAGACATCATTCGAACAGTTTTAGAAACTTCAGAGTGTTTTATATCCAAATCTACTAATAATATGCATATCCTAGCTTCTGAGTTTGAGTAGGAGGCAGTTTGATATGGGCACATATTTTTTCCGAAATTGTCAATACTGCCCCCTATCCCTAAAGGGCTGTAAGAGGATAAGAGTTCAAAGTTCATACCATTCACATCCAAAGCTCACACTGAGGTTGGCTTAGTTCTGTTGTTGGCATGTTAGTCCTTTTTAACGTATGGACCGTCGTCCTATCGTCCTCAGAACAGGAGGTTACATTTTCGTCAAGGGCTTATATAGTGGAGGGAGAGAAGGGTGTGTTTCATAGTTTATAACCCATGTCTCTTCACAGGGGCGGGCCACTGATTGAGCAGGGCTCTAACCTTATGAAAACCCAATTCTCTCATTTGGAAGCTAAAATTACATTTAATCTTTTCACAAATAGTTTCATTTAAATTGCATTTAAATTGCACAACAATTCCATGTGAATCTGATAACTAGAATGTGTAGACTTTCCCAGATACAGTTTATGTCATCCTGTCATCAGTCATATTGTCTCAGATGACAACCAAACTGACATCATATTCATTAAGTACCAACGCATATTTTCAACTGGTTCTATTACCGAAATATGGTTCCTTTCCCACCACTTGTTTGATGTTCCCAGACTCTCTATGTTTAACAAAGGCTATTCAAGAGTCCTTCAGTAGAGTCAGAGAGAGAGGGAAGGGAGAAAGGTATTTATTGGGGGTCATAAACCTTACCCACAGGCCAACGTCATGACAATTGTTTACAGACAGATTATTTCACTTATAATTCACTGTGTCACAATTCCAGTGGGTCAGAAGTTTACATACACTAAGTTGACTGTGCCTTTAAACAGCTTGGAAAATTCCCAAAAATGATGTCATGGCTTTAGAAGCTTCTGATAGGCTAATTGACACCATTTGAGTCAATTAGAGGTGTACCTGTGGATGTATTTCAAGGCCTACCTTCAAACTCAGTGCCTCATTGCTTGACATCATGGGAAAATGAAAAGAAATCAGACAAAACCTCAGGAAAAACATTGTAGACCTCCACAATCTGGTTCATCCTTGGGAGCAATTTCCAAACTCCTGAAGGTACCACGTTCATCTGTACAAACAATAGTACGCAAGTATAAACACCATGGGACCACAGAGCTGTCATACCACTCAGGAAGGAGACGTGTTCTGTCTCCTAGAGATGAACGTACTTTGGTGCGAAAAGTGCAAATAAATCCCAGAGCAACAGCAAAGAATCTTGTGACGATGCTGGATGAAACAGGTAAAAAGTATCTATATCCACAGTAAAACGAGTCCTATATCGACATAACCTGAAAGGCCGCTCAGCAAGGAAGAAGCCACTGCTCCAAAACCGCCATATAAAAAAGCCAGACTACGGTTTGCAACTGCACATGGCGACAAAGATCGTAGTTTTTGGAGAAATGTCCTCTGGTCTGATGAAACAAAAATAAAAATGTTTGGCCATAATGACCATCGTTATGTTTGGAGGAAAAAGGGGGAGGCTTGCAAACCAAAGAACACCATCCCAACAGTGAAGCACGGGGGTGGCAGCATCATGTTATGGGGGTGTTTTGCTGCAGGAGGGACTGGTGCACTTCACAAAATTGATGGCATCATGAGGAAGGACAATTATTTGGATATATTGAAGCAACATCTCAAGACATCAGTCAGGAAGTTAAAGCTTGGTCGCAAATGGGTCTTCCAAGTGGACAATGACCCCAAGCATACTTCCAAAGTTGTGGCAAAACGGCTTAAGGACAACAAAGTCAAAATATTGGAGTGGCCATCACAAAGCCCTGACCTCAATCCCATAAAAAAGTTGTGGGCAGAACTGAAAAAGCGTGTGCGAGCAAGGAAGCCTACAAACCTGACTCAGTTATATCAGCTCTGTCAGGAGGAATGGGCTAAAATTCACCCAACTTATTGTGGGAAGCTTGTGGACGACTACCCAAAAGGTTTGACCCAAATTAAACAATTTAAAGGCAATCCTACCCAATACTAATTGAGTGTATGTAAACTTCTGACCCACTGGGAATGTGATGAAAGAAATAAAAGCTGAAATAAATCATTCTGTCTACTATTATTCTGACATTTCACATTTTAAAATAGAGTGGTGATCTAACACCTAAAACAGGGCATTTTTACTAGGATTAAATGTCAGGAATTGCGAAAACTGAGTTTAAATGTATTTGGCTAAGGTGTATGTACACTTCCGACTTCAACTGTATATGACTTCAGAGTTAATCAAGGTCGAACTTGACAGATATTTGTGCCTGTCAAACTATCATCAGAAGTTCTGTTTACCTAAACTCTCCAGTACATTTCATCTGAATAAAAAAATACAAAAGTCTCTGAAAATCAAAAGTGAGGTGCATGTTATGGGAACCTAAATCCTAAAACAGTTATGTTACTCCAATGTTTTCACATTTCTTATGTTTACAGAACATTACAATTATTGAATAATACTGTTCGGGTTTACAGTGTAGACATTCAATGCCAGATTTGTCAGTTTGAATTGATATTCCGTTTTTTTTTTGTGTAATTAACATGATTTTGCAGAGTTCAAACAAACATGCAGATAAACGCAACTCTTTGTAATTTATTTCGGAAACCTGGTCACCAGGATGGATTTAATTGGACCCCTGTGTTTAAATACCCTACAGCTGAAATGTGGCCTGGCCTTCTTAAGTTACAGTAAGTAACAGGGTTAAGGCCTGAATCCAATGTATCAACATTCATCTCAGGAGAAAATGCATTACAACACATGACACACTCACACGTAGCAGAGACAAATAAAACACTACAGGATATACTGCACCATATATAGTATACTGTTACTATGATTGGTTAGTTCAATTAATATCTTAACAATTTGTTCACCGACAGCAATCCTTCAATCAAACTGTAATGTTCATTTTCTGTAAACAAAACAATGGACCACTTTAGATGTCATGAAGATATTGTTTCTGTGCAATAAATAGCATGACTAGTTTATGTTTGGTTCTCTTTGATCTCAGCGTGATAACTGGCGCTGTATTCAGAGTCTGCACAGCATACGGTGTCTCACGTGTTCTCTGTTCTCTGATTTACATCAAAGCAAATGTGCTGAAATGTTCTGAATAACCCTCAAATGCAAAACAGGACCATCACTTCTGTGGTGCTTCATATGTTGCCCATACACATTACTAGGAGGCAAGGATGTAAGGTTTCTGAGTGAGGGGAGAGAGGAAGACCAGCTCTTTGAGAAATGTTTCCCTCAAGGCGTTATCACGTTAGGCTGTAGCAAGGGAGCTGCAGAACATACCAGAACAAACATCAGTGAAGACAATCAGTGATAAAAACAGGGATCATTAAGTCCATTATTTTCCATTTGGCCATCAGATTTGCCACTAATGCTCCTTATTGGACACATCACTGCACTCTATACTCCTCTGTAAACCCTCTTAGGCCTCACTCCCCCTATCTGAGATATCTACTGGAGCACTCATCCTCCACATACAACACCTGTTCTGCCAGTCACATTCTGTTAAAGGTCCCGAAAGCACACACATCTCTGGGTCTCTCGTCTTTTTCTCGTCTGGAACGTGCTGCAACAAACACTCAAACTGGACAGTTTTATCTGAATCTCTTCATTCAAAGACTCAACCATGGACACTCTTACTGACAGTTGTGGCTGCATTGTGTGATGTATTGTTGTCTCTACCTTCTTGCCCTTTGTGCTGTTGTCTGTGCCCATTAATTGTCTGTGCCAAATTCCACATACAGTAACTGACTACTTTCTGACAGTACGTGAAAGACCAAATGGTGGAACTTAACCTTGATGTACAGTATGTTCCGTAACCTAAACCCTATATTCCACTGGTACGTTTGGTGACGATGTCAGCGTAAAAGCTTTAAGGGTTGACGAGGGTGTTCGTGTCCTCAAGCCATGCTCTCACCATAAAATAGAAACTGTCTCGCATTACTTCGGGGACAAGAAGAAACTAGGTGTGAAAAGGTTCTAGAACAACAAGCAAGGGACACATGGAACTGTTTTCTACACATGTTCATATTTCATTCGCAGTTGGTTAGGTTTATGATCATGGACAACATTTAAAGTGTTTTCTTAGTCTTAAAAACAATTTAAGCCTCGTTTGCCAATCATGTCTATCTAATTAACTCAATGTTTGCTTACTCTAAAATGTATGTATATCACATTCTACCAGAACCACATTCATGTGGAGATGCAAAATGTGTTCCAAATAAATAGAATTTCATACCAAAACAAGCACAACTCCATTTCTCTCATTCACTCCATATGAGAATGTTTATTGCATCCTAAAACTGAAAAACGACACTTTCTTATACAGCAAATGGATGAAAACACCACAAAACATTCTTCATCATGACCAGTCTTCCCTTCCCGTTGAACAACAGCAGGCGTTTCTCATCAGCCGCTCCGGTAGCCTTACACCGCCTCCCCCCCCACCCAGAAGAAAACTCAGGGGAGCTTCGTCATCCTGCTTCTCTTCCTCTGTTGGGGGTTCTCCCCTGCTTAACACATCCCCCAGGCCCCAAGTCATGATGACCATCAGTCTACCAGCTGCTCAGAACTGTTCAGAACTAGAAGCCTATCATTGTAGAGCTGAGAGATGTTTTTTTCCAAGGAAAAGCTGCCAGGAAAAAATGACACAACACAATCATATTTTGAAGTGAGTGTTTCCCCTCATTGCCCTCTAGGGAGAAGCATTGGAGATCATTTGGCCAGGCAGAAAACTTTCAGGCCCCCTCACCAACACCCACACTCAGCTCAGCTACATCTGAATAAGCCCAGCTTGAAATAACCAACTGAAATGTTCTCCCTTTGTCCCAGAATGCTGCCAGTGCAAATACGGTAAGCTTCACTCAGACCCAACTGACATTTCCGGAGGAGATGTGATGATTTGAAATGGAATGTGTATTTTCTTTATATTTCATTGCTTTGTTAAAGCTGAGAAGAAGGATTTTCAGGACAGAATTCTATGGTAATTTCTGTGAAGAGGCATCCTCTGCCTTTCCATCATTTCCCTCTCGTTCCCTCTCGTTAGAGACAGCCTTCATATCCACAGGCTCTGACATGTTATTATCTCTTTATCATTTACACCAGGGGTATTCAAATTTTACTATACAAGGTCAGTAGCCTGCTGGTTTTCTGTTCTACCTGATAATGAATTGCACCCACCTGGTGTCCCAGGTCTAAATCAGTACCTTATTAGAAGGGAACAATGAACAAAAACGCAATGGAACTGGCTTCGAGGTCCAGATCTGAGATTGAGGGATTTAGACATTGTTTACGAGTCCACAATCCCAGACATCAAATCAAATGTTATTAGTCACATGCGCCGAATACAACAGGTGTAGACCTTACAGTGAAATACCTACTTATGCATCCCTAACCGACAGTGCAGTTTCAAAAAAGACGAATAAGAATAAGAGATAAAAGTAACAAGTAATTAAAGAGCAGAAGTAAAAAATAACAATATATACAGGGGGGTGCCGGTACAGAGTCAATGTGCGGGGGCACCGGTTAGTTGAGGTAGTCTGTACATGTAGGTACAGTTAATTAAAGTGACTACGCATAGATGACAACAGAGTGGCAGTGGTGTGGAGAGGGGAGGGGGGGCAATGCGAATAGACTAGATGTTTGACTAGCTGTTTAGAAGACTCTTGGACATAGACTTGACGCTCCGGTACCGCTTGCCATGTGGTAGCAGAGAGAACAGTCTATAACTAGGGTGTCTGGATTCTTTGATCATTTTTAGGGCCTTTCTCTGACACTAACTGGTATAGAGATCCTGGATGGCTTGAAGCTTGGCCCCGGTAATGTACTGGGCTGTTCGCACTACCCTCTGCAGAGCCTTGCGGTCGGAGGCCGAGCAGTTGCCATACCAGGCAGTGATGCAACCAGTCAGGATGATCTCTATGGTGCAGCTGTAAAACCTTTTGAGGATCTGAGGACCAATGCCTAATCTTTTCAGCCTCCTGAGGGGGAATAGGTTTTGTCGTGCCCTCTTCACGACTGTCTTGGTGTGCTTCAACCATGTTAGTTTGTTGGTGATGTGGACACCAAGGAACTTGAAGCTCTCAACCTGCTCCACTGCAGCCCCGTCGATGAGAATGCGGGCATGCTCGGTCCTCTTTTTCCTGTAGTCCACAATCATCTCCTTTGTCTGGGGGGGGGACTGAGCACGCACCCCTGAGGGGCCCCTGTGTTGAGGATCAGCGTGGCGGATGTGTTGTTACCTACCATTACCACCTGGGGGCGGCCCGTCAGGAAATCCAGGATCTAGTTGCAGAGGGAGGTATTTAGTCCCAGGGTCCTTAGCTTATTGATGAGCTTTGAGGGCACTATGCTGTTGAACGCTGAGCTGTAGTCAATAAATAGCATTCTCACATAGGTGTTCCTTTTGTCCAGGTGGGAAAGGGCAGTGTGGAGTGCAATAGACTGCATCATCTGTGGATCTGTTGGGGCGGTATTCAAATTGGAGTGGATCTAGGGTTTCTGGGATGATGGTGTTGATGTGAGCCATGACCAGCCTTTCAAAGCACTTCATGGCTACAGACGTGAGTGCTACGGGTCGGTAGTCATTTAGGTAGGTTACCTTAGTGTTCTTGGGCACAGACACTATGGTGGTGTGTTTAAAACATGTTGGTATTACAGACTCAGACAGGGAGAGGTTGAGAATGTCAGTGAAGACACTTGCTAGTTGGTCAGCGAATGCTCGAAGTACACGTCCTGGTAATCCGTCTGGCCCTGCGGCCTTGTGAATGTTGACCTGTTTAAAGGTCTTACATCGGCTGCGGAGAGCGTGATGCTCTCATGCAGCTGGTGCTCTCATGCATGTTTCAGTGTTATTTGCCTCGAAGCGAGCATAGAAGTAGTTTAGCTCGTCCGGTAGGCTCGTGTCACTGGGAAGCTCTCAGCTGTGCTTCCCTTTGTAGTCTGTAATGGTTTGCAGACCCTGCCACATCCGACGAGCAACAGAGCCGGTGTAGTATGACTCGATCTTAGTCCTGTATTGATGCTTTGCCTGTTTGATGGTTCGTCGGAGGGAATAGCGGGATTTCTTATAAGCTCCGGGTTAGAGTCCCGCTCCTTGCAAGCGGCAGCTCTAGCCTTTAGCTCAGTGCGGATATAGCCTGTAATCCATGGCTTCTGGTTGGGGTTTGTACGTACGGTCAGTGTGGGGATGATGTCATCGATGCACTTATTGATGAAGCCAATGACAGATATGGTGTACTCCTCAATGCCATTGGAGGAATCCCGGAACATATTCCAGTCTGTGCTAGCAAAACAGTCCTGTAGCTTAGTATCTGCTTCATCTGACCACTTTTTTATTGATCTAGTCACTGGTGCTTCCTACTTTAATTTTTGATTGTAAGCAGGCATCAGGAGGATGGAATTATGGTCAGATTTGCCAAATGGAGGGCGAGGGAGAGCTTTGTATGCATCTCTGTGTGTGGAGTATATGTAGTCCAGAGTTCTTTCCCTCTGGTTGCACATTTAACATGCTGATAGAAATTTGGTAAAACTGATTTAAGTTTCCTGAATTAAAGTCCCCGGCTACTAGGAGCGCCGCCTCTGGGTCAGCCTTTTCTTGTTTGCTTATGGGGGAATACAGCTCATTCAATGCTATGTTAGTGCCAGCCTCTGACTCTGGTGGTATGTAAACAGCTACAAAGAATATAGATAAAAACTCTCTCGGTAGGTAATGTGGTCTGCAGCTTATCATGAGATACTCTACCTCAGGCGAGCAATAGCTCGAGACTTCCTTAGATATCATGCACCAGCTGTTGTTTACAAAAATATATAGACCGCCGCCCCTTGTTTTACCAGACGCCGCTGGTCTATCCTGCCGGTACATCGTATAACCAGCCAGCTGTACGTTGATATTGTCGTCGTTCAGCCACGACTCCGTGAAGCATAAGATGTTACAGTTTTTAATATAATGACTACTTCATGAACTAAATCCAACTCAGTTTTGGTAACGTCCTGGTACTAGTCACTATGTTTTGTTACCGTCTGTTGGTCTGTCAGAGTCCGCCATAACCCAGTGTGCATCTGTGATTACTTTGTGGCAAGTGTTTGAAGTGGGCTATGTTCCAGAGACTGTCTCCACTGGCTCCCTACTTCTAATTGTTCCCCTCATTGTCAGACAATGTACTAACTTCATGTGGCTGAGACCTGCAATTATGTCTCATTTTCTCTATCGACAACACAGCTTTCATTGATGATACTCTGTATACTGTATTTGGTCTGGGATGGTAATCTACAGTATGGAAACCAGTCATCCTGCGTACTTTCTAATGACATGGACTGTATTATGTTCAGAAAATAGAGCTTCTTGAAATTAAATCTCTCGTTGTATTTATCAGTTTCATTCAACAAGCTTTATTGTCCAACAAAATTTACATATGATGGAACATTACATTTTTATTTGACTGATAACACACAAAATAAATTGACACTTGACTCACAAAGATCTGACTGGGTAGAGACATCCAGCAGGACCGCTATCAATATCTTGCTATATGAGCACTGATAGGTACAGTATGTGGTTAGATTAACTTTCTATTGAATAAGCATTTTATTACATTTTATTCAAAACAGTATAACACACTGCTTTGATGTACCCTCTTAAAGAATAATATCACTAAGATGCCTAGTACCTGAGCATGTCTCAAAAAGTGTTTCTCCCTGGTGTAATATGACGATACTGAATTCATATTGACCCCATGAGGACTGATCCAAGTGGAGACAATGTCAGACACATTGGCAAGTCAAAACAGTGTCTGTCTGTATGGAGGTTCAAAGAGAGGGAAACCTAACCACAGTGATTCCCACAAGTTTCTGATTTATTATGGAACCACAGAACTGAATAAACGTTCAAAGAAAGTTTGAAAAGTTGTCTGTGTCTTTGTTAAACAATTTACATTTCATTGTAAGCTATTAATCAAACGGTTTGATTTATAGTGAGTCGTTGCATAAAGCACCACACATAATTTAACGCCAAAATGGGCAAAATAATTGCACCATGCAAGGACATTAGACAGCCCTTGAGCAAAATGTACCCAGCATTGAAAAATGCATTAAAAGTGATTGAGAAGTAAACTTTTATTGGACCAATGATTTTAAAGAGGGCTATGAAAACCCACTGGCCACTGATGTCATTTCAATGTCTAGTTTTGATTTACATTTGGCTGAGTTGTCAACTAACATGAATTAAAAGTTAAATCCTCTGGCAAAAATGTCACAATGTCATTGAATTTAGGTTAAAAGTTGGGTCTAAAAAAAGACACAATTCCCTTACTTTGATTACTTTTTGCAAATCCAATCAGTTTTCCATCTTGATTCAATGTCATCACATTGAATTGTTTTGTTCAAATGACGTGGAAACAACATTGATTTTCATTTTAGTGGGAACAATAGTATGAGGAAATGACCAGATAAGGAAATTACACATAAAAACTAACATGAGAACATACATGTGGAAAATCATTTCAATAATTCAATAAAGGTGAATAACCTCAACTGATTCGGAGTGGAGAACTGTGGATGAAACATGTGACCTTACTTTTGGGTGAGTTTTATGGTAAGTTGAAAAATTATGAACACATTTTACTTTTGGTTCCTTGGGCCTAAACATTTCTGCTCTTGTCATATACACTGTGAGGTTCTAAGTTAACCACATTAATATCAACATTACTAAACAATTATTTGACTATTTTAAGCAGTCTGTCTATTTGTAGCACCGATATTAAGTTATATTCCTCAGTCAACTCTGCTTTTCTGTTTTTGGTCTTGGTCCTTTTCTGTTTGCTTATTATGTTACCACACAGACAGCAGCTCCAAGTATTGGACAAACTATCTTTGTATTTCGCTATGGGAAAGACAGACAGTCTCCACATTGATGCTGGTTTTATATCAAGTCTGGCTTTGTATTGAATCATGCCATTTAGAATTTAGAATTTCATTGTTCCATAACACTGTAAACTACAACTCTCATCTTTAACAATTTAGATACTAAATACATCAGTTTTAATACAAGAATTAGGCTTTTCGTTTAGGAAAAAAAAAATGGTATCTTTGTAAATAAGAATTTGTTCTTAACTGACTTGCCTAGTTAAAAATGCGGCATTACATATCAGTCATTCCTGATGTAATGACCTTTTCCATGTTTACTGTTCATCACTACACAAATTGAGTTTCTGGGCAGTTCTGATGTAAAACAAAATGGTCAGAACCACCAAAAACACACACATTGCTTGACTCAACTGAAAATGGTACAGAAAGTATTTAATTCGTAATCTGCCAAGCGACACTTAAGGAAGGAATAAAGCACTCCTTTAGATCAAGAAAGAGATTCTCCTCAAAGGTCAAGGAGGAAGGATGCAGGCAAAGAGCTCTCTAACTGTGGATCAGTCCAGTCCTCAATCATGAATTAAAGCCTGTCCTCGTCTCAAACCTGTCCCTTCCATGTCCCACACATTTCCCAGACACTGGAAAAGAAAGACGTGTGAGAAAGTTCATAAGGTAGTACAATATGCAGACAACATCACTTCAGAGCAATCCCATTACCATTTTCTACTTTTAGTTTCCCACGTGTATAGTTACTATAATCCAGTGATAAAATCTGAGTTTCAGAATATAGATAATATGTGATGTCAAGTCTTGTTAGCTGTGCTGGGAGGCTAAGCAGCACAGCTGCCACTTACAGGAAGCCCCTGAGCAGAAAACGGATTTTAATTGACCTTTGTCATAAAAGTGTCATCTGATCTAATCTCATTAGTCTAGTCTGTAATTTCTCTCAGTCTGAAGTCATTCAAGTGTTTTATGCTGTTGTTTACACTCTGTGTGCTCCTGCAGAGAGAGGAGGACAAGAGGATAGGAGGAGAGGAGTCTCCCTGTGTCCTCCATCTTGGCTCAAACAGCTTCCTCTCCAGCAGAAAGCACCACATGGAGTCTGAGACACAGCTGTGCAGATGGCTGTTACTCAGGCTGCCGCTGTTTAGATTCCTCACTTCCAAAGAAGAACTGTTTATATTTGTGAAACAAATGTCTGATCTTGTCTAAGTGTGAGCTCTGATCACATGTTTTCCCTGAAGTGAACATCTTCCCAGATATTTCACTATCTTGTCCAATGTTGTGTGTAGAGGGATTGTGAGATAAATTGTCTTGGATATTTGACTGTTGCCATCAGCGGGTATTGTTAGGAGAGTTCATTATTGTTCATAAATCCAATTTTTCACTAAATGGACATACACTTTAAGAATGGTAAATGTTATGTAATCTCATATACTGTCACGTATCTTAGCGTAAACGGTCAGGGCATGGCATTTTAAGTTATTTTCCAAAACCTGTGAAAGTCAAACCCCATCCATTTCAATAGTCCTCCTAGGACTTGTTATCCAAAATGTTAACAAGCTTACATGTGTATTATGCCTTTGTTGGAGTCTCCAAATACCATCAGGCAGTTGTGAGATATTTTATTACAAGTCATCTCCATTGTTTGGCATGGTCCATCAGCTTCCATTAAAACATGCTTGTTTCATCCCAACCTCTTACTTCCCTAAACCCATTGGATTTCACAGCAATACCAGCCAAATGACACAGGAATTTGCTGGAATTCATATTATGTGTTTCTGCCTTCTGAGAACGATAGAACTCCACATGCTGCATCATGAGTCCAAACTGTGATGACACTGGGAACAACAGACATCTAAATCTCTGTAGAGATAATTTTGTGTAATTCGGTCTTTATTGAATATAAACCATTTTCAAAAATAGAGAAACACAACAGTGATTTGATTACATTGGTTGAAAAAATAGGAATATTTGTGTCTCGCTCCCTTTGCTTCTAAATAATATCAGAATTTGTGTGACATTTTAACCAGACCCGAATACTGAGGTCATGCAATCCCTTGAGTGAAATACGATAGTGAGTGGAATAATTAGCGGGTATGACACACTGGAACATGGATTGAACATGGATTGAACTTCTAGACATAAAGACTGCGATTACACACCACGGAGTAGCAGAATCCTTTTTCTTCTCTCTTGACTCTGACGAGCCCGAGGCGGAGGATATACGGCTCCCTCAGGAACAGGCCCCGACCCCAATGATCTGCATGAAGAGGAGGCGGAGAAAGCGAGGCCAGAGGGCAGGCTGCCTTCTGAAAGAGTTGGAGGCGATCGAATAAGCCCCCACTCCCTTCAATTCCGCTAGCAAACATGCAATCTTTGGACAATAAAATGGCCAAGTTTTTGGGAAGATTAAACTACCAACGGAACATTAACTCTTAACTCTTAGCGCAACATCCTGTGAAGCTGGAGCGCGCCAAATTCAAATTACAAAATCGTAATATTAAACATTCATGAAAATACAAGTGTCTTGCATCGTTTAAAAGCTTAACTTCTTGTTAATCCAACCGCGTTGTGAGATTTCAAAAAGGCTTTATGGGGAAAGCATACCATGCAATTATCTGATGACAGCGCCCACACCAAAATACTTTTCCAAACCAACCACTAAATCGCAAATAGCGATAAAATAAATCACTTACCTTTGAAGATCTTCCTCTGTTTGCAATCCCAAGGGTCCCAGCTACACAACTAATGGTCATTTTGTTCAATAAAGTTTATATCCCAAAAATGTCCATTTAGTTGGCGTGCTTGATTCAGTAAATCCACTCTTTCAACATGCATACAAACGAATCCAAAAAGTTACCAGTAAAATTCGTCCAAACAAGTCAAACGATGTTTCTAATTAATCCTCAGGTACTCTAATATCAAAATAAACGATAAAATTTAAGACGGAGAATAGTTTGTTCAATGGGGAAGATAAATAACGAGGAGCGTGCCCCTCATTCATGCGCGCGACAAGACTACATTTCTAATGAGAGACAAGCCTGAAACCCTTTCTAAAGATTTTTGACATCTAGTGGAAGCCATAGGAACTGCAATCTGGAGCTATTTATTTGTATATCCCATAGACAAGCATTGAAATGGACTGTGACCTCAAAAAAACATTTTCCGGGTGGATTTTCCATAGGTATTCACGTGCCATATCATTTCTGTTATACTCACAGACATCATTTTAACAGTTCTAGAAACTCCAGAGTGTTTTCTATCCAATGTTATCAATTATATGCATATCCTAGCTTCTGGGCCTGAGTAACAGGCAGTTTACTTTGGGCATGTCATTCATCCAAACTTCCGAACACTGCCCCCTAGCCCTAAGAGGTTTTAAGGCTACCAAAAGTCATAATTCAGACTTGTTGAGAGAGTCAGGTTTTGATTAGCATGGAATGTGGTGTTTTTTGTTGATTTTTAACTTATTTCCTTCTTAAACTCACTTCATAATCAGACCAATTGCCCATGTCGACTTCAAAGAACAGTTGGTTTTGACACAAATCTGTATGTTTATGCTGCGGTTAACATCTTAAAAATAGAGGATTGGTTTTAGTGCATTTAACAATATCTTATAAACAAAGGTCCTTCAGACTCACTACTCTGATGCTCATATTTCTTTTGATGGTTAAGTATCAAAACCCCTATAGCATCAGGCTATATACAGCTGTGGGTACTGTATTTGGATTTCAAACCTCTGTGGGTTTTCTCCGCTTTTTAATGGCTAACACATATCATCTGGTCACAAAAACACTACCTGCAGGCAATTTAGCACGCTCTTATAAGCGGGGCTTTAACAAATAAAAAGCGTGTATCAAATTTATTTGATCATCCAGGAAGCAAATAAAATGTTTTTAATAAGCCGTTTTATAGCCGTTAATGTTTGTATCCGGGCGCAGTGTGAAAATACTTGGATCCTTTGACTGCTGAGAATCCAGTGTTTTCAACAGTTTCCCATGTCTGCCAGTGGTAGCAGTCTTGGCCTCCAAATGCCTCTTCTCCCACTCTTTCTCAAGGGGATTTCTTCTATAGAACTCCCCCTGTAAGGGTATTTTCCCTTCATAATGATGAATTGAAATAAACTCAGTTGTTCCTTACTTCACAGTTCTGATCGTTTTCCTAAGTGCTTGTTTTCTCTTTGGATGGAGATCTGCAGAAATTTTCCAGGTGTTATTTGAGCCAAAAATGCATAGGAGTAACAACCTGAACACTATCACATAGTTATTATTAGGCTACATGTAAATACATTTCTGATTATTAAAAAGCTGATAACATGAACCTTGTGGTCATGCCGATATAATAAAGTATTTTTCCACAGTTGGAAGAGTGACTGGGAAAGTAAGCTTGAATCCCTCCAAAGAGCAGCGTAGACTTTTATGGAGTTAAAGACATACGCAAGCACTGCTTATAACTTACCTTTTAATTTGTGTGTCTTTGATGAGTACATCCCTGCTCCAAGGCTGCATATTAGCAGGGACTTCAAAAGGAGTTTCCCATGGGTGACTCATCTGGGAGGAACCACAGTGTTTTGTCTAGGAAGGTCACACACTACATCCTTCTGACTGGAATACCAAAGGCTGAGTAAATACTTCAAAATCAAATCAAATTTGATTTGTCACATGTGCCCTGAATATAACAAATACAACAGGTGTAGACCTTACCGTGAAATGCTTACTTACAACGCCTTAACCAACAAGGCACAATAACGAAGCTATATACAGGGGGTAACGGTACCGAGTCAATGTGTGGGGGTACAGGTTAGTCGAGGTAATTTGTACATGTAGGTAGGGGTAAAGTGACTATGCAGAGACAATATACAGTGAGTAGAGCCATGTAAAAACAAAGGGGGGGGGGGGGGGGGGGCAATGAAAATAGTCTGGGTGGCCCTTTGATTAATTGTTCAGCAGTTTTATGGTTTCGGGGTAGAAGGCGTTAAGGAGCCTTTTGGACCTAGACTTGGTGCTCCGGTACCGCTTGCTGTGCGGTAGCAGAGAGAAAAGTCTATGACTTGGGTGACTGGAGCCTAACAATTTTTTGGGCCTTCCTCTGACCCTGCTTGGTATATAGGTCCTGGATGGCAGGAAGCTTGGCCCCTGTGATGTACTGGGCTGTACGCACTACCCTCTGTAGCGCCTTACGGTCGGATGCCAAGCAGTTGCCATACCAGGTTGGTGATGCAACTGGTCAGGATGCTCTCGATGGTGCAGCTGTAGAACTTTTTGAGGATCTAGGGACCCACGCCAAATCTTTTCAGTCTCTTGAGGGGGAAAAGGCGTTGTCGAGCCCTCTTCACAACTTTCTTGGTGTGTTTGGACCATGATAGTTTGTTGGTGATGTGGACACCAAGATACTTGAAACTCTCGACCTGCTCCATTACAGCCTTGTCGATGTGAATGGGGGCGTGTTCGGCCCCATTTAACGTGAGCATCTCCTTTGTCTTGCTCACGTTGAGGGAGAGGTTGTTGTCTTGATACAACACTGCCAGGTCTCTGACTTCCTCCCTATAGGCTGTCTCATCGTTGTCGGTGATCAGGCCTACCACCATTGTGTTGTCAGCAAACTTAATGATACGGTTGGAGTCGTGCTTGGCCACACAGTCACTGGAGTGTGTCTACTTCCTGCCTTAAGTTGTTGGTGACCAGTGACAAACGTGGTTTCTGTCTGATGATGTCTCAATGAAAAGAGTTCAATAGGATGATTTTAAATTGTTTAGACCAAACTGAAATGTTAAAAATGAAGCCAGCAACCAAACATTTTAGCCAAAAACCTGGTTGCCTCTGCTAGAAGGCTGTGGCAGCAAGTGGATCTTCCAGCATTACAATAACCCCAAATCTAATCAAAATCCACAAAGAAATGTTTAATTGACTATAAATCAACATTTTGCAATGGCCATCTCAGTCTCAAGACTTTAACCCCATTGAAAACCTGTGGTTTTGAAATGAAGAGGGCGGTCCATAAGAGGACGGGATATCAAGGATAGCAGGCTATCAAGGATCCGGAAAAGTTCTGTTCAGAGGAATGGTCTAGGATCTCTCCCCTACATAAAACGTTTAAGAATAAGTCTCAGTGTCATTATCCTCAGAAGGGGAGGATGCTAGAGTACTGACAACAGGTTGTCAATCATTTTTACCCCTATCTATTTTTTATTTATTTTATTGCTTCTTAAACAAAATGTCTTTCTCATAGCATTTCCCAATTTTATTATTTATTTTATACAGCCTTTTTTGCTTATCTTTATCAAGGGTGCCCATAATTATGGACCTGACTGTATATTATATACCCATTGATTCTTGAATAATATAACTTATATTATTTAACTTATAATTTCTCACGAGTTTAGTTCAACTGTCGGACCCAATCAGAACCCAAAATTTAAACATGTTTAAGTCCATTGTTTGCAAACAATGTAATTGTAAAAAATCACTGTATAGCCTCAAAACATGGTAAAAACTATAATTTTGACGTCATGGATGGTCAGTCTTTGCATCCATAGCTCTGTCTATGAATTTGACAGTGGCTACATTTCTCCAGCCCCATCCCTCATCTTTATACCAAAATAGTGGCAGGGTGGCTGCTTTGTTATAGTTTGAACTGCAGATTGCCCCTTTGAAGCTGTACTCACTCTAGTAAAGACCGTTTTTTGGGATTGGCATCTGACGTGATCATACTCGATCCAGTGTTTGCAGCTACAGTGCATTTATCAAATAACTGGGACATAGACTGAGACACCACAGACATGAGACTGAAACAAAAAGGTACAATTTTCAGTAGTTTTATTGAAAAATGCCTCTTCTGTTTCAGAAATAAATAAGAAAATAAGGCTGTGGAATTCACAATGTGCAGTTAAAACATGAAAAAGCAATTCTATGTCCATAGTCTTGCAAACAAATTCCAACTGCATTTGATATTGATACAAAACAATAACTATATTCTGATTTGTTTTTGTTTTGTTGAAATCTTAAATATACAACACAGACATGCAACTCCACCTTTGGGAAAAATCAGCTGTGAGTTGGTATTATAAAAAAAGATACACATTTGGTCTAAAGTAACTCATTGAAAGCCTGATTTGATAATAGCTGGGAATCTTTGGGAACCTTTAATGGAGGGAGCTGGAACCAGTAACCCTCTTTCTGATGAAGAGGGTGGCAAACTACATGACTTCAAAAGAATAACAGACAGCTTGACATTGTGAAATTTGCAATGAACTGTGAGGTACAGGGCTAATGTGGATGGGTACAGAGACATACATATACCTTCCCCAACGTATTTGCTGACTTTCCGATGATTAGTGCATTAAACATTGGACTCTAACACTTAATGCAGTTATGTTACAAGCAGAGACACTTAAGGAAACAGTTAGCAAGCACACAGGTTTGTAATGAAATAATGTCGAGATTCATTATATTTCCACTTAATCTTGCTAAACTTAATTTGTTGATGCGTAAAGATATGTTCAATAAAGCCAAGGGTATCAGACCCATAGATTTTATTCTCTGAATTTCACTTAATACTCGCACATGTAATAATGGAGATAAATTCAATATAACAATCCTTTGTTTTGTTTTTGTTTATGGTACTATCCTCTCGGTATCGTCTCTTGATAGTGACCTCTTTCCTCTCTGGTTTCGTGAGTAACCAGGCGACTGTATGGCCTCAGATTCATCTTCCGGTTCTTCCTCAGGTATAGGGACTAGGTAGGTTTCAGGGTCGGGCTCGTAGCCGGTGGCTAGAAACATTAGTTTGGCCAATCAAACAGGACTTTAGTCAACAGGCTGAGACTTAACATGCACAATGTACAACCTAAACGTTTGACTATGTTCTAAACATGAAAAATCAACCAAGGTATTGAATGTATGGACCAAAGAACTGTAATTTATCTTGTTTCTATGTTAGAATGATTACATGCACTCCTGAACTTAATGTTATTGAGAAATATCAAACATATTGAACACATACCTCATATAAAGATAAATATCAATACAAGTAATAAAGCTGGGATTGAATTTGTAACAAAAAACTAATACAACACTGCCACTTGTCTCTAGCTCTATCCTATCCTTTTGCTACTCCTAAAAACGATATATATATATATATATATACACACTACCGATCAAAAGTTTAGGGTCACTTAGAAATGTCCTTGTTTTTGAAAGAAAAGCACTTTTTTTGTCCATTAAAATAACATCAAATTGATCAGAAATACAGTGTAGACATTATTAATGTCGTAAATGACTATTGTAGCGGGAAACGGCAGATTCTTAATGGAATATCTACATAGGTGTACAGAGGCCCATTATCAGAAACCATCACTCCTGTGTTCCAGTGGCACATTGTGTTAGCTAATCGAAGTTTATCAATTTAAAAGGCTAATTGATCATTAGAAAAGCACAGCTGAAATCTGTTGTTCTGATTAAAGAACCAATAAAACTGGCCTTCTTTAGACGAGTTGAGTATCTGGAGCATCAGCATTTGTGGGTTCGATTACAGGCTCAAAATGGCCGGAAACAAAAACTTTCTTCTGAAACTTGTTAGTCTATTCTTGTTCGGAGAAATGAAGGCTATTCCATGCGAGAAATTGCCAAGAAACTGAAGATCTCGTACAACGCTGTGTACTACTCCCTTCACAGAACAGCGCAAACTGGCTCTAACCAGAACAGAAACAGGAGTGGGATGCCCCAGTGCACAACTGAGCAAGAGGACAAGTACATTAGAGTGTCTAGTTTGAGAAACAGACGCCTAACAAGTGCTCAACTGGCAGCTTCATTAAATAGTACCCGCAAAACACCAGTCTCAACGTCAACAGTGAGGAGGCAACTCCAGGATGCTGGCCTTCTAGGCAGAGTTGCAAAGAAAAAGCCATATCTCAGCCTGGCCAATAAAAATAAAAGATTAAGATGGGCAAAAGAACACAGATACTGGACAGAGGAACTCTGCCTAGAAGGCCAGCATCCCGGAGTTGCTTTGTCATTATGGGGTATTGTGTGTAGATTGATGAGGGAAAAAAACTATTGAATCCATTTTAGAATAAGGTTGTAACGTAGCAAAATGTGGAAAAAGTCAAGGTGTCTGAATACTAAATATATATAAACAGAAGAAAATGGAAGGAAAAGAACGTTTAGCATAGATTAGGCAAACATACAAAGAACATCATGATTAAATGTACAAATGTCACATGCTTCGGTTTGGACCGGAGCACAAGCTGTGTAAATCACAGGCCTCATACTGTAATAAAACAGAGGTTATGCTTGCATTAAGTCAGTAAGAAGCGGGTTAAAAGGCACAAGCTCAATACAGATGTTAAATGATTTTAGTGGATTGTGTGGTTCAAACATAATTTACAAGGCACAATTAGTTTATTTACAGAGATCACCTCTACGTCAACATGTTAACACTTGTTCATTTGTTATGAGATCCACTTTGTTAGTAGTTTTTGGTTTGTTTGTTTTTTTACATGCTCCTTCCCGCGTAGAGAAGCTCTCTCTCTCTGTTTGCTGGGGTTTTGGTTCAAGATGCAAACAGGCCAGTAGGGTTGCCATCTCTGCATCTTGTCTGATAGTAGCTGTGAAGTGGTGTTAGTGCGAGTCCACTCCTTTGTCTCGTTTTTGGGTTTTTAACGTCGTTCATTAATTATGTCCCGGTGGTTATCCTTAAGGGCTCATTAGCCAGTGAGCTAACATCTCAGAAACAGGACTGTAAGTAGCACAGGCAGCATAGAGAGTTTACTAGGACCGACCTGAAAACAGTTCAAACAGGGGGTTAGATCTCTCTGTTGCAGAAAGTTATTTGCCATTTCTATTTCTACTTGGCAGTGTTTAACATGCAATTATGAATATCCACTCTATAACAAACATATTGAGACCTTGGAAGTAAAGGGTTCATCATGTTGCCAAAAGGGGGTTGTCCAGACAAAAAGAAGTCTGCTGTGTCATTTGCATAACGTTTTGTTAACAACTGCATTTTGTTTAGAACCCTTGAAACCCATGGCCTCCGTACATTGAACCAGAGCAGAGAGTTAGCTGTTGAGTATAAAGTTGTAAATGAATTAGTGTGCATACGTTACATTCACTATGTACTCAGCTACCCTGCCATGCAGATTGGGATTCAGTCAGTTGTGGACATACCTGGGTAACCTTGTCCATTGTAAGGAATGCCAACACACTGGGAGGAGTCGCAGTAGCCAGGGGGTCCAGGTGGTCCCCTCACTCCTGAGGTTCCCTGGCGACCAGGAGGGCCCCGAGGCCCAGCAGAGCCCGTAGCACCTGTAGCGCCGGTTCGAGCCTCGCCTGGTGGCCCTGGGAGTAGGGAGAGGGAGGTGGGTTGTGGAAAATAATTAAAGAATAGTCAGAACGAAACCTCCCTGACATCACCCTTAAATCCCAACTGGAAGTGGAGGGGGGGACTATTGGTTTCTACCACTGTAATTTCAATATTTAGACGGCTCAATTAAAAGACTGATAAAAAGTGAGCCAGTCAGGGCTCTGGTGAGTTACCCCCTGCCCCAGTCTGTCTAGACAGTACAAACAAAGGATGGAATTTCCTCCACTCTCTCGCTCTCTCTTGCTCTTTGATCTCTTAAGTGAGCACATGTGTTGTCAATGAAGGAGCCACCAAAGCAACGCTCATTGTACAACAATCTGATTCTCCCACTCAACAATGAGTCATCATCGCTAGCTAACTAGCTTCCTCCTACAGGAGTTTAGTAGTGTCTTACTTCATTCACAGAAACAGACTTGGCAGTGTTCGACAGGAGGGGGAAGTAGACATCATATATAGCCTGATATTTCCACTAGCCCCCCTACCCCTTGTGATAGGAAAGCTTCTGGGGACTCAGGGCCTTCACATGCTGAATATCAATTAAAGGTGGATGTTATGTTGCCTCCATGAAGACAGCATAATATCAACAGTGAATAAGACAGCTATTAGAGACTAATCCTCAGCCATTTCTAGAATGGGTTTGGGATCACTGATGAATGAGAGGTCGGGGTAACATTGTTTTGATAAGAGAAGATAGCAGCTATAATGCATAATGTTAAATCCTTCATCCAGAAATAGACCGTGGCTCTCAATTCCTTTGATGTATCGTATGTTGATCAATACATGTGAACACATCTGTGCGGACCAATCCTGTGAAGAAGCATAAATTCTCTCTCGAAAAGATAAGTGTTTTTCTGGGAATACGTTTGACCGTTCACTGAGAATTTATGAAACACAGCTGCCCAAACGAAGGTTCATGAGACACATCTAGGTAAATCTTGGCCTGCCCCTTGGGTCTGTCATTTATATTGCACTGGGCGGAGTTCTAAAAGTCACAAAGAGAGGTCCAGGGATAGGATTTAGAACAAAATGGCTACCATGGTGAAATAAGTTAAGAACTGTAGATCAGGAAGTAGTGAATAGGAACCTCCTGTCTCCAGTTGTTAACCTGTTAGGGCTAGGGGGCAGTATTGACACGGCTGGATAAAAAACATACCCGATATAATCTGGTTACCACTCCTACCCAGTAACTAGAATATGCAAAAAACAGAATGTCGTCATTCCAGCCCCAGGCTGAAACACATTATCGCCTTTCTCAAGTGGCCGATCAAGGGACACTGGGCTTATGCGCGTGACCCCGACCGCCCCCGCCTTTGGGATTTTTTCCTCTGTTTGCCGAAAAGGAGATTCCCTGTCGGAATATTATCGCTTTTCTACGAGAAAAATGTCGTAAAAATTGATTTTAAACAGCGGTTGACATGCTTCGAAGTACGGTAATGGAATATTTAGAATTTTATTGTCACGAATTGCGCCATGCGCGCGACACTTCTTTACTATTTCGGATAGTGTCTGGAAGGCATGAACAAAACGCCGCTATTCGGATATAACGATGGATTATTTTGGACCAAACCAACATTTGTTATTGAAGTAGCAGTCCTGGGTGTGCATTCTGACGAAGACAACAAAAGGTAATCAAACTTTTATAATAGTAAATATGATTATGGTGAGTGCTAAACTTGCCGGGTGTCTAAATAGCGAGCCCGTGATGCCTGGGCTATGTACTTAGAATATTGCAAAATGTGCTTTCACCAAAAAGCTATTTTAAAATCGGACATATCGAGTGCATAGAGGAGGTCTGTATCTATAATTCTTAAAATAATTGTTACCCTTTTTGTGAACGTTTATCGTGAGTAATTTAGTAAAATGTTAGCGAATTCCCCGGAAGTTTGCGGGGGGTATGCTAGTTCTGAACGTCACATGCTAATGTAAAAAGCTGGTTTTTGATATAAATATGAACTTGATTGAACAAAACATGCATGTATTGTATAACATAATGTCCTAGGGTTGTCATCTGATGAAGATCATCAAAGGTGAGTGCTGCATTTAGCTGTCTTCTGGGTTTTGGTGACATTATATGCTGGCTTGAAAAATGGGTGTCTGATTATTTCTGGCTTGGTACTCTGCTGACATAATCTAATGTTTTGCTTTCGTTGTAAAGCCTTTTTGAAATCGGACAGTGTGGTTAGATTAACGAGAGTCTTGTCTTTAAATGGCTGTAAAATAGTCATATGTTTGAGAAATTGAAGTAATAGGATTTTTAAGGTTTTGAAAATCGCGCCACAGGATAGCAGTGGCTGTTACGTAGGTGGGACGAATTCGTCCCGCCTAGCCTAGAGAGGTTAACAATGTTGTCGTCTATCTCCCACTAGGTGCCCTTGGAGAGTTCCTTAACCTGTTTAGGATAGGGGGCAGTATTTTCACGGCCAGATAAAAAACGTACCCGATTTAATCTGGTTATTACTCCTGCCCAGAAACTAAAATATGCATATAATGATTTTATTTGAATGGAAAACACCCTAAAGTTTCTAAAACTGTTTGAATGGTGTCTGTGAGTATAACAGAACTCATATGGCAGGCCAAAACCTGAGCAAGCGTCCCACCTAGCCCATAGAGGTTAAGCACAACCATTTACAGTTAGTATGCGAGAAGATTCTTATGTTCCATACCTTGTTGTTAAGGTACAGTTGAAGTCGGAAGTTTACATACACCTTAGCCAAATACATTTAAACTCAGTTTTTCACAAATCCTGACATTTAATCCTAGTAAAAAATTACCTGTTTTAGGTCAGTTAGGATCACCACTTTATTTGAAGAATGTGAAGTGTCAGAATAATAGTAGAGAGAATGATTTATTTCAGCTTTTATTTCTTTCATTACATTCCCAGTGGGTCAGAAGTTTACATACACTCAATTAGTATTTGGTAGCATTGCCTTTAAATTGTTTAACTTGGGTCAAACGTTTCGGGTAGCCTTCCACAAGCTTCCCACAATAAATTGGGTGAATTTGGTCCCATTCCTCCTGACAGAGCTGGTGTAACTGAGTCGGGTTTGTAGGCCTCCTTGCTCGCACACGCTTTTTCAGTTCTGCCCACAAATGTTCAATAGGATCGAGGTCAGGGCTTTGAGATGGCCACTCCAATACCTTGACTTTGTTGTCCTTAAGCCATTTTGCCACAACTTTGGAAGTATGCTTGAGGTCATTGTCCATTTCGAAGACCCATTTGCGACCAAGCTTTAACTTCCTGTAACGATCATCCAAAGGAGTAGACCAAGGTGCAGCGTGATATGTGTTCATCTTGACAGTACCCCCCCCCCAAAGGTGCGGACTCCAGGCCGCAAACCTGAACCTATGGGGTGGGTCCGGGTGGGCATCTATACTTGGCGGCGGCTCTGGTTCGGGGCGTAGCCCCCACAACGCCCGCTGATCCCCCCGCTTCTGTGTCACCGGAGGAACCAGACCGTGGATTATCGCCGGAGGCTCTGAACTGCCGACCACCGCTGAAGACTCTGGGCTGCAGGCCGCCGCTGAAGACTCTGGGGTGCAGACCGCCGCTGAAGACTCTGGGCTGCAGACCGTCGATGAAGACTCTGGGCTGCAGACCGTCGCTGAAGACTCCGGGCTGCGGACCTTCGCTGAAGATTCTGGACTGGGGAGTGTCGCTGGAAGCTCCGGACTGGGGAGCGTCGCTGAAGGCTCCGGACTGGAGAACGTTTCTGTAGGTTCCGGACTGGGGACCGTCGCTGCAGGCTCCGTGTCATGGATTATCCCTACAGGCTCCGGGCCATGGATTATCACTGGAGGCTTCGTGCCATGGATCATCCCTACAGGCTCCGAGCCATGGATCATCACTGGAGGCTTCGTGCCATGGATAATCACTGGAGACTTCGGACCATAGATCATCACTGGAGGCTGGGGAGACGCACAGCAGACTGGGTGCGCAGAGCAGGCACAGGGTATACTGGGCCGTGGAGGCGTACTGGAGGTCTGGAGCTTAGGGCTGGCACAACCCGTCCTGGCTGGATGTTTAGTTTAGCCCGGCAAGGGCGGAGCGCTGGCACAGGACAAACTGGTTTGTGCTGGTGAACGGGGGTTAGCGTGCGTAGAGCTGGCGCAGGATAACCTGGGCCGAAGAGACGCACTGGAGACCAGGAACGCTGAGCCGGCACACTTCTTCCTGGCTGACGGCCAACTCTAGCACGGCAACGGTGAGGAGCTTGCACCGAGCGCACCGGACTGTGAGTGCGCACTGGCGACACAGTGCGCATCACCGCATAACACGGTGCTTGCTCGTTCACTCGCTCCCCACGGTAAGCATGGGGAGTTGGCTCAGGTCTCAACCCCGACTTCGCCAATCTCCCCGTGTGCCCCCCCCCCAATTTTTGGGGGGCCGCTGCCTCTCGGGCTTCTGTTGTTGCCCTGCCTGTTCCTCCCAGTATCACCGATCCACATTCGCTGCCTCTATCTCCTCTTGCGGACGGTGATACTCCCCAGGCCTTGTCCAGGGTCCTGCCCCATCCAGGATTTCCTCCCAGGTCCAGTCATCCTGCCCACGCTGCTTGGTCCTTTGGTGGTGGGATCTTCTGTAACGATTGTCCAAAGCAGTAGACCAAGCTGCAGTGTGGTATGTGTTCATCTTGATATTTATTTGAACTCTGAACACTTAAACAAAATAATAAAGAATGGAACACGACCATCACGTCTTGCAGGCTTTACACAGCAGTACAAAATTAAGATCCCACAACACAAGGAGGGAAAAAGGGCTGCCTAAGTATGGTTCCCAATCAGAGACAACGATAGGCAGCTACCTCTGATTGGAAACCATACCTGGCCAAAACATAGAAATATAAACCATAGAATGCCCATCCCACACCCTGACCTAACAAAATAGAGAAATAAACCATCTCTCTCAGGTCAGGGCGTGACACTTCCTGACTGATGTCTTGAGATGTTGCTTCAATATATCCACATCATTTTTCTTCCTCATGCCATCTATTTTGTGAAGTGCACCAGTCCCTCCTGCAGCAAAGTACCCCCACAACATGATGCTGCCACCCCCGTGCTTCACTGTTGGGATGGTGGTCTTCGGCTTGCAAGCGTCCCCCTTTTTCCTCCAAACATAACGATGTTCATTATGGCCAAACAGTTCTATTTCTGTTTCATCAGACCAGAGGACATTTCTCCAAAAAGTACCATCTTTGTCCCCATGTGCAGTTGCAAACCGTAGTCTGGCTTTTTTATGGCGGTTTTGAACAGTGGCTTCTTTCTTGCTGAGCGGCCTTTCAGGTTATGTCGATATAGGACTCGTTTTACTGTGGATACACATACTGTTGTACCTATTTCCTCCAGCATCTTCACAAGGTCTTTTGCACTTTTCGTACCAAAGTACGTTCATCTCTAGGAGACAGAACGTGTCTCCTTCCTGAGCTGTATGACGGCTGCATGGTCCCATGGTGTTTATACTTGCGTACTATTGTTTGTACAGATGAACGTGGTACCTTCAGGCATTTGGAAATTGCTCACAAGGATGAACCAGACTTGTGGAGGTCTACAATTTTTTTTCTGAGGTCTTGGCTGATTTCTGTTGATTTTCCCATGATGTAAAGCAAAGAGGCACTGAGTTTGAAGGGAGGCCTTGAAGTACATCCACAGGTACACCTCCAATTGACTCAAATTATGTCAATTAGCCTATCAGAAGCTTCTAAAGCCATGACATCATTTTCTGGAATTTTCCAAGCTGTTTAAAGGCACAGTCAACTTAGTGTATGTAAACTTCTGACCCACTGGAATTGTGACACAGTGAATTAGAAGTGAAATAATCTGTCTGTAAACAATTGTTGGAAAAATTACTTGTGTCATGCACAAAGTAGATGTCCTATCCGACCTGCCAAAACTACAGTTTGTTAACAAGAAATTTGTGTAGTGGTTGAAAATCGAGTTTTAATGACTCAAACCTAAGTGTATGTGAACTTCCGACTTCAACTGTATATGAGGCAAATTACTGAGTCAGGGGCTTCCGTTAATGGTCTCTGTTTTCTTGTGAGACAGGAGACCTTGGCAGAGGCATAGCTGTGAAATGGGTTATTATACATGAGAAGTGAGTGACGGCCGAGGTCTTACCAGGGGGACCACTGAGTCCTCTCTGTCCTCTCTGTCCTGTTCCAGGGGATCCTCTCTCTCCCTTCTCTCCTGGCATCCCTGCAACAGCACAATCAGATACACAGGCAACAGGTTATTAGCAATGACAAAAGGTCCCATTGTACAGCACCATGTATTTGTAAAAACCACAAAGGAGCATGTCTGAGGATGGAGGAAATTGTAGCATGGATTAGATTTACTGTAGGAAGTGAAGCATGATGGCAGATGACCATCAATTATTTACATGATGTCATGAAGTCTATATTTTTAGAATAGATGTATTTTGCACAATTGCTTGCAATCAAAACTTCCATTTGTACCATTGTTGTAAAAGTTGCAATGTTACTCCAGGCTCAAAGAACAGACCAACTGTTATCCTAGGATGTTACATAGGTTAAAGAAGAGGACCGTGTCCTGTCATAACTTAAAGTTTTGCATCTCTGAGAGGTTGTAATTTACTTTCTAGCCATAGAAAAACAGGAAGTAAGAAAAACAGGCAAAAAATACATAAACAGCACACTATCACTCACCTCTCTCTCCTTGGTTTCCAGGTAAGCCGGGGTTTCCAGGGAAACCATTTCGGCCAGTCTGTCCAGGTTCTCCACGAGGACCCGTGTTGCCGGCGGGACCAGGGGGGCCTACGGGGCCTGGGTTGTTGCTAGAGTAACCGGTGGGGATCTGGTTGATCATATTATTAATTCTGCTCATTTGACCTGAGAGGAATGAATGAAGATATGATTAAGGCAGATAGCAAAATCACATAGATGGTTTATTTGTATACATTGTATGTGTGTGTAGGTGTACCCAACCAATGCTGGTTTATGAAGGTCTAAATAGGAACTCACTATTCACAAGCTGTTCGCAAACTTGTCTGGCAATGGAACGCATCAGATTCTGAGATGCAAAGTCCCCCTGGAAAACAAACACATTTTGGTGAGACAAGGTTATGCTACTCTGAGAAGCAGGAGTCGACAACAGGCGTCTGGCGGGCAAATAAAAAAGCACCTCCCAAACTTCTGAGGATTTTTGTTTTTGGTCAAAAAAGGACTAAAATCACCAGGAATTCAGATTAAAAAAAATATAAATAGTAAATCTGTTCACCAAGTATTCCCACGAATAAGAAAAAAGAGACGTGATCGTGTCTCCATGTAATTAAGTTATGAAATGGTTGTTATTTTCCAATACAACCTCTTTTGTGCCTTACTTGTGGTCAATTTGCAGTGTACAAATGATTATAATTATGTTCCGGCACCATTGACCATCGGCTCCGACAAAAAATCAGCCCACGGCTGAATCTAGTTGCCTAGTCCTGGACTAAAGGATACAGTAGTTGCCTAGCCCCGGACTAAAGGCTACAGTAGTTGTCTAGCCCTGGACTAAAGGATACAGTAGTTGCCTAGCCCTGGACTAAAGGATACAGTAGTTGCCTAGCCCTGGACTAAAGGATACAGTCGTTGTCTAGCCCTGGACTAAAGGATACAGTAGTTGCCTAGCCCCGGACTAAAGGCTACAGTAGTTGTCTAGCCCTGGACTAAAGGATACAGTAGTTGTCTAGCTCTGGACTAAAGGATACAGTAGTTGCCTAGCCCCGGACTAAAGGCTACAGTAGTTGTCTAGCCCTGGACTAAAGGATACAGTAGTTGCCTAGCTCTGGACTAAAGGATACAGCACATACCCTCTCTCCCTTTTCTCCTTTTATTCCAGACAATCCCTGTGAAAAAGAGGAAACATGGTTGTTTTCAATACAAGGAAAGCCATTCATTTGCATGAGATTTGCAACAAAACACCACAAATACGCTATAAAATAGGAAGTTGGTTAACATTTTCCAATTTAATGAAATGCAGTGGGATGATTCAAGACCGTCTTTGAAGAGGTAGGATTTCAGATGTTTTTGGAAGATGGCTAGGGACTCTGCTGTCCTTGATGAAACATACATCATCACCATATGACCACTTGTATTTGTACATACTGGGTTTCCTGTGTCTCCTGGTTTTCCTGGGCTTCCTGTGTTTCCTGGTGAACCCGGAGATCCTGGACTTCCCTGGATGATGAGAAGATGGACAGCGTTATTGCTACATCCACTTACCAAAGTTACCAAACAGTAAACATAAGGACAACAACCACTCCTGGTCCTCGTTAAATAGCTGTTGTACAATAGGGACCAGCCCTATACTGAGATGTACATCCACAGTCAAGGCACAACTTGGTATACTGTGCCAAGAACATTTAAAGGACAACACCACCCAAAAACGATCTTTTGGTATTTGTTTCATTTCCGGCTGTATTTCTGTATTTTGAAAGTTTTATATCTTGAAAACTTGATTGCTGACATGCAAAACATTTTTGGGACAATATCAACAATGGACTAATGAAACCAATACCAAAAGATAGTTTTTTTCGGTGGATTTTTCCTTTAACTGGGTGGAAACACTCCCAACAGGGATGGGATGCTTAATGGTCCTCAGAGCAGACCGAATGGTAAAGTAGGCTATATATTAATTCATTTATTTTATTTTTTATTTAACCTTTATTTAACTAGGCAAGTCAGTTAAGAACAAATTCTTATTTACAATGAAGGGCCTACAGGTTGACAATGGCGTGCTGGCCCTTTGCCTATTGGTATGGTGTGGCCATTAACTACTGTAGAGGCAGGCCTCAATCATAGTAGGGAGAATGAGATGCATGCTTTTTCTGCATTACTGACTGAAGGACTTAATTTGTCTGTGTTTTGACCACGTCTTCTGGCTGGAGTACTCACCATTGGTCCTGTTGGACCTCTAGGTCCCGATGGTCCTTCCTTCCCTGGTGGTCCCTGGGAAGAGAAGATAGACACTCACAACAGGCAGCAATAAAAGTTGGCATTAAGTTGTTGTTGTGTTAAAGGTATGTTGTCAATGTTAATTTATTTCTGTATATATGTACTGTACGTTTTATGGTGCTGTTAAACTGGTGGTGCTTCCAAGAGATGGGACTATAAAAACTCAGTGAAATAAACTAGGTCCTCGCTAATCTCCCTAGCAACCAATCTCTGTAGTGTGTTCTACTGCGCCAGTTTAATGGAGCCCAATGAAGTCATCTGACATGCACCAGAATACTAGGAGCACACAACAGTTTAACTGCGCACGTTGAGTGATCACATGCACACGTTGAGTTAAGTAGGTGCTGGCTAGATTCATGGCCTTTCAACAGTGCCTGTACACTGAGCAGCTCTGTGTAGAGGTACAGAGATGCTGATCTTACCCTCACTCCACCTGGTCCAACAGAACCCATAGGACCAGCAGCACCAGCAGGACCCTGCAGGAACACAACACACTCAATCAAACTCTGATAACCAGTAATAACACACAATTCTGACAAAATGGCTCAAATGGCACAAAATTGCCTTTATCATTTGCCAGAAATGATAACTACTAGCTGTACTGTGTAATAACTGCTCTCTAGTTTCCTTGTGAGAACTCTCTAGTTTTTTAGTGAGAACATGATAGACTTTTTTGATGCAATTAGGTTACTTGATTTGGTTGTTGAAATGCATGTTGTTAGCAGAACCATTCGACAGCCAAGGCTGCTATAGTCATAAACATCTTAATGCGATGAGAGATTCTCAAACAAATTATTCTCAAGTATTACTAACATCACAGGGTAATTGTTAGTATTCAGGTGCGTCTCATATTTCCAAAGTAAAGTCGTCCTTGATGGGGGTGAGTGATTCTCAACTAAATTATGCTCATTATTGGCATCACAGGATAATGCCTCCAATCTTTGAAATCCAGGGGCCGATCATTCAGCACTGGAGTTGTCAGTGATACAGTCTGGTCAAGCTGTAGGTTATCAGTGATACAGGTTGGTCATGGTGGAGGTTGTGTGGTTGACCAGTTCCAAAACCCATAACAATTCATTATAACCCCCTTCAGGTTGTTTCCTCTTTACAAGAGGGGCAAGGAATCCATCTAACGTAAGAATATGAAGGATATCCTCCAAGAAATTCCAAGGCAAGGGTAGGTTTGACTTCTGATATGTAGTCCCATTGTCTCCAGCCATCGTACTTTGGGCTTTTGATGCAATTTAGGATCCAAATATTCCCAGACACTTTGACGGTCATTGGCAACCTTGAGGGATGTAGTCTTATAATCCTGAGGTTGCTCATCTTCACATCACTTCTTTTCTCAGCTATTTAAATCCAATTAGTGGCACCTAAGTAAAACGAAGAATACACTCTTAGAAAAAAAGGGTTCCAAAAGGGTTCTTCGGCTGTCTCCATAGGAGAACCCTTTTTGGTTCCAAGTAGAACTCTTTTGGGATTCATGTAGAACCCTCTGGGGAAAGGGTTCTACATGGAACCCAATAGGGTTGTACCTGGAACCAAAAGGGTTCTACCTGAAACCAAAAAGGGTTCTTCAAATGGTTCTCCTATGGGACAGCCGAATAACCATTTTAGGTTCTAGATAGCACATTCTTTCTAGGAGTGTAGTCTACAATTCACTCTTTTTGGGCATGATTATAGGGTTTACACTATAGGGTTTACAGTAACGGTTTTACAGTATAGGGTTTACAGTATACGTTTTACACTATAAGGTTTACAGTATAGGGTTTACAGTATAGGGTTTACACTATAGGGTTTACAGTATAGGGTTGACAGTATAGAACATGTACAGTTCATATTAATCCTCTATTCCCATTAGCAAGACTATTCTGTGCCCCATGATAGCTTAACTGCACCACTGGCCTTCCACTGTAAATCAGCAGGTTGCTTGGAGTGTATACCCCACTCTGGGGACTGCATGGTCAACCTCCCACTTTGAATGTGGTTTCAGCTTTGCCATGTGGACAGATTCCAGACTCCAGTAGCACTGTTTCTCTCTGTGGATCGTCTCTGGTTTCTTGTTGAAAACCACAGCTAATGAAAAAGAAAGCTGTACTCACTTGCAGCCCAGTCAGGCCTGAGTCTCCGGGATCTCCCTTTGGTCCGGGACGGCCCTGAGAAGACAAAGGGAAGGAGAGGTTTAGAGCTGGAGTACAAAGGGAACTCCAACCCTGAACAACTACAGATCTGCTCTTTCTCTTGACCATGTAGTCTGTCACTGAGAGTGAATTTACATCCCAGCTTCAGGAGGATGTCTAGGAATAAATAAGGTCTTCTTAACACAGTGACTGTGTGTGTAAATCATACGTCAGGGAGGACATCCTACAGTCCCCCACACTGTAAATCCCTAAGAACACAGCAGATGACTTACAGGTTCTCCGGGCAGAGACAAGCCATTAGGGCCTTGTGGACCTGGAGGTCCGGATGGTCCTGGAAGTCCTTGTTCTCCACGGGGGCCCATTGAACCCTATGGTAGAAGCAGAATGACAAAACCAAACAGTCACACTAATATTAAACTATTTACACCATATCTCCCGGTAGACCTACCCACTGCTTTTCCCAGCAGGGCTAAGAGAATGAGAAGGAACCAGAACAATCAGTGACCGTTGGTGAGAAATATGTTCTACTTCTCATCAGACCTCTCAACATAGACCTCCTTAAATCAAGCTGGGGGAAAATAAACAGGACATAACAAGCTGCAAATTATACATTACATTCAATAAGTGAGTTCAGATGTGAGAAATCTGTTTTGGCTGATGGGGCATGCTAATGGTATGTGCTTTGAGATAACTACTGCATTAGGCTGAACTCTGATTTACTGTAAATGTGTTAGGCCTTGGACTGTATCCCAGCTCAGTAGGATATGGCTTGATTTAAAGTCGGATTCAGGCTTGGACCACACATCCATAATATTCAATGAATCACTCTGGATCCAAGTGTGTGTTCAATGGCTCGATAATGATACAAAAGCATTACTTACAGTTGGGCCTGAGTCTCCTCTCTCTCCTCTGGGTCCTTTAGTTCCTGGTCCACCCTGGGAAAGTCAAGAAAGGATGAAAGACAGAGTCAGAGACTGAGAGTCAGAGCCATCCCCTCAACAGGAGCTGCTTCCAGACCTAAATCCCAAGCCAGCAGGAATCCCCCAGGGGCTTAGTGAGGTTGCGGAGTGAAGCAAACATATTCCAGATGTACTGTTTTTCCGATGGGCATTTATCTTTTGACACATCCCTAAGTCTGATAGTCCACACCTCATTGCACACCATTCATCTCATCCCCCTGTCTTTCAATTTCCATGGGAAAAAAACACTCACATGTTGACCCCACTCTAATATCCACATGCTTAATCTATAGAGCAGGGCAACAGTTATGAGGAGAAAAATACCCCTGTAACACTATTCCTATATGTCCACATAATCATAGTGGGGACTGAGAGTGGCATCATCATCAACATCATCACATTAGTGAGTAGAGAGAGCCCTACCCTAAGACGAGGATAGACAGAAGCAGAGAGAGCCCTGCCCCAAGACGAGGACAGACAGAAGCAGAGAGAGCCCTACCCTAAGACGAGGACAGACAGAAGCAGAGAGAGCCCTGCCTCAAGACGAGGACAGACAGAAGTAGAGAGAGCCCTACCCCAAGACGAGGACAGACAGAAGCAGAGAGAGCCCTACCCTAAGACGAGGACAGACAGAAGCAGAGAGAGCCCTACCCTAAGACGAGGACAGACAGAAGTAGAGAGAGCCCTACCCTAAGACGAGGACAGACAGAAGTAGAGAGAGCCCTGCCTCAAGACGAGGACAGACAGAAGCAGAGAGAGCCCTACCCTAAGACGAGGACAGACAGAAGCAGAGAGAGCCCTACCCTAAGACGAGGACAGACAGAAGCAGAGAGAGCCCTACCCTAAGACGAGGACAGACAGAAGTAGAGAGAGCCCTACCCTAAGACGAGGACAGACAGAAGTAGAGAGCCCTACCCTAAGACGAGGACAGACAGAAGCAGAGAGAGCCCTACCCTAAGACGAGGACAGACAGAAGCAGAGAGAGCCCTACCCTAAGACGAGGACAGACAGAAGTAGAGAGAGCCCTACCCTAAGACGAGGACAGACAGAAGCAGAGAGAGCCCTGCCCTAAGACGAGGACAGACAGAAGCAGAGAGAGCCCTGCCTCAAGACGAGGACAGACAGAAGCAGAGAGAGCCCTGCCTCAAGACGAGGACAGACAGAAGCAGAGAGAGCCCTGCCCTCAAGACGAGGACAGACAGAAGCAGAGAGAGCCCTGCCTCAAGACGAGGACAGACAGAAGCAGAGAGAGCCCTGCCTCAAGACGAGGACAGACAGAAGCAGAGAGAGCCCTGCCCCAAGATGAGGACAGATGGTGGGATGGTTATTGTCTTTACCGAGGGGCCGGGTGGTCCCGGTGGGCCAACGCTGTCCTGTGCACATGTGCAGGCATGGGGAAGAGCCGGGCACTTAAGCTCATCTCTCTGCAGTAGAGAAAGGAAGGAGATGGTGAAAGAAAGAAAGAAAGACAATAAGAATGTTATTTAATTTTTTTACTGAAATACAACAGTAATAGTTTGTCCATCTCTTGACATCGGACATCTGTGGGCCTTTCTGGTAGCTCACGAAATACAACAAGTGCAAATAGGAGTATCTGTGATGAAAATGAGTGCCACTGCTCTGGCAACCCAAACCATAAAATGGCGCCTTGAAGTTTTCTGCTAGGAAACACATTAGAAAGGCTGCTAAAGCAATGATAAAACTGGGGTGCATACTAAAATATAACTGCTACCATAGCATGGCCTACACACAAATACTCTTTGACAACAAAAAATCCATCCGTTTTTTTTGTGGAAGGGAATATGTGAAATCTTATACAACACAGCCTTCATGGACATGATACATTAATATCTCATGCAAATTACACTGAGAGAGAGAGAGATAATTGGCTATAGTCAAGTATATAACATGTATCCAGTAATAAACATACCATAGACGGGTACAATGATTTATCTGTCCACCCCATGATCAAAGGGACCAGTTGTTTTGGTGGGGTTGGGATTGTAAAACTGTACTGAGATTAGTCCAATTAGCGAGGAATGCAATGGTCTATTCAGGCCTGACAGTGCAATCATTTCATTTCAAATAACTTTCTAGCCAGCTAGGCATCACTTCGTAATGGCTATACAGCATGTGCACTCTTAAACGTTAGGAATGACATATAAACTCCAAAATGAACATGAAAAACTACAATGGCTCTCTTAACCTATAGTAAGTGCTCAATGGTGTATAGTGAAAGATGAGCAGAGTCAATGTATCAAGGCTTGATGGTACAGTACTGTACAGGTATGAGGCCTTATTAGAGGGCTGTCTAGAGTGAAGCTGCTCTTACCGTGGCCGGGAGATCACAGCATTTGTCTTTGCTGGTCCAGCTCAAGCTGCACACAATATCAAACATCTGGAGCTGGAACTGCACAACAGAACAGAATGATGAGAGAAGAGAGAGACGAACACAGATGGGTGTTACACATGGCTTCCATTGAGCCCCAGCGTTCAGGACTTAGAAACAACACGGCTCCAGACGCAGGCCAGAACCCACAGAGAGCTGGAACACAGATAGCATGAGAAAACAAGACCGAGAGAGCAGCGTCCTCCATCCCTCCAACAATCACCGTGAGTTGTCAGCTCTTAATTGAGCATCAACACATGAGGAGCACATCTGGGCACTTTGCACTTCACAGTTCACACCAACAGCTTGTGTGTGAGTGAGGGATACATTTTATCAGGAGTTTTCCATTTCAAATAAGTGTTGTCAATTTTTCACTCACTGTAGCCGACTCTCTCTTTGATCCTCCTGACTTCGCCATCTTGCCCAGCACTTCATAGCCATCTGTGGAGATGTTGTTGGCCTCCTTGATGGGTTTCTCTGCAACCTCCTGGCAGTCCACGTTCAGTTTGACTCTCTCGGGAGAGACACTGATGTGAAGCTTTAGGAGGAGGAGGAAGAGGAGGAGAAGAGGATTATTAGTTAAGACCACTCTAGTCTTCTCAATATGAACAACTACAGCAACAATATTTGGACATAATGGCTTGGTAAAGAGTACTGAAAGCGTTCAGTGTTTTTGACATGGTATTTCTGCAATAGCCTAGTGGTGGCAGGTACTAGTGTGGCAGCAGGTAGCCTAGTGGTTAGAGCGTTGGACCAGTAACCGAAAGGTTGCAAGATCGAATCCCTGAGCTGACAAGGTAAAAATCTGTCGTTCTGCTCCTGAACAAGGCAGTTAACCCACTGTTCCTAGGCCATCAATGAAAATAAGAATTTGTTCTTAACTGACTTGCCTAGTTAAATAAAGGTAAAAAATAAATAAAAGCACAATTCTTCAGGAGTCTTGTACCATAAACTAAGAACCCAGTTGTGCAAACGAAACCCCTAAGTCTTCTAACTGATACTGTATTTTTCTAAATCACCATTATTAATATGATTTTCTATAATGAAGTTAATTAGAGATCATTGTATCACGTAAGAAGTAAGAACATTCCTGTTGTAGGTCCCTTGGAAAAAGGTTAATGTCAGCCACTTTCACTGATAAACAGAACATTGACTGATTAACATGAAACAACAAACTATAGGCTATACATGAAATAACACAAAACTGCCAGGGTATGGGCCATTTCTCAACATTAACTCTCCAAAACTCCCATCACATCTCGAAATGATGTTGTTTATGGTACACCATCAAAAGTGCTACTCTCCATACTTCCTGCGCAGGTGAATTTTTCTGCCGAACATTCTGACAAGCTTTCACCCTGACAGAGACAGCAGGCTAACGTTACTGCGTTACTGTCCTGCAGAGCGAAACCAACCGCACTTGACAACCACTCACAACATAATTATCTGGCCAACCACAGGAGAGGGGAGGGTCTGATACCCCAAGATCCTGGCATGGGCATACAGTATATACCATGATGCACTTGAGGGCTTACCAAAATAACGCTAAATTACATACTGCAAGCGCAAATAATGCGTAAATATACATTATTTCACTAACCAACAAGAATATTACTGCAAAATGAGGATTCACGAAAATATCAGTGTCCTTCACCGACATTCATCATTTGAAAGCAACATGAAATTCCATCAACTGAAGTTGGCTGATGTTGGGGAACACGAAGCATATTCTATTGGAACACAATCAATGAGTCACACAATGGCTCATTCTCTAACAAAGGCCTGAGAAATCTATCACACTGACACAGACGATTAACATCTTCCGAATGGATCGAAAACCACAGGAGTCAAGAAAGACTAGACCTTGACTTCCACTATTACCGACCAAGTCACAATTACACTTAATTACTCCTCCCTCCCTCTGACTATAACTCTTCTGGACAATGACACATCCTGGACACATCTCTTTTTCAGCACTCCATTCACGCTTAGTATGGATTCTCCCTCTGGAATACTATAGACGTCATATGCTATATCAGAACAAGTTGTCCAGTCCACAGACATAGCAACAGTATACTGTATATGGTTATATTTGGGTTCCAGTGTGTCTGACATACTTTCATGATTTCTATCAGACTCCATTTTATTGTTGTTGGCTATGTCTTCACAACTCCTCCATGTTTTCATTCCATTTCACGATGGCCCGTGAAATCCCAACTCACATGCAGCCTGATATGGGAATCCTACATTAGTTTGATTAAAAGTAAAAGTGGATCTTTCCTGATATTTTTGATGCACTGACAAATTGCATTGACAGATTTCACCAACTTTTTCCAGGAAGAGACAAAATCCTTCTTCATGTATACCACTGCCGCCATATCATTCCAGACATCTATGCTCCCATGTCCAGTCTTGGAGGACAATACAATATTCCCATCCTGGTTTCAGAAAAGGAGCTTGCTTAGCTTTGGTTGTAAAGTCACCATTTCATTTCTGAGTGGCTTCTTCTGTTGCAGGAATGGTTGCATGCGTCATTAAGTCTGCTTGGCTACATCACGGAATGGAGGGCTTTTAAAAGAAGGCTTCAGAGGAAACTCTTATAATGAGAGTACAAAGAGGGCAGTCAGGGCTATGGAAATGTATCAGTCAGATTGACCGAAGACCAACGTTTTAAACTGCTTTGGTTCTTTGGAGCATTCTCTTCTCCCACTCATTCTCAATTAGTGCTTGCAAATACTGACAAAACCCAACCGCTCATTCCACCCAATCCCTGAATGGAAAGTTTAGATTGTTTGGGTCCTCTCAGAGAATAATAGCTGCATTTGTGAAGCTCTAAGTATGGGGAACCTGTAGAGTGGATGGACTGATTACATCTAGCTACTACCAAAAGCACAAAAAAATTTCATATTTCCACTTGATCGCAACCAAACGCAAAAAATCGAATGGCACCAATGATACATATATGAAAAAAAATAAATGTATTGGTCACATACACATATTTAGCAGATGTTGTTGCGGGTGTAGCAAAATGGTTGTGTTTCTTATTTAGTGGAACGCTCTTTGCCTGAGAATAAAGTTTTCCCTAGTCAAACACCCCTCTAAGACCACCACCCCTGCAGTGTGTGGGGTCCTAATAATCTTCTATGTTGGGATTACAATATTAAATCCCAGTGGGGGTCAGTGAGTACATAGCTAGAGTCATTACTGTACATGACTGTAAACATCCATCAGTCACCCAAGGCTTTCTAACCCAGTTGAAATAACTCGGTGGATTGTCATTATTGTATAAAAAAGCCATTGGTCCTCTGGAATGATTTTCTCAGTGTTTTACAACCATAATATACAGTGTTTTTGTCACATTCTGAGTAACTCAGTCACAGCAGGAGTAGAGGAGCCCATGTGGGACATCAAACGCCATCCCCAACTCAAAGCAGAGCAGAATATAAAACATCCTCTGTAGTGCTCAGATATCATACTGTACGGTGACAAGGATTTCAACAATGAACGTCAGTAAGATGCAACTAAAATTAAGAAATTACTGTTTCCAATGGACGTGAAGAATGTTTCAAGTGTATCCAATGTTTCTGAAGGGGAACAATATGCCTCCTACTATGTAAACATTTCAGCTATTCTTTTTCTAAAAACACATAATGAGGACACTCCCTCTAGTGTGCTCTACTCTGATCCAACATCAAATGTACTTCCTAGGGTCAATGAATCCACTGTAAACACTTCGAAGTTATGAGGGACAATGTTTCGCCCATAGAACATCAAGTTGATATGGTTTCAGTCAGACTGCTAAGCAGCAAGGCTAATTACAGACTAATGTTATGAATGGAAACCTGGAAAATGTCAGGTCAGGGCTTTAGCCGATGACATGACTAACATCAGTACAATGACATCATCAGAGCTCCAGTTGGATGTGTGCTTCTTTTCTCTTCCCATGGCTGTGGTGGTGCCTGCAGTCTGAGTGTGCTCTGGGTGGTTAGTTTGTGGTACTGTGTAGTTACTGCTCCAAGCGAACAGGTGTCTTCGGTGGTCTACCTACCTGCTTTTTCTCTGGTCAGGTAAACTATTTGCCGCTCAAAGAAAAGAAAAACTATTAACATGTACAGTGTGTCCAACCTCAGAGCAGTTCACATCTTTTGACGTGAACTCAGAGTAGATTGTTATGAGACACAATAGATTATTCCCCTCCCTCGACTATATCTCTCACAAAATGAATTGTTTATACTTACTAAGATCAGACATGTCCATAGGGAAGTATGAAACAACTAACCCAAACCAACCATTATCTCGATTCCTAGTCTGACCCATGCTCTCATTTGAACTATAGTCCTGATATTTACTAGGGTGTTGTAAAATGTGTAGGGTGTAGCTACTTCATATAGTTTAATAGCAATGTGCATGTTACAGAGTGCAGACTGATCTACCTCTCCTTTCTCCTTGGGCCAGTAGCTAAATAGAGAATTATCCAGGTTAGAGAGGTCTGGCTCTCCTCTGATTCACCATGTGGGAAATCTCCTAATGATAGCTTTAGCAGACGCTAACCCTCTCTAACCAACTGGGGATTCCCTCCCCACACCCAATGGGAATCCACATTCAGAGGCAGTAAAGATGTATAGAAGATGCAATATACATGTATGTCAAAATATCTCCATTCATGTTTACATATTGTTGTAGGTCTCTTTGAGCTTGTTGAATTTTGTTTGGTCGATTTCATCAGTTTATTCAGATTTTGTCAGACTGTCTGTTGAAGCAGGAAAATAATTTTATTGACAGATAATTTTATTCAAGCAGAAAATACTCCTGAAAATACCTCATTGGGCACACGCAGCTAGCTTTCTTTTATGCGGTCCAAAAGTACGACGTGGCTTTTTTCCCAATTTATTGAGTTTCATTTATCATAAACGAGGTAAAACAAAACAAACACTGATCCAATAACAGCCCACTTCCTCAGAATGTTCTTGAATTCCCACCTGACCGCCGCCAGGACAATGGCCAATCAGCACGCCGTAAGTCTCCATTGCTAGGCTAACTATAACTGGTTCCAAATAAAATAAAATCTTCAGGTTGCACATTGTGCAAGATCACCATGGGTCACCAAAGTCTCCTCCAGCCTTTGGAAAGATATTTATAGTCCCTCCAAACCATTCATCAAAGTAACTTCCTTCAGCCTCAGAAAACAAAGCTAACAGCAGAGCATAAAAAGGCCTGAAGACTCAACTTTGGCACCGAATCCACATCACAATACTATAAGATGGATCACATTTAATTTCATGAGAGGAAAGTAACCATATCTTAGCTAGATCTTAGTCTTGGCGTGGATTATCCACAAGATCATACCCTCAGGAGGTGTACTCAATGAGGCATAACACTAATCAACAGAAACATCAACTATGAACAGACATGACCAACCATAATGACAGAACACATCTATCATAGGTGGTGACCATATCAAGGCTACACATCCCAGACAAGGTGTCTACTCTGCCTTGAAAATGTATCTAAACATTTTACCACAGAAATTCATTATTCATGTGAAAATATATCTTTGGAACCTGGTGTTTTGGATGTTATTATCCCAAATTATTGCTGATTATTGCTGATCTGCATGTCCTTGGGAAATTCAACCAGAAAAATAGGCCAAGATATGTTACTCCTCTGCCAAGCCTTAATGTCACCATATGGCCCATAAACCATTTTCATTCAAGTGAAATGGTGTTTACCTTGTGGAAGCTCCCGTGGAAAATTCTCTTCACTTGATCCTCATTAAACGTGGCTCTTTGGATCTCCCCTCTGGTGTCCTTGTTGTAAAACGTGATTGTTTTGCTGGAAGCTGAAAAGAGGGAACAAGGGACTTCAGATGGACCCCTAAACATGCATTTCAGGAAGAAGTCATGAAACGCACATTGAAGCAGACAGAGAGAGAGAGAGAGAGAGAGAGAGAGAGCTACAGGGAAGATGGCCCTCACAAGTGAACACTTACATAAGAAGTGAATACTTCGGTACAATACTTAATCTCAAACTTAGGCACACAAGTGAACACTTATAGACTTCTAGAAAAAGTGTGAAAAGTCAATGCCAAACCAAAACTCTTCCCTAGAGGGGATCAGTGGACTGTAGCAGCCCACTAATCATTACACTGGTCTAAGTTTCTAAAGACTGTTATTTGATGTAGTAAGGAGGGGAATCAGACCATAGCTGTTAGGTATCTTCAGCTAACCCAGAAGAGAAACAAAGCATGATGGGGGCTTACGGTTGACAGTGACCCCGACCTCAGGGTTGTTGTTACCATCGGCAATCTGCCAGATATCAAAGGCCTGGTTGGGGGTGTCAGGAAGGAGACGGAAGAGCAGGATAATGGTGTAGGATGGAGAAAGACCCTCTGGGTGGATCTCCCTGGTAGGAGGAAAAATACAGGATACAGGTGTCATGGCAGAGCTTTTTTATAAAGCTAAGGGATTCTCTTCTGTAAGATGGTCAACTTCATAGACACCAACACTGAGAAAATCTGATCACTAGCTGTATTCATTTGACATGCAAAATGTTGACTTAAGTTAGTTAATCAAGAATCATGAATCTTTGATCAAAGTGAGAGGGTCCACTAAAACCTGTTTGAATTAAGATAGCCAATCGTAATCTATAGAGCCTTTGGCCAGGACGAAACACTAGGTCCTTTGTAACTTCTGGAAAATCAAAGACACAGAGAAACAAGGTTGGCATCTAAAAGCCACACCATAAACCAAAAAAACACACAATATCCACCCTGTCACGTAGACCACAGAATCTGAAAATGGTTGCCAGTTCGACCCGACTCAAAAAATTACAGACATATTGAAAGTATTTTCCGTCCCTACTTTACTGCTTGAAGTGTTTCCATTTGTGCACATGAAGTCAATGACTTACCCACGCAAAAATATAGATGATTATGGACAAATGAACTAAGCATGCTCATGCCTGTTAGCGCAGAACTTTTGAGCAGCTCAGCATTTGCCTGAATACATTTTAATGGGCCCAATAAAGAGCTGGGCTCTTGACCTTCGGCTACTTTGGTTGATCCCTCTCCCACATACACTACCGTTCAAAAGTTTGGGGTCACTTAGAAATGTCCTTGTTTTTGAAAGAAAAGCATTTTTTTGTCTATTAAAATAACATCAAATTGATCAGAAATACAGTGTATACATTGATAATGTTGTAAATTACTATTGTGGCTGGAAACGGCTGATTTTTTATGGAATATCTACGTAGGCGTACAGAGGCCCATTATCAACAACCATCACTCCTGTGTTCCAATGGCACGCTGTGTTAGCTAATCCAAGGTTATCCTTTTAAAAGGCTAATTGATCACTAAAAAACCCATTTGCAATTATGTTAGCACAGCTGAAAATTGTTGTGCTGATTAAAGAACCAATAAAACTGGCCTTCTTTAGACTAGTTGAGTATCTGCAGCGTCAGCATTTGTGGGTTCGTTTACAGGATCAAAATGGCCAGAAACAAAGACCTTTCTTCTGAATCAAAGACCTTTCTTCTGAAACTCGTCAGTCTATTCTTGTTCGGAGAAATTAAGGCTATTCCATGTGAGAAATTGTCAAGAAACTGAAGATCTCGTACAACGCTGTGTACTACTCAATGCACAGAACAGAGCATAACGGCTCTAACCAGAATAGAAAGAGGAGTGGGAGGCCCCGATGCACAACTGAGCAAGAGGACAAGTACATTAGAGTGTCTAGTTTGAGAAACAGATGCCTCACAAGTCCTCAACTGGCAGCTTTATTAAATAGTACCTGCAAAACACCAGTCTCAACTTCAACAGTGAGGAGGCGACTCCTGGATGCTGGCAGAGTTCTAGGTAGAGTTCCTCTGTCCAGTGTCTATGTTATTTTGCCATCTTAGTCTTTTCTTTTTATTGGCCAGTCTGAGATATGGCTTTTTCTTTGCAACTCTGCCTAGAAGGCCCGCATCCCGGAGTCACCTCTTCACTGTTGAAGTTGAGACTGGTGTTTTGCGGGTACTATTTAATAAAGCTGCCAGTTGAGGACTTGTGAGGCATCTGTTTCTCAAACTAGACACTCTAATGTACTTGTCCTCTTGCTCAGTTGTGCATTGGGGCCTCCCAATCCTCTTTCCATTCTGGTTAGAGCCAGTTTGCACTGTTCTGTGAAGGGAGTAGTACACAGCATTGTACGAGATCTTCAGTTTCTTGGCAATTTCTCGCATGGAATAGCCTTCATTTCTCCGAACAAGAATAGACTGACGAGTTTCAGAAGAATGGCCATTTTGAGCCTGTAATCGAACCCACAAATGCTGATGCTCCATATACTCAACTAGTCTAAAGGACAGTTTTATTCATTCTTTAATCAGCACGGCCGTTTTCAGCTGTGCTAACATAATTGCAAAAGGGTTTTCTAATAATTAATTAGCCTTGTAAAATGATAAACTTGGATTAGCTAACACAATGTGCCATTGGAACACAGGAGTGATGGTTGCTTATAATGGGCCTCTGTACGCCTATGTAGATATTCCATAAAAAATCAGCCGTTTCCAGCTACAATAGTCATTTACAACATTAACCATGTCTACACTTTATTTCTGATCAAATTGATGTTATTTTAATAGACCAAAAAATTGGCTTTTCTTTTAAAAACAAGGACATTTGTAAGTGACCCCAAACTTTTGAACGGTAGTGTATGCGGGAGAGGGTCCTACCCTGGGAGCTTTACACTCTGAACCAAATCATTTTCTCTTCCTAACACCTCATATTCTACAAGCTGCAACAACAAACAGGGCTGGCAAAGGGCTCTTGGCACAGCATTCTCCGAGCAGAGCCTTTGAAGATACCAAAAAATTATTATGCAGGCTGGCCAGCATTACAGTACACAGGAGAGGAGCAGGCAACGCGCAACGGAAACAGCCCGCAAACAGGCACACACTCTTACTTTGTGGGTGCAGAGAGGAATGCATCCTTGTGTAGCCTGTAGCCTATAAAGCTGTTGAAAGAGCCAGGTTCCATGGACACGCCATTCATGGCAGCGAAGGTCCTGTCTGTGATGTTGAAGCCCTCGAGCATTCTGAAGCCTGGTGAACACACATCAGGTCAATACACAATCATGAGAAGATACACGTCAATGCACAGGAACACAGTACTGACATTGTTGGTAGGAATGAATTAGGGCTCAGAGTTTTTCTACGTCAGTAAAGAGCTCCGGCCATAGGTGTTATCAGCAGCTGTCAGTTTATTCAGAATATAGGTGTAGCATATACTTACCAGGTGAGGTGAACCCGTTGATGTAGATCAAAGGACAAGCTGAAGATGGAGAAATAAAACAAAACATGATGCGATGGAAAATGCTGGAGGACAACATATAGCTAACGTCAATCTGCTTTCACTTGTGTCCTGAGGTACTGTGTAATGTAGATGTAAATCTTACTGGATGTGGCTGTTTCACAGATGAATGTGAGGAGGTTGTCCTGGATCTTGGCGAACGCGTCAAAGTCATCCACAACAAAGACGTGTCTTTCACTTGGCTTGCTGCCAATGTTCCTCAACTCTGCCACGTCCACATCGGCCACACCGACCACAAATACACTGTAACCTGGAGCAAGACGAGCACAAAGACAACCGTTATGATCCATACGTCCTAGCCCAATGACTGTTCAGATCTTCCAATTTGACCGTGAAAACCCCAAAAGGAGTAAGTAATGCTTTATCTCAAAACATATCTAGTCATTTCTAAAGTTCTGGAGCTACACTTACGTTGACTAAATCTGGACTGAAAATATCCTGTTACTGACTTCTGTAAGGACAAATTGAAATGTTGAACACTTACCAGAGTGTATCAGGTTGGAGGCACTCTTCTGGACCTCGTCTTGGGAGCGACCATCGGTGACGACCACCAGAACCTTAGGCACGTACTTCCTCATGCCGTTGTCTGAGGTGAACACCTTCTCACCAACGTGCTTCAGAGCAGCACCTGTACACAGAGGGGTAAGACATCAATTTCCACCTTTAACTATAGACCCATTCAGCTCCACCAGCAAGATGAAGACACTGTAATGACATTGGTGGTGAGTGAATGTTTGTAGACTCTTTAATTAACTCAACATTATGCAATTGGTGTTAACGATATCATCCAGTAAGATTGAGAGTAGCAGTCTGTGGGCGTACCTGTTTTGGTGTTTCCTCCCATGTAGCGGACGAGCTGCAGCGCAGCCAAGGTCCTTCCCTTGTCTTGGTAAGTGTTCAGTTTGAACTCTGTCTTGGCACTGTCACTGAACTGCACAAAAGACACCTGTTTCCAGAAGACAAAAGAGGGGGGAGAGGGAGCGAGAGCGAGAATAAGAAAGCATTGACATGAAGAATACACACTGAAAGAGGAAAAGAGAAGAGAATATGCTGTAAACATCAAAGAGCTAACGCTCAGAGGATAGCCTGAATGGCTACGGACCTGCATGCCGCCAGGGTGGATGACGTCGAAGGCTCCGATCATGCTGAACACAAACTGGATCACTTTGCTGAAGCTCTCGTCTCCGATACTCCAGGAGCCGTCAATCAGGAACACCAGGTCAGCCTTGGCCCCTCTGCACACTGTGGTGCACATAGAGCAAGTCAATGTCAGGTAGGACATTTATAAAGAGTTTCTTCTCTGTGTTAGCTTCACTTCTCTTCACAGCATGCTGACTTCAAGCCTTTCCTTACCGTCCATAGCAGGGGGAATGGTGGGGGGTGGAGGTGGAGTGGGGGGCTCAGTTGGGGTCTCTGTGGGCTTAATCACTGTAACAAAGACCAGAACATAAACAGTCAAACCATTTGGACTTCACTAGCATGCCCTGTTAGTCCCCTGCAAAAACCCTGAGGTGTTTTCTTATCCCCGGAGTGTGGTGGGAGGTATACATGTGTGTAAACACAATGAAATGTTACATGTTACAGGTCTGATGGTTAGTGGAGTTTCTTACGGGTCCTCTCCTTGACGCTGACTCCAGGCCCCTCCAGGTTGGGGGTCTGTGTGTACACTGTGGCATTGTAGAGGGCGTCAGGGGTCAGGCCGTCCCAACAGTAGTGGCTCTCAGACCCAGTGATGGTGGTCTCCTGACCTCCCCTCTTAGAGGCTGTAGGAGGAAAGAGTAACACACATTGGTTGTGGATCAGGTGATTTATCCCCATACACTTTAAGCATATACCCCATTTATCCCCAAGCACTTTGAGCAACTGGAAATTACACCTGGTAAAAGCGCTATATAAATCTAATTCATTATCATTATTAAGATTATTTTCAAAGAGAGGGGAAGGAGAGGGGTTAAAGCCAGCCAGTGGTAGCGCTTGGACTGAGGTAGCAGTGGGCTTATACAGTGTTTTGTCTTATTCAACATGCCCTTTCAAACAAACATGAATTAACTTAATGTGGCAAAGTGCAGTGCTTCCATCTATAATGACTACCATACTGTAAACAGACTTAAATATTGCAACATTTTTTCCCATATTTTTTTCTCTTACAGTCCACCAGCGTCAGAGAATTAATAGGAGACAGATGGATCAGTGGGCATGAATAAAATACAATTATATAACATATTTAGACATTCGAACAAAGACACCTTTGTGATAGGGTGGCAACTTTGTCTACATATCTGATCGACAGTAAACATTCTCAAGTCAATATAGAAACAGTTCTCCCCCACAGGTATCAAGGTTATATGGAATGGGCTCCCAGCCAGGTACAGCACTTACGGTCGAATGGATTCAGTTTGAGTCTGTAGGAAGTGGCAGCCCTGTGGGGGGTCCATCTCATGCAGAAGGTGTCATAACCAACGTTGTAGGTGGTAAGGTCAGTGATGTTCAGGTACACTGTGAAAGACAGGAACAGTCAACCAATCAATCAAACAATAATTTGATCAACCAAACAACTAATGAATCACGCAACCAATCAAACAACCAATCAATCACTTACGTGTGGTTCCTTGTCCAATGAGAGGTCCGCTGAGGCCAGCGTCGTACTGGGCCAACACCTTGAGGTCGTAGGTGGTTCCAGGCTGCAGGTTGTGCAGCTGGTAGCTGGTCACATCTCCAACAAACGTCTCCATGGTCTGATCAGTACCTGCAGGCACAGACAGGGACACTCCAGGTCAATAACAGCAGGCACAGACAGGGACACTCCAGGTCAATAACAACAGGCACAGACAGGGACACTCCAGGTCAATAACAGCAGGCACAGACAGGGACACTCCAGGTCAATAACAGCAGGCACAGACAGGGACACTCCAGGTCAATAACAGCAGGCACAGACAGGGACACTCCTGGTCAATAACAGCAGGCACAGATAGGGACACTCCAGGTCAATAACAGCAGGCACAGACAGGGACACTCCAGGTCAATAACAGCAGGCACAGACAGGGACACTCCAGGTCAATAACAGCAGGCACAGACAGGAACACTCCAGGTCAATAACAGGAGGCACAGACAAGGATAATCCAGGTCAATAACAACAGGCACAGACAGGGACACTCCAGGTCAATAACAACAGGCACAGACAGGGAAACTCCAGGTCAATAACAGCAGGCACAGACAGGGACACTCCAGGTCAATAACAGCAGGCACAGACAGGAACACTCCAGGTCAATAACAGCAGACACAGACAGGGACAATACAGGTCAATAACAGCAGGCACAGACAGGGACACTCCAGGTCAATAACAGCAGGCACAGACAGGGACACTCCTGGTCAATAACAGCAGGCACAGATAGGGACACTCCAGGTCAATAACAGCAGGCACAGACAGGGACACTCCAGGTCAATAACAGCAGGCACAGACAGGGACACTCCAGGTCAATAACAGCAGGCACAGACAGGAACACTCCAGGTCAATAACAGGAGGCACAGACAAGGATAATCCAGGTCAATAACAACAGGCACAGACAGGGACACTCCAGGTCAATAACAACAGGCACAGACAGGGAAACTCCAGGTCAATAACAGCAGGCACAGACAGGGACACTCCAGGTCAATAACAGCAGGCACAGACAGGAACACTCCAGGTCAATAACAGCAGACACAGACAGGGACAATACAGGTCAATAACAGGAGGCACAGACAGGGACACTCCAGGTCAATAACAGTAGGCACAGACAGGGACACTCCTGGTCAATAACAGCAGGCACAGACAGGGACACTCCAGGTCAATAACAACAGGCACAGACAGGGACACTCCAGGTCAATAACAGTAGGCACAGACAGGGACACTCCAGGTCAATAACAGCAGGCACAGACAGGGACACTCCAGGTCAATAACAGCAGGCACAGACAGGGACACTCCAGGTCAATAACAAACACATCTGTAACTTTCTTCTATAGCTGGATATGTATATTAAGTAAGCCAAGTGAATCTTCTTTCACAGCTGAATATAATAGTATATTAGAATAGTAAAATAGTAGCTATCTGACCTTCAGGTGAGTAGACCAGTTTGTAGCCCACCACTCTGGAGGGTGCTGCGTCCCAGGACACCCTGAAGCGAGTGTACCACTCATCTGACACTCTCAGATTTTGAGGTCCTAGCATGCCAACTGTGGGGAAGAAAATACAGACCGTCAAAACATATTAAAAACATATTACAATGTTTTTAACATTAATATCACAGACATGCAGTCCTAGGCTATGACTTTGCTTTGATGTGGTGTAATTTGTTAGAGGAAATGAGACTGGGTATTGGGCAGCTCTAGTGTGAGATCTAACATTGGAGGACAGCCAGTTCAAAAGTTTCTGGTATTCACAGGCAGACTGAACTGAAGCCATGTTTCTGACATCCAGGATAATAATCACTGGCTGAGTTTATAAAACTCCTGTACTGTGAATGTGGAGAACCGTGTGCGTCTGTTTGTCTATCATGTTGAATAGTGGACCAAGCATAGAATGTGCTAGCGTACCTGTATGCCCGTCTCCATCCAGATCTCCCCCTGGTCCGTCAGGGTAGATGGCCTGCACGTTGATCTTATAGGGAGTGTCTGCATCCAGGTTGGGCAGGATGACGGTATTTCTGTTCCCAGGAACCATGGTCTACAGGACACACAGGCAAAATATTGTATTACTGTTCATTAATACTATTCAACAGGTACTTCAAACAGAGGAGAAATAAGGATCCTGACAACATTGCGGCTTGGGCCACACTCTAATTCATGCTGTAGACTCATCAAGATGGTGTTTGATGAGGGTATCATCAGAAATAGCAGCAATATATGTGCTTACATGCTCCTCGATGGGGTCTCCAGTGGTGGGGGCGTAGGTAATCTTATACTGCTGCACAGGTCCCTCAGCATGTTCCCATGCCACGGTTAGAGAGCTGGTAGTGGCATCATACACACGCATGTTCCTAGGGCCACTGCGGGGAACTGGGATGGGGATAATAAAGAAGTTAGCACAATATCAAGCATATACTTGGATGTGGATAAACATGTAAAGGCAATAGGATGTTATATATGATAGATAGTATATACTGGATCTTACGTGTTGTGCCCTTGTCTTCAGCCGGTGGTCCTTCTCCGTTGGCATAGATGGCGACCACTCCCACGTTGTAAGGCGTGTTCGGGACCAGCTGCTCCAGCAGGGTGGTGGTGGAGGTCCCAGGAACCAGGATCTGACCAGAGGGGATAGAGACACAGAGGTCAGCACTGAAGGACCAATCGCAGTCTACAGCATGCAGCATGCATTACAGTGGGTTGGATTCAATCAAACTACAACTCTCGCACCCACACGTTTTGATTCTCAAAACTAGAGAAATTATGATGAAGACAAGCATTAATAGTAATAACAAGGATAGCTGTAACTATCAACATTATTCTACATCAATTAGGCTAGCCTACACTGACACATCCAGATGGGGGAGAAGAGTACTTCCTGTCTGAAAAGTGTATCAGCTGTAGGGGGAAAACAACAGTCATGCTGTAATGCTGTTTGACCCACGGCCCTGGCAGCTCTGACACTCACTATGATCCCCCAGTCTGACAACCTTACAGTTGTTTCAGTGTGACACCTCTATCAACTCGTCCTCACCTCACTCAACAATCACTTGTGTTGACACTTCTCAGTGCTCAGTGAATGGGGGAACACAAGTATTAATTTTATGTCAATGATGTATGGCCCCTCCAGACAGTCAGGGCAATAACACACTGAGTAACTAACGTAATGTGTTGACAGTTGCTTACAGCAGCATGGCTCCTCTGCTCTGTCCTGACTGGCTGGTGCTCATCTCTGTGTGTCTGTGTTCTCCCATACCAGACCCCACTTGTCCTTCACTTGATAACATTATCAAAGGTTATCAGCCTCGACCCTGATCTACTCATCTACCTGCCTTGTCCTAGTATCACATACAGTACAAAATATACAGGAGTCCACCCACCTGGTATTTGGTTTCCCTCTCTGCCTTTGACCCCAAAAACCATTGTGTCGTGTTCAATGTGTGTATCTCTATCTCTGTGTCTCTGATGGGACTGTTTTTGACGAATGTCATTGAACCCTTACGTCGGTCATCGCTTTGGAGGGTTTAATAGCAAAATGTTCTTCTCAAGGAGTAAACCCAATATGACAAGGCTGCTTTCCTAATCTAGTAGTGCATACACCAAACCTCCCTGTGTTAAATGTGATGGTGCATCGTGACACTGGCCACATGGCTGCTGATGTGGAAAGCTGGCCCTGGCACTGGAAAAGCCCAGCCCAAGTCCATCATAATATTCCCCCAGAATCACAATGTTGTGGCTTTATAAGAACAAGGAGAGTACTTCTAGCTATCAATAAAATGGAACAGCATCACTCTTCAAAGACCTGTTAAGTCAAAACAGGGTCTCAGTGTCTCAATGCTTCTCACAGATGTGACTGTTTGTGCAATGTCAAGTAGCAGTTTATTAGTTGTTTGTGACATCCTTTATGACTCCAGATGTGGGCACCGTCAAGCCAGATAAGGAGGGGAAAAAGCCCAGACAGCTTCCTGTTTTAATTAATGAACATGAAAATCTGGCGTTAAACCGGTAATAGACTGTTAAATAAGAACCCCCACCAGAGAGACAGTTGATGTGGAGCACAAACAGGTTGATGTTGTTCCGTTCTGTTCCTTCACAAAGAGCTGTATTGATGTAAATCGGTAAATGGACCGAAGCCTTCCACTCGGCCACCCCTGCACACACCCCAAGTCACTGGACATTAACATTTGACCTCTGACCTGGGGCGGGGTTAATCAGAGACCCTATGGGTCTCCCTGGTGGTGACTCACCGAGTCGGAGGGCTTGGTGCCGCTCAGGGGGGCGTAGACGACCCTGTACTGCACGACCTTGCCTGAGGCGGGATCCCAGCGCACATTCAGGGTGTTGGTGGTGGGGCCGAAGACCTGGATGTTCCTCACGGGGCTACGCTCCACTGTAGAGAGAGAGAGAGAGAGAGAGAGAGAGAGAGAGAGAGAGAGAGAGAGAGAGAGAGAGAGAGAGAGAGAGAGAGAGAGAGAGAGAGAGATGTATTAGAGAGTCCAACAAAATTATTGGTGGCTGAATCAGACACTAGGGAATGTTCACCTTGAAACCATCAAAGCGTTCACTGGGTCTATGTACAATACATACTAGTTAACTAGTATGATGTTTCCAGTCTTTGTACCACTCAGAATTGTACCCTCATAAAGACAGAGTGGGAAGTACATGGGGAGCTTCTTTTCTTAGAGACCAGAAGTATTGGCCAGAAATAAGTAACAAAAGTCCTGGGTTTCACCCTGAAAGCACAGCATCAATGGATAGTCCACATCAATATCAATATATATATTTTTAAATCATAAATTGATAAAAGATGACTAAAGCCCAATTTAGATTTGATTAGCCACATTTGTCAGATGGCCTGAAGAAACATAGATTCCATTGAAATTGAAGAAGCAAGATGTAGAGTCCTATAATTCTGACAGAGATCAAAAGCTTGAAAGCTGTCATTGATCGGTGTCCCTGGGGGTACATTCTGATGGATTTAATACAGGACAGATGAACCTAACAACATGATAGACAGAAGACCATTAGGCTATGGCTTTGGGGTAATCAGGGTACCAGTAACAGTAATGACATAAAGTGACCTTTGATAAATATAGCCAGTCTAGAGAAGGTTGATGAATGGAAAGTGAAAAAAATACTCTCAATTCATTCTCTTCCCGCCTCTAGTTTTTTCCATGGGAGGAGAAAATTACTCACGTCATGCTATCCCCCCAGCCGTGCTACCACAACCACTACCAGTCATTACACCCCATAAACGGACCCCATTACCTTAAGGCTGGAGACATCACAAGTGTTGCCAACACAGTGGAATTCCTTCCTGTGCAATCAGCCCATTAAAGACTGAGTCATTCTGAGTGGAGGCTCAGCCTTATAATTGTGGAAGAAACTGGAAGAGGGATGGTCTGTTCAAAATGGATGGAAACCAGCAAATAAACTAAATATAGTGTCTACAGTGAATCATACTATCTAGCATGGAATTGGACATTTTAGCTGTAAACAGATGACAACCAAAAACATGTTAGATCTTTTTGGCATTGCCCCCAGAAATAAAAGGGGTTTGCTTAATTTACTAGGAAAATTCCACTACAATAAGACTGGGACATATTTTGGGCGCATTACAAGAGTTTACTGGCATAAGGAGTAAGCAAGCCAACACACTAGACCAGAGAGTGCATGCTCTACAGAAATGCCAGGTCTCAAAGAATGACCAAACCCATTATCATAGATTGTATCCTTAGCACACTGCACAATCTTCTCCTCAGGAAATTCTGTACCAAGAATGGTAGAAATATAACTGTTTTATATTGTACACAGGCTCCTTCATTAAATTGACCATGGTAGGTCATGACAATAGCCATGAGAAAAGGGTTGTTGAGGCAGGTCATCTATACTAGATAAGGTGAACCATCCTAACAGTAAACCTGTACGTGGACTCACGTGTCTTGCCGTTATCAGACATGCGTTTGCCTTCTCCAGGGGGGTAGACAGGGACCACAGTGATGGTGTAGAGGGTGTCAGACATCAAGTTCTTCAGCACAGTGTTGGTGGTGCTACCAGACACCTGGGCCTGTAGATACAACCACACAACAGGACTGAGTCACAAAGCTACACAGAGGGGATCTGTCTATTTGAAATGTCTGGTAAAAATGTGGAAAAACTTAATAAAACACGATTAAAAAGAGAGAGAAAGGGTCTGGTAAAGGAGTAGTATTTTGCATGTATGTTTGACTGTCTGAGTGAATCTGTGAAGTATCAGTGTATTGGTGTTTGTATTCTTTCAGCATTAGATAATGGATGTGATCATGAAAGAGTATGCATGCCATAGTGAGATTCGGTAGTGATTGGTTAGAGGTGGCCCAGCCTACCACTTCCTCAGCTCCTCCAGCGGTGGGCACATAGTAGATCTTGTACTGGCGCACATTGCCCTCGGCGGCCTCCCATTGGACGTTCAGGGTGCTGGTGGTAGGGTCAGTGACCTGGAGGCTCCTCACTCCACCCAGAGGCTCTGGAGAGAGAGAAGAAAGGTGGTCTTAGAATTCATACTATGTTAAATGACAACAATGAGCTACAGATGTTAAAATGTAAGTAGAGGTACAGAAGTGGCAAGTGGTAGGCATAAAATCAATGTTTACAAACACAGTATTTAGGGCATCTTTAACATTAGCATCTAGGTAACAAATGTAACCCGGTTCCCTGGTGAAGCTGAGAGGACGAAGGGGAACATGATGTAATCATGAAGGCCTTAGTGAGGCCACAGTTACAGTAGGTTGGTTACTCACTGGTCTTTCCGTTGCCAGAGATGTCCTTGCTCTCCCCACTGCTGTAGATGGCTGACACGGTGATGGAGTAGGGAGTGTCGGGGGTCAGTTTGGGAAGCAGCACCGTGTTCTTCTTCCCTCCAATCTGCGTCTGTTGGGGAATGAAGACAGATTGAAATGACTGGGAGAGAAGACGGAAGGACCCTCACTTTGTTCACCTGGTCCATGATCACACTCAAGGCCTAAGGGTCGACTCATTTCGCAATTATTGGATCAACTCTAAATTCTTGTAATATTCCCTTCAGATTACAAATGCGTCAAATAGTCCATTCAATGTGGCCTCAGAAGAGATGACATAGGAAAAACAGTTGTATTTTCTTATTGGATGTGGATGTCTCTGATTCCAGCTTCTCTCCCTTGACAGTTTATATCAGTGTCAGAGACTTGATGGAAAGAATGCAGGTTGAGAAATACCAGACTGCTAAAAAAAGAATTGTCAGAGGATGCATCGAGCATTTTTGCACTTTGCTATTGTAGTGAGCAAGATCTAAGGTAAAGCTGTACTCTAATGGCCCTAACAGTGGGATGGGTTGTTTTAAGAGGTATGATTGATGAATTTACTGCATTGATTTTGGCCAAGGAGATGCTGTATTAAAAGGAACGATGTTGGGTTGCATCGCCTCACAGAGACGGCTGACTGAGTAAACCCTGTGTGTGTGTGTGTGTGTGTGTGTGTGTGTGTGTGTGTGTGTGTGTGTGTGTGTGCGTGCGTGCGAGATTTCTAGTTTTTTTTCTTGTCCTCCACAAAGTTAACCACTGACAGCATGCCTGGTGAAAACGTATCATTTGTGTCTCCCATTTCCTACATAGACTTGTTGTCACAAATGAATCAAAGCAGGGCCTCTTGAGCTCTCCATACTTGTTGAAAATCTGTCAATGAACCAAAAACACTTGGCTAAGCTTGGCTCATTAGCTTCCAGCTTTCCAACAATGCCTCAATGTTTAGCGTGTGATATTTATTCATTTATTTTTATTTATTTATTTATTTTATTTCACCTTTATTTAACCAGGTAGGCAAGTTGAGAACAAGTTCTCATTTACAATTGCGACCTGGCCAGGATAAAGCAAAGCAGTTCGATAACATACAAAAACACAGAGTTACACATGGAGTAAAACAACATACAATCAATGATGCAATAGAAGAAAAAAAAATGTGAGCAAAAGATGTGAGATAAGGGAGGTAAAGGCAAAAAAATGCCATGGTGGCAAAGTAAATAAAGTATAGCAAGAAAAACACTGGAATGGTAGATTTGTAGTTTGAAGAAAGTTCAGAGATAAAATATAAATAATATGGTGCAAAGGAGCAAAATAAATAAAATAAATAAATACAGTAGGGGAAGAGGTAGTAGTTTGGGCTAAATTATAGATGGGCTATGTACAGGTGCAGTGATCTGTGAGCTGCTCTGACAGCTGGTGCTTAAAGCTAGTGAGGGAGATAAGTGTTTCCAGTTTCAGAGATTTTTGTAGTTCGTTCCAGTCATTGGCAGCAGAGAACTGGAAGGAGAGACGACCAAAGGAGGAGTTGGCTTTAGGGGTGACCAGAGAGATATACCTGCTGGAGCGCGTGCTACAGGTGGGTGCTGCTATGGTGACCAGTGAGCGGAGATAAGGGGGGACTTTACCTAGCAGGGTCTTGTAGATGACCTGGAGCCAATGTGTTTGGCGACGATTATGAAGCGAAGGCCAGCCAACGAGAGCGTACAGGTCGCAGTGGTGGGTAGTATATGGGGCTTTGGTGACAAAACGGATGGCACTGTGATAGACTGCATCCAGCTTGTTGAGTAGGGTATTGGAAGCTATTTTGTAAATGACATCGCCGAAGTCGAGGATTGGTAGGATGGTCAGTTTTACGAGGGTATGTTTGGCAGCATGAGTGAAGGATGCTTTGTTGCGAAATAGGAAGCCAATTCGAGATTTCACTTTGGATTGGAGATGATTGATGTGAGTCTGGAAGGAGAGTTTACAGTCTAACCAGACACCTAGGTATTTGTAGTTGTCCACAAATTCTAAGTTAGAACCGTCCAGAGAAGTGATGCTGGACAGGCGGGCAGGTGCAGGCAGCGATCGGTTGAAGAGCATGCATTTAGTTTTACTTGTGTTTAGGAGCAGTTGGAGACCACGGAAGGAGAGTTGAATGGCATTGAAGCTCGTCTGGAGGGTTGTTAACACAGTGTCCAAAGAAGGGTCAGAAGTGTACAGAATGGTGTCGTCTGCGTAGAGGTGGATCAGAGATTCACCAGCAGCAAGAGCGACATCATTTATGTATACAGAGAAAAGAGTTGGCCCAAGAATTGAACCCTGTGGTACCCCCATAGAGACTGCCAGAGGTCCAGACAGTAGGCCCTCCGATTTGACACACTGAACTCTGTCAGAGAAGTAGTTGGTGAACCAGGCGACACAATCGTTTGAGAAACCAAGGCTACTGAGTCTGCCGATGAGGATGTGGTGATTAACAGAGTCAAAAGCTTTGGCCAGGTCAATGAATACGGCAGCACAGTATTGTTTCTTATCGATGGCGGTTACGATGTCGTTTAGGACCTTGAGCGTGGCTGAGGTGCACCCATGACCAGCTCTGAAACCAGATTGCATAGCGGAGAGGGTGCGGTGGGATTCGAAATGGTCGGTAATCTGTTTGTTGACTTGGCTTTCGAAGACCTTAGAAAGGCAGGGTAGGATGGATATAGGTCTGTAGCAATTTGGGTCAAGAGTGTCACCTCCTTTGAAGAGGGGGATGACAGCAGCTGCTTTCCAATCTATGGGAATCTCAGACGACACGAAAGAGAGGTTGAACAGGCTAGTAATAGGGGTTGCAATAATTTCGGCAGATAATTTTAGAAAGAAAGGGTCCAGATTGTCAAGCCCAGCTGATTTGTAGGGGTCCAGATTTTGCAGCTCTTTCAGAACATCAGCTGAATGGATTTGGGAGAAGGAGAAATGGGGGAGGCTTGGGCGAGTAGCTGTGGGGGGTGCAGTGCTGTTGAATGCAGTAGGGGTAGTTAGGTGGAAAGCATGGCCAGCCGTAGAAAAATGCTTATTGAAATTCTCAATTATAGTGGGCTTATCGGTGGTGACAGAGTTTCCTATCCTCAGTGCAGTGGGCAGTTGGGAGGAGGTGTTCTTATTCTCCATGGACTTTACAATGTCCCAGAACTTTTTAGAGTTGGAGTTGCACAAAGCGAATTTCTGTTTGAAAAAGCTAGCCTTGGCCTGTGTGTATTGGTTTCTAACTTCCCTAAAAAGTTGCATATCGCGGGGGCAGTTCGATGCTAATGCAGAACGCCACAGGATATTTTTGTGTTGGTTAAGGGCAGTCAGGTCTGGGGAGAACCAAGGGCTATATCTGTTCCTGGTTCTAAATTTCTTGAAAGGGGCATGCTTATTTAAGATGGAGAGGAAGGCATTTTTTTTAAATAACCAGGCATCCTCTACTGACGGGATGAGGTCAATATCCTTCCAGGATACCAGGGCCAGGTCGAATAGAAAGGCTTGCTCGTTGAAATGTTTCAGGGAGCGTTTGACAGTGATGAGTGGAGGTCGTTTGACCGCTGACCCATTACGGGTGCAGGCAATGAGGCAGTGATATCATCACAGCAACCGAGGGACGGACGGCCACTGAACAGAACTGGGTTCTCTCCTCTAATTAAAAAAGGAAAAACATTTCATCCATCCTGCATGGGAATGGAAACTCTGAATGGACAAATAACTCACATAGCGCTAGCTACCCTTGACTCCAATATGGTAGGCCTATCACATCACAGACAAGACCGATGAGATAAGAGAGAGAGTGAAATTCTCTAACTGCTTCCTTCCATTTACTGGATCTCTCTCTGTGTGCCTCAACATCATGCAAACGCTAAGCGCCTAAACATCTGGCCTGAGGAAAAAAGCCTTTCTGTCTAAACTACTATCCAGCTCTATAGAGTGGAGCAGCAGCGATGCCAGACAGCTTGAAGGACCCGGTAAACACTGTCTGCAGTCAACGACCCCCTTGGTACCACACTCCCTGTCCTGTTACATAAACACACACATGCACATACACATACACCCTCAACCCTGCTGGGCCCAGACATTCCATCTCTGCCCCCCCTTCTCCTCCATCTCTCCACACTGATAACCCCAACTCCCCTGGGGCTCTGGTCAAGGTCCCTGACCACCACGTGTTTCTAAAATGCATCAAAGCTGGGACCGAGAGACTGAAAAACATATTCTATATCAAGGCCATCAGACTGTTAAATAGCCATCACTAGTTGGCCTCCACTCAGTATCTTGCCCTGAATTTACAGTAGTCACTGTCACTAACCGGCTACCACCCGATTACTCAACCCTGCACCTTAGAGGGGCTGCCCTATGTAGATAGACATGGAACACTGGTCACTTTAATAATGTTTACATAATGTTTTATCCATTTCATATGTATATACTGTATTCTAGTCAAGGTCATCCTTTTCAACTATTGCTGTACATATACTATTCTATCCTACGTATTCTTCAGATATACTACAAATTCTATCCACATACTGTCCATAAAGTCTATACATCCCGTCACATATATATATATATGCCTTATATACGGGGCGGCAGGTAGCCTAGTGGTTAGAGTGTTGGACTAATAACCGAAAGGTTGCAAGTTCAAATCCCTGACCTGATAAGGTACAAATCTGTCGTTCTGCCCCGGAACAGGCAGTTAACCCACTGTTCCTAGGCTGTCATTGAAAATAAGAATTTGTTCTTAACTGACTTGCCTAGTGAAATAAATATATATTTTTTGCATTGTAATTTCAGAAAATGTCCATACTATATCTGGTGCTAATAGTGGAATGATAGTGTTTCACAGTATTCCTTACCCGCCAGTGTTGTGATTGGCTGTGATATTCATCAATCTATTGTCAAACTGGGAAAGCTGTTCTGACTTTGTGGCTGTGTTATCTAGTGAAAATCGCGCTGTCCTTTCCTGGTTGGTGAAATTCTACATTGTTCGCTCAATTTCAGTTTATGTGAGAAAACAAGCACTGAATAGTGTAGGGAATCATTGTACCATCTAAATCGCTGTGAAATATATTTTCAATAACAAAAAATATCCTTTTTACAGCTGTTTGAAGCTGGTGGACCAAAACGAAGGTCCACAAGCTTCAAACAGAGGTTTTGGTCCACCAGCTTCAAACAGCTGTAAAAATGTTTTTTTTGTTATTGAAAATATATTTGACAGCAATTTAGATGGTACAATAATTCCCTACACTATTCATTCAGTGCTTGTTTTCTCACATAAACTGAAATCTCTTTCCCAGTTTGACAACAGATGCCGCGCCGGCAGGAGAAATCAATAGGCGAATATCACAGCCAATCACAACACGGCGGTTAAGTAATACTGTAAAACATGATACTTCCACTATTAGCGGTAGATATATTATGGACAGTTTCAGAAATTATAATGCAAAAATTGCTGTGTGTTATAGCTTTAAACTGTGTCATCTGAACATTCTGGTGGGAGGTATTATCTTCCCATCATACAAACAAAGTGCCTCTGCGTCATGCTACAAGGGCTCCCTTCCTTATCCTTTCATCATCCAGAGGATGGTTAGGATTAAACACTGATGTTAGGATTAAACGCTGACGTTAGGATTAAACGCTGATGTTAGGATTAAACGCTGATGTTAGCACTATGAACATCTTGGAATTGTGATGCCCTAAGCTGACCCGTGTGGCTATTGGCTGGTCCTGGTTTTACCGACTGGGTCTTGCCCCCGGCGGTGGGGACGTATGTGATCTTGTAGTTCTGGACACGACCAGGGGCGTGGTCCCACTTGACGGTCAGAGTGATGGTGGTGGCGTTGAACACCTGCAGGTTCTGGGGAGGCCCTGTGGGGGCTGGGCATGAACAAAACATCATAAACAACAACATAAACTCCAACGTAAACACACATCCAATCAACACAGATCACCTAACTTCTGGATGGTGACACTTTGATAAAAATACATGTATTTGATTCAAATGAATTCTCTCTATGAGTGCTGTATGTATTTTTGTTTGATTACAACAAATAAACTTACCAGGGGTTAAAATAACCTTGGACACTGCAGAGGGAAACAGAAATATAAAGAGTCATTGTTAGTAAATCTGATCTGCATGGGCATTTCCTAATCTGTATTTATTGTGATGCATTAGATTAGATAATTAACTTGTCTTACATGTTCTCTGGCTGCCCAGCAGGTCCTCACTCTCAGACTCGTCAGGGTAGATGGCGGTGACGGACACGTCATACATAGTGTCTGGTTGCAGGGTTTCCAACACGTTACTGGTCTCATCACTGTTCAGGATGGACTGGGAGACACAACACAAAATGGCTTATATACTGGGAGAGACAACACAACAGGGCTGATATACTGGGAGAGACAACACAACAGGGCTTATATACTGGGAGACACAACACAAAATGGCTTATATACTGGGAGACACAACAGGGCTTATATACTGGGAGAGACAACACAACAGGGCTGATATACTGGGAGAGACAACACAACAGGGCTTATATACTGGGAGACACAACACAAAATGGCTTATATACTGGGAGACACAACAGGGCTTATATACTGGAAGAGACAACACAACAGGGCTTATATACTGGGAGAAACGACACAAAATGGCTTATATACTGGGAGACACAACAGGGCTTATATACTGGGAGACACGACACAAAAGGGCTTATATACTGGGAGACACAACACAACAGGACTTATATACTGGGAGACATGACACAACAGGGCTTATATACTGGGAGACACGACACAAAAGGGCTTATATACTGGGAGACACAACAGGGCTTATATACTGGGAGAGACAACACAACAGGGCTTATATACTGGGAGACACGACACAAAAGGGTTTATATACTGGGAGACACAACAGGGCTTATATACTGGGAGACACAACAGGGCTTATATACTGGGAGACACAACACAACAGGGCTTATAGACTGGGAGACACAACACAACAGGGCTTATATACTGGGAGACAACACAACAGGGCTTATATACTGGGAGACACGACACAAAAGGGATTATATACTGGGAGACACAACAGGGCTTATAGACTGGGAGACACGACACAAAAGGGCTTATAGACCGGGGAGACACAACAGGGCTTATAGACTGGGAGACACAACAGGGCTTATATACTGGGAGACACAACACAACAGGGCTTATAGACTGGGAGACACAACACAACAGGTCTTATAGACTGGGAGACACAACACAACAGGGCTTATATACTGGGAGACACAACACAACAGGGCTTATAGACTGGGAGACACGACACAAAAGGGCTTATAGACTGGGAGACACAACACAACAGGGCTTATAGACTGGGAGACACAACACAACAGGTCTTATAGACTGGGAGACACAACACAACAGGGCTTATATACTGGGAGACACAACACAACAGGGCTTATAGACTGGGAGACACGACACAAAAGGGCTTATATACTGGGAGACACAACACAACAGGGCTTATAGACTGGGAGACACAACACAACAGAGCTTATGGACTGGGAGACACAACACAACAGAGCTTATGGACTGGGAGACACAACAGGGCTTATAGACTGGGAGACACAACAGGGCTTATGGACTGGGAGACACAACACAACAGGGCATATAGGATATATGTCGGCAATGCTTCCTAATCACAACTTTATTGAGAATACCAAGAATATTAAAATTCTGTACATTATACCAATATTCTGTACATAGTCAATCAAAATCTAATGTCATGATTTTGTTTAAGTGCAAACCACCTGGATGGTTGTCTTACATATTGAAAGTTGGTTTCTCCTTTCTTGGTCCAGCCGATACGATAGAGAGCCACGTCATGGGCCCCATGGTCCCAGTCGGCTCTGAAGCTGGTCTGGGTCACCTCAGAGAAACGCAGGTTCTTAGGAGCAGGAACAACATCTACACAGAAGAAAGGAAACATTATATGGGAGAGATTGCCATGCCATTACTATACCCTATAACTAGGGCATGACTATACCCTATAACCAGGGCATCACTACACCCTATAACTATGGCATCTCTGTCCTCCTGAGTAGCGCAGCGGTCTAAGGCACTGCAGTGCTTGAGGCGTCACTACAGACCCGGGTTCGATCCCAGGCTGTGTCACAGCTGGCCCTGACCAGGAGACCCATGAAGCGGCGTACAATTGGCCCAGCGTTGTCCGCGTTTGGGGAGGGTTTGGCCAGCCAGGATTTCCTTGTGGTGGGCCGAGCGCCTGCAAGCAGATTTCAGCCGCCAGCTGGGCGGTGTTTCCTCCGACACACCCGGAAGCCAGTGCGGCAGGCTTCCGGGTTAAGCGAGCAGTGTGTCAAGAAGCAGTGCGGCTTAACAGGGTCATGTTTTGGAGGACGCATGGCTCTTTACCTTCGCCTCTCCCGAGTCCATAGGGGAGTTGCAGCAATGGGACAAGACTGTAACTACCAATCAGATATTATGAAATTGGGGAGAAAAAGGGGTAATTAAAAAAATAATAAAAATTTAAATACTATGACATCCCTATAACGAGAACATTACTATACCCTATAACTATGACATTACTATACCCTATAACTATTTATTTATTTTATTTTTATTTCACCTTTATTTAACCATGTAGGCCAGTTGAGAACAAGTTCTCATTTACAACTGAGACCTGGCCAAGATAAAGCATAGCAATGAGACAAAAACAACAACACAGAGTTAAACATAATCAAACATACAAACATACTACAGTCAATAACACAAAAGAAAAGAAAATAGAAAGATCTATGTACAGTGTGTGCAAATGTAGAAGAGTAGGGAAGTAGGCAATAAATAGGCCATAGAGGCGAAAATAATTACAATTTAACATTAATACTGGAGAGATATATGTGCAGATGATGATGTGCAAGTAGAGATATACTGGGGAGCAAAAGAGCAAGAGGGTAAGTAATAATATGGGGATGAGGTTGTCGGGTGTGCTATTTACAGATTGGCTGTGTACAGGTACAGTGATCGGTAAGCTGCTCTGACAGCTGATGCTTAAAGTTAGAGAGGGAGATATAAGACTCCAGATTTTTGCAATTCGTTCCAGTCATTGGCAGCAGAGAACTGGAAGGAAAGGCAGCCAAAGGAAGTGTTGGCTTTGGGGATGACCAGTGCAATATACCTGCTGGAGCGCGTGCTACGGGTGGGTGTTGCTATGGTGACCAGTGAGCTGAGATAAGGCGTGGCTTTACCTAGCAAAGACTTATAGATGACCTGGAGCCAGCGGATTTGGCGATGGATATGTAGTGAGGGCCAGCCAACGAGAGCATAGAGGTCGCAGTGGTGGGTAGTATATGTGGCTTTGGTGATAAAACGGATGGCACTGTGATAGACTACATCCAGTTTGATGAGTAGAGTGTTGGGGGCTATTTTGTAAATTTACATTTACGTCAAGGATCGGCAGGATAGTCCGTTTTTTACGACAGTATGTTTGGCGGCATGAGTGAAGGATGCTTTGTTGTGAAATAGGAAGCCGATTCTAGATTTCATTTTGGATTGGAGATGTTTAATATGAGTCTGGAAGGAGAGTTTACAGTCTAGCCAGACACCTAGGTATTTGTAGTTGTCCACATATTCTAGGTCTGAACCGTCCAGAGTACAGATGCTAGTCGGGCAAGAGGGTGCGGGCAGCAATCTGTTGAAGAGCATGCACTTAGTTTTACTAGCATTTAAAAGCAGTTGGAGGCCACGGAAGGAGTGTTGTATGGCGTTGAAGCTCGTTTGGAGGTTTGTTAGCACAGTGTCCAAAGAAGGGCCAGATGTATACAGAATGGTGTCGTCTACGTACATGTGGATCAGAGAATCACCAGCAGTAAGAGCGACATCATTGATAAATACAGAGAAAAGAGTCTACCCGAGAATTAAGCCCTGTGGCACCCCCATAGAGACTGCCAGAGGTCCGGACAACAGGCCCTCCGATTTGACACACTGAACTCTATCAGAGAAGTAGTTGGTGAACCAGGCGAGGCAGTCATTTGAGAAGCCAAGGCTATTGAGTCTGCCGATAAGAATGCGGTGATTGACAGAGTCGAAAGCCTTGGCCAGGTCATTGAAGATGGCTGCACAGTACTGTCTTCATCGATGGCGGTTATGATAACGTTTAGGACCTTGAGCTTGGCTGAGGTGCACCCATGACCAGCTCAGAAACCAGATTGCATAATGGAGAAGGTACGGTGGGATTTGAAATGGTCGGTGATCTGTTTATTAACTTGAATTTCGAATATTTTAGAAAGGCAGGGCAGGATGGATATAGGTCTTTAACAGTTTGGGTCTAAGGTGTCTCCCCCTTTGAAGAAGGGGCTGACCGTGGCAGCTTTCCAATCTTTGGGGATCTCATACGATACGAAAGAGAGGTGACATTACTATGACATTATAAGACATCACTATACCCTATAACTATGACATTACTATACCCTTTAACAAAGACATCACTATACCCAATAACTATGACATTACTATACCCTATAACAAAGACATCACTATACCCTATAACTATGACATTACTATACCCTATAACTAGGACATTACCATACCATATAACAAAGACATCACTATACCCTGCAATTATGCCATTACTATACCCTTTAACAAAGACATCACTTTACCCTATAACCATGACATTGCCATACCCTATAACTAGGACATCACTATACCCTATAACTAGGCTATTACTATACCCTATAACTATGACATCACTATACCCTATAACTAGGACATCACTATACCCTATAACTAGGACATTACTATACCCTATAACTATGACATCACTATACCCTGTAACTATGACATCACTATACCCTATAACTAGGACATTACTATACCCTATAACTATTGCATCACTATACCCTATAACTATGACATCACTATACCATATAACTAGGACATCACTATACCCTGTAATTATGACATTACTATACCCTTTAACAAAGACATCACTATACCCTATAACCATGACATTACCATACCCTATAACTAGGACATCACTATACCCTGTAATTATGACATTACTATACCCTTTAACAAAGACATCACTATACCCTATAACCATGACATTACCATACCCTATAACTAGGACATCACTACACCCTATAACTAGGCCATCACTATACCCTATAACTATGACATTAATATACCCTTTAACTATGACATTACTATACCCTATAACTAGAACATCACTATACCCTATAACAAAGACATCACTTTACCCTATAACTATGACATCACTATACCAAATAACTATGACATCACTATACCCTATAACTAGGATATTACTATACCCTATAACTATGACATCACTATACCCTATAACTAGGACATTACTATACCCTACAACTGTGGCATCACTATACCCTATAATTAGGACATTACTATACCCTATAACTATGACATTACTATACCCTATAACTATGACATCACTATACCCTATAACTAGGACATTACTATACCCTATAACTATTGCATCACTATACCCTATAACTAGGACATTACTATACCCTATAACAAAGACATCACTATACCCTATAACTAGGACATCACTATACCCTATAACTATGACATTACTATACACTATAACTATGACATTACTATACCCTATAACTATGACATCACTATACCTTATAACTAGGACATCACTATACCCTATAACTATGACATTACTATACCCTATAACTATGACATCACTATACCCTATAACTAGGACATCACTATACCCTATAACTAGGACATCACTCTACCCTATAACTAGGACGTCACTATACCCTATAACTATGACATCACTATACCCTATAACTATGACATCACTATACCCTATAACTATGACATCAGTATAGCCTTTAACTATGACATTACTATACCCAAAAACAAGGATATTACTATACCCTATAACTACAACATCCCTATACCCTATAACTATGACATTACCATACCATATAACAAAGACATCACTATACCCTATAACTATGGCATCACTATTGCCTGTAATTATGACATTACTATACCCTATAACTAGGACATCACTATACCCTATAACTATGGCATCACTATTGCCTGTAATTATGACATTACTATACCCTATAACTAGGACATCACTATACCCTATAACTATGGCATCACTATACCCTATAACTAGGACATTATTATACCCTATAACAAAGACATCACTACACCCTATAACTAGGGCCCAAAAGGTTTTTGGGCCTATAGTACTGAGTAGGACTTCCATGGAGTGTAACCCCAGTGTGTTAACCCTCACATAGGCTGTGTGACTGTACCTGTGATGGCTGTGTTGACCATGGGGTTTCCAGCTCCATCATTGTAGATGGGGGTGACAGCCAGGATATACTCAGTCTGAGAGATCAGGTTGTCCAGGGCCTTGGAGGTCACACCTCTCCCCACTTCAAGCTGTAGACCAAAACAACATCTTTGTTTACATCAAGCCCTACAGTCTGTCACATTATTCCAGTGTAAACCATGTTAAATAATTTACTTGTATCAACAACTGAATGACTATTGCATTATTTTGTAAATGGAAGGTTAGGGTTTGTCATGAGTAATTTTGTTTTCCTCATCATGGTCATGTTGAATGCCTTCCAAAGTCATTTTCCATTCTCATTGATGAGTTCCAAAGAATCTGTGAGAGAAACTGTGGGCGTCTTTGTATACATCTGACGAGACAGCATGTTATCTCCACTTCATGTGTAAATCCTTAGCACACGCAGAGGTGAAGAGAGATAAACAATCAAGTAAAAAAAAAAAATATATATATATATATATATATATATATATATATATATATATGACAGTCAAGCACAAACATACTGCACTGGAAAAGTACCCCAAAAATATTTCTAAATGCACAATAAACTTCTCTGTTTCTTTTCAGTACTCAGGAATCGCACGATCACGGCATTTGGTACAGGAGGTCATTCCTAATGTTCCTTAGTCTGAAATCTCTGTCAGTGGTGTGATCCTTCCACCAGACTCTGGGTCCAATGGTGTGATCCTTCCACCAGACTCCCGGTCCAATGGTGTGATCCTTCCACCAGGCTCTTGATCCAATGGTGTGATCATTCCACCAGGCTCCCGGTCCAATGGTGTGATCCTTCAACCAGGCTACCGGTCCAGTGGTGTGATCCTTCCACCAGGCTCCCGGTCAAATAGCACAGCCCCAGAGGTCCACTGCATACCCTTCTCACCAGCTGCCCTTCCCATTACGCTGTCTAATGTCATATCTCAAATGATGCATAAAAAATATCAATATCAATCTGCTAGCTGACATAAACAGAGAACGTGCTCAGCACAGGAGCTGGTGTCTGCTGTGACCAGTAGGAGAGGAAGCTAGGCATATGTCTCTGCCCCCAGAGGGAGTATGTAGAGTACAGAGTATTGCTTTCACTGCCGTCTGTATCCTACAGATGTATTGTGATTGTTGTATCTCACCTCTTTGGCCTCTCCCTCGTCAGGCGTGTAGGTGATGATGTATTTGAGGACGGCACCTGGAGCAGCATCCCAGTTCATCTTCAGGGTGCTGTGGGTAACGTCTCTGACCCTCAGCTCCCCCGCAGGGGGCATGGGCACTACGGAGGGGACAGAGATACAGAACATGAGGCTCACCAAATTACATTATTACTTTAATCCCTTTCATTCCATAAACTAGGGAGTGAGGAGACCTGATTTACTCTATACGAGTTAGGACCTGTCGTGCCTTACCCTCCCTTAGGGCACTGAGCACAAAACATTAATAACAACATTTGAATGTAGAAGAGTACTGTTCTGTATGTACATGTGACTCCTTGCTCGGTCAGGGGGTCGCTGGCTGACTGTCCATGCAGGGCTAAGATGGACAGAGTGTAGGCCGTGTTGGGGATCAGCTGCACCAACTGGACATCAGTCGTGTCCCCTCCAACTCTCATCTGCAGGGGAGTACCATGACGGAACAAACATTAGTTTACAAGGCTCACTGTCGTTCAGACAGGCAGTTTGGATGAACATGTTTCCACAGATTACATGTCTTAGGCAGTGTCCAGTGTCATATAACTTATCTAAGTGTTGCCAATACTACAGACAATCTAATCCTCTTGATTTGACACCTCAGGAACTAATATCATGCCAGAGTGAGATAAAAAATTTAATAAATAATTCTGTGTTTTGTTGTCTCTGCATCCATAAAAGGAAAGCTATTCTTCACTGCTCCTTGACATCTGCATGCTGTCAGGAGACATTGGCAGGGGACCGGTATATCCGGTCATTGGCAGCATCCGTGTATGTGTGTCAGTGCAACAGTTGGTCTGGCGTCTCTCTTTCTCTTGCTCTCTCTCTCGCAGTTGCCGTCTCACCTCTTTCTCCACGGAGGGCTCTGTGGCGTTGATGGCTCTGTAGAGTAGCATGTAGTTCGTGGCACCCACTGCTTCCTCCCACTTCACCCTCATGGTGGTGGGACGCTCCTCATAGATGATCATCTTCCTCACTGCGCTGAGGGGCACTGGACATGGCAAGAGGGAGAGGGAAACACTTAGATTCTAAACACACACACAATCCCGTCCAAAACGAAATGTTTGCAGTGAAATGTAGCCATGCAGATTTCATGTGCCTATTCAAGTGGTGAGAACTAAACAATGAGGTATTTTATAGGCGATTTAATTGAGAAATAACTCATAAAGAAAATTACTTTTTAAAATCACGCTATTCTATAGGACAAATAAAAGCATAGTGAAGAACAACATTTAAAAAAAATCTAATTCTTGATGCACAATATTGATTGATTACAATAATAGCAGCCTTATATGGTATCATAAACAAGACATTGTTGTTCTTTCTTTAACGTTAAAAACAGGGACCGCACAAGCACCGCAGGAACATCCATACAGTCACTGTGGTGTGCTGAATGTAATGGAAGAATACTTGTTTTACAGTCTCAAAGACATCCATTGTTGATCCTATAGAGATTACGTGTGGGACATATGGGTATGTTAAAGGACAGTAATGGACAGGTACAGTATAGTGGATCAAAGAAGAACACAGAAAAACAGATTAGGACTCACAGGTGGTTTCAGCGCCCTTCAGTGGGTCGCTGCTCTCCTCTCCAATGACAGAGTAGACGTTGACCAGATACTCAGTCAGTGGGTTCAGGTTAGGTAGGACGGCTGTGGTCACAGAGCCATCAACAAACATCTACAACCAGACAACAAGAGTCAACATGAACCAGGCGAATACAGTATGAGGTTGTAGAATGACTTGGGATGTCTATTTTAAGTAACCCCATTGACAAGCATGGAAAGGTTGGTTTCTGTTGGAGGACAATTAAGCCAAACAATACAACAAAGTACAGCTATCAGTGTTTCCTGTGTTGATGCTACTGGTTTTCATTGAACCACAAATATGACCCGTTTCTGGAAGCTAGGCGTATGTTGCACATCACTACTTTACAGGAGAGGCATTTGAAAGTTTTTTTCTTTTCAGAAATTCTTGCTGGAACATATGAACTTTCATGTGCCTTAATAACAAATGTGAATGCCTTTTGTAAATACGAATGCAATTGTTAATAACGAGCCTTGTTGGTTTAGCCACGGAAAATACAGGAACCTTCCCACTAGCCATGATTGGCCGAGATAATGGATGGGCTGGACATGCCGAGAGATGAGTTCGCATTGGTCTGCCATGTAGCATGCTTCTGTTTACAACATGAGCAGCTAAGTACTGTATGTGTGGATAATCCTGTCTACTGCAGCTTTTTTTGAAAGATATCATGAAGAACTGAAAAATGTTTTCAACTGTTCTCAACATTGCTGCCCTTAAGTTAATAGCGCTATTGCCAAAGCTCAGTGGGAAAACATTGTGATGGAGTACTTTCGAGAGGATAATCGTGCAATGCTGACTCTCTCTGACTGAAAATGAATAAGATAATGAGGAAATCACTGATTTAGGTCAGAACATTTTCATTGAACCAGACATTGTAGAGTCTTCTGATGACAATGGTGGGGAAGAAACGGTATCGTTGTCATGGAAGAAGTTGACCCGAGTTTTGAAATCAGTGGAACGCCCAGTGGAAACAGAGGGATGATTGCCAAATGCGGAGAGAGTCTGTTGTATAAAACACCTGTCTCCGGATAACCTCTTCAAACTAAGGGCAACCATGGCATCCATGACGAAGGGAGAAGCGTTCATCCATGTATACAGGTAAGAGTCTAGCGACATTTTCAGATATTATATGTTTCCAATTTTGTCAGAAAGTCATTTTCATTGCAAGATAAAGCATACTGTTAACTAGCTAGCTAACTTTAGCTAGCTGGCTCGCTAGCTAACGTTACGTGTATGATCTGTGTAGGAGCTCCAGAAAAAGGCCCGAGTTCCGGAGTTGGAATTCTGAGTTGGATGACCATTCGAATCGATCTTTCCCAGTCTGAGTTTTTTTGTTGAGTTCGAAGTTGTTTTGAACGCGGCATTAGAGTTGGGATTATGGTTCATTGTTTAGCTAGCTACATGTATAAACAAAAGACTCCACTATCCAAGTAACCATTTCACTGTACCGTTTACACCTTCTGTATCCTGTGCATGTGACAAATACATTTAGATTTTATTTTATATAGTGTTTGTTTACCAGAGACGGTAATGTGAAAAACAATATGACCTACACCAAAGTAAGATTAGGATATAGGTCAAGGACTAGATCAAGTTTATTTTTACTACTACTTTTTGCTTCTACTTTCACCACTTTTAGTCTTGAAATCTTTGGATGTTTACTACACTGTGAATCCTTAGAGAGATGGGTGTGGCTAAGTTCATTCACTTTCAAAGCAGAATTACTTTCTCATTGTTCCTCAACTGTAGTGTATGATATACCATATACTTTTATCCAATGTAAAAAAACACAATTTCAAATTTTGCTACATAGGACCGAATCCAGGTTGTGGGTCAGAAATTGGTTGTAGGAACTCTGAACAACCTCTACACTTTCCAACCCACTCTGTTTCTATTTAGAAGAGTAAAAAACAAACAAAACCTCGATCACACACTAGACCACTGCATCACAAAACCATGACAGCTGGAATAAAATAAATACTTAGAAAAATGAAATTGGACTCCAAGAAGCTGGAAGTTAGCTACCCCATTCTAGTATACTGGAGCCAAGACCCTGCATCTGTCAGATAAAGGGATATAAAATAAACAAAACAAACCTTTTTTGCTACTAGTACTCTAAATTGAAAACCTTGTATTTTGTGGTCTTACCCTCTGTCAAACCCATTTTACCAAACACCCTCATACTGAGCAGCCAACACAAGCTTGAGGAAGTGAGGTGGGGAGAGTTTCTGGGGTTTCCCTCTAATCTCTGGTAGATCAGAGGCTAGAACTAAACCCAGGACAATGAAAAAGTCTTCCCATGAAACTGCCCATTATGTCCTCAAAGCTACATGTAGGGTAGGTGTGGGGTCAGGGTGAATACTCACAGTATGTCATCTCTTCTATCTTTATTTAGTCAAGTAAGTCATTGAGAACAAAACCTTTACAACTTGCTTCCATCCTCAGACCCGTGGTGGGAGTGACAGGGGGATTTGTGATAGAGGGGGAGTGACAGAGGGGTTTGGGTGTTGATAGAGGGGGAGTGACAGAGGTGTTTGTGATAGAGGGGGACTGAGAGAGGGGTTTGGGGGTTGATAGAGGGGGAGTGACAGAGGGGTTTGCGGGGCTGATAGGGGAAGAGTAACAGAGGGGTTGGTCTTTGATAGGGTTGTGTTAGGGTGGAGGTTAAAGGTATGTACCTGCTGAGGGCGTCCAGACAAGGTCATGTACTCCACACGGTACTTCTCCACTGGACCTTCAGGGCCTGTCCAGCTGGCACGGAACGAATAGTGGGTCACCTCTGAGGTCACAAGGTCCGTGGGTGCCTCGGGGCCACCTCCTATCAGGGAAAAGGGGAGAGAGGGGGTCAAATCAACCCAAAGCATAGGATCTCATTGTTTATTATATGTCACTTTATTCCAAGTTAGAGTTGAAGTCGGAAGTTTACATACACCTTAGCCAAATACATTTAAACTCAGTTTTTCACAATTCCTGACATGTAAAAATTCCCTGTCTTAGCTAAGTTAGTATCACCACTTTATTTTAAGAATATGAAATGTCAGAATAATAGTAGAGAGAATGATTTATTTCAGCTTTTATTTCTTTCATCACATTCCCAGTGGGTCAGAAGTTTACATACACTCAATTAGTATTTGGTAGCATTGCATTAAATTGATTAACTTGGGTCAAACGTTTTGTGTAGCCTTCCACAAGCTTCCCACAATAAGTTGGGTGAATTTTGTCCCATTCCTCCTGACAGAGCTGGTGTAACTGAGTCAGGTTTGTAGGCCTCCTTGCTTGTACACACTTTTTCAGTTCTTCCAACAAATGTTCTATGGGATTGAGGTCAGGGCTTTGTGATGGCCACTCCAATATCTTGACTTTGTTGTCCTTAAGCCATTTTGCCACAACTTTGGAAGTATGCTTGGGGTCATTGTCCATTTCGAAGACCCATTTGCGACCAAGCTTTAACTTCCTGACGGATGTCTTGAGATGTTGCTTCAATATATCCACATAATTGTCCTTCCTCATGATGCCATCTATTTTGTGAAGTGCACCAGTCCCTCTTGCAGCAAAGCACCCCCACAACACCCCCACAACCCTTGTGCTTCACGGTTGGGATGGTATTCTTCAGCTTGCAAGTATCCCCCTTTTTCAACCAAACATAACGATGGTCATTATGGCCAAACAGTTCTATTTTTGTTTCATCAGACCAGAGGACATTTCTCAAAAAAGTACCATCTTTGTCCCCATGTGCAGTTGCAAACCGTAGTCTGGCAATTTTATGGCAGTTTTGAGCAGTGGCTTCTTCCTTGCTGAGCAGCCTTTCAGGTTATGTCGATATAGGACTCGTTTTACTGTGAATATAGATACTTTTGTACCTGTTTTCTCCAGCATCTTCACAAGGTCCTTTCCTGTTGTTCTGGGATTGATTTGCACTTTTTGCATCAAAGTACATTCATCTCTAGGAGACAGAACGCGTCTCCTTCCTGTGCGGTGTTTATACTTGCGTATTGTTGTTTGTACAGATGAACGTGGTACCTTCAGGCGTTTGGATATTGCTCCCAAGGATGAACCAAACTTGTGGAGGTCTACAACATTTTTTTTGAGGTCTTGACTGATTTTATTTTATTTTCCCATGATGTCATGCAAAGAGGCACTGAGTTTGAAGGTAGACCTTGAAATACATCCACAGGTACACCTCCAATTGACTCAAATTATGTCAATTAGCCTATCAGAGGTTTCTAAAGCCATGACATCATTTTCTGGAATTTTCCAAACTGTTTAAAGGCACAGTCAACTTAGTGTATGTAAACTTCTGACCCACTGGAATTGTGATACAGTGAATTATAAGTGAAATAATCTGTATGTAAACAATTGTTGGAAAAATTACTTGTGTTATGCACAAAGTAGATGTCCTAACCGACATGACAAAACTATAGTTTGTTAACAAGAAATTTGTGGAGTGGTTGAAAAACGAGTTTTAATGACTCCAACCTAAGTGTATGTAAACTTCAGACTTCAACTGTATATGTACCTGTACATATCTAACTCAACTACTTTGTACTCCTGCACATCGACTCGGTACTGGTACCCCAAGTATGTAGCCAAGTTATCATAACTCATTGTGTATTTATTAAGCTTTTATTATTACGTGTTTTACTTTTCTGTCATTTCTCTATTTTCTCTCTTTCAGCATTGTTGGGAAGGACCCGGATGTAAGCATTTCACTGTTAGTCTACACCTGTTGTTTACCAAGCATTTGACTTGTCAATCACAGATTTGGACACAGCTCCCTAGCAGAAAATCCAGTTGACAGACAGACAAAGACTCTTTACTCCAGACGGCTGCACGCCACGTCTAAGCCTTTTCAAAAAAAGAAAAAAGAAAAGGAACTTCTCCCATACAGTATCCAGTTCCAGATCATTCATTTGATTAAGGAGCAGACTATTTCTAATTTCAGAGAGGATAAAATAGAGCATCAGGGGAAAGAGGACTAGATTCTATATTATTTCCAGTGGTAGGCTGGCATTCAGCTCTTTTTGTTGTCTCCCCTGGTGCTCCAGACTTGCAACTCTATTGAGGGTCTCTCTTAGTCATGACCTAAACCCTGTTTACATAACTACAGCCTCACACAGATCGAGATCGTCGCCCGTACTCACAAAGAGTCTCAAAGATCTAGGATCAGGTCTCCCCTCTTATTCATTATCAAATCAAAGGCAAAACTGATCCTAGATCAACATTCCCGCTCTGGAACATTTTGTGAATATAAGCCTTAGCACTAAGCACTAGTATTAAGACTAAGGGGTTTAACCTGCATAGCCAATAAGACTGTCACCTTATTAACAGTCACGACAAGGAGTTTAATGGAAGGCTGAAGGTACCTGGTCCCTTGACGCTGTTACAGAGGTTCTCAGTCAGGTCGTCCACTATGTCCAGCAGAAAGGAGAAGTCGGCCACGTTGTACATGTGGATCTCCTCCGGGTCAGAGGCGATGGACCTCAGCTCATTCTCATCAGCGTTCTTCACACCTAGGAGAAGTCAACAAGGGACAACAGTCAGGTCAGCTGTCCCGTCTTAGAGCAAGGTGAGGCAAAAGTGTGTAAAGAATTATTCTGGGGCAACTCGAGCATTCACACGCTACTTCAAGACGACAAAGATAACTGTCATTATTCAAGTTGAGATGGATACAAGGAGTGTCAGATGTCCTATCAAGTCAAAATAGAACAAAGGGAAAACTTCCCAGTGAAGATGGCAGAGACTCACCGATGGCATACAACTCAATGCCCTGGTCACGCAGGTTCTGGGAGTTGGCAATGATGTCATCCTGAGACTTGCCATCAGTGACCAGCACTCCGATCTTACGAGCGTTGGGTCTCATCCCAACATTCTCCTTGAAATTGTTCTGGAGGATATAGTTCAGAGCCAAACCTGCAACGAAGACAGAATTTTTTTTTTTATCACACTGATTATACGGTTTAATCATTTCTCTGAGGCCTATCCAATGAGGCAGCTAAACAGAATGCAGATTATTATAAAATACATTGTGAGCCTATTAGGAACAACAAAGTTTTATTTGCATAATGGAGCATACAATTGAGTTCAGTTCCCTTCACCCTCTGGCTATCACACAAACAGCTCAGCTGCCAAGAACCAAAGCAGTGGCACAGTTTTCATTGTGAAGTTTACGAACTGGAACCTTTTTCATTAGCCAATACAAGCATGAACATGATAGAGTTAACAGTATAAAACAGTAATGTCTGCATTGAGTTTATAGATGTAGATTAAGTACCAGTGAGGGTGTTGCCTCCTTTGTAGGGCAGGTTGGCTACAGCCTCCAACAGGGAAGCCCTGGTCCTGTGGGCGTTCAGGTGCCACTCAGTCTTAGGGTCACCACTGTACTGGGCCAGACCTGCGAGAAATACACAGAGAGCCTCTGTCAGATCAGATGCCATGTAAATCTACCCAACATTATAATACCTACAGAATTACTGGAGAGTGGAGCTACAATAGTTTTATCTACAGCAGGGAGCAGGAATGCTCATGTCCTGTGAGACCTTAGGCACACTGAGGTTCAACCCACCGATCTGAACCCTGTCAGGGCTGATGTCAAAGACTCCCACCATGCGAGAGATGAAGGAGCGAATGGTCTTGAAGTTCAGACGGCCGATACTCCAGGAGCCATCGATCAGCAGGACTATATCAGCCCGGGCTTTGGTCTTACACACCACATCTGAGAGGTCAGAGGTTACAGGTCAGAGACACAGAACAGAACAGTGATGGGCTCTAGTTATTATGATGCAGTTTCCGTTATATTACAGGTGAAGTTATGAGGGCAGACATGTCATGGAGATGGCTTAGAGGTGTTTAATAATGCATGGGTGTGAAGAGAGGTGAAGGATTAGGAAAGAAAAGAGGTCATTGACATGACATTGTTGACATCAATTCACAGTACATCACACACACTTCCCAAACAGAAAAAAAACACATCTTCCTCTTTACAAGCAAGCAGTAAAAACACTTTCTATTCAATTTTTAGGGATACAAGCTATTTTCATCATACACATTTCATTTCCAGCTGCCGATATAATTATTGTCTTCTTTTCTTCCAACAAGTTGAGACTGTTCTGTCTCTTTCTCTCTGTGTGTCCGAGGAGTGTTCTTCACTGGCCACTGCTCAGCCTCTCCCGGGGAACAACAAAAAGAAGCTCTCCTGACATGATACACAAGGGTCTCCTTGGTGAGAGTTACTGTGCGTTCCTCACTGGCACAGCTCTCACTGTTTTCCAGACACCTGTGGGATGAGAAGAAGGCCTCGTCTCCAGTCCGTTAAGGCTGCAGATGCGCAGCAGCAGCCGCACACAGACCTTGAGCAGTCTGCCACTGTCTGCAATTGAAAACAGGTTACATGATTTTTGATTTACAGACTAGTCTTTCCTTCCCCATGCGGCCCACAGATAAACAGATGTCCAACGGAGTGGGAGGGTCCTAGAGTGGCTGAACCGTGTGTCGTTCGGATTACAGGCTGTTTTAGTTAGCTACACAGTCGTAATAAAGACAATTATCTAAGGCTATCGGGCGAGACTACAGGGGGAAGATTTATCGGCCACGGCAGATGTTTGTCCTTTGACTGCAATATGCATTTCACCAAATAAAAAAATTCACATCCAGTCTCTGTTTATGGCACTGTAAATTCAATGTTTGGTTTACTCGTGCGTTACAGCACAAATGTATCTGTGACTCAAAGAACGGTTATATATTATTTACAGGAAAAAACACTTTGAATGTGGAAAAGGAGACAAAAATGTCCATTACTGTCTGGTGTAAAATATCTTCAGAGTTGAGGGAGGCTGATGAACGGATTACTTCAGACCCAATCCATCTCTCCTCACTCCCTTCTTACTCTCACTCCTCCAGGACTGGGGATGGGGGACTGAATTGAGGAGTACTGGGTAAGGAGAAAGGTGGAAATGGGGTGTAGAAGGGGTGTTCTGCCCCCTTTATTAAATTATATTATTGTGGGTGGGTGGCTGCCTGGCTGACTGGCTGACTGGGTCTTGTCACTGTATCTGCTCCCTATTAGAGGAGGCCCACCAGTCAGCTGAGGGTCAGACTGGCCTCTCTGGAGCCTTCCATCAAACACATAACATTTTCCTCCTTCTCTCTCTTTCCTCTCCTCTCCTCTCACTCACTGCCCTGCACCACGCCACGCGCTCACACCCGGTAGGTTGTAAAACACTTGTAATTGCAAACAGCTTATCCTTTTTTCAATTCTACTGCTCTTAGCTGCCGCAGGATCCAGAAAAAGAAAAGGAACCCAGTGATGAAAAAAGCAAGCAGCCAACAGATGGAACAGTAGTTAAATCTGTTATTTGGTGAGACAATTAGCTTTGAGGAAAGGCATTTAGGGCAACTCATCTGTTTTTATGGGGAGAGGGATTAAAAATGTATACCCACACTTTGGCTATGGACACAGGAGACACAACATATATATATATATACTGCTCAAAAAAATAAAGGGAACACTTAAACAACACAATGTAACTCCAAGTCAGTCACACTTCTGTGAAATCAAACTGTCCACTTAGGAAGCAACACTGATTGACAATAAATGACACATGTTGTTGTGCAAATGGAATAGACAACAGGTGGAAATTATAGGCAATTAGCAAGACACCCCCAATAAAGGAGTGGTTCTGCAGGTGGTAACCACAGACCACTTCTCAGTTCCTATGGTTCCTGGCTGATGTTTTGGTCACTTTTGAATGCTGGCGGTGCTTTCACTCTAGTGGTAGCATGAGATGGAGTCTACAACCCACACAAGTGGCTCAGGTAGTACAGCTCATCCAGGATGGCACATCAATGCAAGCTGTGGCAAGAAGGTTTGCTGTGTCTGTCAGCGTAGTGTCCAGAGCATGGAGGCGCTACCAGGAGACAGGCCAGTACATCAGGAGACGTGGAGGAGGCCGTAGGAGGGCAACAACCCAGCAGCAGGACCGCTACCTCCGCCTTTGTGCAAGGAGGAGCACTGCCAGAGCCCTGCAAAATGACCTCCAGCAGGCCACAAATGTGCATGTGTCTGCTCAAACGGTCAGAAACAGACTCCATGAGGGTGGTATGATGGCCCGATGTCCACAGGTGGGGGTTGTGCTTACAGCCCAACACCATGCAGGACGTTTGGCATTTGCCAGAGAACACCAAGATTGGCAAATTCGCCACTGGCGGCCCTGTGCTCTTCACAGATGAAAGCAGGTTCACACTGAGCACATGTGACAGACGTGACAGTCTGGAGATGCCGTGGAGAACGTTCTGCTGCCTGCAACATCCTCCAGCATTAACCGGTTTGGCAGTGGGTCAGTCATGGTGTGGGGTGGCATTTCTTTGGGGGGCCGCACAGCCCTCCATGTGCTCGCCAGAGGTAGCCTGACTGCCATTAGGTACCGAGATGAGATCCTCAGACCCCTTGTGAGACCATATACTGGTGCAGTTGGCCCTGGGTTCCTCCTAATGCAAGACAATGCTAGACCTCATGTGGCTGGAGTGTGTCAGCAGTTCCTGCAAGAGGAAGACATTGATGCTATGGACTGGCCCGCCCGTTCCCCAGACCTGAATCCAATTGAGCACATCTGGGACATCATGTCTCGCTCCATCCACCAACACCACGTTGCACCACAGACTGTCCAGGAGTTGGCGGATGCTTTAGTCCAGGTCTGGGAGGAGATCCCTCAGGAGACCATCCGCCACCTCATCAGGAGCATGCCCAGGCGGTGTAGGGAGGTCATACAGGCACGTGGAGGCCACACACACTACTGAGCCTCATTTTGACTTGTTTTATGGACATCACATCAAAGTTGGATCAGCCTGTAGTGTGGTTTTCCACTTTAATTTTGAGTGTGACTCCAAATCCAGACCTTCATGGGTTGATACATTGGATTTCCATTGATTATTTTTGTATTATTTTGTTGTCAGCACATTCAACTATGTAAAGGTAAAAGTATTTAATAAGATTATTTCATTCATTCAGATCTAGGATGTGTTATTTTAGTGTTCCCTTTATTTTTTTGAGCAGTGTATATATATATATATATATATATATATATAAGGTCTAAGTATCATGAGGGAGATTAATAAAACAATAAAGAAAATCCTATAGGTCATTAGGGTTGTTGGGTTCTTTGAGGAAAATGTGTTATTTAGCTTTTGCCTCTAAAATGGATCACAGCTTTTTTTATATACGATTCCTGCATACAAATATTTACCTTACGCATGACCCTTTAGTTTTTAACATGGCTGCCGTGCCCACGCCTGTTGATTGGCTGTGCGTAAGATCAATTCTTTCCAGGGTAGTCTCCTGTGTAGTGCTGTGTTGCTGTTGCTGGCTATGATTACTCATGTAGGAGGGGTTTGAGAGTAGGCATTACCTCCATCATATGGTGGTGGTTCAGGGGCATCAGAGAGAGTAGTCTTTTCCTCTCCATCCAACGGCTGGCTCTCTCCTCCCTCAAACATCCCAAACACACTCACTGTGTACTTGGTACCAGCCCTGTGAAACAAACTTAAATCAGTTACACTTCATTCATCTCAACAGGTTTGTCAGTTTGTCTGAGAGATATGACTGATAGACGGACACAACAAATTGCTGAACTAATGAAAATGCGGCATAGCTCAAACTACAGTACCTGTGCAAAGTAATACATTACATGTGACAGTCCATCTGATATACTTTACATTCCAGTCCAAGGATAAGCCTACCTAAGCTCCTCCAGAACCACAGTGTTGTCATAGGGTCCGACCAGCAGCTCTCCCAGGTCTATATCATTCCCAATGGGGTGGAAGGTGACCTTGTAGCCCTTGACCTCCCCTGGAGCGGGGTCCCAGGTCACTCTGAAACTGGTCCTAGCAGGCTCGGAGGTCTGCAAGTTTCTAGGGGCTTTGTACGGTGACACTGGAACAGAGAAAATTAAGATTTGATATAAGCAGATGAATATAAAGTGGAAGTAAAATGTGGCTAAACTATTACAATTGCTAGTAAAATACTAGTTCTTAGCTGCCTATTTGGAGACCCATTCTCTCCTGGGCTATCCTACTGCAAGCATCTGTTTCATGCAAGATTTAGTAGTTGATGATGATTGATGATAAGTACTTGATATGAGTCTGCATAACCCTCCAGTGACTAACTACTATACAAGTCTCTCCTAACCTAACGAAAGCAGCACAGAGCACAGTTCAGTTGTGGTTAAAGATAAACCAACGTACGTGTGGTTCCTACTCCTTGCCTTGCTTTTCCTTCTCCCTGCTTGTACACAGGCAGCACTGTGATGTCGTAGGTGGTCATGGGCGTTAAGCGTCTCAAGATGGTGTTGGTGGTCCCAGCGGGCACCTTGGTGGCCAGCTGTCGCCCTCCCGACGCCGGCTTGTACGTCACCCGGTAGTTGACAACATTCCCGGGTGCAGGCTGCCATGTCACCTTCATGCTCTTCTCCGTCTCCTCGGAAACGACCACAACTTTTCTGGCTGCAGACACTGGGAGCACAAATGAAAGAAAATGAATGCTTGATGGATTGATTTTGGTATCATGCTGCGAGTTTGAGCAGAAAGTAGAATTGGAATGCATGCCAAATTGCTGCCTACATTTCAAAATGGTACGAAGCCATGGCTTCTTCTGGGCAATCTAAATATTGACACGGTTGGATAACTCCAAGGTTTTCACGGCGGTATCTGTTCAGTTTCCATATACTTGTGAACACAAATCCATCCAAACATAGTTTTATTTCCCAGTCAGACCATACACTGACCAGACTCTGCTTTACTAGATTGTGTTGAGGTGGTGGGTTGTACCCACTGTGTATTGTATCTTTCCATACTATGACCCCAGTGTGTTTTTGGTGCAGGAAGGACAAGTGTGAATTGCCAAAACCCCTAAACGAGCTCAGGAAAATATTCAGACAGCTAGACTTCAGAGAGAGGAGTTTTATGGACGGAAAAAAGCAGCCTGTCCAAGTTTTCACTGCGTGGTTTGATCCAAATGGACCGGTCCTGTTAGCGGAGACAGAGAGAGGGAGAGAGAGAGGGAAAGAGAGAGGGAGAGAGAGAGAGACAGAGAGAGGGAGAGAGAGAGAGACAGAGAGACAGAGAGAGAGAGAGACAGAGAGAGGGCTGGTGGTTCTGGTGACCATAGATATAAACCATACGAGCCTCCAGAGGTGCCTCAAGGTTGTTGTCGGTGTAAATTGCACCTGTTCCGCTTTCCAGAATCAATAAACAAAACGATGGAGATGCACATTTTTCATTAGCACATTTTGTCTCGCTAACCAGCGGATGAATTCCCCAATCGGGGTGAGTTTCCGTCAATGTGCTTTTCTCATTTCAGTGGGTCGCTGTATTGCAAGGAGAGGGGAAGCACTGTCTACTCCTGTGTCTATCCGAATCCACAATCTCCCCTGATAACTGGGAGTAGGTGTGGCACATTGCGTCATGGCCATATACGTACATAACATACACGTGCACATACTTGCACAAGCATGCACCAACGCACGCAGTCACACACGTCACCCTGATTACAAAAGCATCTCGTTGGCTGTTCAGATGGATCAGGTGAATGCCAGCAGCATTGACGTTATCTCCAAGCTCAAAGAATGAGCCGGAAATGTCACCGTATCTCACTTTTTCCACATCATGCACCCAAGAATGGGGCTGAAGTTTCCTGCATAACTCTAAAGCCTGGGTCACTGCTTTCAACAGTCAGGGTGATAGGACTGAAGTTGTTTCATATTATTTTTGACCTTTTTTTACTCCTGGATTATAAAGACTATGAAAGCTTTCCGCTCATGGTGTATTTACGGAAATAAGGTCTGTTCCCAAGTCCAATCTCTTCAAGGGCTCAAACCATCTTGACACACTCTTTAATGTCATCAGACAAATGTGACCCACTCCTATTCATTCCAGGTGCTTTATATAGGCTCGTTCCAGTTATATAGATAGATTTTCTGAGGTCATGGGGTATTTTTATATACTACATCTATATATTTGTTCAGCTCTGAGGTAAACTGGGAACGAAAAACCCAGAAAACCATCTTCTCAGGCAGACAGAGAGGGTGAGTGAAAGAGAAAGAGAAAGAGAGCGAGAGAGCGAGAGAAGGAGAGAAACAGACACAGAGAGACAGAGAGAGCGGGTCCCACAGTAAGTCTGTGTGTGGTGGAAACATTAGGGAGGTGAAGTGACTTACCATCTGTGGTCTCAGCACCCACGAGCGGCTCCCCCTCTCCCCTGTCATAGGTTGCGTAGACAGAAACCTGGTAGCGCGTCTCAGGAGTGAGCCCGTCCAGCACTGTGGCTGTTACATCTCCGGGGACTGACTTCTCCCCTGTCTCCTCCGTGTACAACGATTTCCACTTCAACCAGTAGGAGCGCACATTACCAAGCGCTGCTGTCCAGGAGACAGCGAAGCTGGTTTCCGTGACATCTTTGGTAACCAGGTCTTTAGGGGAGCCAAGGACTGTGAGGGGAAAAAGGACAGAGCTGGGCAACATCTCACATACCAGTGTTAGTACAGAGAGTCTTTATCAAATGGACCAAAACAGTTTGTGTTAGGTCTGCTAGTTGATATGGCAGTTTGTCTCACTCTGGATGCAGATAGTGTGGGCGAGTGTATTCTAGTGAGCAGGAGGAATTCGCTAGTATAGTGATAAACCACCAACAATGTATCTGTCTCCGTTTAACCCCTCAAGGTCTTTTTGAAACAAGTGATTTACTTTGTTCATAATCAGAGGGTTCGGAAAAAGCTCTGCAAAACCAATCACCGGATTCCAGCGCTCAGCTCAGAGTGTCTCGCTCACAACACTTTCATTTTCCATCGAAACAGAAGAAACTTGATCCATTAAAGTGTGTTTGTTACAATTGCAGATGCAGAGAGAGAGAGAGAGAGGGAGAGAGAGAGCTGATCCAAATATGAGGGGTAATGAATTCACAAGGAAATTAATGGAGAATTCCAGATTTTGGAGGGCCTGTCAAGGATAATATTCTGTGACCCCTCTAGATGCCAAGTCCCCTCCATCCAGGGAGCATCGAGCTGCTGCCAAGCGCTGAGGAGAGAGACCACTGACTTTCCCGGCTGTGCTGCTGCACAAGAGGGACCAGATCACATGATAATGACTTCTGCAGACAATGACCCACTTTTCATCAGTACTCTGAGCACAGCACAGTCACAGGGGCCAAGCGCTGAAGCACATACATGCAGCACGTGGAATACAGACGGACACAGCTAGCTGCCTCCATTTTGAAGTATGCTTAGTTGGAATAAGAAAAGCATGCATTTGAAACCAACAATGTAAGCAAAACGTAGATTTGTAAATGGACAATCTCTCCCAGTCTCTGTGCAATGACGTAAACTATTGAAGAAGCATTGAGGAAGGAGCCATCAACAAAGGATGAGCTATTACACATTTGAATCATCACAATGGCAAATACAGTTGTCATCATAATCCCCTAAATCTCGAAAAGAAAAATAAGGAAACAGATCTGACAAACACAATGGGTCTAGATCACTGAGAGACAGAGTCTAATCTGTATACTTCACTAAGTGATGTATAGGAGTAGACTAGCCAGGGGCTTCCTGTAACCAAGGTATGTTTGTTGATGAAGCTAACCCTCAAATCGTCGGCCAAAAGCCGTGTTGGTTTGGGCACGAATTGGATATGTGGATATATATCAATATGTGTCAAGAGGATGAGTCAGGTGCTAGGAAAAGTACACCGTGTGTGCTGCCTGCTATGAGGCTGAGCCTCCATAAAAAAGCTCACCCTCTCAGCTCACATATGGACACAAATATCGCTCTTATCAATGTAACTTAACAGCATGCATTTACTGCATTCATACAGTACATTAGTTATTGTCTAACAAACGCCTACAGGCTGTGCTTATTCTTGAGCCCACAGTTAAAGAAGAAACACCACTGGAAATGGAGACTTCAATTTACAGATAAACAGTTTAGCCAAGTCTCATTTAAAGAACAGCTCTTTGCAGATGGTAAGTGCTATCCGGAATCCTTGTGACATCCCTACCCTAAACCCTACCCTTAGCCTAACTTTAACCATGACCCTTACCTAACCATAACCTTAACCCTTACCTTAACCATTTTAAATGTCAACTTCCAATGGGGTAGGGACGTCCCAAGGATGCTCGATAGCAAAGGCACTCTCCAGATGGCAAAGGGAATCCATCAAACTCACTGCACTTATATTTACACTTCCCTCATTTAACTGCCCTGGAGCCTGGTCCACCTAGGCTCTGTGTAGGGCTAGACCATGATGAAGACACATCGTTCACCTGCGTGCAAGGGGCTCTGCCCTGCTCTGCCCTGGAGCCTCAAAGGACCTTCAGTCTGGAGGAAAAACAGTGTCTCCTGGCTCCGCTAAGTCACTGAGCCTGGCAAAGCACTACCCAACCAGGAGCCCAGTTTCCAAAGGGATCGTCATGAAAGGAAATCAAAGCAAACCGTTGTGAATTCACCTGGTTTCACGCCACACTCTGTGGCCCATGAAATGCTTACTACTGAAAAGCTCAGCTCTTATGCCCACGAACAAACATTCACTCAACATGAACCTTGCAAACATTGCATATTATTGTCTACAGCCACTTGCACACGAGCTAGCTAGCTATACCTGTATGACAGCAGTTTGTGGTTTGTATAGTGTACACCAAACTGCACTTTTAGAGTTTTATCGAAAACATATGTTTGTCCCATGACCCAAAATAGAAGTAGAAGTATGGCTTGGTGTCAGTGGCGTGGGTTATCTCTGGTCTTTCTCTCTCCATGCTCTTTGGCCTCTCCCTGGACTGGGAGGAAGTGGACAGACAGCCAGTTCTCTGCTGGAGGAACCAGCCAGCACTCAACCGCTCACAGCTTTGAAGTAGCTGCTAAGTAACACCTAACACATGTTGGGAAAGACTTCCTGCTTTAATACATATAAGGCTCACATTTAAAATATGAATCCCAGACATTTAACTCAGGCCCCCTTTCTCTGATTCAGTTAATCAAGCCAATCTTTAGTGGTCAGGAATCAGGATGTGGTTGGCTGAACATACAAGATAGATTGGCCACTGGCTACCACAGGGCACACTATTGTCTCCAATAGCCAGTTAGGTTACCTCACACAGTGGGTACCTGGAAGCCAGTGGCACCGTAAACAATGAGATCAGTGTTGGCCTGTTGTTCTGACGTCAAGCTGTGCTGCTGTAAGCAGACCCATGCTTTGTCATGGAGCACAGAAAGGAGCCCAGACAAAGGTTCTACTCCGGTGGGACGCCAGGTCTGATGAGTCAGCAAAACTGACCATGTCATGGAAACTGAGCATCTGACTTCTGACCATGCCCGGGCTGGAGGTCCAGATATGGACAAAGGAGGTCAGCTTTACTGTCAAAGAGAAGGGAGCCCCAGGCAAATCAAAATATGCGCCAAATACAACAGGTAGGATACAGTGAAATGCTTATTTACGAGCCCATTCCCAACAGTGCAGAATTAAAAAATAAGACACAAATTTGTTAAATAAAAAAAGGAAATAGTAACACAATAACGAGGCTATGTATAAGGAGTACCAGTACTGAGTTAATATGCAGGGGTACGAGGTAATTGAGGTAATACTGTATGTACATGTGGTTAGGGGTAAAAGTGACCAGGCAATCAGGATATATGATAAACAGAGTAACAACAGCGTATGTGAAGTGTGAAAAAAAAAGGTGTGTGTGTGTGTATGTGTGTGTGTGTGTGTGACGTCAATATGCATGTGTGTGTGTTTTGTGTGTGTGAGGGTATGTAGTGTGTGTGTGTGTGTGTGTGTGTGTGTGTGTGTGTGTGTGTGTGTGTGTGTGTGTGTGTGTGTGTGTGTGTGTGTGTGTGTGTGTGTGTGTGTGTGTGTGTGTGTGTGTGTGTGTGTGTGTGTGTGTTTTGTGTGTTGGAGTGTCAGTGTAGTATGTGTGAGTGTGTGAGTAGAGTCTAGTGAGTGTGCATAGAGCCAGTGCCAGGGAGTCAATGTAATAAATAAATAAATAATAAAGGGGGTCAATGTAAAAAGTCTGGCTAGCCATTTGATTAACTGTTCAACAGTCTTATGGCTTGGGGGTATTAGCTGTTCAGGCGCCTTTTGGTCTCAGACGTGGCGCTCCGGTACTGCTTGATGTGCGGTAGCAGAAAGAACAGTCTATGACTTGGGTGGCTGGAGTCTTTGACAATTTTAGGGGCCTTTCTCTGACACTGCCTGGTATAGAGGTCCTGGATGGCAGGGAGTTTTGCCCTGCCATCCAGGGAGCCTTGCGCTTTGATGCCAAGCAGTTGCCATACCAAGCGATGATGCAGTCAGTCAAGACGCTCTCAATGGTGCAGCTGTTGAACTTTTTGAGGATCTGAGTTCCCATGCCAAATCTTTTCAGCCTCCAGAGGGGAAGAGGAGTTGACGTGCCCTATTAACTTCTGTGTTGGTGTGTTTGGACCATGATAGGTCCTTAGTGATGTGGACACTGAGGAACTTGAAGCTCTCGACCCACTCCACTACAGCACCATCAATGTGAATGGGGGGTGTTCGGCCCTCCATCTCCTGTTGTCCACGATTAGCTCCTTTGTCTTGCCCACGTTGAGGGAGAGGTTTTCGTCCTTGCACCGCACTGCCATGTCTCTGACCTCTTCCCTATAGGCTGTCTCATCCTAGTCTGTGATTAGGACTACCACCGTCTGCAAACTTAATGATGGTGTTGGAGTTGTGCGTGGCCACGCAGTCGTGGGTGAACAGGGAGTACAGGAGGAGACTGAGCACGCACCCCTGATGGGCTCCCGTGTTGAGAGTCAGGAAGTCCAAGATCCAGTTGCAGAGGGAGGTGTTCAGTCCCAGGATACTTAGCTTAGTGATGAGCTTGGAGGGCACTATGGTGTTGAACGATGAGCTGTAGTCAATGAACAGCATTGCTGCTTTTGTCCAGGTGGGAAAGGACAGTATGGAGTGCAATAGAGATTGCATCATCTGTGGATATGTTAGGGCGGTATGAGAATTGGAGTGGGTCCAGTGTTTCTGTGATGATGGTGTTGATGTGAGCCATGACCAGCATTTCAAAGCATTCCATAGCTACAGATGTGAGTGCTACGGGAGCGGTTGTCATTTAGACAGGTTACCTTGGCGTTCTTAGGCACAGGTACTATGGTGGTTTGCTTGAAACATGTATGTATTACAGACTGGGTCAGCAAAAGGTTGAAAATGTCAGTGAAGACACTTACCAGCTGGTCATCACATGCTCTGAGTACGCATCCTGGTAATTCATCTGGCCCTGCAACCTTGTTAATGTCAACCTGTTTAAAGGTCTTACTCACATTGGCTACGGAGAGTGTGAACAGCTGGTGCTCTCACGGATGGTTCAGCGTTGTTTGCCTCGAAGCGAGCAAAAAAGGCATTTAGCTTGTCTGGTAGGCTCGCATCACTGGGCAGCTCTCGGCTGGGTATCCCTTTGTAATTTGTGATTGTTTGCAATCCCTGCCACATCTGACGAGAGTCAGAGCCAATGTAGTAGGATTCGATCTTCGTCCTGTATTGACACTTTGCCTGTTTGATGGTTCGTCGGAGCACCATCAACATTATTATTTTTTTTTTTTATAAATGTTTTACTTCCGGCGCCGACAAAGATGGCCGCCTCGCTTTGCGTTCCTAGGAAACTATGCAGTATTTAGCTTTTTTATGTGTTGTTTCTTACATTGTTATCCAAGGTAATCTTAGGTTTTACTACATACAGTCGGGAGGAACTATTGGATATAAGAGCAACGTCAACTCACCAACATTACGACCAGAAATACGACTTCCCGAAGCAGATCCTCTGTTTGGCCCACCACCCAGGACAATGGATCGGATCCCAGCAGGCGACCAAAAACAACGACGTCGTAGAAGAAGGGGCAGATGGAGCGGTCTTCTGGTCAGGCTCCGTAGACGGGCACATCGCGCACCGCTCCCGAGCATACTACTCGCCAATGTCCAGTCTCTTGACAACAACGTAGACGAAATCCAAGCAAGGGTAGCATTCCAGAGAGACATCCGAGACTGTAACGTTCTTTGTTTCACGGAAACATGGCTCACTCGAGACACGCTATCTGAGTCGGTACAGCCACCTGGTTGCTTCACGCATCGCGCCGACAGAAACAAGCATCTCTCTGGTAAGAAGAAGGGTGGGGGTGTATGCCTTATGATTAACGAGACGTGGTGTGATCATAACAACATACAGGAACTCAAGTCATTTTGTTCACCTGACTTAGAATTCCTCACTATCAAATGCCGACCGCATTATCTACCAAGAGAATTCTCTTCGATCATAATCACAGTCGTGTATATCCCCCCCAAGCAGACACATCGACGGCCCTGAAAGAACTTCATTGGACTCTATGTAAACTGGAAACCACATCCTGAGGCTGCTTTTATTGTAGCCGGGGATTTTAACAAGGCTAATCTGAAAACAAGGCTCCCCAAATTCTATCAGCATATCGGTTGCGCTACCAGGGTGGGCAAAACCCTAGACCACTGTTATTCTAACTTCCGCGACGCATATAAGGCCCTCCCCCGTCCTCCCTTTGGAAAAGCTGACCACGACTCCATTTTGTTGCTCCCAGCCTATAGACAGAAGCTAAAACAGGAAGCTCCCGCCCTCAGGTTTGTTCAACGCTGGTCCGACCAATCGGATTCCACGCTTCAAGATTGCTTCGATCACGTGGACTGGGATATGTTCTGCATTGCTGCGAACAACAACATTGACGAATACGCTGACTCGGTGTGCGAGTTCATTAACAAGTGCATCGATGATGTCGTACCAACAGCGTCTATTAAAACATTCCCCAACCAGAAACCATGGATTGATGGCAGCATTCGCGCAAAACTGAACTCGCGAACCACTGTTTTAATGGCAAAGTGACCAGAAACATGACCGAATACAAACAGTGTAACTATTCCCTCCGCAAGGCAATCAAACAAGCTAAGTGTCAGTACAGAGACAAAGTGGAGTCGCAATTCAACGGCTCAGACACGAGAGGTATGTGGCAGGGTCTACAGTCAATCATGGACTACAAAAGAAAAATCAGCCCCATCGTGATTCACGATGCCTTGCTCCCAGACAGACTAAACAACTTTTTTGCTCGCTTTGAGGACAATACAGTTCCACTAACACGGCCCGCTACCAAAACCTGCGGGCTCTCCTTCACTGCAGCCAATGTGAGTAAAACATTTAAACGTGTTAACCCTCGCAAGGCTGCAGGCCCAGGCGGCATCCCCGGCCGCGTCCTCAGAGCATGCGCAGACCAGCTGGCTGCTGTGTTTACAGACATATTCAATCAGTCCTTATCCCAGTCTGCTGTCCCCACATGCTTCAAGAGGGCCACCATTGTTCCTGTTCCTAAGAAAGATAAGGTAACTGAGCTAAATGTCTACCGCCCTGTAGCACTCACTTCCGTCATCATGAAGTGCTTTGAGAGTCTAGTCAAGGACCATATCACCTCCACCCTACCTGACACCCTAGACCCACTCCAATTTGCTTACCAACCCAATAGGTCCACAGACGACGCAATCGCCATCACACTGCACACTGCCCTAACCCATCTGGACAAGAGGAATACCTATGTAAGAATGCTGTTCATCGATTACAGCTCAGCATTTAACACCATAGTACCCTCCAAACTCGTCATTAAGCTCGAGACCCTGGGTCTCGACCCCGCCCTGTGCAACTGGGTCCTAGACTTCCTAACGGGCCGCCCCCAGGTGGTGAGGGTAGGTAACAACATCTCCACCCCGCTGATCCTCAACACTGGGTCCCCACAAGGGTGCGTTCTCAGCCCTTTCCTGTACTCCCTGTTCACCCACGACTGCGTGGCCATGCACGCAACCAACTCAATCATCAAGTTTGCAGACGACACTACAGTGGTAGGCTTGATTACCAACAACGACGAGACGGCCTACAGGGAGGAGGTGAGGGCCCTCAGAGTGTGGTGTCAGGAAAATAACCTCGCACTCAATGTCAACAAAACAAAAGAGATGATCGTGGACTTCAGGAAACTGCAGAGGGAGCAGCCCCCTAGCTACATTGACGGGACAGTAGTGGAGAGGGTGGAGAGTTTTAAGTTCCTCGGGGTACACATCACGGACAAACTGAAATGGTCCACCCACACAGAGAGCGTGGTGAAGGCTGAAGAAATTTGGCTTGTCATCAAAAACACTCACAAACTTTTACAGATGCACAATCGAGAGCATCCTGTCGGGCTGTATCACCGCCTGGTACGGCAGCTGCTCCGCCCATAACCGGAAGGCTCTCCAGAGGGTAGTGAGGTCTGCACAACGCATCACCGGGTGCAAACTACCTGCCCTCCAGGACACCTACACCACCCGATGTCACAGGGAGGCCAAAAAGATCATCAAGGACAGCAACCTACCGAGCCACTGCCTGTTCACCCCGCTAACATCCAGAAGGTGAGGTCAGTACAGGTGCATCAAAGCTGGAACCGAGAGACTGAAAAACAGCTTCTATCTCAAGGCCATCAGACTGTTAAACAGCCATCACTAACATTGAGTGGCTGCTGCTAACATACTGACTCAACTCAAGCCACTTTAATAATGGGAAAATTGATGACTTGCCACTCAATTTATCACTTGCCACTTTATATTATTTATATTAGATAATGTTTACATAACCTACATTATTCATCTCATATGTATATACTGTACGCCATACCATCTACTGCATCTTGATGTAATTAGATGTATCACTAGCCACTTTAAACAATGCCACTTTATATAATGTTTTCATAACCTACATTACTCATCTCATATGTATATACTGTACTCTATACCATCTACTGCATCTTGCCATCCTGATGTAATGTATCACTAGCCACCTTAAACAATGCTGCTTTATATGTTTTCATACCCTACAATACTCATCTCATATGTATATACTGTACTCCATACCATCTATTACATCTTGCCTATGCCGTTCGACCATCACTCATTTATATATTTTTATGTACATATTCGTATTCATTCCTTTACACTTGTGTGTACAAGGTAGTTGCTGTGGAATTGGTAGATTACTTGTTAGATATTACTGCAAGGTCGGAACTAGAAGCACAAGCATTTCGCTACACTTGCATTAACACCTGCTAACCATGTGTATGTGACAAATAAATGTGATTTGATTTCTTATATGCGTCCAGATTAGTGTCTTGCTCCCTGAAAGCGGCAGCTCTAGCCTTTAGCTCAGTGCGGATGTTGCCTGTAATCCATGGCTTCTGGTTGGGATATGTATGTATGGTCGCTGTGTGGACAACGTCGTCGATTGACTTATTCATGAAGCCGGTGACTGATGTAGGAAACTCCTCAATGCCATCGGAGGAATCGCGGAACAAATTCCAGTCTGTGCTAGCGAAAACAGTCCTGTAGCTTAGCATCTGCTTCATTGGACCACTACCATATTGAGCGTGTCACTGGTACTTCCTGTTGAGTATTTGCTTGTAAGCCGGAATCAGGAGGATGGAGTTATTGTCTGATTTGCCAAATGGCGGGCAGGAGAGAGCTTTGAATGCTACTTTACATGTGGAGTAAAGGTGATCTAAAGTTTTTAATCCCTCAAGTTGCACAGGTGACATGCTGGTAGAAATTAGGTAAAACGAATTTCAGTTTTCCTGCATTAAAATCACCAGCCACTAGAAGCGCCACCTCTGGATGAGAATTTTCTTGTTCTATACAGCTCATTGAGAGAGGTCTTAGAGCCAGCATCAGTTTGTGGTGGTAAATAAACAGTTACGGAAAATACAGATGAAAACTCTCTTGGTAAAAAGTGTGGTCTACTGTACAACTTATCATGAGGTGTTCTAACTCAGGCGAGCAGAACCTTGAGACTTCCTTAATATTAGAGATAAAGCACCAGCTGTTGTTAATAAAGAGACACACACCGCCTCCTGATCTTACCGTTCTCTGCCGTTCTGTCCTGCCGATGCGTAGAAAAAACAGCTAGATTTATATTATCTATTTATATTGTCCTTGTTCAGCCATGATGCCAAAAAGTAATTGTATATTAAAGTTCTTAATGTCGCATTGATAGGATAGTCTCGAATGGAGCTTGTCCAGTTTATTTTCCAGCGTTTGCACATTCACCAATAGAACAGAGGGTAGAGGCGATTTATTCATTCATCGCCGTAATCTCATCAGAGTGCAAGCGCGCCGGCCTCTATATTGCAGTTTTCGTGCTCTACAAGAGTCAGGGATTAGGGCCTAGTCCAGCAAAATCAATATATTTCACCTCTGACTAATGAGTAGAAATCCTCGTTAGTGATAGCTGTTTCCGATGTCCAGAAGCTCTTTTCGGTTATAGGAAACGATGGAGGAAACATTACGTACAAAGAAAGGAACGATCAGCTCAAAAAAATACACTAAACAGCACAATTGGTCAGGAGCCCGTAAAATGGCTGCCATTCCCTCCGGCGCCATTCTACCATGAAGAAAGAATGAATCTGAACCGTTCCGCTTATGAACTGAAAATAGCTACATACTACTCCATAGTGGACACCTCTCCATTGTTCACCAGAGTGGGATAAGGCCTCTGATATTCCCTGATGCAGAAGCCATGTGGTCTGCTATTAATGTTGTCATTAGTGAGATTTAGGTAGGAGGCAACATTAAGAGACAATGACTCCACTCTTTGGTCATGGTGAATGACTAAGCTTTGCTGTGTCGGGGGGCTCAAACTGAAACCATTTGGCATCTTCCACTTTAAATCAGCAATCAGCAGTTGAAACAATTACAAAGTGCACTGTTTTGGTAAAAAGCTAAGGGATGGGTCTGGCGAAATGTAAAAACTCTTCAATTCATAGATGCAAGGACTATGGATGCAAGGACTGACGATCCATGATATCAAAATGATAGTTTTAACCATGTTTTGAGGCTATACAGTTTATATTTTGGGTTCTGATGGGGTGTGATAGTTGAACTAAGCTCATGAGGCATTTACAAGTTATATTCTTCAAGAATCAATGGGTACATATCATAAATTTACTGTATATGTCAAAAAATTGATGTAGCAACTGCAGATTGCCCCTTTCAAGGTAAAGGGCTGGAACAATATTCCTCTCTACATGCATACTGCTGACCCCCAAACCTAATTAAAGCATAGCACATACAGCCTCCTGTCTGTCTGACCTCAGTCCTAGTTGGTCCTCCCCTCCCCAGACCCCTGTCCTCCTAGTTGGTCCTCTCCTCCCCAGACCCCAGTCCTCTTAGGTGGGCCTCCCCTCCCCAGACCCCAGTCCTCCTAGTTGGGCCTCTCCTCCCCAGACCCCAGTCCTCCTAGTTGTGCCTCCCCTCCCCAGACCCCAGTCCTCCTAGATGTGCCTCCCCTCCCCAGACCCCAGTCCTCCTAGTTGGGCCTCTCCTCCCCAGACCCATCTTCCTAGTTGGGCCCCACTCCCCAGACCCCAGTCCTGTTAGGTGGGCCTCCCCTCCCCAGACCCCAGTCCTCCTAGTTGTGTCCCCACTCCCCAGACCCCAGTCCTCCTAGTTGTGTCTCCACTCCCCAGAACCCAGTCCTCCTAGTTGGTTCTCCCCTTCCCAGACCCCAGTCTTCCTAGTTGTGTCTCCACTCCCCAGAACCCAGTCCTCCTAGTTGTGTCTCCACTCCCCAGAACCCAGTCCTCCTAGTTGGTTCTCCCCTTCCCAGACCCCAGTCTTCCTAGTTGTGTCTCCACTCCCCAGAACCCAGTCCTCCTAGTTGTGTCTCCACTCCCCAGAACCCAGTCCTCCTAGTTGGTTCTCCCCTTCCCAGACCCCAGTCCTCCTAGTTGTGTCTCCACTCCCCAGACCCCAGTCCTCCTAGTTGTGTCTCCACTCCCCAGAACCCAGTCCTCCTAGTTGTGTCTCCACTCTCCAGACCCCAGTCCTCCTAGTTGGTTCTCCCCTTCCCAAACCCCAGTCCTTTTAGTTGGCCCTCCCCTCCCCTCTCATTTTTCTAGTTGGGCCTCCCATCCTCAGAGCTTTCTCTTCTAGACCACCCTGATCAAAGACGTTCCGGGACAAAACTCTACTAATGTCATAAAGCTGTCTAGAGACCTATGATTGGGCTGCCACGAGCAGAACGGATTGTGGGGGCGTGTCTGTTCTGGTGTGTGGGATAGAGTGGTCTTTGTTATTGTTGGGCTCCCTAGCAGCCAGACCAGCGTGACCCAGACCATAACCTCCTGCTGCCCTGGCCTGAATGGCTGCCTACTGAAACACCTATATCACTAACAGATGTCCCTCACACTAACTCACTGCATGTCAGTCCTGAACAACCTAACACTATCCCTCAGTGTTAGAAAGAGGAGTGTAGTCTACAATGGGTTTGGTAAATTTTGGCTAACATTCTTGAAGACATAGGCTTAAGTATGCATCAAGTTCTATGGTTGAGGATCCCAGTTAGCAGAAAAAGCCGTCTCTGATCAGCAGCATTGCTATTCCAAATGGTTTACAAAATCATTGAATGAAAATACCACAAAATATATATATTTTGGCAAAACAAAAACTTGATTGCCGACATGCAAAACATTTTGGGACTGTATCGAACTAATGAAACGAATAGCAAAAGATTTTGAGTGGTATTTTCCTTTAAAGTGATATTGAATATGACACATAAAATAATCTCAAATAACCCATATGTCCCTGGAGTGTGTAAAACTGCATGAGCTAGTCTAGCATGGCATGTGTTGGCTGTACTCAGGAGTGTTTTAGGTTTACGAGAGTACCCCCACCCATTTCCAGCTCTCCCTGCTTCATGGGCAATAAAGCAGAGCTAACCTACAGTCTGTCTGTGTCACAGGAATTACATAAAGTTCAACATTCCAGCATTTGCAGAATTTCCCTTAACACTCAGTCAGAGAAGAGGTATCCTGAGATATCTAGGAAGGATTTCTAGGGCAGTATGTTTTCTATCTATCTATCTATCTATCTATCTATCTGTCTCCCTCTCTCTCGCTATCTATCTGTCTCCCTCCCTCTCTCTCTCTCTAAAACACAACCCCTTCAAAGCAGCCACAGAGCAGACAGTTATAACAAACATAAGAGTTGTACCTTCTAGGGTGGTGCCTGTACCCAGGAGTGGGTCTCCCAGCCCAGAGGTGTAGCGGGCGCTGACAAACAACTCATATTCAGTAGCAGGCTGGAGGTTCTTCAGCAGAGCCACGGTGGTGTCTCCTTTCACGGCTATCTCCTTCCTCTCCCCGGTGCCGTCGGCTGGTTTGAAGGCCACGCGGTACTGGAGGACATTCCCGGGAGCGGCCCTCCATGACACCTTCATGCTAGACACGGTCTCGTTGAAGACACGGAGATCACGGGGAGAACCATGGACTGAGAAGGAAAGGACAAACATGTATGTACAGTATAAACTGCATTAGCTATAGGTAAGGAATAGAAATGTTAGCAGCCACGCTGGTTAACTGACTGACCTTCCTTGGTGGTTCCGTCGACCTGCATCTCGTCTCCCAGGCCGGAGGTATACTCTGCAGACACAGACACACGGTAGGTGGTGATGGGGAACAGCTCCTGGAGCACGATAGTGGTGTCAGGTCCGTTGGTCTGGGCCTCCAGCACCTCTCCTCCCCCTGTCACAGTGATGTAGGACAGCCGGTACCTCACCACGGGCCCTGGCGCCGCCAGCCATGACACCCTGAAACTGTCCGTGGTCTCCTCAGACACACTCAGGCCCTGCACCGTCCCTCGTTCTGGAAAGAAGAATGTTTCGGTTTTGTTTAGCAGTGGCTTGCCAATGTAATTTGTAAGGACAAAGACTCCACACCCAGCCTTCTGTATAAACTATTGAACTTGTGAGAAACATAAACTTCTGAGAAACAGCAAAAGCACTATAACATATACACTCTTAGAAAAAAAGGGTTCCAAAAGGGTTCTTTGGCTGTCCCCATAGGATAACTCTTTTTGGTTCCAGGTAAAACCCTTTTTGGTTCCAGGTAGAACCCTTTTGGATTCCATATAGAATCCTCTAAGGGTTCTACATGGAACCCAAAAGGGTTTTACTTGAAACCAAAAGGGTTCTAAACTTAAACCAACAAGAGTTCTTCAAAGGTTTCTCTTATGGGTACAGCAGAATAACTATTTTGGGTTCTAGATAGCACCTTTTTTCTAAGCGTGTACTGTATCTCTTCACTTGATTATGCTGTGAAACCCCTGAATGTGTATGCCTTTAACCCCTTACCTTCCAAAGTGGTCTCCTCCCCTGACAGAGGGAAACTGTCTCCTTTGTCATACTGGGCGAACACGTTGACCTCGTAGGTGGTGAAGGGGGTGAGGTGTGGCAGGATGGCGCTGGTGGTGTCGGCTGGCACAGCCAGGGAGATGTAGTCCCCAGTGATGTCCTCTGCCTTACGGAAACGCACCAAGTAGGACATGACGTTGGTGGAATCGGTTGTCCAGGTCACACGGAAGCTTCTGGACGTCACCTCAGAGAACTCCAGGTCCCTGGGTGCAATCAGACCTGACGAGAGGGATAAAACACAATTAAGTGACTGGTTTGTGTTTTGTCCTCACAGAAATGTCATCGTTATGGCTTTTGATAATGGTAAGCAGAGGTGTCTATCTTATTCATTCAGAAAAGCTGGAGTTGAACTCATTCAACATCATTCACAGGTCCATATTTGACCATTTATCTTCCATGAGTGTCTTGGTCATAGGAAACACTCCTCATACTGAATGCTAGCATTATGCATTAAGCCGACAAGATTGCAACACATTCATATTAAAAACCCCAGGACAATGACTAATTGTTTTGTGTTCTTCGAAAAGGGGGATCATTACTGATAATAAGTGCAGCAAATAAACTGATGTCATGCTACTGTGGTGTTGAAAACTATCTAAAGTCCTGTTGACTTTCAGAGACGGGTGGCCTTTGAATTGGAAGGACATTTAGGACAGAATAACAGAGGGTCTCCAGTCAGTTGCTATGGTGTTTAAAAACAGTAAACGATAACAAATGGTTCAACGAGCTCCCCTGAGATGCAGGCATATGGTTTTGTGATATTTTGAAGGCAGCATGCTCAGTCAGGAAGAGATAAAACAATCAGGGCTCTCCCCAAATAATGCAAGAAGGGCACTGCGCTGACTGGCTGCACCACAATGTTAAAAAAAAAAAGTACTATATATTTTTTTTATTATTTATTTTCTTTATTTGTTATCATTTAAGGCCAGGCACCACACCCTAATTGAGTATTTATTTGCTCTAGATTGCAGGAAATGGCAGTTCCAGGTGTTCTCAGCAGCACCAGCTTGTTAAAAAATCTTGGGGAGAACCCTGCCAATGAATACCTCGCCTGTGTCTGCCTGACCAGAAGCCAGCTGGGGAGAAAGAAACAGGCCAAGGCAAGGGTAATAATAGATTCAGATTATTACTCAGCCTTTTGTGTAGTGGAGATGTAGACACATTATGATATCGCTATTGCAGTAGCACAGTTCTGACCTGCTTTACCACAGCACAAATAACTGATTACAATGGACTATACAGAGTTCGAGGTCACTTAGCGGCTGCCACTAAAGTAACCCATATGGTTATGTAGCTATAGTTACAGGTACAGTGCAGCCCAGAGTAAGCATGCTAAACTTCAAACAGGGGTATGTGTAATGAGTAGGGCTAGGAGTTTTTGTTGACCACATGACCAGAGCAGGAAAACCCCCAGCCCTTTGTTATAAGGGTACAGGCATTTAATACTGAGACTCAGAATTTCCACTTTAAAATGTATGTCAAACAAAAACCAATGATTCTTAAACAAACCATACAACCCTATGCACAAGGACTACTATTAACAATGTCCACTGAAAATGCTACAAAAACACGTTTACTTGAAGAACACTGCAGATGCTAAGTTTGGTAACATAATTAGTTTGTCCTGTTTGTGCTGTCATTCTGCTACCAAACTTAGCATCTGCAGTGATCTTCAAGTAAATGTGTTTTTGTACAATTTTCAGTGGAAATTGTTAAAAGTAGTTGTGCATAGAGTTGTATGGTTTGTTTAACTTTACAATCATTGGATATTGTTTGACATACATTTTAAAGTGAAAATTCTGAGTCTCAGCATTGTTCTATTACCATGGAATTGCCTGTATGTTAAATGGCTACTCACTCCTCTTCTTGATGTTTAGGAGCTCTTGTTCGATCCTCAGGCAGATGGACTGGGTGAGCTCCTTGGAGATCCTCTGGAAAGCATCAAAGTCCTCCACAGTGTATACGTGGGTCGCTGCTGGGGCGTTAGCAATGGCTTCCAGCTCTGACCTCACAGCGTCCTTCACCCCCACAGCAAAGATCTCCACATCTATATTCCTTAGGTTGGTGGCCGCGTCCTTGAAGGAGTCCGAGGACTTGCCGTCTGTGATGAGGACCATGACACGTGGGACGCTGGTTCGAGCGCCTCGGGTGGAGATAAAGATCTTCTCCCTGACGTAGTTCATGGCCTTGCCCGTGTTGGTGGAGCCTCCACGGTAAGGGAACGTCCGGACAGCCTTGACCACTGAAGAAATGTCATTATAGGTGTTCAGGGCGAACTCGGTGTGGGGGTCCCGGCTGTACTGGACCAAGCTGAGCCGGATCTTGTCAAGCCCGACGTTGAAGGAGTTGACCAGGACCTCCAGGAAAGCTCTGACTTTGGCAAAGTTTTGTAATCCGATACTGTAGGAACCATCGACCAGCAGGACCACGTCAGCTTGTACGTCCACTCCAAGAGAACATTCTGGGGTGGAAAATACATTAGATGTCATCTCTATATTGTCTACATTATGAAATAGGTTGTTCTTTTACATAGCAACTAAGTAAACTTTCAGTGAGTTAGTATGTGAGTGAGTGGATCACTGATATGCTGTTACAGAGTGTTATCTCACCCAATGACACCTTGACAGGCTGTGTCTTCTCCATGGCCAGGACAGCATCACTGGGTGTCAGACCCTTCAGGGCGAACAGGCTGATCTCGTACTCAGTCTCTGGGGACAGGTCCCGGACGTTGACAGAGGTCTGGGTGGGCCCCACGTATACCACCTGGCGCTTCATCCCAGCCATCATGGGCATCAGGGTCAGCTTGTAGCCTGTGATCTCCCCCAGAGAGGGATCCCACGTCACCCTCATGGACTTAGAGGAGATCTCAAGTACCTGGAGGTTAGAGGCCGGTTCCACCACTAGAGACAGAACAAATGTAGTTTGGTTAGGCAACACTTTAACAATACATTTACAGTTACAAAGTTGTTGATTTGTTACATTGACCATACCTATTTCTGACAATGTACTTGAAATAGGTGAAGATTTAAATCAAACAATGGAAATGTGATGTAATACATCGTCTATGTCTTACCGTCATCTTTAATGTCTTACCATCATCTATAATGTCTTACCATCACATCGTCTATGTCTTACCGTCATCTTTAATGTCTTACCATCATCTATAATGTCTTACCATCATCTATAATGTCTTACCATCATCTATAATGTCTTACCATCACCTATAATGTCTTACCATCATCGATAATGTCTTACCATCACCTATAATGTCTTACCATCATCTATAATGTCTTACTATCATCTATAATGTCTTACCATCATCTTTAATGTCTTACCATCATCTATAATGTCTTGTCTTACCATCATCTATAATGTCTTACCATCATCTATAATGTCTTACCATCATCTATAATGTCTTACCATCATCTCCGCTCACTAGAGAGTTGAGCTGGTCATCCACACTGGAGCACACCTGAGTGATGAGCTTTTTCTGCACTGCCTTGATCACATCAAAGTTAGGAACGTTGTAGACATGTGTGTTGTGGGGAGTTGAGGCCATTTCCTTCAGTTCATCCTCATCTGCTCCTTTGATGCCTACATTGTGAAAAACATCTTAGAAATTAGCCTGAGAAATGGAGTACTCTGGTCATCAGCCATTACAGAATCTCCAGGCACACACAAACTAAAAGCATTATAAGGATGTTCTCAAGAAAGAGCAGTACCTAAGGCAAATATTTCCACTCCAATGTTCCTGAGTCGTTTAGCATACTCCTCCACTGGGTCCTGGGATTTTCCATCTGTGATTATCATGGCTATCTTCGGAAAGCCTTTCCTGGCGCCAGCCGCCTCCGTAAAGATGTTTTTCAGCAGGTAGTCCATGGCATCCCCTAGAGACAAAGTGTAACATAATTTACCTTTAAGAAAATAGTGTTACCTAAAATCTTTCAGCGTAAGATAACATGTATTGTCTGTGGGCGGAAGCCTACCTTGAGAACAAGCACGGAAACAGAACATAAAATGGAAGATTTGCACCAATGTTCTAGTTACACACACAGATCTCAAGTTAGGATTCGGTCCAACAAGAATTTACAAATTATCTACAGGATATCCATGCACTCACTGTAAGGGATCAAACATGTCCAAGTTGGCTGTTTAGTCACACCTATCACGTATACCTGTCATGGTGTTTCCTCCCTTGTAGGGCAGGGTGTTGATGGCTTTGAGAAGCTCTCCTCGTTTGGAGTGGCGGTTGAGGGGGAACTCAGTGCGGGTGTCTGTGCTGTACTGGACCACGGCCACCCTGGTCTTGTCCTCTCCGATGTCGAAGGCACCAGCCAAGGCACTGATGAAGCTGCGGATGTGCTTGAAGTTTTCCCTGCCAACGCTCCAGGAGCCATCCACCAGGAAGACCAGGTCTGCTATGGCATTGACTGAACACTCTGGAGGGGTGGAGAGGGGGATGGGGAGAGAGGAAACACAATTAATTGTCTGAACACAATCTGACAGATTGGTGCACCTTTTTGGTACTCTAATGAAAATATCTGACAGATGATATTCCAACAGTCATGAAGACAAAAATGTGTTTTTATGAACCAAATAATCACTGAAACTTTCAACGGTATTGTTCGGTTTTATGTTTCAAACCCTAGTGGGTTTTTAAATCACAGATCCATCAGATTCTCTGGAACATTCAAGATGCAATAATTGGCAGGACTTCTATGAATGTCTTGAATCTTAGATCCCCTAGGTCTATTTGACTCTTTACGCGTATGTGCTTCTCACATCTTGTTATTCTCACTTTTTGAAGATTTCTTGATAAAACATAAAATATTCTACAGATTTAGCAGGACAATTAGGTAAATTGTGAGAGCGCTAAGAGCGTTCTACCAGATTGTTTTTCGGGAATTCTGGTTCAATTTCCACCCAAATCGTACATGGTGTGGAAAAGTGAGTGTGCCTCCCTGTCAATCCACAGACTGGACTCATGGAGAGGCAAAGAACTCCAGTAAAAGGACTTCTGGTCAGAGCAGTAATCCTTTCCACTTCTTTCAACATTTAATTTAAAGGACAGACATGCACAGAGTTGGCATGACAGTGACGTCATCCCTCTCATTGGATTATGGGAACACAAAAGGAATCTGTTTGCCTCAATGTGAAGACTGTTTTCAATTACGAATTACAGTGTACATTCTCAGCCGCTGTCGGTCCACCTGTCTGCTCACACTGTGACAACTCATCAGTGCAGAAGGGGTATTTGAGGCTTAGGAAAATATTCCAGGGAAAAATATTATGATTATGATGGAAGTTCATGGAAAAACACAGAAAATGTACTGGAAAAAATGGTACAGCTATGTGGACAGGTAATGGGCATAGAGGGGACTGGTTGACATTGAGATAAACATACTTACTGATTGCATCTGAAGTCTGAGGTCTCCTTGCTGTTCCACTTGTGTTACTGGATTGAACTGAAACACAAGAGAACTTGAACTGTTATCATGACATCCTGTGTGTCATATGCCATGTATAAATCCAAGACAATCAACACATCATCAAGCCTCTTCAATGGGATATCAACCACATACATATAAACATATTTTTCCTGGTTCATTAGCTATAAATTATTCAAGTTTCAATAAACAAATGGGATTTCCTTCTTCTGATGTGTCTAGAAGCTAACGCTATAAACTCTCAGTTGTTCCATTAAATATCTTATGTTTTTCATCTCACTTGGCAGCTACACCATAGACAGCTGGAGGCTTGAAACTATGTAATTGGCCCATTGTTCCTATGGCTGAGTGGTCTGATCTGAGGTTAAACCCTTTTGATATCAGTCCACATCAGGCTTTTGGGAAAGCCATCTGACTTTTCACGCAAGTTATTTTTAACCTTGTAACAGCATCAGAATACATCACTGGGCCCAAGCTTCCTGCCATCCAGGACCTCTATACCAGGCAGTGTCAGAGGAAAGCCACAAAAATTGCCAAGGACTCCAGCCACCCTAGTCATAGACTGTTCTCTCTGCTACCACACGGCAAGCTGTACCGGAGCGCCAAGTCTGGGTCAAAAAGGCTTCTTAACAGCTTCTTCTAACCCCAAGCCATAAGACTCTTGAACAGTTAATAAAATGGCTACCAGGACTAATTGCATTGTCCTCACCCCCCATTTTTACGCTGCTTCTACTCCCTGTTTATTATCCATGCATAGTCACTTTACCTCTACCTACATGTACATATTACCTCAATTACCTCAGCTAACTGGTGCCCCCGCACATTGACTCTGTACCGGAACCCTCTGTACAGGAACCCCCTGTATATAGCTTCGCTACTGTTATTTTATTGTTGCTCCTTAATTATTTGTTACATTTCAACTTATTTTTAAGTAATTTAAGCATTTCATTTTAAGGTCTACATCTGTTGTATTCGGCGCAGGTGACACATGACATTTGATTTGATTTGATTTGAATATTGAGCACTTACTAGTGAGCTGGCCAAAGATGGGTATACTCTCCTCTGTGCCATCATAGGAGTTGATGGACACTGAGTAGTCCAGATCAGGAGTCAGGTCTGTGATAGATGTCTTTGTAGCAGTGGCAGGGAGGTTCAACTCTTTGGTTGGTTCATCTGGTATATAGAGAATGGGTTGCCATTAGCATTGGTGCAAATTATCATTCAGCTTGGCATGAAAAGCTAAAACTAGTAAGGCAAACGTCAATTAAATGATGAGATCAATAAATACGAACCTGTATCCGATACAACTTGTATTTTGTAGCCTTGTATCCTTTGTGATGGTTTTCTCCATGACATTTGCACTGTGTTCTCATTTAGAATTTTAAATTTCAAGTCTGAGGGGGGCTCCACTGCAAACAAAAGAGGAACTGGTGTTAACTTACATGTAAGCAAAACATGTGTATGAGTATATAAGTGTTGATCAAGTATTTCAGCAAGGCATTTTATATCAAGCATTCACATTTAGCCCAACGATAAACACTTCATGACTGAAGTTGAGAAGTTCATTGTTGAGGGAGACAAAAACCCACATCCATGGTAAATGTGACAAAAAATAAACTCACAACAACATTTAAAAAGTGTGAGAAGCCATTTTGGAAAACAAAATGGCATTTGTTTGAGTTGCACAACCAGGTGACCCTAGTCAGCAACTCAAGCACCGGAAGTCTGGAGTAAACAACATTAATACAGACCAACTCCACACAAAACTCCCCTAAGGACAAACATTGAGTGAACCATCCAATACATGCTGAGTGCAGTCATTACCACGCATGCCCAACCAACCAGCACCAACACGTTGCTCTCAAGTCATGGAGTTGATTGGAACAACACACAAGTACAACAACATTTTCATTCCAACGTTATTGATTATACAATGGAGTCAAGATTGCCAGGTAATGTTGATGGCATTTGCTGAATTTAACACATGTTATATATACAGAGTATATATACATATTTTGACAAAGTATTTGTATATTTAGAGACTCTAGCACAAGTCATTGGCATACATCCATTGCAAACCTTGCAAAAAGAATACACAATGTGTCACGGGAGACTGTTGTGTACGTTCTTTTCATTGGCAGTGAACAAGATGGCATGAGGTGCTGGGACACTGCTTGCCTTACACAGGCAAAATGAAGAGAGAGTTGAGATACAGAGGAAAATAATTTACAAATATATTGAAAATAAAAAGAATAAAACAACAACAGATGCAATCTGACAACAACACACGTGTCCACATTGAGCTGGCTGTCACGGCACCATGCACATGTACATGAGAAAGTTGTTTAGAACAACTTGACAAATTGGATGAAAGTTTCCATGTACATGACGGACCACACACAGAGATAATAAACACATTTTAACATGATATTCTTCCTCAGTTGGGGTACACATGCAACCTATTTAGATCAGCTGAGTGTTGAGTGACCTTTCACCTTTATGTGAGTACAGTTAAATGGGAAACAAAAGTGTTTGGACATATCAACATGTACTTGAGGGTAAACAGAATAACAAGATTGCTAGAACTGTGAGAATGTAAGAGTCTTAACATCTACGAAGTGAGGTGCTGTAGGAGTGCCTCTTCCTCCTCTAGCCTATGTCTGTATAGGCACTTCTTATATGCTACATACTATAGTCCATGATGATGATGAGTATGTGATGAAGACATACATGCCAAGGCTGGCCTTGCAGACCATGTCAGCAGGTGGGTGGCATGCAAGCTGTTGAGGAAGGGCAGTGGGATGGGATGCAAGAATATCATTGTAAAATACCCACTGAGAAAGCAACAGCTCAGGACACACCGAATGCACAGGCGGACAACAACTAGGACCTGAGCTAAGCTGCTATTGGTACACAGTAAAGGAGGATCACCAACCTGACATCAATTCAGGGGGCCCGGGAAAGCTCCCCTCATGTCTCCAAGAAAGTCTCTGAACAAGAATAAATAAACCCACTTGGGGATAGGGAGGGGAGTTGAGTAAAGGGGAGATGGGGAGGGGAGATGGAGGGGGAAGTTGGGTAAGGAAAGTGGGTAGGGAGGTTGTTTTCACTCACAAGAGCAAAGAGCTGTCACTTTGCGCAAGCTGTTTGAGCATCATTGTAGAAAAAGTCGCAAATAGTTGGAAACACAGTTGTTACAGAGTTGTTACTGCGCACATTTTCTGTTCAATCTTCTCATCTTGCATTTTAACATACTTTACTAAAACAAGACATTGAAAAAAAGCATTGAACATGAAAATAATCACAATAAACATTGGTGGATATCTTTTCAGTCGAGTTCCCTCAACAGGTGTGGATGCAAATCACAGCACCCTGCCTGACCAGAGGACACCTCTGCCTTTCCCATGAGCCAGACTCTGGCTACTGTCAGTAACCTTAGTCTACAGCCAGTCAGTCATTCAGAGGAAAGAGCTATGACTCTCCAAAAGAGGCAGAAGGGATGCCAAAGCAATTTCGCAACATGTACTGACAAAAATTACTTCATATTAACTTTCCATATGGATTGCAACTCAACGTTTTCAAGAATGCCCGCATTCTCTTTGTCTTTGCCCTGTCTGAGGATTAATTTGCGATTCTCATATTACATATTTCCATTCCGTTAGTGAAGATATATGGGAGTAGACATTGGACTCCCCAAAAAAGCTTTCAGGGGAAATAATCACAACTTTCCATTTGGGGTTTTTGTCTTTGGTCTGAAAATGTTTTTACACTTCAAAAAAATATAAGAATTTAATTCTCACGTTTTGAACATCAGGGATATTGAAACTATGATCTCACATTTCTACAAATGATCATGTCATGACCACTTACTTTTTTTGGCGATTGAAATATGAGAAATACTCAAATCTAGAACAGCTAATGTAACTTAATTTTAGTTGACATAATTACAGAGGGGAATAACTAAACCATGAAATGATTTTAGTTTTACTTCTTTTTAGTGTACTTTTGTTTGAGAACACATAATTGGAAAATAAATAAAAAATCCTATCCAATTTTCAATGAAGGAATGACTATTGGGTCCTGGATTCTTTTACCGAACCATAACATCAATACGACTGTGGTTACACGTGATGGTTTCAGAGCCCTGTGAGGACTCTGACATCAACATAAAAGTCAGATCCAACTGTTGAGACAGTAATGTCACATACTGGGTATTACAGATGACTGTTAACGACATAATACCAGAGTCCCTGATTTCTCATTGGCATAGTTGGAGACATTTCCTGATTTTGGTTTCATGACAGAGTTTGTATATGTCCTATCATAATTCTAAAAACTAATTTAGAATATATTATATACATGTACCAAGATTGAGTAAATGCAATTATAACTATTCTGAAATAACTCATACATTACAGAACAAGAGAAGAGGTTCAGGACAAGTCAAATCAAGCACAATACACACATAACTGGGTATCATTTTATTAATCATACTGTACAATGCATTAGGGTTGTTTCCATGTGATAGTATGTCCACACACAATAAAACACCCTACATCATAAACACTGTAATCAAACAACTAGAGAGAGAGAGAGAGAGAGAGAGAGAGAGTTGGGGGTATATGAAAAGGTTTGGCAGGAGGGATAGGGGGAAGGGACATTTACCTTGAGCTTCAACTGTGGAGAATAACACTGCAACGAAGGCAGCCACGGCCAGCGACAGCCTTATCCTCATTTTTAGACGTTATGGGTCAGCAGTACATGAATCAATCTGAGAAGAGAGTTGCATTCAAATGTTCAAACCCATTTAGTGTAGCGTTGGGAAGAGAGTGGACAGAAAGTCACGAGCCCTTGAAAGGGAATAGATTACATTTGCCTGACTGAAAGGGCATCTGCCAGTGGAGGAATTTACCTAAACCACTGTCTGGCAAAATTTGGTTCAATGAAAAGAGAGAAAAACGTAGGCCTATTTAACGACCAAACTTCTGTCACCATGTGCACGGTTATCTCAAAAAAATAGAATCACTTTTTTTCTGAACTATATTCGTTATTAAGCATAAGTAGTCTAAAAAATAATTTCGTTGACTCACTGTTAATAAATAATGGAATCATAATTCAACCTGTTGTATAGGTTAGGACCATAGATTATAAAAGTATATATATTATGTAGAATAAAACCTTTTGCCAAAACAATGTGCCCAATAGGAAATGTATCATTGCCTTAAAGTAAAGTTTTACCAATTATCAACTAATTTATTGATTACTTTGGCTAAACTATTCTCCGTCGATGCGCATACTCTCATACAGTATAATTCTTGATTCCACACTGGGTCCAGAAATAATCCAACATAGATGTGTTTCTTTATGGACACACTATAACCTGAAGAATAACTGACCGCGAAAAAATCACTAATCTTGCAGTTATTCCCAGAAATAAATAAATCTTTGCATTCGTGTATCCATCCAGGTCTTTGAAAAAGTGCATAAATAGCACATACAGATTAGCACAATGTCTTATTCATTGAAAGGCATTTATTTTGTATGAATTTTGAATTATTTCTAATCAACAGCTGGATAAAATTAAATATTTGTAGCTCACCTGGTCAATTCTGACAGAATAAAATCAAAAAATGTAAATGCAGTCTCGTTGAAGACTCCCCCTCTGGAAACGAATAGATAACTTTTAGGAGCTCTGGGTGTACCCTTCTCTCCTCTAGCTGGCTACTGGAAGCTCCAACAGCAGATGTCCAAGAAAGAAGTCTCTGTCCAAGTGGGTAGAATCTTTCCACAATCTGCTACTTAATAGGGGGCTGTTCCCAACTCTCCTTTTACCGCCGTAAACTCTTACGAAACTCCACCGGTAAACCTTGCCATGGTTTGATATATGAAACATCCACCAGTGGGAACACACTTCTGGAAAGTGCATTATTTTCTGCATTCCTTTGGCACATCACGATCTTCTGTCTTAAGTGCCTATAACGGGTTAACAGGGATAATGTGAGTCACAGTCTATATAGCCAGTCAACCCTGAGGAAATTCAAATGTAGGCTATATACTTTTTTTTTTAAATGGTCTACTTACTATCTATTTCAGTGAAAGTATTTGTTCAATCAATAAAAACCACTTGAATTTACTATCCAAGCGACCCGTTCGTGGATTTTCTTGTGGATCGCTCTGAGAATATATGCAGTCGCCCGGGCAACCTAGACTACCTGCGGGTCATTTGTACACTTAAACCAAGTTGAACCACCGATTTTAAAACACAATGACACGGTCCTACATTTATTGACAACTGCAAACAATAAAATATATAACTTATTTAGGACAATTTCACTTGATTAAGTAATTGTACAGTACAGGTAGTCCCAGTGGTGTATCGGAGGGTATACGCAGGTATACCCACTTGTTTTCTGTGGGCATTGCGTATACTCACTTCTTAATCCCCATTGATACGTATCAAAGTGGTGTAGTGGACGTATACGCCGTATAAATTAATAGGACTGATGGAAAGGATAGGAATGTGTAGCTTAAAATATTGATAAACTATTATTCACATTTTAGGGGCAGCAATGTACACACTGTAGTTGGCCTATGCATGAATATTCCAAAATGCAATTAGCGGGAAAACACCATTCTAAAATGCGCACCGCACATGCAAGTGGACAGATATGGAAATATCCGTTAGAAAGAGGGGGGACTTAAAGATGCAACAACTATCATGGTTTGATAATATGATTAGGATCATGCCTTTAGCTGCTATACAATGAAAAAACGTTGACATAAACCAATAGAACAGGGGAACGCATACGAGTAAGTCTATAAAAAATTATTGCCTCCACGTTTCTACGGTGGTGTTTTGGCTACAGGCTACTTTGAAGCAAGGAAAGACATGCTTCATAATATGAAGTAAAACGTCCAGGGTTTTAAACAATTAAGGAGCAGGAAAAATATAGCGATGCTAGTGATAGGTCTACCTGTCTTCTGGTAGATGGAAAGGCTTTCTCAAAAACCTTCTCTATTAAATGTAGGTACAAGGTAGCCTATGCCCAATGATATGATTATTTGGATCAATCCAGTGGCCATTACTTTAGCAAACTCCATCTCATATGCTACAGAAACACTGCTGATTAAACAATTGAATTAAAGGGTAACTACTCTAATAAATCCACATTTATTCGATTTGTTCAACCTCAAAAGTGGTCTCCTGGTGTGGTTTAAGCATTGTTATAGACTTAGAACATACAATTTTGTTTTTCAAAAAAAAAAAAGCATGAGGTGGAATGTTTTAAACCTGTGAATTTCTAACTCAGTTTCTGTTTCAATTGTAGGCATACTATTAGCCTACTGCACAGTACAGTTTGGGTTGGCATGACTGTGAAAGACCAATATGGGATTCATGATTTTAGTTCATTCTGAGTGTGTCAGTCACTGTTTCTCACTATTTTTCACATGGGGCGCCTTTCCTTCCCTTCCCTGTTTTGATATTTTCTTTGCACAATTTGAGTATACCCACTACTACACCACTGGGTAGCCCATATCAACAGCATTGAACATCTTGGGTATCATTGAGGCAGTGTCACCTCTTGGGATGATTGTAAACATTATGAATGGATCTTCATGGATCAGAAATTGTCATTCCAGTTTCCTCAAATCAAATCTACCTAGATAAAATGTCCCTCATTTCATGATCAGTGAGGGCCTCTAGTGTTTAAAAGCAGGAAATACATTTTGGGCAGAGCATTGAAAGTCAACCACATGCACAGAAGTAACCATTATCCTATAGGCCCAGGGGCTTTTGTCCCATATAATAGTTTATCTATTGGTTCATGTACACAATCACAGCTAAATACAGCATTTCTATAGACAAAGTATACATATTATATATTTTTTTGATCCAGAATAACTCTTTATATCAGATGTATTGAGATTTTGAAATGACAACATTCACATGGATAAGACTTTGTATTGTGGTTGTTTTATTCTCTATGGTACATTCATTGAACAATCAATAAATATTGATCCCATGCATGAAACAAATTGGCATTATTGACAGGACAAAAAAAAATATCTCCCAGATCATACATTTGTACAACAGAGAAGATTAATTTAGGGATGGAAATGGACAAGGGCACTCATGCCTTCTTGGGCATTGCTGCATTGAGGAGTTCATACACGACAAATCCGCTTCCTGTGAAGAGAGGAGAACAAGGCAGTTAACCCACTGTTCCTAGGCCATTATTGAAAATAAGAACTTGTTCTTAACTGACTTGCCTAGTTAAATAAAGGTTAAAAAAAAATAGCAGGACATGTGAAACGGGTATTTGACTCCACTGTTTGTAGTTAGACTTGACCTATATTATTTGATCATATGCCGTAAGAATTCCATTAGCACTTACAATCAATGTTACAGTCAAGGAGGGTCATATCAGGGTTGTACAACATCATATAGCCAATTTCAGTGTAATCCATACTTACCAAAGACTGTAAGGGCCATCGTTGCCCTGTACAGAACAGCATCCTTGGCTCCTCCCTTCAGATGGACTGGTATCCCGTTATCTGCCTGTGTAAACAGGAAGAAGAGGAAATTAGCCTATAAATGATATTCAGAAGTATGCAAAGAAGCCCTTTATAGCAACATATATGAACCACAAACTAAATGGTTCGGTCTGGGTGGTGGCCGTATTTTAAGTGGTCTAAGCACTTTTGCGCCACCTGAATATTTCATTAATCAACACACACTGCACTACAATAGCCCCAACTATTTTGTGAGATGTTTAGAACTGCAATTAAAACAAGTAAAAGTTAAAAAAATATATATATTTATACTTATTGGAAAGCAAAGTGCTCCTTGGGACATATTACAGCCTAACCTAATACAAACGGAAACACTTACCATGAACATTATGACCTTAAAAGGATCAGGAATTTCATAGGCTAAGATGAAAATCAACAACAAATTGCAGAAAAGCAATCATTGCTTTAGCAACAGAATTTTAAAGCAGGGCAAGTGTCAGCTATGGACATCCTCTGGGTGTTATGCAAGATTCAGCAAAGCACGGATATCAAAAGTCTAATTTTGCATCAGCTGTTTGCATATCACGCTGCATGCAAAATTAGTCAGCCCAGCCCAAACTAAGAGTGAACCTATGAGCAAACATCATAAATACTTATCTTTCAGGCTACAATGGTGGGAAAATAAGATTCTGTTTCCAGAACCTGAGAATAAAGTGCAAACTTTAACCTTAGCATTACTGCACCATTACTAGTCAAACAAGATTGAACACAAATGTTGACTGTCAAAATTAGGTAAACAAAACCAGAACAGAATTGGCAACTTCTACTTTTAAAAACAGTCTTTGAGCTTCGGTAGACAGGTGTTCCATTCCACATTTCCACTCCATCGCCATCTGCCTGTCTTGGCCCAAGAGCTTACCTGGAACAGCTTCTGCTTCTCCTTGACCATGTTGTCCACTTGTCTGCGGGCACTACTGGAGATAGTCCGGCTGGACAGCTGCTGAAGACTCTAAAAATATAAGTGATCAGTAACAGATGCATAAAAATAAAAAAATTAACTAGAAATGATTACTGAAGTATTTATATGTGCACTAACTAATAACCTTGCTTTAGCTACAATGCATGACCAAAAGTATGTGGACACTTGCTCGTTGAACATCTAATTCCAAAATCATGGGCATTAATATAGAGTTGGTCCCCCCTTTGCTGCTATAACAGCCTCCACTCTTCTGGCAAGGCTTTCCACTAGATGTTGGAACATTGCTGCGGGGACTTTCTATGAGCATTAGTGAGGTCGGGCACTGATGTTGGATGATTAGGCCTGGCTAGCAGTCGGCGTTCCAATTAATCCCAAAGGTGTTCGATGGGGTTGAGGTCAGGGCTCTGTGCAAGCCAGTCAAATTCTTCGACACTGATCGCGACAAACCATTTTTGTATGGACCTCGCTTTGTGCACAGGGGTAATTGTCATACTGAAATGGGAAAGGGCCTTCCCCAAACTGTTGCCACAAAGCAGGAAGCACAGAATCGTCTAGAATGTCACTAGCATCTGTAGCGTTAAGATTTCCCTTCACTGGAACTAAGAGGCCTAGCCAAACCATTATTCCTCCTCCACCAAACTTTACAGTTGGACTATGCAGTCGGGCAGGTAGCGTTCACCTGGCATCCGCCAAACACAGATTTGTCCGCCAGATGGTGGGGCTTGATTCATCACTCCAGAGAACGCGTTGCCACTGCTCCAGAGTTCAATGGCGGCGAGCTATACACCACTCCAGCCGACGCTTGGCTCGGTCATGGAAACCCATTTCATGAAGCTCCCGACAAACAGTTATTGTGCTGACGTTGCTTCCAGAGGCAGTTTGGAACTCTGTAGTGAGCACTGCAACTGAGGCAGACAATTTTTAGGAACTATGCACTTCAGCACTAGGTGGTCCTGTTTTGTGAGCTTGTGTGGCCTACCACTTCACAGCTCAGTCGTTGTTGCTCCTAGACGTTTCCACTTCACAATAACAGCACTTACAGTTGACCGGGGCAGCTCTAGCAGGGCCAAAATTTGACAAACTGACTTGTTGGAAAGATGGCATCCTATGACAGCGCCACGTTGAAAGTCACTGAGCTCTTTAGTAAGGCCATTCTACTGACAATGTTTGTCTATGGAGACTGCCTGGCTGTGTGCTCAATTTAATAAACATGAAAGCAACAGGTGTGGCTGATATAGCCAAATCCACTAATTTGAAGGGGTGTCCACATACTTTTGTATATACTGTATAGTGTACTTCTGCTAGATACTGTAGATCTAGCCAACAGAATTGGTCCATTAGAAAGCCATGTAGCTAGCTGTGATTCTAGACAGTTGAGCATAAGTTATGCCGTGTTCAAACCACTGGTAACTCGGAAATCTCAGACTTCCAAGCTTTCAAGACAACTGGGAAGTCGGGAAAAACAAGCTCCGACTGGGAAACATATTTTTGAACGTCAACTCGTAATTCCAAGTCGGAAACGCTGGCATCTTTCCGAAGTGAAGATCATTGATGCCATGATTTGACCTAAAAGTTCCCAGTTGTCTTGAAAGCACCATTATCCTCCACACATCCAATAAAGCTACAATGTAACTTTTTGGGCTACCTGACCAAATTCACATTTTAGTTATAGATCATTCATTCAAGTTGAAAGCAAGTCTAATAAGCGGTAGATCTGTTCTGTGTGTGCTATGTCTATGCTTCCCGTGCTGAAGGTTCTGCGTCTTTTACTTTTGGTTTTCTACACCAGCTTCAAACAGATGAATATACAATATTTTTAGTAATGGAAAATATATTTCAAATCGGTTTAGATGGTACAATTATTCTTTACACAGTGACTGCTTGTTTTGTCACAAACTGAAATTAGGCGGACTATTAGAATTTTAGCAACCAGGAAATAGTGGAGTGATTTCTGCGTAGCGCATCTTTAAGTGTCAGATGACGTAAACCCTGTTCCAAAAAAATAGCCATTCCCATGACATGTGTACGTGCAAACGCCACCTTTTACAACACTTGGATAGTTAAATTCTGACTAGCTCTATCTTCCTGGCTAACCTATGCGACCTTTACACTTGTGGATGACAATTCAAGACTGTGGAAGAGAATACGTGGCAAGCTAGGTTTAGCTGATTGAATAACTACTATGTAGTTAGCTTACCAAGTAGCTAACATGTGTCATTCTAGCTAGGTTAACAATATACTGTATAAAAACAGCTATGTGTTTAGATCAGGAGGCTAACTTGATTGTCAAGCAAGTGTAAAATATCAGCTGATAGATGGCTAGTAAGCCAACTACCCTGATAAAAAAGGCTAGTTAGTCAACGGTTAACGTTACACGCTAGCTTAGCAACATAGCTCGGCAGCTTAGTTAGAGTTCACTTGAGGAGGCATGTCAGATAACGGCAGTAGCCAAAAATAAAACATCGAATAGCGTACACAAATACATAACAATTGGTCGAATATATAATTAAACGCTTACCATAAGTTGTCTGTACATTTTGGTAAACTTCTAAGTGAGTGCACAAGGACACTTTGAAAACCTAGCTACTTTGCTTCCGGTGATATCCCAAGATTCTTTATGGCGAATAAATTGCAGTTGTCAGTCAGTAGAGAGGAAGAAGGTGAGAGTGGCCCAACTCGGCAGAAAATCTGTCTCCCTCCAGCAGGTGGCGTTTTTGTTCGTTGTTTCGCCCACCAAGCAAGGAGTTTTTGTATGGAAATCAATGAGAGTTCAATTTGGTCCCACAAACATAATGGCTTATTTGCTACGTGAGGTTCATTTGATAAAATGGAAGTTCCGTAATGCTTAACATGTTACGAGTGTACTGATATAAGTAGGACACGTGACATCCCGACAACGCTGAGAAAAAACACCTTATATGGGAGTTGTCTCGAGATGGCTATGCATATTCATGAATTGAGGCTAGTAGCGTAACATCTCTCAATTGAATACAGGCGGTTGACGTCACCAACCCTCATCGAAATTAATAAAACGATTACAATAATGTGTGCACACCGCTCACAAAATGAGGTGGAAACTGAGCTGCACTTCCTAACCTGCCAAATGTATGACCATTTAAAGACACATATTTCCCTCAGATTACACAGACCTTGTCCACTTTAATAAATGGAACACTAGTCACTTTAATAATGTCTACAGAACTTGCATTACCCATCTCATATGCATATACTTTATCCTATACTATTCTACTGTATTTTATTATATGGCTCTCTGACAATGCTCGTCCATATATTTAAATATGCTTAATTCCATTCCTTTACTTAGATGTGTGTGTATTGGGTACATGTTGTGTAATTGTCGGATATTACTTGGTAGATATTACTTTACTGTCGGAGCTGGAAGCACAAGTATTTTGCTACACCCGCAATAACATCTGCTGAACACGTGTATGTGACCAATATCATTTGATTTGATTTGACCCACAAAGAATTCGAAAACAAATCCAATTTTGATAAGCTCCCATATCTCTCGGGTGAAATACCACAGTGTGCAATCACATCAGCAAGATTTGTGACCTGTTGCCATAAGAAAAGGGCAACCAGTGAAAAACAAACACCATTGTAAATACAACATATATTTCTATTTATTTATTTTCCCCATTGTACTTTTACTATTTGCACATTGTTACAACACTGTATAAAGCTATAATACGACATTTGAAATGTCTCTATTCCTTTGGAACGTTTGTGAGTGTAATGTTTACTGTATTTTTTTAATTGTTTATTTCACTCTTGTTTATTATCTATTTCACTTGCTTTGGCAATGTAGACATATGTTACCCATGCCAATAAACCCTTAAATTGTATCCACCAATTCAAAGAAAGGATAGGCGGGAGCTAGACATCCAGCCGTGCCGCTTTGCGGACGACTCCCATTGTTATGGCGGAGAGACATATCTTGTCAGAAAATCCATAATCTTTGTCACTTGTTAACACAGTCATAGTCTCGCGTTGCCATACCCCCCAGAATCACGCTGAGGCTACCACAGCCGCAAAGCCCAAATCGTACAAATTTATGAAAACAAAATAAAAATGTTGGTCTTAATTCAAGGTTAGGGTTAGGCATACGGTTACTAGTGTGGTTAGAGTTAGGTTTCAAATCAGATTTTAAGAAGATGAATTGTAGAAAGAGGTGAGTTTTAGCCATAACTATGACTTTGTGGCTATAGTAACTAGTGACGACCGGAAATTGCTGCAATATGTTCACACGTTGCTCATTGGTTGCTATGTGTGAAGGCTGGACTCTTGTAGACTGGTGCTAGTGTAGCGATCAAATATTTTGTATCATTTTACATTTGTATTTATTAGGGATCCCCATTAGTTGCCGCAAAGTCAGCAGCTACTCTTCCTGGGGTCCCAAACACATTAAAGTACTACCATTGAATATAAAGCAAAAGATAAAACAGTACATCATATAACATTATTAAACCACTACATATCTACAATACAAAATGTACAATACAAAATGTATAGTACCACCATACAACAATATTAAAATGTATACGTATGCGTGTGTATGTACCTTTGTGTGTGTCTTCACAGTCTCCACTGTTCCATACGGTGTACTTTTACATTTTAACAAAAAAATCTGATTCTATTGCTTGCATCAGTTACCTGATGTGGAATAGAGTTCCATGTAGTCATGGCTCTATGTAGTACTGCGCACCTCCCATAGTCTGTTCTGGCCTTGGGGTGTCTGTAGTTTAAACAGACAGCTCGGTACATTCAGCTTGTCAACACTTCTTACAAAAACAAGTAGTGATGATGTCAATCTCTCTTCCACTTTGAGCCATGAGAGATTGACATGCATATCATTAATGTTAGCTCTCTGTTTACTTTTAAGGGCCAGCTGTGCTGCCCTGTTCTGAGCCAGCTGCAATTTTCCTAAGTCCCTCTTTGTGGCACCGGACCACACTACTGAAGAGTAGTCTAGGTGCAGCAAAACTAGGACCTGTAGGACCTGCCTTGTTGATAGGGTTGTTAAGAAGGAAGAGCAGCACTTTATTATGGACAGACTTCTCCTAATCTTAGCTACTGTTGTATCAATATGTTTTGACCATGACAGTTTACAATCCAGGGTTACTCCAAGAAGTTTAGTCACCTCAAGTGTTGAAAGAGTGTGTACATAACGTCACAAAATGTCACTTACGGTAATATTGCCATTAGGATGAATGTGCAGATCACAGACTGACGGTCATCCAATGTAGTAGGTCAAAATGTTTTTAAAATCAGGACTCACCAAAAATAAGAAAAAATAAATTCTCACAAATCAATATTCCAATTGGATGAAAAACAGAAACATCCATAACTATCACTTTTGCACCATTCTTCCCCTCTTTGTGTATGACTTCATTAAGTCTGCTTTTTGGTTCATGAAATTGAGGAGGTCAAAGTTTAATAATTGTCTGTCTAGGCCTTACTCTTAGCATGGTAAACAACACAATAGAGCACAGTATAATGATGGCCTACTGAATATAAATCAAACAAAACATTAAAACTTCCAGAAACCCCTGACATATATATATATATATATATATACACACCTACACTTTGTACACTTGAGAAGCTAAAGTGAAACAAACTACCTGCCTGTTAATATCTCTGTCCACTAAATAGTTCTGAATAAACTATGATATAACTCGTTTTTAGGGTGATTGGTCATAGAAAGGATTTCTGAGTTTAACCATTTAAAAAAAATTAAAAGCCAAATTAAAAAAGACCTCTCATGGGCATGTATGTCAAACCTAGTTATTTTAAATAAAATAAACAATTTACCAATGTTACACATATTATGGCAAGAACAGCTCAAATAAAGAAAGAGAAACGACAGTCCATCATTACTTTAAGACATGAAGGTCAGTCAAACCTGAACATTTCAAGAACTTTGAAAGTTTCAAGTGCAGTGATGAAACTGGCTCTCATGAGGACCGCCACAGGAAAGGAAGACCCAGAGTTACCTCTGCTGCAGAGGACAAGTTCATTAGTTACCAGCCTCAGAAATTGCAGCCCCCAAAAAATGCTTCACAGTGTTCAAGTAACATACACATCTCAACATCAACTGTTCAGAGGAGACTGCATGAATCAGGCCTTCATGGTCGAATTGCTGCAAAGCAACCACTACTAAAATAAACCAATAAGAAGAAGAGACTTGCTTGGGCCAAGAAACACGAGCAATGGACATTAGATTGGTGGAAGTCTGTCCTTTGGTCTGATGAGTGCAAATTTGAGGTTTTTGGTTCCAACCGTGTCTTTGTGAGATGTATGATCTCCACATATGTAGTTCCCACCGTGAAGCATGGAGGAGGTGTGATGGTGTAGGGGTGCTCTACTAATGACACTGTCTTTGATTTATTTAGAATTCAAGGCACACTTAACCAGCATGGCTACCACAGCATTCTGTAACGATACACCATCCCACCTGGTTTGCGCTTAGTGGGATTATAATTTGTTTTTCAACAGGAGAATGACCCAACATACCTCCAGGCTGTGTAAAGGCTTTTTGACCAAGAAGGAGAGTGATGGAGTGCTGCATCAGATGACCTGGCCTCCACAATCACCCAACCTCAACCAAATTGAGATGGTTTGGGATGAGTTGTACCGCAGAGTGAAGGAAAAGCAGCCAACAGCTGCTCAGCATATGTGGTAACTCCTTCAAGAAGGTTGGAAAAGTATTCCAGGTGAAGCTGGTTGAGAGAATGCCAAGAGTGTGCAAAGCTGTCATCTAGGCAAAGGTTGGCTACTTTGAAGAATAAAAAATTGATTTAGATTTCTTTAACACCTTTTTTGTTACTACATGCTCTATATGTGTTATTTCATAGTTTTGATGTCTTCACTATTTTTCTACAATGTACAAAACAGTAAACATAAAGAAAACCCCTTGAAAGAGTAGGTGTGTCCAAATTTTGACTGGTACTGTATATTCCTCAATAAGCTGACAGTTTCCACATTGGAAAATTGGTCGGACAATATTATCCCGGAACTGTGAAAAGTAGGTGCAGCTCCTACATGGGATGAAACGTTCACCATAGTCTATGAAGGTGGTTGCTGCCAATCTGGAAAAAGTCAGTTTCCCCGTATGGCGAAAAGTGACATTGGCAATTGGTGTGTTCTCTGCTCAAATTTAGAGAAGCCTGGCCTGACATTCAGTAGGCTACTGAGAGTCAATAACTTCTGAAATGTGTATATTGTGATAGCATACCTGTGTGTGTGAAATAACTTGGTATGGGGCAATGCCAGTTTTATATATACACTAGATGACTGACAGGGGGCTCTGTTTTAAAGCCCCCACACCTCCATCTTGGCACTCACCCACATTGTAAAATAATTTGGACGCTATAGAAATACATTTACTAATGTCTACATTTGTTTTTGCCACATTTATTCTATTACAGACAGCTTAATGCATACTTTAATCATGTTCTGTAAGCTAAAAATAAACATTTATTTTGAAAGTTCTCATTTTACAGTGCCCAATACAAAAAAAGAACATGTACTTTTGTCCTTGAAATTAAATACTTTATAATTCCATTCATTCCTACGTGTATGTAGGACTTATATGGCTGGTCGTTCGCTGCAAAGCCCCTCATTGGCCAAAACATAACAGGTAAATTCTAGGGTTTATATACATCATTGGGCAACACCCAGGAGTGCACCTCACATTTCCTTTCCATTAACAACATTGACGGGGGAAATAAAAACCAATCAATAACTTGCAAATATTGTTTTTCACATTTGATTCACTTTTGAAATATCAGCAGATTATCCAATGCAATATATTAAAGAATAAACGGCAGAATTAGCTTTATAACAAAGAAAACAACCAAAATACAAATTAAAGTATTGCATAACAAATGTAACACTTTTAAAGTGCATAGCATTTGGTCAACATTAAAATTAAATGTTGTTAAATGTTTTAAAATGCATTTTGATAGTCAAGTCAACAAGTTCCATTGTAGAGACAACATCAACAGCATTGGTCCATAAAACCTTCAGATCAAGTTGGCTATGGCTGTATCCTAAGAGGACAAAATAGGATTTCACACATACCATACTATAGAAAACCGCAGTTTGACCAATACAGTAATTGATCAAGATAAAAATGTGATTAAACATTGGTTTGTCAATCTCAATAAGATTGCTTTTGTTGAGCGGCAATAAAATCGATACGTGAACATTTATTTGATCAAATCAATGACTGCTTATATCCTTAAAAAATCAACATGTCTATGAACTTTTGTTCCCAATTCAAAACTGTTTGAAATTGCCTCAGAGGTAAGTAAATTAAAAACATTAGTACATTCACAAACAGGAAATATTACAGAATAATGTGTGTGTGGAACTTACATTAAAATATAGTGCCATCAAGCCATACAACAAACATTGCTCAAATAATATACATGTCTTTTGAAATAAGATATGGATAAAAAGATAATACAAACACTATGTACTTCAGGACCACAGAGAACATTTTCAGCTGTCATCTTGTACAAAGACACAGTATCCTAAGCTCCCAGAGCCTTTTTGTGTCTCATCCCATTAGTTTACAGGGTGTAACACACAGGCCTTTTTCAGGAGGGCACAATATTACAGATACATATTGTGTAGAACAGACATTCTTCTTTGTCATGAGAATCCGCAATGGTGTAAGTTCTATACAATAGATATCTAGAACATGCTGAAATTATATATAATCACCCTTCTGAAAAAACACCTGACTTCAGCCTTCCCCTGGAGGTGGGAATGAGTGAGCTAACATTACAACACAAAACAAACATTTTAACAAAGAGCAGTGCATCCAGGCTAAATCAGCAAGCATTCCAGAGCAGGGCCAAACTGGTGGTGGATAGACCCAGGCATGCAGAGGGAGGAGGAGGTAGAGTCTCCATATGAGCAAGCCCTTCAGCTGGAAATATCTGCACTGTTGTTACGTTTGCCATATCTGTAGTGGATGCTGAGGAGGACTAAGCCCAGGCAGAAGCAGACAGAGCCCACAGTGATGTAAGCAATGCCCAGGAAGGGGTTCTTGCCACCCATCCAGGAGATGGTGCTCAGGATCATGCGCTTCCTCCCATCGAAGCTCCGCACGGGGTAATCTGAGGTCACATGGTTAAAGAAAATGACAGCAGCACACCTGGACACGAGGATTCTAAAGATAAAATGATGTGTCCTATGTAGACTTTGTGAATGGTAAAAGAGAATAAAGATTCATTACAGTAAGCATTGTACAAGACATAGGTTTATAACTGAACACAAACTCATGGCTCTGTCTCCTATGTGCAATGTTCTCTCAATACAAACATATGCCTGCCATGAATCTCTATGTTGTAATGTATTGCAGTCTTTCTCAAAAGGATACTGTAGGTGACCTCGAGGATGTATTCTCCTCGGGGCAGTGTGGGGGTCATGTTGTTGGGCTTCTTCTGGATGATGCGGTATAGCTTGCGGAAGGTGGGCAGGGCAGCGGTCCTCATCCACACAATGAAATCCTCATTGATGAAGCCATTGTTGTCAGAGTCTGATGGGTCCAGCTCAAAGACAGGCTTTCTCCAGTTCACAGGTTTGCTTGTGCCTGAAGGAGGAAAAAGGCCTAGTCAGTCATGATAATTTGATTATTACAAGGTAGTTGTGTCATTTTGCATGGTGTGCAAATCACCTTGGAAAACTACAGTGAGGTTGTTGTTTCCACTGGGGTTCCTGAATTTGACATGCTTGTCCGTCCACCATGCAATACCCTTCTTTACCAGAGGAATTGCGGTTCTGGAGCCATTGGGGTCAATGTAATAGAGCTCCAGAGTGTCTGATGAGAAATACATGGCAGTCAATAGCAAGCCCGGTCTCTGAAATAGTGGACCAACACTGACGCTTCATGGCAAACTAGAGTAAAGCCACTCCAAAAACTCTATTCAAGGGTTGGCCCAAATAGGCAGACGTTTATCTACAGTACATTTGTAAAGTATTCAGACCCCTTCCCTTTTTCCACTTATTCATTAAAACATTTTCCCCCCCCTCAATCTACACACGATACTGCACAATGACAAAGCAAAAACTGGTTTTTAGAAATTTTGGCTAAGGCGTTCAAAATAAAATAGAAATACCTTATTTACATAAGTATTCAGACCCTTTGCTATGAGACTCGAAACTGAGCTCAGGTGCATCCTGTTTCCATTGATCATCCTTGAGATGTTTCTACAACTTGATTGGAGTTCACCTGTGGTAAATTGAATTGATTGGACATGATTTGGAAAGGAACACACCTGTCTATATAAGGTCCCACAGTTGACAGTGCATGTCAAAGCAAAAACCAAGCCATAAGGTCGAAGGAATTGTCCATAGAGCGTCAAGACAGGATTGTGTCGAGGCACTTGTCTGGGGAAGGCCACCAAAAAAATGTATGCAGCATTGAAGGTCCCCAAGAACACAGTGACCTCCATCATTCTTAAATGGAAGAAATTTGGAACCACCAAGACTCTTCCTAGAGCTGGCTGCCCAGCCAAACTGAGGTCTGAATACTTTCCGAATGCACTGTAAATAGTCTTATAAGTTTTTTGTTGCGCATTGGTGTGTGCAGTAACGTTACTAAGAGACTGCGGAACCGAAAATGGCAACTATTTGTTAAGTGAATTTCGCCCTCAAGTCTTACCATTGAAGAGGCTATTGGCGATAGCACCACATGGAGCAATAGGCTTGTCACTGCTGCGGTACGGCTCACATTCCTTGCTGGGGCTCTGTAATGAGTGCGAAGAAGTTTCAGTGCAGCGTAAAAATAATGATGTTTAAAGCTAACAATTAGGCCAACATCTATTCAATGTATGTGATACTTGATAGATGTAGCTTACGCCCTCTCAACTAAGTGAACCTTTACCATACCTGTAGAGAAGTCTTATCTCCATTTAACTGGCTGTCATCTCTGGACTTCACATAGCGTCTGTGATTCTGATAAAAGTTGGACAAGCCGTAGTACATGAAGACGTTGCTCTGTAGGAGAAGAATTTCAGATCAATGAGTAATGAATTAGTTTAGTTATTCATCAGATGAGAGAATAGGCCTTCATAAGACATTGCAACAATGCTGCAACTCCAAGATGAAAGGGCAGGAGGCTGAGAGTCTAAATAAGGATTTCCTTCACATAATATCATCCTGTAAAATCTATTTGAGTGCATAATAAATAATTCAAGGAAATGGTGTAAAATAGTAATAATCGATTCTGAACAGAGGCCGACCGTTAAGTGTTTCTAAATAGAGTAGCTAATGGACACTAAGTATGCCTCCAGTCCAGTTATTACTGATTGACTTGCGTACACGTTTAATTGTGATTATACAGTACATTGAGGACCAAAAAGGGTAAGTAAGGTTGTAGGTTATGTTCAGTTTACCTCAAATGGTTGATCCAGAGAGAAGGGTACAGAACAGGTACATGACTTTGTGTTGTTCCAGCTGTAGCTTTGAGAACAGTTGTAGCACGGACTTGACATGTCAACACCAGTGTAATCAATCTGTAAATTAGGGAGATGATCAATAACACTTAGCGTCAATTTAGCTAGCAATTACATTCAAAGCAGACAATGACTGAAAGATGGTTAGCTAGCCAACAGCATTAACCCATACACAATGAAAATGAGTTGACTATGTTTTGGTACCTAAACTTTATGGATTGTTAGTTAACGTTACCTCGAACTCTTTGATGTTGTTGGACGTCACGAAAAGCCCAACGCCGATGGGGATGAAGATGAGACCAATTACAAAGAAAGCAGGAAGAACAGTGCCCGCTGTCAAAATAGGTTGCCAAGCGGGCAGTCTTTGCTGTTTGAACGCAGTGTTGTCCGGCTTTTTATTTGTCATAGTTCCTGCGCATACATGGCCCGTAGCACCAGGCTGGTGTCCGTCCTCTTCCTTTGCGTTGTAGCTAGACGCCATCATGGCTGCAGTTCTCGTCGAACAAAATAATCCACACTGTCAACAACAGTGACAGCTGGCTGTCGCGAGAAAACTTTCGTTTCTCAGTAAATCAACCCGTTATCTTCTCAATAATGTTACGTAGCGTTAAATGTAATCATTTAAAAAAATTAAAAATACAAGCATTGTGTATTTACTTTGGAGGGAATTTCGAGTTACCGTGAGAGCGAAAGTAGGCAGCTATGAGAAGTCAGGAAACTTCTATTAATCAAATGGTGTTGCAGTCCGTTGCACGTGATCAGGTAAGGAGCACGCCCCTTTGATTCTTTAAAATAAATACCCTCGTGAGACCATATAAATTAATCAGAATAATATTTTCGTTGTGAAGCAGAGGTTTGAATCTCCCATCCGAACAGACCATTTTCAATTATAATTAAAACAAATCTTTATTGTTGTATAGGATGTGTTCCCTGTGGCTCAGTTGGTAGAGCATGGTGTGTGCAACGCCAGGGTTGTGTGTTCGATTCCCACGGGGGGCCAGTACAAAAAAAAAATGAAATAATGTATGCATTCACTACTGTAAGTTGCTCTGGATAAAAGCGTCTGCTAAATGACTAATGTAAATGTATTCATCATTAAAGCTGCAATATGTCACTTTTTTGGCTAAGACCAATTCACATAGAAATGTGTGTTATAGATCTGTCATTCTCATTGAAAGCAAGAAGGATGATATTGCGGGTGTTCTTGCATCTGGGCATATCTGCATTTGCAGGATCCCTCTTTATTGTTACATTTTTAAAGGACAGGCTGGAGGCAGGGGTGCTCCAGTCATTGGTGACCTGTCATTCAGGGCAGGTGGGGCTCTAGCTCATAATTTCTATATATATTATATACACACACCGCTTGTGCGCATGTTGATTTTGTCCACTCACACCTGACGCGTTCAGGACACGCAGGTTGAAATATCAAAACGAGCTCTGAACCAACTATATTAATTTGGAGACAGGTCCAAAATCATTACACATTTATGTCAATTTAACAAGCTAGCTTGCTGTTGCTAGCTGATTTGTCCTGGGATATAAACATTGGGTTGTTGTTTTACCTGAAATGCACAAGGTCCTCTACACTGACAATTAATCCACAGATTAAAGGGTACACCAAGTTCTTTCTAGTAATCACTTCTTCTTTGAACTTTATATGGCGGTTGGCAACCAACTTTAAGGTGTGTTACCACCACTAACTGTGGGTATATGTTTCTAAAAACCAATGAGGAGATGGGAGAGCCGGACTTGCAGTGCGTCAAGTGTTACAAATGGAACCACGTTCTATTTTGGCACCTGGCTACGCCGACGCGAGCGAGCAGTGTGGGTGCAATGATTGAATAACATGTATGTGTACATTTATTTTGCAACGTTTGCGCACGCGACGTGGGCGGTGTGGTCAGTATGTAAGAATTTTGTTCCTCTCCCCCTCAGAACTTATCCTACTGTTCTGACTTGGTGATAGCCTGTTTTAGAGTAATGGCATCATCGAATATTGTAAGTGCTTTCATTGTCTGTTTATATGCCCCCTTTATTTATCCTATGGTTCTGACTTGTTGTACAGGGAGAATAATGCAAGAACGGCCTATGTTCTAATTTCAGTGCTGCCTGTTTCAAAAGTGCTGAACAAATAGGCATATTGACTACATCCATTTTAGCTCGCTCATTTGTCTTAATCAAAATTACGGCTTAACTCTTATCCGCTCATCGTTCCCTTAAGCCATAGTTTGTATATCTCAATTGTTATATTGCTTATACAGGTCTATATCATTAGTATCTTATTAATAATTTTAGGCAATATTGGAATGATGCATTTCATTGTTTTGCTTACTTTGTGTATTATAATTAGCTCGTGCTTTTCTCCATGAGGAGGGGATACTATATAATGTTGTTGGGCATGTAACCGTGTTTGCCAGTGACAGTCTCTTCCTAATTTCCCCCCAAATAATTCTACAAAAAGATCAGTAATAGACCCATGTAATTCCAGTTGATATTGCGAGAGTTGTTATGTTTGCGCGGTGCGCTGTCAGTGTGTCGGTATATTGTCTTTAAAAGTGGAACCTCGTGATTGTATTTTCCTTCCTTTTTAGACCACATACTGTAGGCCTTTTAAAATGGTAGGCATACCACATCTCTCTCTCTCTCTCTCTCTCTCTCTCTGTGGTGACTTAAAGAAGAGTGAAGTTAAGGCCTCAACATCTTGCTGATTTTATCTTAATTTCAGTCGGTGTCCATTTGAAAGTGCCGAACAACTAGGCCTACCTCGTCGCAGTTCGTTTGCGTGCAGTTTCGTATACTTAGAGCTAAGTGTTAATGATGAAGATCAAACATTATGAATTTACTGAAAATAAATCTAATAATGTTTCTGTATGATTCAAAACTCAATCATGTCGGCATTTGTTAATTTTGAAGAAGTATGCGGTTCTTATCTAGTTACACAAATCCACAAGGAGTTAGTAGAAACCATATTTATTTAAGCACGTCAGGTATGTTTTTTAAAAAGGCAGTAAATGAGGCTGAATGAACTGTTTCGCTGTCAGATGAGGCTTCACTGATAGCCAGGTGTAGCAGTGGTAATGATTCACTCCATGGTGCTAAAACAAAGCTCTGTCGGGACAGCTTTATGTAGGCCCTAACAGTTTGTGGGCACCATTTGTCATCGTTATAGTGCAATGAATGTATTGTTTAATGTTATGTTGTGTAGTGTCTTTGCTGGCATGCATAAAAAAATTGGTTTAGTTTGCCCCATCATACTAAAATCGCCACTGGCTCCAGTACACTAGGTGGCGTTAATGTACAATAACATTGGATGCCAGCCGCTGATAAGCCCCACAGAAGAAGGGGCGGGGGCGACAACGATAGCTAGCTGTACACCGGTAGTGTCCTCCCTGCCTATCGGGCACTATGGGGTATGCTGGCACTTATCAACCGCCGTAGTGTTGTGCTAGCGGGAGACGGGGTGACCGGTACACAGTGTCCTTCGCCCCCGCCTGTCTGGCACTGTTTTCCCACAGATCTGGTAACGGCGATGAGGGCAGGTGTTTTGCGGGCGGGAGCGAAGGACACTCTACTGGTATCCCTCGCGCTAGTTAGCAGGATCAAAACATTTTTTTATAATACATTTATTTCCCTTTTGACCCACATTCAAAACTGTCATGCAGGAACGCTCAAAGAGGGGCATTCATGTAAGAACCGATGGGATGCTTGTGGGTGTTCATGAAGGAACCGTCTACATGCAGGAACATACCTAATTGCGGGCTGCAGTTGAGCACTAGTTGAAAGCAAGTCTAAGAAGTGGTAGATCTGTTCTATATGCGCTATTTCTATGCTCCCCGTTCTTAAATTTAGTTTCTTACGTCTTTTATTTTTGGGTTTTGTACAAAGTCTTCAAACAGCTGAAAATATATTTTTGTTAATTGAAAATATATTTAAAAGCAGTTTAGATGGTACAATGATTCTCTACAGTAGGTGATTTTTAATGCACTGTAACGTTGGATGCCAGACGCCGGGTGTATCAACTGAAATTAGGCGAACTATTAGCATTTTAGCAACAAGGAAATGGCGGAGCAAGTTTTGCATATTGCACCTTTTTAACATTTTTAAGTGATCACTTTGTGTCGCAGTGGATTTTAAAATGTGCACTCAGTGTTTCATTATGTTTTCATGTGACACTGGACATATCATCCTCATCGGATGAGGCTACGTTATAAGTTATATCTCAATACAATGTAGTCTATATGATATACAGTATACCCTATTCAGACTTCACTGAAGTTCCCTCTGGGAAAATACTCTCTAATTTTTTATTATATTCTATTCTAACCCCATGTTCACTGACTTTAATTTGTGACACAAACAGGGGCGAAAATCTGATATCAACTTTGGAGGGGACAATTACATGAAATTCTCTCAAGAGCAATTCCTGAGGGGGACACCAAAAGTAGTGCTGTAACACATAGCCTACATTGTAATATGGTAAATGTATATTGAGGAACCAAAGAAATAAGGTGTTTGCCGTACTCCTAACTACCGGTACCCAAAACTACACAACTAATCACAACAGCAATACCATTGCCTTTAACAAATCTTGGTTCAGTCACCAGTTTAAGTTGAGAGTGGGGGTATCCATGGCATTTTCCAATTATGTTCCTATTTTACAAGTAAACATTTTTGAGAACCTTTCATAATGTTGCCAAAGACTCAACAAACTTACCTGAGACTCCCTGTCTCTGCCAGTCTGTCCCTGCATATCTGTCCCCAACTCTGCTGTCTGTGTGCCATCTGTTGCCTGATCTGCCTAATGACATCATTGTGAAACATTTCCATTAGAATTTCATTTCTTTCTTATTAACATTTTATCAACTAGTCTTTGAGATATTGGGCTACTAGGGTTCTTACTTTGCGTTTTGGTGTACTGAAAAATACTCTGATGTCTGTCTTTTATTTTTCTGCCATTTTTCTACCTGGCTGGCTACACACACACAAAGTGTGTAGGTTATTTACAGTAGGAGATGGGCTTCTATCTTATCTTTTATCATTCTATTTGGGCTTCGATCTAAAAGGTAGCTAGCAAATGTGAAATGGATTAAAATGACAAGAGTTGACAGCTGTATGAGTTCACCATTTACACAACATATGCTGCAACCTTTTGTAATTTTAATAGTTTGTTTCATATTGGCTGGCTTCCAACAATAGCTGAATTTGCAAAGCAAGCGAGCACCAATTCCGTTTCAGTGGTGTTTGCTATAATCTTTTCTACCCGGGTTAAATAAAATAAATAAAAGTTCCCTTGCGACAATTTAGCTTTTGCAACGAGACCATTAAATATATTTAAGACAATGGTAGAAGAGAGTGTAGTTCTGTTCAGTTTGGACTTCAGTTTATCGCTAACCTTATCACAGGGACTTTGAAGCACTAACTTGCATCATCTGCATGCTGATCTTGGAATAAATTGATGATAGCAAAGATTCCATCTTTGACGAGGCCACATAAATGGAATAGGTACTAGCTAGCTTAATAGTTAATATTTGTGCGCTAGCTCTGCATATTCAGCTAGTGTGTGCGCGATTGACTGGATTAACCTCACGTCAGTTACGTTCATTGAGTGCCTTTCAGACAGTAGACACGACCCCTCTGTTACCTTGCCAACTAAGGAACTGGCAGTGGATCAAACCATTGTGAGGCAAAGGGTGGGGGGGTCACAATCTTTGGAAACTTAAAAACGCGCTATTAAGTGTCTATAATCAGCACAATTGCTTTCATTGCGTATTATTAATATTATTTAAATTACATAGTTATGATTCAGTGATATATTGGGGGGGACAAATCATATTTTTCCCAGGATGGGGGGGTCGTGTCCCCCCCGTCCCCCCCGGGATTTCCGCCCCTGGACACAAAGTGCCCAAATAATATTTATGTTTGGGATGGATGTATGTCAATGATGTAATAGATTGCAAGTGGTCGATTTTTCTGGAATGACTGACTGTAGGTGCTCTATACTTGAATATTGCTTTACGCTACACTAGGTTTAGCTCCAAGACTGTCAGCCAATCATGGCTTTCTCTGGTGATCTGCTAACATCAACCGCAAGTCTATGGGGCCGCAGATCCCCTACACTGATGTGACCATCTTAAAGCCTCCAAGCCAGGGGCCTGGACCACTCCCTCAACAGCTCTCCGGCCTGCTCCCTCCCTCACGCTTTGCCCTCATGGCATCAATGGTTGTCTCATGACAATCTACCCTACTGAGGTATGACTGAATCCTTCCAAAATGTATCAGTTCATCTACTCAACTGAGCTTTTACTTTAACATCCCTGCTACTTCAGCCATATAGTAACCATTCTTCTTTTTGTCCCACAGGCCATTTGCTCAGAGTGAATTTGCGCATATCCATATCAGCATACAAAAAAAGACTTCAGCATAGAAAATGTATTAGAATTACGTTTCTTTCATTTGATTCATCATGTGCACATGAATTCAATGTGTTCTATTATAATTGGCATTGCTCATTGCTTGTGCATTGAGTTATGTTACATACTGTAAAGGCAAGTATATTTTATACACATTTAAAACATTTAGAAATATTTTATTTATGGCATAGACATTACAAAATATATTTTGACACATTTTGAATTCCTATATTTCTATACATTTCCCGTAGGGGCTCTCAGGCTAGTTACCCTTTGACTCACAACAAACCCATCTAATGACACTGGTTTGATTGTCTCTCATTGGTCGATTGAGCAAATTAGAAACAATATTATTCTTTCATTCAGAGGGCACATGGTTGGTGATTGTAGACACAGGCAGCTTGTTAAACGAGTTGATTTTAATTGCTCTATGGCAAGTGAGCGCTCCACAATTGAAAGATGACTGTGAAAATTTGGCTCTCCAGTGTATCACAGCAGAAGCATTGATGTATATGGCCATTTGTTTTGATACATTTTCCAATTTATATATTTTCCAATTTCATAACACGCAGCAAGTCAATACAAACACTGCCTAGTCAGTAAATTAATGTGAGATGAATTAATTACTACAGTGAGTCTCGTTCAACTGATGCCTTGCCCAAAAAATGCATCGAAAATAATGTTCGAGAACATTAACATTGTGCACTCAATGTTGCATGTATTCTCATAACAATATTCTTTGTTGAATATGCTGTAGGTAATCTTTCAGAAAAAAATGTTATTTAAAAACCTTTACATAAAAAGGACACATTTAATTTGCTGCAAACCAAATGATATGGCCTCAGTATTAAATGCAGTACAAAAATGCATAATGAAAAGCTCACTAGGTGAAGCAGTCCCTAACGAATACATGATGCAGTTAGTAGCAGAATTGCCTGACAATACACACTGCCTCTCCCCTTACAAAATGCACACATGCCAGCGGTTATCAAAGAAGGCAGTTAAGTTGATTTCATCCACATTACAAACACTGAGAACAGAATATAAATAGTTTCTAAAAATATAATATATTAGATATGTGTACTGTTTTCAGTTAGACAAGAACACAATGATCAACTCAGGCTCCTGCTCAATAGAGAGGAGCCAAACGACTTAACCTTGTCTGAAAATCCCCCCTCGCTCTGTCTCCAGGTGCCTCTATACTGAGCACCTCTGACCCATAGAACATTACTATGGGTTGGCAGCTTGTTTGACTTCTGTTCCCTGTTAGTGTCTCTGGCTCTAACAGCTTTTCCCTCCATTTTGAAAGGCTGTTGTGCTGCTGATTGTGGATTTCTTCAGCTCTATCCTCATGGACTGGCTTTCTGCTCTCTGCTCCAGCCTCATTCCTCCAGACATCCCCAGGGCTCCCAGCATGGCTTTGCCCGTCTTCAGGCCCTTGGACATAGGGATACGGGTGAGCCCTGCCCGGGGTGGGTGGGCATCATGCCCGGGCTGGGCGATAAAGGGATAGGATAGAAAGAGGAGAGTGGGTGAGAGAAGAGGAGGCCACAACAGAGAAACGGGTAGAAGAAAATAATCAATTACTGAGGGGTAATATCAATGAAAACATTTCCCTTAGAGAACATTTACTATAGGAACTGTCTTCCTTTCAAGACCAACTCAGTGGGGGAGTAATGGTGCGAGTCATGTTACAGTGTATGGCAGCCTACCGGCTCTGTGCTGCCTTTCTTCTGTCGGTAAGGGTGTTTGTGTCCTGTGTGTCTATGTGAGAATGAACACACTGAGCAGCAGCTATAAGTGACAGGGTGATTGTAACATGGTGGCAGATTGCCACATCATTAGAGCTCTGTTGTCTGGAGGGCTGTTGATAAAGCTCTCTCTGTCACGCTACCATTTGCCCCACAAAGACCTCATTATACCACCCATTCAGTGAGATGCTACCTTGTCGCCCATCAATATGTTACATAACAGAAAGGAACGTACATGTCCACAATCTTACAAAATCATTATTTTGCTAGTTCATAAACATAATTATTTTCATTGATTTCCTTTTATTAGATTCCTAATTTAATTGGGGGTGCATAGGGTTAACACAACTCAAAGTATAAGTTTGAACCAGTTAATAACAAATTAACATAACAGCCAGGTGAATTGATGTACTGAGGAGACTCACCACAGCTTGTGTTGGTCTGGCAGGGGTGGACGTGACTGCAGTGATGGTGATGCTGCTCATCACTTTACTGGGTGTGGTTTTGACAGTGGCACTATGGCGAGGGGAGCGCAAAACCGTGCCTGTGGATAACATCATCTCTCTGCTACACTCTGTTGCCATGCCGACAGGCCTAACCACCACCTTGGGTCCTGTGGTGTTGTTGTGGCCCTCCGAGGGGCCCTTATTGAACTGGGAGCCATGCAGGTGGATGTGAATCTTGTTGTCCTCCGTGGTGGTGATGATACTGGCATTGGAGTTGTACTTCCTGATCGGTGTGGGGACCATCTGTTTCTCAGGGGTCACCTTGAACACGGCCCGGCCCATGGTCATCTCCTGGGGCTCTGGGGAGGTGGACATGTTGGACACCATAGAAGCGCTAACTGTCATGATGGATATGGGTGATATGGGTCTGCCTGATGAGGAGGAGGCCTTGCTGATCTCTGGTGACTTGGCCCTGGAGATGGTGGTGACCGGGGACTTGGCCCACTCTGGTCCCCCTGGCCCGGCGCTGGCTTTCCCCCTTGAAGCTGCGGTGGTGTGGGTGGGAATGATTGTGATCCGAGGCTTCTGGTGGCCCTGCAGGGTGGGACTGAGGCTGGAGCTGGAGCTGGAATAGAGGTCCTCAGCAGACGGACTGCTGATCTCCAAGGTAGCCGTGCTGTTCTCGTGGTCTGGGGTCACTCTGATGCGTAAAGGCTGCCCTTGCTTCTGGGACATGGCCAGGTCAGAATGCATGGATTCACTGTTGATATGGACAGACTTGTCCAGATTACCACCCTGAGGGATGAGTTCCCTCTTCCTCATCCAGGGAATCCAGGACTTCTTCATGCTGAGGTCAGCGGCAGCAGAGGGTGAGTAGCGTTCATGACCACCAGCTTTCTCTGTGGGTTTCTTGAGACCCTTCTGTCGAAGATTACTCATGATGTGATTCTCTTCCTGGACGGACTTCCTGATGAACACAGCCGGGGTGTCCTCTTCTGCCGTCTCATTTGCCAGCGCATCAGTCTGAACTCCTGTGGACGCCATGGCAATGTCCACCATCCTCCTCCCGTTCAGACTGGGTCGTAGAGCGCGGCTGTGGCGCTTGGTCACCTCCAGCTCTTTGGTGAGGTGGAGGACCTCAATGCTCATGTTGTTCTTCTTCTCCTCTTCCTCTAGGAACCTCTGCTGGAGGAAGGAGTAGTCCACTTGGAGTTGAGAGAGCTGGTCTTCTTTGTGCATCAGCTCATGGATCTTCTCCTTAAGGGCTACCATGTCATTCTGCAAGTCTCTGGTGTTGGCGTTATCTGTCCTGCAGCGCTGTTGTAGGTCTGCCTCCTGGCTCTCCACCTCTCCATTCTCTATTGCTTTAATCCTGGCGATCTGACTCCTCATCTCCTCCACCTGCTGGGAGAGAAAGTTGGCCTTGTCTTGCGCCGTCATGAACTTTTTCTCCAGCAGGTCGTACTGATCCTCTGTCTTTATCAAATCGCCCTCCACAATCTCTAGCTGCTTGAGACGGTTTTTCAACCGCTCTATTTCAAACGTTAGCTCCTTCACCCTGTTGTCCTCTTTCGAACTCCCGTCTGACAAGCTTCCCAGTTCCCTCTTTGCTATGTTATTTGTGGATATATTTTCTGCCTCCGTGCAATCCATCTAACCTCTTGTTCATTTGGCTGACTTTGGCGCTCAGATCCTTGCTCTTTTCCATTTCACATGTGAGCTTAGTGCTAAGCTCTCCTTTCTCTCTGGTGAGGGTCCCAACCTTGGCCTCCATCTCTGATTTCAACTTCAGGAGCTTTTTACTCTCCTCTATCAATCTCTCAGTCACCTCCATGACCTTGACCTGCTCTACTTTGAACATCTTACTCAGATCATCCCTCTTCTTCTCCTCTAACAGCATTCTCTCCATCATATTATTTTTCTCATCAACCATTACCATAATGAATGATTTCAGCTTTGCCAGGTCATCTTTAAGGCCCTGCTCAGTCTTTTCCAGTCTCAGCTCAGAGGATTCCATCTCTTTCATGCGTATTTTAACGGCCACCAGTTCGTCGGCGAGCTCCTTTGACACGTCCTTCTCTCTCTCCAGAGTGGCGTGTAGCTGGAAGCACTCCGCCTTGCTGGCATTGAACGCCCCCTCTAGTCTCTCCAGTTCCACCATTCTCCTCTGGAGCTTCTCCACTTGCAGTTTGAGTTCTTTCCCTAGGCTCTCTTCCTCCTGCAACCTCTTCCTCAGCTCCCTGCACTGGGCCTCTGCCTTGGTGATCTCCTCGTCCTGCCCTTCCATCTCAAATACCCGTTTGCGGAGGTTCTCCAGTTCAGTCATTAGGTTAGAGTTCCCACAATCCCCTTTGCTGATCTTATCCCTCAGCTCGTCCAGCTCCTCCTTTGACATCCTCAGAGCCCCGGTGCTCTCCTCCAGCTCCTCCTTTGACCTCGCCAGAGCCCATTTGCTCTCCTCCAGCTCCTCGTTTGACCTCCTCAGAGCCCCGTTGCTCTCCTCCAGCTTGTCCTCTGACCTCCTCAGAGCCCCATTGCACTCCTCCTCTGACCTCCTCAGAGCCCTGTTGCTCTCCTCCAGCTCCTCCAGCGTGTGGGTGAGTCCAGACAGCTTGACATCCAACTGGCGGTTCTGGGACTCCTGGCTGGCCAGCTTGGCTGTAATCTCCTCCTGCTCCTGGGTAAACTTGGCCTGGCACTCACTCAGCTCACCCTCCAAGCTCAGGGCCCTCTGTCTGTCCTCCTGGGCCCGAGCACTGGCGCTGCTCAGGTCCTGCTCCCTCTGGGACAGCTGCTGGGTCAGCTCCTGGACCCTCTGGCTCTGCTGGTCCATCTGCTCCAGGTGGAGTTGCCGCTCGTCCACCAGCATCAGGGCAAAGGACTTCAGTTTGACCAGCTCCTCCCTCACCTTCTCCAGACGCTTGGTGTTCTCCTTCTCTTTACACACCTGGTAGGCTTTCTCATTCTCCAGCAACCTCTTCAATCTGGCAAGAGATAAAACAATTAATTATATATATATATATATATATACATATATATATAAAACATTAAGGATGTGTAAACTGTTCTGCTGGACTGTACATCCTTGAAGTAAGTGTTTTTATATGGCGTATCATTCTGCAATTTAATCTTTCACAAAGAAAAATATAATTTAAACATCATTCACTTCAGCCAAGCTTGATACTTTGTAGCACAAGAATGTTTTGAATTTCTACAGAAATGTCAAACCATAGAGAATTGGTCTCGCATGACAGGAGTGACTGAACACAGTAAGCTGCCATGAAACTTAAACACTAAGATACTACTTATTTACAAGACATGACTACTGATATTTGCTGCTGCTACATACTCTTTGGGATGTATTCAAAATGGATGAATAAGTGATTCTCTCATATTCCAAATTAATAAACCTGGTAGATGTCAGCCTGATTTCCTCTCTGTTTATTTTACTGCATTCAGGATAAGGAAGGATTAATGAAAAAACACATGATACTGTGTCACAGGGAACAATGATGGGTCAGATCAGACACTGAACCCTCCACTAATTCTTTCTGGCTCAGATAGCCATGGTTCGCACACTTAATTTGGCAAAGAACTGCAGCACACTGAACGATCTAGTACACTAGGAAAAACTGCCAAAAACTCCCTTGCTGTTTTCCGTCCTTGCTGCTGGAATCAAGACTGAGAAAACAACAAAATGTGAGTGAAAGTTTGATTAAACCCCCACTGAGCGGTCTCTTTTTCTTTCTGCTTCTTTTTATGCTGTGCATGTCCATGTGAGGAATCTCAACACACTGAATGCAAAGTTGTCTTGGGAACTCTCCTCTTCATCTTTTGCCTGAAGTGCACACTTTATATATACAGTAAATCTCACACTGAGTTAGGATATCAACCAAGAAACATATTTCTGACAGTAGTACATTTTATACCAGCAGAAACATTTGCACTCTAAACAACTTAAACACCAACCAAAACTTACCCACTATTCTAGATGAACTACAGGAGAGTCCATGTCTAACATGTTTGCCATAGTACAGGATCCACTCCAAGTTCAGAGTTGGCATTTCTCCATAAGAACTCTACCATCACATTCCAAGCATGTCATCAGGACAATGAAAGGTGAATAAATGCTGTGTGTGTAGCACCGGACTTTTAGCTGGTGATGTCAACTCACCCATAGGCAGTTAGGCAGAGATCTGTGAGGCTCTGGTTTAGACTGTGAGGAAGTAGGAGGGACCCTGGTCAGATGAGGGCGTTCTTTACACTCCTCCTTAATTTGTTTCCCCCCTTTTCTGTGTTCACTAACAGGCAATTTGTTTCAAGAGAAATGACTCCTACACACAGGCTCCTACAAAAGCCTGTGTACACAAGTGATTCAGACACTTCTTACATTACTTAAAGCGGTCTCCATAGACACAGCGCTGTTTTGGCTAAGCCAAATTCTGTTGATGGAAAACAATGCAAAGTAGCCCTGTGATTAATCTCCTAATACCCCTGCCTACAGACAGGAAATGATCTGATCAGACAGGAAGCTTTAAGCTCAGTGGGAGAGAGGACAGTGAGTTTGTCTGCTGTTGTGTCACCTTGGGAGAAGTGGATCTGCGTTCTGCTCCGTGTAAAGCTGATGTATAATGGGGGAAACAGATAGGGATGAGCCAGTTCCGCTCCCTGGAGGTGAGGAGACAGACTCCATGAACACTCGGACAGATGGGAACCCTGACAATGGTTTTATGAGGTGCTGACTCTGAGCGATATGGTGACCGTGTGGATCAATACAGAGACTGTAGGCCTAGCACTCTACAACTTACAGGCAAACAAAGAAGCTTCCGTCTTCAACAAGAATGAATGGCAATGCAATGAATCTGTAATTAACTATCCCTTTTTAGAGCTCATCATACTTCAAATAAAAATGTATTTGTCACATGCACCAAATAAAACAGGTGTTGATCTTACAGTGAAATGACCTCTATACAGAGGATGCGTTGAATTCTAGATTCTAATAGAGCAGATCCTTTGTTTATGTTGAAGGATTATGAGCATCGGTAACATTCAAATCCCACTGCCAAGTCAGATCACCATGTCAGCCTACTGTACAGAGTATCATCCAGCCTCTACAGCAGGGGTGGCAAACTCATTTTGCCCCATGGGCCGCATTTGGTCTTCACCGAGGTCTGGAGGAACACACTTAAAATTGGTTATATTTCACATCGTATAAATGTTCTAAAAATAGTCCTCTATCCATTGCTTTGCATCGATTACTCCCTGACTGTCTAGCTTTGGTTTTGATGACTGTTAGTGAGCTGGACAGAGACTTTTGAGCCATTATCATTTCTACACAGTTTGGTTTTAGTCATTTCAATGTCGATATAAGATATTTTTTTCCATGAAAAATGAATAAATAATAATAGAAAAATAATATATTTTTTAAATTACTCAAACCACCCGCTAGCCGAATTGAATGGGCTTGCCATCCGGATCTGGTCTGTGGGCCATATGTTTGACACTCCTGCTCTACAGTGTGCCACTTGATCCTCATACATGCTTACCCACGTCCATAAGTCATTGACACCTAAGCAATCGGCAATCTAAAATTACCCCCACACAAAGGTCACAGGCATGATGTCACTGTCAATTGGGCCTACAGCGGCGAGGTCACATTGGGGAGAAGTCACTGACACCTGACCTTCAGACGTAAAGTAGAGCTCCCTATCTCCCTGGAGAAAGTCATTCAGGAGGTAGTAACTATGGTCAAACGGCTACCCTGTCAAACCCATCAGAGGTGTAGCAATGTCCTCAGGAGCCCCTCATGTGATCTAAGGCCAAGTCAAAGTCTCCAACAAGTAGCAGCATTGACCTTTAAACAACCAGACTATACCGTAATGAAGTTAGTCCACCAGCATGATGAGTTATGAACCACACAGACTGCAGGTATGTTAGGATTCACGGAACATAGGTGGAACGTTATCGGCTCTGTTTGATCATGGATTCAGGATGGTCAAATGATTGTTTCATAATGACTTGGTCCATAAACATGAGATCCTGAACTTGCTTGAGCACATGTTCAGGTGCAATCAACAGTGGGTCCCTGAGAAAACACATGTTCATGATGAAACAGCATTTCACTCATCCTGTGTTTCCTGAGGAATGTAGTTGGAGGCGTAGCAGCTTGTACGTGTCAGAGGGTTGTGGATTGAAGCTGAGACGCCGTGCCAATGCCTGTCAAAACACAGCCGTGGACTGTAATCACTGCTCTTGAGGGGAAAAAGCATTAAGTGCTCAGCTACAGCATAATCAATAAACTACATCTCATTGATGTTGTGTTAACAGACGGGCACCAGAAGCTAAGCTACTTTAAAGCACCCAAAGTCTGGATCACAGGCCGGTGTAGGTTTGATCACAATGATGGCTAGCGGCATTAATTAAATGCCTCTCTTATGAATACAACTTGTGTCAACTGCAGCAACGCTTCTATTCCCTAATTTACAACATACTGTATGTGTAAACAAAGTCAAGAGCAGAGTTAGCAACCCCTTCACTCCAAATTCCTTCAGTAGTTTGGTGTAAGACCTGTATGTGTTTTCGCTTTTCTTCTTGCACTCACACATGTCAGTGAGCTATTTAAATGAATAGGTGTGAGATGGATGGACATGTAGACAGATTGCTCCCACCTTGCACTGACAGAGAGAATCATCAAAACAGTGGCAACTCTCTACCAAGCGTGTGTGTGCGCGTGCGCGTGCGTGCGTGGCCCTTCCCTGACTCCAGGCCAGGGAAGGGGAATGTGGGCTCAGCCAGTGCTGATGGAGCAGGAGATCTTAAACACAGGGCTGTAGGCACTAAGAGGAGGTTGTGGAGGGCAGTAGGCTGAACACTGGCCAACCAAGACAGTGAAATAACCTGGCAGAGGTCGTCACCGGCACCGCTAACACCTACATTAAGATCAACTGGACTTAAAGTAGATCTACCTACTGAAACCTGTCAACTCCAAAAACTATCTTAGGTTTGGATTTAACAATTTATAGTTCATAACCACCTTCTTCCATGTTTTTAGAATGAAAGTCACTGCTGTCTCGTACTGTACATAGCTAGCACCTGATGAAGCCTAGTCTAACTCAGTCCCACTGACTGTTTCTCTGGGGTTGGTTAATGTGGAAGGCTTTCATCAGACAGTCTGAAGGTTCATTAAAAGGGAGATCATGCGGTTGCTATCTCTCCAACAAAGCGTGAAACCGTCTGCCTGGGGTTAGGCATGTTCAGCGTCTACCTCAGTCAGGTGTCAATCAAACACATCCTGGGCAAAGCTTCAAGTTTGTTCTACTGTTTGGAACCAATGTACAGTACTTCATCTCCCTCTGTCCTCTTTCTCCTTCTCCCAGGCCTCTCCCACTGTCTCTGACGGCGGCTCTTCTGACAGTGATGTAGCCTTCATGGTCGGTCTCCTGAGTTGTCCAATAAAAGGGAAGGAGAAGGGGCTGTGGAGCTTTGAGAGTACATTGGGCCTGTCTGGGAGATGCTGTTTGAAGTTTTATAGCTTATGAAATGCAGCTGGGGCTCCACTCTGGCCTGCAGATGACTGGGTGTGGGGAACATACACGCACACACTCGTGCACACATGCAGGTTGACTGTACAAACATTACACAGGCACGCATGCACACACACACACACACACACACACCTTAGTTCTAACACATCATCTATCAGCCAGAGTAAATGGTCTGTGTCCAGAGGCGGCTGGTACTGCACGCATTAACCCTCAGCACAACTGAACATTTAAAACTGTGCAATACCTCTGCTCTGGACTTTATGGGCATACAGGTTCTCCATGCCCCCATTGCCCACAGGGAGAAGAGCAAACACATATGTCTCTGCACTGGGAAGCAACAATAGTGCTTGCTGCAAAAGCCTCATCCAATGGATCTAGCCAGTGGAGTCTGCTAAAGTTATCTGGCCCTCTGACTTTACAAGTCCTGGCCATATGATAGGTATCATATAAACCGTGGTGATTAGTGTCAATGGGAGTCACCGTGTCGGGTCATGGTTCCGCTTGGCTTCGAGGGTAGGGTGAGGTCACACCAGCACACACTGGTCAGATGACCTCATTCATCCCTCTGTGTGAGTAGTTTAATCCAACCTGGACTCAGGGGTAGACGTAATATAGTAAAAGTAAATCTGAGAGATTCCAATTATCAAATCGAAGTGTATTGGTCACATGCGCCGAATACAACTGGTGTAGACTTTACAGTGAAATGCTTACTTACAATCCCATTCCCAACAATGCAGAGTTAAAAAGTAAGACAAACATTTGCTAAATAACAAAAAAGGAAATAGTAACACAAAATCTGTAATGAGGCTATATACAAGGAGTACCAGTACTGAGTTAATGTGCAGGGGTATGAGGTAGTTGAGGTAAATTAGGTAATACTGTATGTACATGTGGTTAGGGGTAAAAGTGACTAGGCAACCAGGATATATAATAAACAGAGTAGCAGCAACAGCTTGTGTGAAAGTATAGAACAGGAAGGCCTGCACACTGTTGAAATTCCCAATTCACTGTTTAATTGACAACATTATGTATGACAGTGTGTGTAGCGTCAATATGCATGTGTGTGTTGGAGTGTCAGTGTAGTGAGTGTGTGGGTAGAGTCTAGTGGGTCTGCATAGAACCAGCACAAGGGAGTTAGCGTAAATCAATTAAGATAAAGAAATAAATAATAAAGGGGGTCAATGTAAATTGCCGTGCGGTAGCAGAGAGAACAGTCTACGACTTGGGTGGATGGAGTCTTTGACAATTTTTAGAGCCTTCCTCTGACATCGCTTGGTATAGAGGTTAGAATGATATGTTACCTTTCGTATGGTATGTATACATTTGTGGATGTCCATCATTCATTTCATACGATATGTTACGAATCACAATTTATGACAATAATATGTTACGAATTTGCAAAACATACTGTATGATATGTTATGAATTTTTATTTGTTGTGGCTAATGTTAGCTAAGTGGCAAACGCTAACATTAGCTAGATGGCTAACGTTAGCTAGGCTATGGGTAAAGGTAAAGAATTAGGTTAAAGGGTTAAGGTTATGCTTAGCTAACATGCTAAGTAGTTGCAACGTAGAAAATAGTTGGTACTCAAATTATTACATTGTCCGTGATGAGATTCGAACATGCAACATTTGGGTTGCTAGAAGTTCTCATTTTACGTCTACCCATCCACCCCAACCAAACACCCTACTTTCATTTTTGCCTTAAGTAATCTTCTGTCTTATGTAACCATACCAAACGTAACATATCATACTGATTTGAGTGTTCCAGATGTATGTTTACTATCTTACGTCTAGTCTATGAGACCAGGCTGATTTCTCTCTCTCTTTCTCATGTCTGATCCCTTTGAGAGGTTCCCGCTCACTGTGTCCTTACACACCTCTCACACACACAGTCATGCTAGGACTACTGAAGACTAGGTCCCAATGGTCCTGATGACCTGATCTGAACCTCCACCAGATGATGTCATGGGAGAAAGAGAACTGAGAGATATTGCCTCATCACCAACTTCATTATGCCCTAATACTGAGTAAACCTTTTCTTACTTTAATTCTCTCAGCTTTGGGTCAGAACGAAATGAACTAGAGCCTCTTCCGCCCCCTCATCCTCTGACCTCTCTCTCTTCCTCCCCCTCATCATTTTACCTCTCTCTCTCCTGCTCCAATAGGTTAGTGAATTCGTCACTCTTGTTCATGTAGTCAGCATGTTTGCGCTTCTCGCTGTCCAGCTCGTGCACGGTGCGGCGATGACACTTCTCAGCCAATAGAAGCTGTTCCAGCATGCGCCGATACGTGTCCTTGTGTTTATCCTGCAGACGGTCCAGCTGAGGAAAACACAGAAGGATCATTAGACTGTAACTCTGAATATTCAGTCAACTAGTGAACTTCTGTCTTGTTGATCTATGCATCCTTATTGTATAATAAAACTGTTAGATTTCATTGCAGAAATGTGTAAAACTAATGATCTTCAACATTTGATATCCAGATTTGTCTGTATGAATTACATGGTACTGCAATTGTTGAGGGAGCTACTGTAGCGCGTAACCATTTCAATGAACCTTTTATAACTGTTGTAAACTGTGTACATGACAAATAAAATTTGATTTAAAAAAAAAGAAAAAAAAAAGAATACTACAATCAATGAATATTATTGGTTTGTAAGGTAATAAGTATCTGTCAGTACTGTTGGTGACTAACCTCAGCCATTGGCCTCTGGTAAACATTGTCAATGTGTGTTTGTGTGTTGGTGAGAAGGCTGTCTCTCTGTAGGGCCTGGAGGGCTGTGGTAGGAGCTGCAGAACCATAGTGGGACTTCAGAGCCTCCGGATGTGTCCTCTCAGTCTTCAGCACACAGATAACATCCTCCCTCGCCTGGGGGTTACACACACAAAAAACACACTCTCTTAGTACTTTGAAAAAAACCTTGCAAGTTACTGTTTATAAGAATCTTCTACAAGGAAAGGTAAGAGTAGGTTTTCTGTGATATGTAATGTGTGTTAGTACCAACATCAGCCACTAGAGGGAGGTGTAGTATAGACAAGAATATATCTAATTTTGGACTAAAATATTGTAAGGGTTTACTTAAGCATGGCAATCGGTTCCACCTAGTGGATAATGAAAGTAAACAACATCCCAGCAGACAAGATTAATGGTTCACTCCACAGTTAACTATTAAGCTATGTACAATATCATCATACGGTAGTTTATCAATATGAATCAGTCTCACCTGAACCTCACCTTCCATGACCCCTAGCAGCCTCAGAAGGTCCTTTTTAGTGAGGTTCATGATTCCCAGTCTTTTGTCACTAGTACCTAAGCTGTCCTCGGTTAACTTCTCTATGTCAGAGACCACCACCACCTCCTCCACCAACTCCTCAATGTTTGGTTGAACTTTGACCTTCAGACTCTTTATAGGTGTATGCAGATTTACATCCTCTTCCTGGTTGATGTCTTGCGTTGCCTGGGGGACCCCGAGTACCCCATTGGCTGGGCTCTCCACCCCACTGCTCTTGGACCTCATCCTCTACCTGGCCAGAGAAAAATAACAGAGGGAATCATATTTTAATATTGTGAATAAAAGTGAGGGAAATTGTCATCTAAATCAATATACTTAATGTAACAGAATCTGTACAAACATCACTTGAAAGCATGTGAAAAGTGAGAGTGTGTGTGTGTGTGAGAGAGAGCGAGAGAGAGAGAGAATGAGAGCGAGACAGAGAGAGAGATACAGAGAGAGAGAATACAAATAAGCATCCTGGACACTCCTCAGACTGTAGACAAATCACTTACAGTCGGTTTTATGGCCTTGGCCTTGGAAACCCATCTTCATAACCCTCCTCCCTCATCCCCTTCCTGTGCCTTTCTGACCATCTTATATTCAATGACAGGAGACACACAGGTTAAATTAGAACTACATGCGGAAGTGTCTAATATTATAAGGTGTGAGGTCAACTATAAGAGTGCTCCAAGGCAGCATGTCCTGCATCTGTCATTTCTCTTTTCTATCCGAGCTTAGCCAAATATTCAACATACAAAATCACTCGACAGTGTGTGCATGTGGTGGTGGAGTGTGTGTGCATATGTGTGGTGTGTGTGTGTTCCTGACAAGTATTTATGACATGTCCTGTTCTTTTACAGAGTATCTCATGCTGGGTGGTGACACGTTGGATGGGAGGACGCTGGAACATTTGCAGCACCTCTGGGTGTTTGGCTTGTTTGTCATGCTAATCTGTAAACAATCTGGGTTCCAACTCAAAAAGAAATACAGGGCTTAAACTATGATGGTCTATATGCACCATATTATACAGTAAGACCAGGTTACAGGAATCTTTAGTTACATCGCATTCATTTACAGTCCTCCTGTACTGTCATCCATGTACAGTCATCCTGTGTCCGTTGGGGTCAAGTGCACTGCACACAGTGTAGGTCAACAGTGTAGGTCAGGGGTACTCAACTACTATATGAGGTCCGGTAACACAAATTCCCTGCGGTCAAAGGTTCGGATGGATATTGTCTTTATTGGCATAGTAACAAACCCATACCTCGGGACCCATGCCACCCCAAACTGTTCACACCCCTCCTGTTGGCAAAAATAATATTTTCCAGTTTTAAAGCTATTTTCCTACAATTCAACACATTTTGCCATGTCTTATGTGTGCATCTGAAAAAGTTACAGATGTGCAAATATCATACCCCCAAGACATGCTAACCTCTCACCATTACAATAACAGGGGAGGTTAGCATTTTATATCATACCCCCAAGACATGCTAACCTCTCACAATTACAATAACAGGGGAGGTTAGCATTTTTGGGCTGTATGATATTTATGCCTCTATGCTACTGTCCATGCACTAAATTTCAAAATTGTACTTTGTGTATTCTACTATTACAACTCTCAACCAAATTGCATTGAAATCCGGACTAAGTTCTTAAAATGATTTTTCTTCTTCTTCTTCTTCTTCTTCTTCTTCTTCTTCTTCTTCTTCTTCTATATAATATATATATATATATATATATATATATATATATATATAATATATATATATATATACACTGGGTATACAAAACATTAAGAACACCTGCTCTTTCCATGACATACGCTGACCAGGTGAAAGCTATGATCCCTTATTGATGTCACTTCAATCAGTGTAGATGAAGGGGAGGAGACATCTTAAAGAAGGATTTTTAACTCTGTTTGGTGTATTCAGTGTATATACATTTATTTATTTTGGTCGGGACCCACGGTCCGTATTGACCCCGCTCTGGGTCCAGGTCCGAACCTCGGTCCACCTGTTGAGTATGGCTAATGTAGGTCATCAATGCATTTGTGTGTGTGCATGCACTGTATATGTTAAACTTCATAGAGCTTTGATCTTAGAGCCTCTCTCCTCTTACCTGAAAGAGTTGTGATTAATGGAACAACTACAGTCCTTTGAAGGAGTTTTGATTAATGGAACAACTACAGTCCCTTGAAGGAGTTGTGATTAATGGAACAACTACAGTCCCTTGAAGGAGTTTTGATTAATGGAACAACTACAGTCACCTGAAGGAGTTGTGATTAATGGAACAACTACAGTCCCTTGAAGGAGTTGTGATTAATGGAACAATTACAGTCCCTTGAAGGAGTTGTGATTAATGGAACAACAACAGTCACCTGAAGGAGTTGTGATTAATGGAACAACTACAGTCACCTGAAGGAGTTGTGATTAATGGAACATCTACAGGCCCCTGAAGGAGTTGTGATTAATGGAACAACTACAGTCACCTGAAGGAGTTGTGATTAATGGAACAACTATAGTCACCTGAAGGAGTTGTGATTAATGGAACAATTACAGTCCCTTGAAGGAGTTGTGATTAATCGAACAACAACAGTAACCTGAAGGAGTTGTGATTAATGGAACAACTACAGTCACCTGAAGGAGTTGTGATTAATGGAACATCTACAGGCCCCTGAAAGAGTTGTGATTAATGGAACAACTACAGTCACCTGAAGGAGTTGTGATTAATGGAACATCTACAGTCCCCTGAAGGAGTTGTGATTAATGGAACAACTACAGTCACCTGAAGGTGTTCTGATTAATGGAACAACTACAGGCCCCTGAAGGAGTTGTGATTAATGGAACAACTACAGGCCCCTGAAGGAGTTGTGATTAATGGAACAACAACAGTCCCCTGAAGGAGTTGTGATTAATGGAACAACTACAGTCACCTGAAGGTGTTCTGATTAATGGAACAACTACAGGCCCCTGAAGGAGTTGTGATTAATGGAACAACTACAGGCCCCTGAAGGAGTTGTGATTAATGGAACAACTACAGTCCCCTGAAGGAGTTGTGACTAAGGGAACATCTACAGGCCCCTGAAGGAGTTGTGATTAATGGAACAACTACAGTCCCCTGAAGGAGTTGTGATTAATGGAACAACTACAGTCCCCTGAAGGAGTTGTGACTAAGGGAACATCTACAGGCCCCTGAAGGAGTTGTGATTAATGGAACAACTACAGGCCCCTGAAGGAGTTGTGATTATTGGAACAACTACAGTCCCCTGAATGAGTTGTTATTAATGGAACAACTACAGTCCCCTTACTGTGAGCAAGTGTTCTCTCTGTGATCCTGTTCTGGTACAGTATGACATCAGTACTTTTATCATTACTGACAGATAAGGAACAATTCCCTTGCAGGTGATGTCACACGACCCCTGACTCATCCTCTGAGCCGTCCTGAGCTGAGTGAGCTCACAGAACTATGTCACACATTCTCTCTCTCCTACACGACTCCACCGCTCTCTCTGCTCTGAGATCAGTTTGAGGCTCAATTAGGTGTGTGACCCACCTCCTTGGGACCGTTGAAACAACGCAATCCACAGCCAGAACAGCACAACACTGGGACTGTGAACATCAATAAAGAACAGTAACTCATTCTAACCTCGATGAAAACAAGATGTTCACAAGGAGAGCTATGAGACTGGGAGCAAAGCAGGCCTGACTGTACTGTATGTATGTGTGAGATACAGGGTTCTGACAGCGGTTCACTGGAGGTTTCAGCTCACTCCTCAGGGATTTGGTTATCTTCCTCTTTAGTAGCGGTCTGACTCTGCAGAGCTCTTACTGATCAGAATGACTTAATGGCGTCTGAAACGAATCTACCCTAATCTGAAATGTTTCCTGGAAAAAGGTCCAGGTGCAAGAAAGGGTTGAAAGAAAAGATCTTCCAAAATAAGAGAGAAGAAAAGCCATCTCAAGTGCTGAATTGGGCTGCTCAGACTGCTTTCCATGCCCTGTAGTACATTACAGTATAATAACATCACATTGAGTCTAACTGGAGTGATTTTCTCTAGCACAGTAGACTACCCAGTACCCACTGCTATGCCACTCCTCAGCCCTGCCAGGACAAGTGCAGCCAAGGATAAAGGGGTACCAAGGTTACACTCTATGCCTTGATGATGTAACATCTACAGTACTATACTGTACTTGACTCCAGCAAAGGATTAGATTCCAATGGCATGTTGTGTTAGCTAATCCAAGTTTATCATTTTAAAAGGATAATTGATCATTATTAAAAAAAAATGTTTGCAATTATGTTAGCACAGCTGAAAACGGTTGTGCTGATTAAAGAAGCAATAAAACTGGCATTCTTTAGACTAGTTGAGTATCTGGAGCATCAGCATTTGTGGGTTCGATTACAGGCTCATAATGGCTAGAAACAAAGAGTCTATTCTTGCTCCGAGAAATGAAGGCTATTCCATGCAAGAAATTTCCAAGAAACCTAAGATCTCGTACAATGCTGTGTACTACTCCCTTCACAGAACAGCGCAAACTGGCTCTAACCAGAATAGAAAGACGAGTAGGAGGCTCGTCTACAACTGAGCAAGAGGACAAGTACATTAGAGTGTCTAGTTTGAGAAACAGACGCCTCACAAGTCCCCAACCGGAAGTTTCCCAACATCAACAGTGAGGAGGCAACGCCGGGATGATGGCCTTCTAGGCAGAGTTTCAAAGAAAAAGCCATATCTCAGACTGGCCAATAAAAATAAAAAATTAAGATGGGCTAAAGAACACAGACACTGGAAAGAGGAACTCTGCCTAGAAGGCCAGCATCCCAGAGTCGCCTCTTCACTGTTGATGTTGAGACTGGTGTTTTGTAAATAGTAAAGTAAAGTACAGATACCCCAGAAAAACTACTTTAAAGTATTTTTTACTTAAGCACTTTACACCACTGTTCACCACAGTGTTTGGATCGATAGGCTTTACTGAGTATTACTGTAAACCACTGAGATAAGAATTAACACAGTGACCAATCCACTGGCTCTCAACTGACCCCACGTTTATGTGGTCTTCGTCTGGTTTAAAAGGTGGGTTAAGAGAGGTTGTAAGAGGTCAGAGAGGAATCAGACACAATCGATGGAGACCATATTTTGAAAGCACCTACTTCTCTCACACACTTCAGAACAAAACTCTAGATATTGTTTTGAACTTATGGTCAGGACATGAACCTAAGTACATTCAATGTAAAACTTGCATTTCTTATTGAAGTACGTGCACACTTCCAATATGTAACTATGCAACAGCTCTGTAGAGTACAGTATCACTTCTCCCTAGTCAATCTGGGCTTCATCCTCCATTTAACTTTGGATAAATACTTTAGCTCCAACTTCTGGCTCCTTTGGCTTCCACCTATGATTCCAAACTCCAAGAACACATTTATTTTTCCTCTAGCACAGTTTAATTAAACCGGTTCTTATTCCCACAGTTCTGTATGTATTGTGTAATGCTATCAGCTGGAACATGCATTACTTTGATTCAAGGGTAATGAGCTGATTGGGAGTTAAGCCGTGAAAGCTCAACATTCACATGGAACTGAGGTTAGATAGATAGCTGACTGGACACTGTTCAAATAGACCATTTCAGGATAATGATCTATTACTCCAATTTCACCAAGGCGTAATGATAACAAAACCTTCTCTATACCCTTAACTCCTTCCAATTTTTGTGTTTTCTATTTAAATTTCAATCAGATTCCTACAGCATGGCTCTCCGTTTCAGCTCAATGGTTTGCAACTGTTGTGAGTGAAGTGAATTCTAAGAGGGCAAATGGGGATTCCAAAGCCACGTGGCCTCTGAGCCTCACATACCATTCCTGCATGTTGCATTCCCTTCTTCCCTGATATGGAGGGAGCTGGCTAATGGACAATGAGCCCTCACTGGGTACCCCTGACCAGCATGCCCACAAATCCATGGAATCCAAGTCATCTGTAGTACGTTACTGTCTGACTGCCTGCATCAAACGCCCAAGTTCCCTCTGATGAGAAGGCCAGGGCCTATTTATCTGTGGGGCCTGTGAAGGCATGGGACTAAAGTAAGGTTGGATCCCATGTCTACCCCCACATAGCCAGGCTAGACCCTGACGGTCATGGCCAGCTGTCACTCAGGGTATTTATAGGGTCTCCGACCCCAACACACGTTCCCCTGGTCCATGCTGGAGAAAAAGGAGCCCTATCACTTTAGCTGTGATCAGCAAGTAAACAGATGCCTTTCACTGAAAGGGAGTCCAACCGCTTTAGGTTGGGGCACAACATACTGCTCAAATGATCATTGAAAAGCAAAAATGTTTGGCTACAGCTACACCACCTACATACAATCCAAATTCAACCACAAGGTGTGTGGACATACCGTGAAAATAAACAAACTTCGTTGGAGGGCCTGATTTAGCCAGTGGATGTGAACTCTTTCCCAGACCTGTCTAGAGTTGTTGTTGTTGCTTGTGTGAGACCTGTACCTCCTCTTTCAGTGCTCCTCCAGAGGTCCCTGCCAGACTGCATGGCTACATGGTCCTGATTTGGCCTGTGATGTCAGCCTTAGTTGATAGATAGCTCCTGCTCCCTGAAACACTAGTGACAGCAGTTGTCGGGATTCCAGGGGCCCTCCGAACTCTTTGGAAAAACGTATAGTTTGATTGGGGGAGTTTGATATACTCACTGGGCAAAAACTAGTTGAATCAACGTGTTGTTTCCACGTCATTTCAATGTGATGATGTTGAATCAAGGTGGACAACTCATTGGATTTGCAAAAAGTAATCAACGTAAGGCAATTTCACATTTTTTTCAACCAACTTTTAACCTAAATCCAATGTCATAGTAACATTTTTGGTTGATTTCACATTGAATTGACCTTAGTTGACAACTCAACCAAATGTAAATCAAAAATAGATGTTGAACTGACATCCATGCCCAGTGGGTAGCCATGCTATGAACCCAACGTGACTAAATATGGGCTGGGAACTGTGCCTCAGCATGAAGGAGATTGGCAACGCACCACGCCTGCAGACCTGATCAAATACCGTGGGGTCCAAAGGCTCTTCCATCTTAACAAGGAAAACATCAGAATATCAGAATTTTTATAAACGGATGTTTCAATCAACCTTGACTCAAAACTGTCACAGAGATTGTCTTGAATCAAATGTTAGTATACTGTTTTTACAAGTCCCTCTTTTCCATGTACTGCTACAGACTGGTATGTCTCAGCTTTCTGCAGACACATTCCTCTGCAGACAAACAGTGACCTTTCAGGGTCAAATATTACATAACAGACGTGTTTCAGAGGTAAATTTAGTTAAACGAAAGAGTGATGACGTCTTTTGTCGGTTGAGACAGCTGAACACACTTACGGTATACATATTTCTTGTTGATTGGTATTATATCACTAAATTACACATGGAATTTCTGTTTACAATATATTCTTATTTCACTTGGAATTTCATAATACTTTGTTTCACTTAGAATTTCTAAATACTAGATGACATGGTCTCTGCTAACATGGTCCCAGTCCTGTTGGTTACTGTATATGTATATTGGCCATGGTACAGTTTGTCTAGTGATCTGACCTACTTCTATTTATACTCTGCATCAATATTTCTTACACCTGACATGTCATCCTGCTAGGGCAGAATATTACTTTCCCTACCAGGTTTCTACTCGTTGTATCCTCTTCATCACCACATTACATACACAGTCTTCTGATTGCAGATGAGGTTCAATGAGTTTCCACCATTAGCAAAAACAGGTATTTTAATACACCAGGGCCACGGTGTCCCAACAGTGTCATGTATGACAGAAGAAAGACACATACAATTGAAGTCGGAAGTTTACATACACTTAGGTTGGAGTCATTAAAACTTGTTTTTCAACCACTCCACAAATTTCTTGTTAACAAACTATAGTTTTGGCAAGTCGGTTAGGACATCTAATTTATGCATGACACAAGTAATTTTTCCCAAAAATGATTACAGACAGATTATTTCACTTATAACTAAGTTTACATACACTAAGTTGACTGTGCCTTTAAACAACTTGGAAAATTCACGAAAATTATGTCATGGCTTTAGAAGCTTCTGATAGGCTAATTGACATCATTTGAGTCAATTGGAGATGTATTTCAAGGCCTACCTTCAAACTCAGTGCCTCTTTGCTTGACATCATGGGAAAATCTAAATAAATCAGACAAAACCTCAGAAAATAAATTGTAGACCTCCACAAGTCTGGTTCATCCTTGGGAAGAATTTCCAAACGACTGAAGGTACCACGTTCATCTGTACAAACAATAGTACGCAAGTATAAACATCATGGGACCACACAGCCATCATACCGCTCAGGAAGGAGATGCGTTCTGTCTCCTAGAGATGAACGCACTTTGGTGTGAAAAGTGCAAATCAATCCCAGAACAACAGCAAAGGACCTTGTGAAGATTCTGGAGGAAACAGGTACAAAAGTATCTATATCCACAGTAAAACGAGTGCTATATCGACATAACCAGAAAGGCCGCTCAGCAAGGAAGAAGCCACTGCTCCAAAACCGCCATAAAAAAGCCAGACTACGGTTTGCAACTGCACATGGGGACAAAGATCGTACTTTTTGGAAAAATGTCCTCTGGTCTGATGAAACAAAAATAGAGCTGTTTGGCTATAATGACCATCGTTATGTTTGGAGGAAAAAGGGGGATGCTTGCAAGCCGAAGAACACCATCCGAACCGCGAAGCACGGGGATGGCAGCATCATGTTGTGAGGGTGCTTTGCTGCAGGAGGGACTCGTGCACTTCACAAAATAGATGGCTTCATGAGGAAGAAAAACGATGTGGATATATTGAAGCAACATCTCAAGACATCAGTCAGGAAGTTAAAGCTTGGTCGCAAATGGGTTTTCCAAATGGACAATGACCCCAAGCATACTTCCAAAGTTGTGGCAAAATGGCTTACGGACAACAAAGTCAAGGTATTGGAGTGGCCATCACAAAGCCCTGACCTCAATCCCATAGAAATGTGTGGGCAGAATTGAAAAAGCCTGTGGGAGCAAGGAGGCCTACAAACCTGACTCAGTTACACCAGCTCTGTCAGGAGGAATGGGCCAAAATTCACCCAACTTATTGTGGGAAGCTTGTGGAAGGCTACCTGAAATGTTTGACCCAGGTTAAACAATTTAAAGGCAATGCTACCAAATACTAATTGCGTGTATGTAAACTTCTGACCCACTGGGAATGTGATGAAAGAAATAAAAGCTGAAATAAATCATTCTCTCTACTATTATTCTGACATTTCACATTCGTCAAATAAAGTGGTGATCCTAACTGAGCTAAGACAGGGAATTTTTACTAGAATTAAATGTCAGGAATTGTGAAAAACTGAGTTTAAATGTATTTGGCTAAGGTGTATGTAAACTTCCGAATTCATCTATACATGAGAGACAGAAGTTGTACAGGGACCTTCAGTAGATGAAGATGGTGCAGCTAGTAGGCCCTAATACTGTACACTGTAGGCCTATCAAAGGCAATGCAATTCACATACAGATGTAGGATCTTAATTTGAGCCAGTTTGCTACAGCAGTAAAATAATCCTGCAGCAACAGGAGATGTGCGTCATTATGTGGATTATAATTGATGGACATTTTTGTAGGGGTTGATACATTTTTCGTAAGGGAAAATCAAGTCTGACATTTCAAAGAGGAAATTACAGAAGCCCTTTTCAACCTCATACAATGCACGTTTTACATTTCCTGCATTGCAAGTTTTCCTGAAACAGGGTGATAAAATTAAGATTCTACATGTGTATATTTATCTCCTTTTGCTCTGAACGAAGCTTGTATGTCTCCAAGAGCCAACAGATATGATATTCACAACTCTACTGTGCTGGGTAGCAACCCAATTCACTTGATCTATTGAGGGAGCAGCATGGAGTAGGCTTACAGAATCTGTAAATGGACACCAACCAATCAAGCACCAAATTCCTTGAGTAACATGACATGATTGGATATCATGTTTAAAAGGAGATTCTAAGGGGGCGGGGAACAAGGCATGTTCTGAATGTTGCATAAAGACCATATAGAGGTTGCAAATTACACATGGGTGAAGCACACTCACATACACTAGGCCCAGGAGCACAACTTTCACTTTTTGTCCCCTCCAGTTTTATCATTGGAATGTGATACAAAACGAGGCAACAACGTGCTTTAGGACCATGCGGACGCCTCCGAGCGGTCAGGTAGGCTGTTTGGAGTGTATATATATATATATATTATGTCCCCCCAACTTCTAAAACCAAAGTTGCGCCCCTCACTAGGCCATAATTACATACAATTTCAATGGTCTGCTCTGATCTGGCATGTGTGATGTACATGACATTACATGACATTACATGACCCTTTCACACTGCTGAAAAAAAGTTATACACATTTAGCCTAACTTGAGTCGTCTGTCCAACTCAAGAGTTGCCTAGTTAAATAAAGGTTAAATAAACATTTCATAAAAAGAGCTCCAACAGTCAGCCAGTGCAGACACTGAGAACCCAGGGCGATAAGGCAGCTCTATTTCTGAATCATGGATCGGTCAGCAAATATGTGCAAAACCGTCCAAATAAATGACATCACAGAAAAAATGGAAGTCTCCAGCAGTCTATCATGATGTCACTCCCCCACTGACTGGGAGGAAGAGAGGAAGCGAGACGCAGCCTGGTTGACTTGAGATCACTGATTACTACAATAAGACTCACTTCAGGGAATTCAAAGTCTCCCTACCTGAACCTTTCAAAGGTTCAGCAAGAAGTTCTTGGAATGACAGCTTTTTCTAGTGAAAAGAGAGGGCGAAGGTCAGTTGGAATAGGGCCAGAACCATTTGCAATGAATAGCATCACTATCCCAAGCTACTGGCGATTAATATAGATACATCTGTGACATACAGAAGGCTTAGGATTCAAAAGATTCCTTTAAGATATCACATTGAAGGAGAGGACTTCTCTAGTCACAATATTTGGAGAATGTCAAGATGGTTTACTATGAACTTTATAAGAGAACAAAGCCCACTAGCTGCATGGTCATTCGATGTACGCTGCTGAAGCACTGTGGTTTTCCTTTACACATCAAAACATGGAAATGGAAGAAGCATTATTCTATGTAAATCCCAGAAGGTCTGGAACGCATTCTCTACATTCATGGGTTAGTGTCATAGAAATGGGGGTGACACGTGCCGGGGACAGCTGTTGCCGAATCTCCCCAGTAGGTCTGAAGTCTGCACCACAGTGACCACTGGGAGTATAGTGCCCAGCCCCAGCCCAACTCCCTCTGTCTGGCCTCAACAAGGGACAGAGCCAGGGTCACTCCTCCAACCTCCCCCACTCCCACAACACACTACAGGCTACAGTCTGGCCCACTCCCAAAAGCGATGAGTTGACCACGTGAAGCAGACCTCTGTTACCAGATCATTCCAGAGAGTGCTGATGGCAGTGCACTGGACAGTGGACACATGCTAGGCAGATACAATCACCCTTACCATATACGCTCGCTCCCTCTCTATAACTACAACATTGGATACTTTCTATCTAATGTTGTAGACATTTCCAAGCCAAGTGCATGATGTAGCCTACATCCTACCAGAATCGCTATGCAGGCTATAAAAAATACAATTAAGAACTGGCTGTCCATTGATGATTGTGCTACAATATGTTGTCAATGGAAAAGCCTGGTTGATTAACACCACAGTGGAGTGGTATCTCTTTCCCAATCTACCACTGCTGAAAGAGCTACATTACCTCATAACTTAGCCATGTCCTTATCATCTCACTGATCAGAAGTAAGTGATGCAAGATCATAATAATGTAGTGACATAAGGTGATTTGAGGCGACGGGCATCTCAGTGGAGAGGGACGCAGTTTGAGTAAGCGAATACTCTCTCTGCACCTGTGCCACTTGTATGAGCCAATGACATAGCTTGGTCTGTCTGAATAGATAAGTCTGACTTGATAACTCTTCAAACATTGTAAAAAGAATGAACTGTGAATGAACTTTGGTAACCCCTGGAAACAAAACACTCAAGTGTAAAGTAAACCACTCAAACTAACATTAGGAAAGGATCTCCTTATCCCGGACCTGGACAAAGTGCCAGAAATATTCATGACAGATCTCTCTCTCTCTCTCTCTCTCTCTCTCTCTCTCTCTCTCTCCCCTCCTCCCTGCATCTACCATGATATTATTAAGTGCTAGGGGACCACATCAGCTGGAGTGTGAGCAATTAGCTCTCCTCTCTCTTCCAGAGCTGGACTGCATTAGGAGCAATACAGAGACAGATAGGTGCTGAGGAGATAGATGACAGTTAACTTAAAGTATGCCTGAACACTCTAAGAAAAAAAGGTGCTATTTCGAACCTAAAAGGGTTCTTCGACTGTCTCCTTAGGAGAACCCTTAGATTAACCCTTCTTGGTTCCAGGTATAACCCATTTGGTTCCAAGTAGAACTATTAGGGGGTTCCATGTAGAACCATTTCCACAGAATGTGCTACATGGAACTCAAAAGGATTCTGCCTGGAACCAAAAAGGGTTATTCTATAGACACAGTCGAAGAACCCTTTTCAAACCCTTTTCTTGCAATCCCTCTAAAAGAGAGATATTTTGCACATTTCATTTGGCTCAGCTAAACAGTGTGATGTATGTCTTGACAAATGGATTAGTTCTTATGATGCATGTACATGCATGTTCTATGATTGATGGCCTGGTGATAAATGAAATCATTTCACATGGAGGAATGAATAACCATGTAGAAATTATGCTGTTTCACAACAAGTTGAAACCCCCCCCAGGTTCGAGGAGACGATCCATTCCCAATGTTAACGGAGGAATCTGGATTAGTTATTCCTTATCTCCCAGCCTAAATATCTCAGGAGAACGTTATTTGTCTGGATTACGCTGTCAGCTCTAAGTCCTCACAAGGCTTTTCTTACTAGTATAACACTAAAAGGGGTTCTCACACTGCTTTTATATAACAATGACAGAGGAATAAGTTGTGATTTATAGGGTACATTACATTCATGACTTTGTCTTTCCTGTGTGTGCTGTCTCAGTGCCAGTGTCTAACTCCTAATGACCATTCTACCTCCTGAGAACAGTCAAAAGGCCTTTACTCTCTTAAAACATGTCATCAACTCAATGTGTTTTAATCTATGTGGACAGCATGGATTTTAACCCATTCATACTGCACAAAGCAGGCAGATAGAGTCCATTGAAATAGTGTTCCTTCACACAGTATATCTGTGCAGAACAGCACTGACAAAGTCCAGCAACACTTCAAACTCATAATACTAGAGCATTTCAGCTGATAAGTTTATCTCCTGCCACGGCACGGGCACATGGTCTAACTTCCCACACTGAGTAGAGATGAGAGAAGCATGCTTTCACTGAGGCACACTGTGTAGAAGACAGTAAGCTGTACTTTCTTACCTGTTCTTTCTGGTCCCCAGGGTTAGGTTTGGAGTGGTGCCTAAGGTAATCCTACAGGAGTGACTCAGTCTGCCCTTCTCTATGTGAATGTCCTCTGAAGACCTCTTCTTATTGCTCTTCTTAATGCTACTCCTGTTCAGCTGCCCTGCTACAGAATGAATACCATCACCATGGACAAGCTCTGCTCTCTCACTTCTCCTCCTCTAGGATTCCAGGTCAAGAAGGAAATGCTACAGCAACGAGAGCTGGGTCTAGTCCTCTCTCTCGCTCTCTCTCTACTCGCTTATCCACTCTCCCTACTTCCCTCTCACCCCTCTCTCATGCACGCTCTCTCTTTACACTCTCTCTGTCTTACTCTGTCTCTCGCTCTCTCTCTCGCTCTCTCTCTCGCTCTCTCACCACACTCCCTTTTTTCTTTCTCTGTAAGTCAGCCAAAGATATACACTCTTTGAGGAGTCAGTGGGAGAGTGTTTGTGACAGAAAGAGAATGCAAGGGAGTGAGGGTGAGAAAGACAAAATAAAGGAGAGAAAGCCTTGGCGGAGGAGGGAGACAGGCAATCATGGAGGCACAGTTCTGTTCCCACTCCCACTCTGTCTGTGTTTGAAAGGAGCCGTTGCTCAGCGGGGAGAGAGAGGTGCAGCAGTGTGATGTCCTTTGTCACACGTCCAGGTCTTTTCATTTACTCCTCCTTTGTCCCCAGTCTTTCAGTGTGGAGACGGAGGCTAAAGCATGGGTCTATATTTAACTACTATGCTGCAGTCACTAAGAGCTGTTAGCAGCTGAAGCCGTTTGGTTTGGAGGCTGGCTGTCTGGCTGGGTCCCTTGCTCCCCTCTCCACTCCTGACAGCTGAGCTATGCCACTTCTCTCTCTCCCATGCTGGGAACGTCCAGCACAGCCAGCCCCCCCAACCCACCCCAACCCATTGGCAGTCCAAGTCACTACCATTTTCTAAGCTAGCTAGGGCTGGGGCTGCCAGGCTCTTCAGGACTTTGGCAGTTAGACAGCTTACCACCCGGCCCACTCACATAAAAACAAACTAAATTAGCTTGCTGAGCTAAATGTGTGGTACAGTATATTGTTTACAGTGTCGATGGGTATGATTGGACTTGCTGTGAGGTCATTGTGGGTGTTCTACTGCTGTTGGGACATGTGAAAGGGACTTGTAGAATCTGGAGCACAGCCTACAATGGGTGAAAGACATAGAGCCAAATAAGGACACAACAAGAGGAATATCCATTTCTCTATGTCATCAAATCACTAAGTACAAACAAAAACAGAACAGAAACTCTCATTTCACAGGAATAGCCATCCACTCCTCTGCTTTTTCCTGTGTCGTGTTAGGTCACTGAGTCGCCTCAAACACTTCTGTTCACATGTACATGTATCTGTCACTTGTGTGGGTGTGGTGTGCTGACGTAATGTTTTGCACAATGAAAGAACAAACACACCACACACAGAAACAAACAGAATGGTGATTATCTTGTTGAGATACTCTCAGTTGGCAACATGGTGCTCTTACCTGGTCTTGGCCAATGCTATTTTTGACATTAACTTCACTGCAATTCTTGATACCTGAAAAGACAGATAATCCAAGGGTTAATACACTCTGTAGTCTATGCATTATGCCTCTGTGTTGACCTGTGCCACTCCAAATGTGATCATCATTGTGAAACACAAAGCAGTTGTTTGACAGCCTCTTTCCTTTCTGTACATCATGTCATCCCATAAGAACATGTGATATCGTGGATGAAGATCTATCCAAGCTGAGGTCATCACAAGTATATGTTTGATTGAATGTCATAATTTCCACACCCAGATGAGGTCATGTGGTCATGTCCAGTAGAAGGAAAGTTTGCTATTCTTTAAGTCTGTATGTATAACCTGGGATGGTGGTCAGGTGGCAGTACGCCTAGCGAGCATTGGGCCAGTAACTGAAAAGTTGCTGGTTTGAATCCCCCAGCCGACTAGGTAAAAAATATGCCGATGTGCCATTGAGCAAGGAACTTAACCCTAATTACTCCTTTAAGTTGCTTTGGATAAGCGCGTCTGCTAAATTACAAAACATTTGGTCATATTTCACAGAATCAGCACTGTGGTTAATATGATTCACAGTTATGTGTGAAGTAGCCCTCATTTCTCACACTAACATGTCTCAGATAATCAGCGTGAATAAAAATCCCACTGAGAGAATACAAGACAACAGACCAAAATATCCCACCAATAGAGTTTACATAATAATGCTATTATGGTTTTCTTTTTGACCAAAAAGCTTTTCCTTCTTATAGTTGGTGTCCATTAGGACAAGCATACAGATACTATAGCATTTGCACTATTTGTGGTTTAAGTCACCTTTAACTGACTGAATGAAGCTTACTGGTCCTTTGTAGCCCAGTTGGTAGAGCATGGTGCTTGTACTGTCAGGGTTGTGGGTTTGATTCCCACGACCACCCATATGTAGAATGTATGCACACATGACTGTAAGTAGCTTTGGATAAAAGCATCTGCAAAATGGCATATATTATTGAATGAAATACATGTACTGTACGTCAACCCCACTCTGTCTCTCTCTCCTAGGAAGCTCCAACCTTTAGCATAGCAACAGAAGACATTTTTAAGGGCCCATCCAACAATACCATGACCAAAACACTGCTGCCTGTCACCCTTAGCAACACCAAGTCACTTCCTGTTTCTGTGCCCAGACATCACCTCAGCCCTCTCTCTGGTTCCTCTGGGATGTGGGCCACGTGGTTGGGCCTGCTGAAAGAGTCAAGACCCTTATGTGCACGCAATGAACCTGGCAGCGAGGGTCTATGTCTGCTAACAACGATTTGGTGACACAGGTAGACACAGGTAGACAACGATTCTGTTAGTTGGGTTTGTCATATTCCAGTTGTCAATTTTTCCTGTGTTGGATCTTCAAGAAGCGTCTATACGAAGAGTATTTTTCAATTAATGTGATTTATGCTACAGCTAAATACCCAGTCAGTTATCACTGATATGAGAAAACACTGGCTCACATGATCCTGACTCAAGTTCTAGCATCTCAATGACAAACAATTAACACAGCAATGGTGTCTGTCTCGCCACCTACTTGACTGCCACCTTGTGGTGAGTTGTGGATAGTACAATGAAGCCACAAACAGGCATGCACCCATAGCTGGCTGGCACGCTCCACTAGGCTACAGTGCAGTGTATATTTTACCAGTTACCCATTACAGTAAGCAATGTTTTTTCTAAGACATTGATTGCCAACAAATTAGTTATTACAACTAAACTCCACAACAATACATCATCAAAGCCATGAATTTGGTTAATCAAACCCAGTTAAGTGAATTCAACCTATTATGGTAGCCTACTGATTCATTTCAATTAGGATATTCAGTGGGATGGACAATACAAGTGTTCCCAGTCCCAACTTTGTTTCCATGTCTTGATGAAGTGAGTTGAAAGTAGGGATCTTTGCCAACAATGTCAAGGGTTTCTGGTTCAAGTACCCCTCAGGTTGTCCCTCCTCAATCACTGCTCTAGCCTACTGAAAACACATTTTTAATGCTTCATTGACATTGCAATGTGTTAAAATGCGGCCTATTATTTTGAAGGTTTCCTCATTACCATATCAAAGTGACATCATCATTTGTGTTTCTATCACATGCGTTTTCTTGTTACTAGTGAGACATCTGTCTTTTATTGAACATTTATTCCGTGCCATGGCGTTGATTGAGGCTTGGTTCATGGACGATTCTGACAAAGATCAGAGGATGCTGCGTAAACTAAACCCAAACAAACCTGTGTCTTTGGAGGAGTTAGAAAAGCTTGGCGTTTTCTACTGGAAGGTAGTTAGCTGTAGCTAATAGCAAGCTAGCGAGTAAGGAACAACCTGATAACAGCCCATCAATCAAATGATCCATATATACTTAAAGCAATAAGGCCCGAGGAGGTGTGGTATATGGCCAATATACCACGGCTAAGGGCTGTTCGACGCAACGCAGAGTGCCTGGACACAGCCCTTAGACGTGTATTGGCCACATATCACAAACCCCCGAGGTGCCTTATTGCTATTATAAACTGGTTACCAACATAATTAGAGCAGTAAAACGAAATGTTTTGTCATACCCGTGGCATACAGTCTGATATACCATGGCTTTCAGCCAATCAGAATTCAGGGCTCGAACCACCCAGTTTATAATATAAGCTATAGACCATGGCTAAACGAAGAACAACTTGATAACAACTTTAGCCGTTTGCTAGACAAGCTTCAGCTATCAATAAAAATGTTTTACAACATTTAGCTAGCAAGGTACTTTGTTATTCACTATCATATACAAATAAATGTGACTGTAGCTACCTAAATGAGATTGTATGAAACAGTAGTGTCTGAGTCACTCAGTCTCAGCTCACGTTTGGAAGGATGATTTGACCTCGCGAGACTAGAGTGACTGGTTGATTCAGTTCTGTCCTTGTCTTCAGTTAGATGCTGATATTTATGAGACAGACCCCGCGCTGGAAAAGATCTGTAAAGTAATGCAGTACGAGATATTCCGACATCATTATTATCCACAGGGATAAACTACCCAACTATGAGGACAAGGTATAGCATAGAGTGAACAAAACTAATTTCAGTCTGCTCACATTACAATTAATATTTTGTTCCGGACTGTACGTTATTTATAATGAGGGATACCTGGAGGAAATCGGACCTCTCTGAACTGAAAATGGATGGCCCTCCCTTCAGTAAAATATAGTTCTACCTGACCCTCCCTGAATGCTTGAATCATCAACAAGTTACCCTCCCCTATACCCAAAATAATGAAACAAAGTGGATAGCAGATAACATGCCTACCGCTTCCCCTCACTCCTAGACAGACCAGAGCCTTTAAATATGCAGTTTCATAATCTGTTCTTCATTGTGTAAGCATTAGCCAACATGGCAAAGTAGCCAGAAGGTTGTGGATTCACATTCCACCGCGGACATGGGTAGAGGTGAAAAGATCTCCATTATATTGAAAGCACTGCATGAATCTATCATCTTATTTGCTGTCCTAGAAAAAAATGGTTACAGTTCATATAAGGAAATCAGTCAATTTAAATAAATTCATTAGGCCCTAATCTATGGATTTCATATGACTGGACAGGGGCGCAACCGTAGGCCCACCCACTTGGAAGCCAGGCCCACCTACTGGGGAGCCAGGCCAAGCTAATCAGAAAGGTTTTCCCCCACAAAAGGGCATGATAACAGACAGAAATACTCAATTTTATCAGCTGTCCGGGTGGCTGGTCTCAGACGATCCCGCAGGGGAAGAAGCCAGAAATGGATGTCCTGGGCCGGCGTGGTTACACGTGGTCTGCGGTTGTGAGGCAGGTTAGACGTACTGCCAAATTCTCTAAAACAACGTTATGGTAAGGCTTATGGTAGAAAAATGAACATTCAATTCTCTGGCAACCGCTCTGGTGGACATTTCTGCAGTCAGCATGCCAATTGCATACTCCCTTAAAACTTGAGACATCTGTGGCATTGTGTTGTGTGACAAAACTGCACATTTTAGAGTGGCCTTTTATTGTCCCCAGCACAAAGTGCACCTGTGTAATGATCATGCTGTTTAATCAGCTTATTGATATGGATAATCTTGGCAAAGGAGAAATGCTCACTAATAGGGATGTAAACAAATTTGTGCACGAAATGTGAGAGAAATAAGCTTTTTGTGCGTATGGAACATTTCTGGGATCTTTTACTTCAGAAAAGTTTGTGGTCATCCCCACATCCTTAAAAACATAGGTGCTGGGCTAATAAAGAATACTAGTATAGAACAAGAAGACCCGCACACCGTTAAAGCTCCCAATTCACTGCTTTATTAACATTTAGATACGAAACGGATCTTCGTCAGGTCAAACACACAGTGCTCACATCCCAAAATACACACATTTCACCTCACATGACCATTGCAAACATGATGCATGGTGGGTGCAAATAACATTTGTATATCTCTAATAATTAAATAACAATGAGATGGGTGCATGTAATGGTTTCCAGAAAATAATATATATTTACAAAATGACCCTTTATTTCAGCTCATAAAACATGGGACCGACACTTTAAATGTTGCGTTTATATTTTTGTTTACTATGCATGAGTGAGAATCAAGACTAACTCTACTAAGCAGAAATACCAAAAAGCTATTGTATTTAGAAATCAAATCACTATTGACGTCAGTAGCAGAGGACTCACAAGTGTTGATTGATTAAAGGCCTACCTCAATTGTAAGATGTATAGAACTTGATGTACGGATAAGTAGTTTGTACTCATGAAAATACAATTGCAATTCTATTTTCAATCATTCAGTCTATTAATGATCATCGCATTAGCTAGTCTGTCACTTTTCACCAACAGTATCCATGTACCACATTTCAATTGTATTTCCAGATTCCTGCAATTGGTTGTTTGTCATTTCTCCACATGATGCACTTATTTTATTTTGATGATGTACTCCGGTCTTAATCACACAGGAATGTGAAACGTCTCCCTCGTCTAAAAACATTGTACTGTATGTCAGTGGGGGCTGCTGAGGGGAGGACGGCTCATAATCATTTTTTATTTTACCTTTATTTAACTAGGCAAGTCAGTTAAGAACAAATTCTTATTTTCAATGACGGCCTAGGAACAGTGGGTTAACTGTTCAGGGGCAGAACGACAGATTTGTACCTTGTCAGCTCGGGGATTCGAACTTGCAACCTTTCGGTTACTAGCCCAACGCTCTAACCGCTAGGCTTCCCTGCCGCCCCAATAATAATGACTGGAATGAATTCAATGGAGTGGTATCAAACACATCAACGACGTGGTGTCCATGTGGATGATACCACTCCATTGACTCCATTCCAGACATTATTATGAGCCGTCCTCCCCTCAGCAGCCCCCACTTCTGTATATATTCACATACATAGCCTATCAGAGTCACACAATCATTACATTTGCATCACTACTACTATAACGTGGGAAGTGGATTTGCCTGCACTGAAGGGACAGTTTGTGTTCCTGCTCTGGAGTTCAGGCAGGGTAATGGCCATGTTGTTTAGTGGAGTCTTATGAAACTCAAGACTAGGACACTATCCTCCTGATGGCCTCCTGTGCTTGCAATTGTTTTGTTCCAATCTTAATAGTGACCTACAAGGTTCCCATACCTCCCTGGTTCCCTCTACACCAGTTTGAGGCACTGTGTGTTGAAGCAGTCTCCCTCTCGGGAGGCCACTGACTCCGGCAGGGCCTGTTTCTTCTGGGTGGAGCGGGACAACTCCAGCTCGTACATGGTGGTGAGGTTGAAGAGGACGCTCTCCTGGAGGTACAGGGCAGAGTCCTGCTGCACCAGGCCCTCCAGCTGGCTCAGGGACTCCTTCAGATGGCCCAGGTACAACAGGCACACCACAACGTTGTTATTCACCTATAGGAGAGAGGAGAGAGGGAAGTTATCGACCTACAGGGAGAGAAAGGGGCAGAAGTGGTATTACTCTACTGAAAGAGGGAGAATGCAGAAATGAGTTAATTGCACGTAGAGAGAGGAGAGTAAAGAGTCATTTGCCTGAGGGAGAAGGGCTCTGCAGAGAGGAGAGATAAGAAAGACGTTATTTGTCTAGGGAGAGAGGGGAGAAGACATGGTTATTGCCTTAGGAGAAGAGAGAGATGCTGTTTTCTTGCCTGAGGAGAGAGGGGATATGCCATACAGCCAAGGGGAGAGATCGGTCTCAAACTAGAATGCATTCATTTACAGTCTCTAAGAATGTACAACTTCTGAGGTATCCTAGGAAATGTATGAGTAAGTTAATCAAGTATAGCTGTCATAAACTGTTGTAGATTGTGTGATTGCCTACCACAGGGTTTTTGGGGTCGATCTTCAGGACCTCGGTGAAGGAGGAGAGTGCCTCTGAGTAGTTGTTCTGACTGAGGTAGACGAAGGACCTGAAACCCACGCACAAGTCAGCTGGGTTACTTCAGTGATTCTGTGTGAAGATGTGACAGGAATTAACAGAAATGTCAATCAACACAGTGCGAATGGCACTGTTGTGTCTCCTAGCAAAGCATCACAAAGTGGCAAATACACAAGTGTGACCCCTGTTCCAACTCACATACTAGAATTGTGAGAGAAGTCTGACAGAATTACAGATAAATTCATCTCAGAAGTAATTATTTCCACTCATTCGTACCTGTTCATCAAAACACGTGTGTCAGTAGGTCCAGCTCCCTTCTCCAGAGAGGCTTTCTCCACATCTAGGAAATACTGCTGTTCTAATGTCTCCAATCTGGTCCAAAATAATCATTCAAACAAAAACACATTGTCATTATGTTGAGGAACCAAAAACACATTGGCATTATGTTGAGGAACCAAAAACACATTGGCATTATGTTGAGGAACCCAAAAACACATTGGCATTATGTTGAGGAACCAAAAACACATTGGCATTATGTTGAGGAACAAAAACACATTGGCATTATGTTGAGGATCCAAAAACACATTGGCATTATGTTGAGGATCCAAAAACACATTGGCATTATGTTGAGGAACCAAAAACACATTGGCATTATGTTGAGGAACCAAAAACACATTGGCATTATGTTGAGGAACCAAAAACACATTGGCATTATGTTGAGGAACCAAAAACACATTGGCATTATGTTGAGGAACCAAAAACACATTGGCATTATGTTGAGGAACCAAAAACACATTGGCATTATGTTGAGGAACAAAAACACATTGGCATTATGTTGAGGAACCAAAAACACATTGGCATTATGTTGAGGAACCAAAAACACATTGGCATTATGTTGAGGAACAAAAACACATTGGCATTATGTTGAGGAACCAAAAACACATTGGCATTATGTTGAGGAACCAAAAACACATTGGCATTATGTTGAGGAACCAAAAACACATTGGCATTATGTTGAGGAACCAAAAACACATTGGCATTATGTTGAGGAACCAAAAACACATTGGCATTATGTTGAGGAACCAAAAACACATTGGCATTATGTTGAGGAACCAAAAACACATTGGCATTATGTTGAGGAACCAAAAACACATTGGCATTATGTTGAGGAACCAAAAACACATTGGCATTATGTTGAGGAACAAAAACACATTGGCATTATGTTGAGGAACAAAAACACATTGGCATTATGTTGAGGAACCAAAAACACATTGGCATTATGTTGAGGAACCAAAAACACATTGGCATTATGTTGAGGAACCAAAAACACATTGGCATTATGTTGAGGAACCAAAAACACATTGGCATTATGTTGAGGAACCAAAAACACATTGGCATTATGTTGAGGAAAAGTAGTTGTAGTTCAAAGAGAGGCGTGTTCACCTATCCCACTCAGCAGCGGCACTCTGCTGGGGCTCGTACTGGATGATGGAGTGATATGTCTCTACAGCCAGAACATAGTCCTGGAGAGAGAAAGACAAGATGGGGGAGAAGGACGAGAGAGAGAGAGGGGGAGAAAGACAAGAGAGGGGGGAAAGCGAGAGAGAGAGAGAGAGGGGGGAGAGAGAAAGAGAGAGAGAGAGAGGGGGGGGAGAGAGAGGGGGAGAGAGAGAAAGACGAGAGAGATGGGGAGAAAGAAAGACAAGAGGGGGGAGAAAGACGAGAGAGAGAGAGGGAGAAAGACAAGAGAGGGGGGAAAGAGAGTGAGAAAGAGAGAGGGGGGAGAGTGAGAAAGACAGAGAGAGGGAGGGGGGGAGAGAGCGAGAGAGAATACAATCAGGTGTATTGACCATTAGCAGGGCAAGGTGTCCCTGGTCACACTGTGCCCCAGCCATGGCTGTTCTTTACCACACATCATATCGCTCACATGCTGACTGAACTGCTGAGCACGGTTGCTATGTAGCTGGGGATAGGAGAGAGGTCGGCGGTGAGTTGGTGCAGTGTGTGTCTGTGTGTACATAAATATCACCAGCTGATGGCACTGTGGCTCTTTCAATTGTCCCCTGGACAGAACACACTCTCCCTCTCAGTCTCCCTCGCTTCCTCTATTTCTCTCACTAACAAAGAATCCAGTCAGGGTGATCCTATGGGATACTTCTGGGAAGCCTGTGGTCTGCCATCATACATCTACAGACCAACACAAACAACACTTACACACAACAATCACTAACAAGCAACATCATTAGACAGGATTCTCTAGTGCTGTATAAAGTATAGAAGTCAATTAAACATGATGAATGCAGTCTTCATCAAAGGATGATACAGAACCTGTCAAAATGATCATGTCTCCTGTGCCTGGCGGACACGGTGTGTTCCTCGACGGGTAGTGTTCCGCCTCTATCAATTACTGTAAAACTCCAGTCCATGGTAGTCAGATCATCAAGCAGAATGGTGGTTATGTTGCATGATAGTTTAGTGTTTCACCATTTCTTCACTGGACTCTGAGGGTGATGATACTACTGAAGATGTTTTCAACTGGCAGGACAGACGCACAGTGGCTTGGAGCAGGACATGCTCTAGCTAGCATCCGCCTGGCTATTCCACTGTCCGCATGTGTCTAGACAGAGAGCAGGACTGAGGGGAAGGTAGAATGAAGAGCACTGATCCAGACACACGTACCCGACAAGACATCTCCAAACACACCCACTCACTGCACCAAAACAATGCTGCTAAAGCCTAATAACCCTTATTAGCCATTGTGTGTGTTCGTGTCTCTCGCTGGTCGTCATCCATTCTTCTAATTGCTCCGCTAGCTTCCTGACAGCCCTGGACGGGCATGTGTGTCGATCTGTGACTGTGGGCATGTAGGAATGTGTCTAAGTATGTTGATGAATGTGTGTGTTAAAGCATGTACATACACACAGAGGACTATGGTAGCTCGGTGCAGCTCTCCTTACACACAGTGTTAGTCCCTCCCCATCACACACACCTGTGCACGCACACACACCACACACACCTTCATTATGAGCAGACTGTTAGCCATGGAGTACATGACCCGACTCAAAGGAGACCTCCACAGCTGAAGAGATTCTGCAACACACAAGAGGACAAATTGGTTTCATTTCAGTCATTTCTGACTCATTTACCCAGGTAGCTTTCGGGACAATTCATTCATTCATTCGATATTCCGCTGTACAAAAATACAGTTGACCATAACACACCCCAAATGCATGGGAGTGCAAATATAGCACCACCTTCCTTTTCTCTCCTATCTCTCTATCCAACTACCCCTCCCCTCATCACACTAGTATTCCTATCACCTTCCAACCCATCAATTCATTGCCCGAGAGAAGGAATTATAGAGGGAGAGAAGGCTCTGCGACACCCTCTCTCACACTGTCTCTCTCCTCAGGCTAATTGTATAGGCTGTCACTGGGCTTATTTGCACTCATCTGCAGTGGGTGTGTATTCATGTGTGAATGGGCCTGATTGTGCTTGGTGTGTACAGTATGTGTATAGTGAACCTGTGTGTGTTCAGTTGACTGAGACAATCACTCAGTGGGGGTCTATTGAGATGTTCCAAGTCTTTGTTGAGACAGTGAGAGAGGGAGAGTGGGAGAGAGAGAGAGACAGTGGGAGAAAGACAGTGGGAGAAAGAGAGACAGACAGTGGGAGAGAGAGAGACAGACAGTGGGAGAGAGAGAGAGACAGACAGACAGTGGGAGAGAGAGAGAGACAGACAGACAGTGGGAGAGAGAGAGAGAGAGAGAGAGAGAGAGAGAGACAGACAGACAGACAGACAGACAGACAGACAGACAGACAGACAGACAGACAGACAGACAGACAGACAGACAGACAGACAGACAGACAGACACAGACAGTGGGAGAGAGAGAGAGACAGTGGGAGAGAGAGAGAGACAGTGGGAGAGAGAGAGAGACAGTGGGAGAGAGAGAGAGAGAGAGAGAGAGAAAGACAGACAGTGGGAGAGAAAGAGAGAGAGAGACAGACACAGACAGACAGTGGGAGAGGGAGAGAGAGACAGTGGGAGAGGGAGAGAGAGACAGTGGGAGAGACAGACAGTGGAAGAGGGAGAGAGAGCCAGACAGTGGAAGAGGGAGAGAGAGACAGACAGACACAGACAGAGAGTGGAAGAGGGAGAGAGCGAGAGAGAGACAGTGGGAGAGAGATGGTGGGAGAGGGAGAGATACAGTGGGAGGGGAGAGAGACAGCGGGAGAGGGAGAGAGTGAGAGAGAGACAGTGGGAGAGGGAGAGAGAGACAGACAGACAGTGGGAGAGAGAGACAGTGGGAGAGAGAGACAGACAGAGAGTGGGAGAGGGAGAGAGACAGTGGGAGAGGGAGAGAGAAACAGACAGACAGTGGGAGAGGGAGAGAGAGACAGACAGACACAGACAGACAGTGGGAGAGGGAGAGAGAGACAGTGAGCGAGGGAGACAGACAGACACAGACAGACAGTGGGAGAGAGAGACAGACAGACACAGACAGACACAGACAGCCAGTGGGAGAGGGACAGCCAGACAGACAGACAGACAGACGGGCAGACAGACAGACAGACAGACAGACAGACAGACAGACAGACAGACAGAGGGAGGGAGAGACAGACAGACAGACAGACAGTGGGAGAGGGAGAGAGAGACAGACAGACACAGACAGACAGTGGGAGAGGGAGAGAGAGACAGACAGACAGTGGGAGAGAGAGACAGTGGGAGAGAGAGACAGACAGAGTGGGAGAGGGAGAGAGACAGTGGGAGAGGGATAGAGCGAGAGAGAGACAGTGGGAGAGGGAGAGAGAGACAGACAGACACAGACAGTGGGAGAGGGAGAGAGACAGACAGACACAGACAGACAGACAGACAGTGGGAGAGGGAGAGAGAGACAGACAGACACAGACAGACAGACAGTGGGAGAGGGAGAGAGAGACAGACACAGACAGACAGTGGGAGAGGGAGAGAGACAGTGGGAGAGGGAGACAGACAGACACAGACAGACAGTGGGAGAGGGAGAGAGAGACAGACAGACAGCAGACAGACAGACAGACAGACAGACAGACAGACAGACAGGCAGTGGGAGAGGGAGACAGACAGACAGACAGACAGTGGGAGAGGGAGAGAGAGACAGACAGACACAGACAGACAGACAGACAGTGGGAGAGGGAGAGAGAGACAGACAGACACAGACAGACAGACAGACAGTGGTAGAGGCAGAGAGACAGTGGGAGAGGGAGACAGACAGACAGACACAGACAGACATACAGTGGGAGAGGGGAGAGAGACAGTGGGAGAGGGAGACAGACAGACAGCGGAGAGGCAGACAGACAGTGGGAGAGGGAGAGAGAGACAGACAGACACAGACAGACAGAGGGAGAGGGAGAGAGACAGTGGGAGAGGGAGACAGACAGACACAGACAGACAGACAGTGGGAGAGGGAGAGAGAGACAGACAGACACAGACAGACAGTGGGAGAGGGAGAGAGAGACAGACAGACAGACACAGACAGACAGACAGACAGACAGACAGACAGACAGACAGACAGACAGACAGACAGACAGGCAGTGGGAGAGGGAGACAGACAGACAGACAGTGGGAGAGGGAGAGAGAGACAGACAGACACAGACAGACAGACAGACAGACAGACAGTGGGAGAGGGAGAGAGAGACAGACAGACACAGACAGACAGACAGACAGTGGTAGAGGCAGAGAGACAGTGGGAGAGGGAGACAGACAGACAGACACAGACAGACATACAGTGGGAGAGGGAGAGAGACAGTGGGAGAGGGAGACAGACAGACACAGACAGACAGACAGTGGGAGAGGGAGAGAGAGACAGACAGACACAGACAGACAGTGGGAGAGGGAGACAGACAGACACAGACAGACAGACAGACAGACAGTGGGAGAGGCAGAGCGCTGCAACTATCAGATCAAGAGGAGAGACTAGTAAACATACTGCACACACAGAGCCTGAGCTCAGTCATCTGTTTATCCAATTATTGAAGTGTTGATCAACGTAACCAAGGTTTTATATATTGATTTATTTTCTAACCTTTCTAACCTTGTTTATGAATAAGTTCCTAAAAAATACATAATTTGGCCAAACGGGCTTGACAGCAAATTAGTGGCTTTACCACCAAACTTCGTTGCATAGGTTTTTAAACCTTAATGGTTGTTCTGTGACCTTGTTAAAAGCTAGAGGGAAAGGAATGACTGATGTGAATAACACTGTGTCTGATAATGAAGGTCTGATATGCCTGTACTGTACCTTGTCAGTTCTGCTGGGTGAGGTAGATCATACTGCTGTCCCCAGACAAGCCCTGCTCTAGGTCATCCACAATCTATCAGAGACAGGGAGTTGGAAAGTTTTAAACACGGGACACACACACAGCAAGGTAGTCATTAGCGCATCATTACCTTTATTGGAAGAAAAAAGTGATGGAGGACACAAGAGAAAGTTGGTGTGTGTATGTATGCGTGTATGTGTACACGTTTTACTATACTTGTGAATGCCAGAGGTCCTCACAAGAATAGTAAACCAACTAAAAATCAGAGAAGCGAGGACATTTTGTCAGTCCTCACTTATAAAAGACTATTTTAGGGTTAGAAGTTAGAGGTTAGGATTTTGAATGGGAATCTATTGTTGGTCCCGAAAATGTCCTCACAAGTATAGGAAGACAGATGTGTGTGCTCACAGTCTGACAGACAGTCCTCATGCTGTGTAGTCTGTCCAGAGACCCCTGTGGTTTCCCTAGGTACTGAGGCAGCTCTGCATGCAGCGCCCGCATCGAGAACGGAACCATGGAGAGAGAGCAAGAGAGCGAGAGAGAGAGAGGAGGGAGAGGTTTCACGCATCATTCACATACACCCACAGATGAAACGTACAGATGGCATTGTGAAACGCTTGCTGCAAAGCAGGAAGCCTTCTCTCTCCCTCTATCTACCCATCCTACACTCACTCTCTCTTCCTCAATCTCTCTTCCTCCCACCCTCTCTCCTCTCCCCTGAGGAAGGAAGGCCCTACCCAGAGGTGAGCAGTCAGAAATGTGCCTGAACTCAGAGTCTTTGATCTATGACTCTGATATCAGACACACATTCAGGTGGCTACAGAGCATCCTCTCTCTGTCTGTCTCTCTGTGTACAGCTTCTCTGGTAATCAGCAGCACCCCTGAAAACTCCCACGACTCGTCTCTCTACAGCTCTGCAGTGACATCACAGAGAGAACAGCCATGTTCTCCAGTACAAACGGTCAGGGGTTAACCTGGTTTCATCCTGACAAGTTAAAGACACATCCTATCATTTATCCACAACGTACTGGTGGATGAGGATCTTGAAAATAGCCCCCCCCCAAAAAAAATCCTCTCACTTTGTAAACAGATTATTATTTGAGAGGAGATGCTTGGTGCCCACTAAGGTTCCTTCTAAGAGTGAGATCATGGATAATAGATATTGGATGGGGGGAGCAGACCTTCAGATCTGAATCTTTGATGCCAGGCAGGAAGCAGTTGCCAGCATCTGGAGGCACCTACGGCAGCCCAAAGCATTTCATATTGAGGAATGGAAATTCAATCTGCTCTCCCCTTGGACTGCTGTTTGGTGTAGCTTCACATGTTCACCTCTGTTCTCTCTGTGTGTGTGTGTGTGTCCACGGCCATGACTCTATAGCGATTGCCTCTACTACAGTAACCTTTAGGGCTGTAAAGACTAAAGCAATGCCACTACATCAGAGAGCTGTTCAAGCAGAGTTAAACGGGAAAAACAACACCAGTGGCACCGACGTAAAGTGCGGTCTTTGGTTGTTAGCAGGGTTGGGGTATTTCAATGGTTTAATCTGAGGGTGTCAGGGCGTTTGGTTAGTACTTCAAGTATACACAACATCATGAACATTATTCTCTTCCATGACATAGACTGACCTGGTGAATCCAGGTGAAAGCTATGATCCTTTATTGTCAATAACGGATGAGACAGGTTATAGAAGGGTATTTAATGGGCAAGACAAAATATTAAAGTGCCTTTGAACGGGGTATGGGAGTAAATGCCAGCCGCACTGGTTTTTGTCAAATCACATTGTATTGGTCACATACACATTTTTAACAGATGTTATTGCGGGTGTAGAAAAATGCTTGTTTCCCATGTGTATCAACAATGGTCCACCACCCAAAGGACATCCAGCCAACTTTACACAACTGTGAAACGCTTTCAACACCTTGTACGGTCCATGTTGAATTGAGGCTGTTCTGAGCGCAAAAGGGGGGGGGGTTGTGTAACTCAATACTAGGAAGGTGTTCTTAATGTTTTGTACACTCGGTGTAGGTGGTGTGTGTACCTCTCCTCCCAGGGTATAGAGTATGCTAGTATTAATCGTAGAGATCAGGTTGGTCCAGGTTTCCTAACAGCTCCGGCTCCAGCACAGCCTTCTGGAACAGACTCCAGCTTGGTGAGCAGGGCCAGGCGAACAAACCACAGCTGCAACAACACACACATAACCAACTTTACATGTGTGTGTGTGTGAGCCCGATACGGTCGTCTTCTGTGTGTGTGTGTCTTAGCCTGCCTCTGCCCTCCTGTCGGAGTGTGTGTGTCAGCCCACTCTTGTCATCCAGAGTCTAATTTGTGCAGGCAGCTCCTGGCTTCCACCCCCATCCTCTCCTCTGCCACACACACACACACACACACACACACACACACACACACCACACACACACACACACACACACACACACACACACACACACACACACACACAGCCAGACAGGAGAGTATGTTAGACTTGCCTCTCTATTGCTGACACACTGTACTGACACGTAGCTACATTAGGCCTGTCCCCGACAAAATAAAATCAAGAGTTTTCTGTTCTTTCGACCAATCAATTTTAAAAACAGCCATTTCTCACTGAAAAGTTCTGTTACGGAAATTGCTCATTTGTTAAGGAAAAACATTCCCTATATCCTTGCTCTCTTTACGTGACACATGTATGCATCGCATGCATGTGACCAATAGGGCCTGACCTATAGAATAGCATATAATTCCATCAATAAATTGGTTATAACAAACTCTGAACACCTTAACGGCAAAATAAATGCAGAGGACGGAACAAACTCGAAACGGGGGAATATTTAGGCTACTGGTTGCTCATGAGGTAAAAAGGGGAAGTCAGACGTGTGGAATACAATTTTACTAGTTGTGGAAAATCCTGAAGATCAAGAAAAATACGGTAAGGAGCAAGTGCTGTGTGCATATTATGTATGCCAAACAGGTGCTGTTAGATTACAATATCATTTTTCTGACCGTTTGGAACAATGTAAACAACACAAAATAAAGTATAAGGGTACCAGAGAGTCTGTTGTAAAGTTTTTTTGTCAAGCCTTTATTAAAGCAAAGATTAAAAACTGCCGTATTCATTTGTGAATGCAATTTCCGATATGGAACAGCGTATTTCTTGTTTAAGCTAATTATTCAAGGGTCGCTTATATTTTATTTTAAAATTAAAATTCTTTATTGCATTTCAAATCATGAATGACACATATGCTGCGTGATCACATGAACAAATGAATGAATCATTGATACAGTAGCCTATATAAGTATGAAATATAGGCCTAAGTAAGTTACAGTGTTGAGACTAAACAGGATGCGCTCTTAGGTCTACAGTCGTGGCCAAAAGTTTTGAGAATGACACAAATATTAATTTCCACAAAGTTTGCTGCTTCAGTATCTTTAGATATTTTTGTCAGATGTTACTATGGAATACTGAAGTATAATTACAAGCATTTCATAAGTGTCAAAGGCTTTTATTGACAATTACATGAAGTTGATGCAAAGAGTCAATATTTGCACTGTGGACCCTTCTTTTTCAAGACCTCTGCAATCCACCCTGGTATGCTGTCAATTAACTTCTGGTCCACATCCTGACTGATGGCAGCCCATTCTTGCATAATCAATGCTTGGAGTTTGTTAGAATTTGTGGGTTTTTGTTTGTCTACCCGCCTCTTGAGGATTGACCACAAGTTCTCAATGGGATTAAGGTCTGGGGAGTTTCCTGGCCATGGACCCAAAATATCAATGTTTTGTTCCCCGAGCCACTTAGTTATCACTTTTGCCTTATGGCAAGGTGCTCCATCATGCTGGAAAAGGCATTGTTCGTCACTAAACTGTTCCTGGATGGTTGGGAGAAGTTGCTCTTGGAGGATGTGTTTGTACCATTCTTTATTCATGGCTGTGTTCTTAGGAACAATTGTGAGTGAGCACACTCCCTTGGCTGAGAAGCAACCCCACACATGAATGGTCTCAGGATGCTTTACTGTTGGCATGACACAGGACTGATGGTAGCGCTCACCTTGTCTTCTCCGGCCAAGCTTTTTTCCGGATGCCCCAAACAATCGGAAAGAGGATTCATCAAAGAAAATGACTTTACCCCAGTCCTCAGCAGTCCAATCCCTGTACCTTTTGCAGAATATCAGTCTGTCCCTGATGTTTTTCCTGGAGAGAAGTGGCTTCTTTGCTGCCCTTCTTGACACCAGGCCATCCTCCAAAAGTCTTCACCTCACTGTGCGTGCAGATGCACTCACACCTCCCTGCTGCCATTCCTGAGCAAGCTCTGTACTGGCGGTGCCCCGATCCCGCAGCTGAGTCAACTTTAGGAGACGGTCCTGGCACTTGCTGGACTTTCTTGGGCATCCTGAAGCATTCTTCACAACAATTGAACTGCTCTCCTTGAAGTTCTTGATGGTCTGATAAATGGTTGATTTAGGTGCAATCTTAATGGCAGCAATATCCTTGCCTGTGAAGCCCTTTTTGTGCAAAGCAATGATGACGGCACGTGTTTCCTTGCAGGTAACCATGGTTGACAGAGGAAGAACAATGATTCCAAGCACCACCCTCCTTTTGAAGCTTCCAGTCTGTTATTCGAACTCAATCAGCATGACAGATTGATCTCCAGCCTTGTCCTCGTCAACACTCACACCTGTGTTAACGAGAGAATCACTGACATGATGTCAGCTGGTACTTTTGTGGCAGGGCTGAATTGCAGTGGAAATGTTTTTGGGGGATTCAGTTCATTTGCATGGCAAGGAGGGACTTTGCAATTCATCTGATCACTCTTCATAACATTCTGGAGTATATGCAAATTGCCATCATACAAACTGAGGCAGCAGACTTTGTGAAAATGTATATTTGTGTCATTCTCAAAACTTTTGGCCACGACTGTACAGCTCAATGATTGTTATACAAGGCTGCAACAGTATACTAAGTCTACTAATGATAATGACATTACTTATTATTATAAAGATGATCATAATAACAACAATAACAATAAGATGAGATCAAGAAAAAGGAGCATTATTATTATTATTATACATATTATTTTTTCAGACAATTTAGAACAGAGTAAACAACACAAAATCAATTATAAATAATACCAGAGGCTGTTCTAACGAGAAAGAAAAGTGGAAAGCCTTTATTACAGCAAAGCAAAGATTAAAAACAGACGAATTTGTGAAATTGTTTACTTGACATGTCATTGCGTGAGGCTTGGTGTTCACGGAATCAGTAGGCTATTAAACAAACACTTAAACAGGCAACAGAAGCAGGATCGGTCTTATTTCTGTAGATATATATATATGGATGATTTATAAAGCCAGGCACATTTAACAGTAGCGGCACACAAGCCTAAGATCACCATGCGCAATGCCAAGTGTTGGCTAGAGTGAAGTAAAGCTCGCCGCCATTGGACTTTGGAGCAGTGGAAACACGTACTCTGGAGTGATGAATCACGCTTCACCATGTGGCAGTCTGACGGACGAATCTGGATTTGGCAAATGCCAGGAGAACGCTACCTGCCCGAATGCATAGTGTCAACTGTAAAGTTTGGTGGAGGAGGAATAACGGTCTGAGGCTGTTTTTCATGGTTCGGGCTAGGCCCCTTAGTTCCAGTGAATGGAAATCGTAACGCAACAACATACAATGGCAACAGTTTTGGGGAAAATCACTTTCCTGTTTCAGCATGACAATGCCCCCATGCACAAAGCAAGGTCCATATAGAAATGGTTTAACAAGATCAATGTGGAAGAACTTGACTGGCCTGCTTGACAGAGCCCTGACCTCAACTCCATCAAACTCCTTTGGGATGAATTGGAACGCCGACTGCAAGCCAGTCCTAATCACCCAACATCAGTGCCCAACATCACTAATTCTCTTGTGGCTGAATGGAAGCAAGTACATATGTAAAACAGAACCATGAACACACACAAAAACACTGTCACGCAGACATATGCACCAGTATCGCACTTCTATTGCCACACAGAAACCTAGACAGGCAGAACAGACAAACACACAGGTACCTGTAGTGAGTCAGTGGCGTGGCTGGAGGGCTGGCCAGCCTTGCCGTAGCCCTGACCATGAGCTGTCAGCAGTCTGCCGGTCAGGTCCACCGCGGCGTGCCAGTTCTTAGTGCACTACAGGTACACAGGAGGGGGACAAAGCTGTTTCAACAAAACCACCAGACAAGGTGAGAGGACAGACACAGACACTGGACACAATGACCCCCAAAATGAACCAACCCCTGGCTGGCGACAAACAGTTAAAAAGGACATGTTATATTTCTATATTTTATTTGTGATGGCAGAGTGGTGGTGCTGGTGGAGGTCAGCCAAAGGTCGGAGAAACACTGAGTAAGGTACAATGTGAGGGGACACACACATTAAAGCAACAGATGTCTCCGCAGGAGGAGGTAGGTACAGTACAGAGGACGAGGGGATGGGGGGGTAAGAGTGTGTGTACATCCGAGTCTCCCCATCAGTAAGCATGACAAGGTCAGCCTGGAGATTGGGTTTTAACTGCACGGCAAAGGGCCATTCATCACAGCCAGTCACCTAATTAGGCATCAGAGAATTACACACTAGAGATAGAGAGAGAGAGAAAGACAGCCGGCCTCGACACCACAGCTGAACAGTCCACCCCAGATCCTGACCACAGCCTCCCTCGACACAACAGCAGAACAGACAAATGAAGAACCACCAACCCAGCAGACCCTACCCCCTCCTAGCATCCCCCATGAAAATCCTTTCACACCCACTGAGGGCACACAAAAGCCACAAATTGTCCTTAAGGGCTCCAATGGGAAATAGATAGAAGAAAACACCCAGTGGCTAAACTCTGGTGCCCAAACACCCAGCATGCCCTAAACTTTCTATCTAAGGAACAACTAGGGTCCCCCAGCCACATTCACACAGGCACAAACTATGTGAGAGCGCAGCAGGAAAAGGGTTGCCACAGCACTCAAGGAGGGATTGAAACGCGTTCTTCTACTTTCCCCGCCCTGCTACCACGAAAAGACGTTCACCCTGCTACCATACAGCAGGTAAACGCAAGCATTTCCCGTGACTGTGCCTCAAAAGCAAACGTCTACCTGGCCCACCACTCCACCCTGGACTTGAAGAGCCTTTATGACCAGGTCCACCTCTAGAAAGCAGCAGTCCCTTCTGCAACAACCCTAAAAGACATTGCCTTCAACCACAGCACCTCACACAGGCGCAATGGTCACCCCCCCCCCCCCCCCAGACCACCATGCACATCCAGGACACAGTACCACCAGGCACATCCAGAACACAGCACCACCAAGGACATCCAGAACACAGCACCAGCAAGGACATCCAGAACACATCCAGAACACAGCACAAGGCACATCCAGGACACAGCACCACCAGGCACATCCAGAACACAGCACCACCAAGGACATCCAGAACACAGCACCAGCAAGGACATCCAGAACACAGCACCACCAAGGACATCCAGAACACAGCACCACCAAGGACATCCAGAACACAGCACCACCAAGGACATCCAGGACACAGCACCACCAAGGACATCCAGAACACAGCACCAGCAAGGACATCCAGAACACAGCACCAGCAAGGACATCCAGAACACAGCACCACCAAGGACATCCAGGACACAGCACCACCAAGGACATCCAGAACACAGCACCACCAAGGAACACAGCACCACCAAGGACATCCAGGACACAGCACCACCAAGGAACACAGCACCACCAAGGACATCCAGAACACAGCACCACCAAGGAACACAGCACCACCAGGCACATCCAGGACACAGCACCACCAGGCACATCCAGAACACAGCACCACCAAGGACATCCAGAACACAGCACCACCAAGGACATCCAGAACACAGCACCACCAAGGACATCCAGGACACAGCACCACCAAGGACATCCAGAACACAGCACCACCAAGGACACCAGCACGCACCACCAAGGACATCCAGGACACAGCACCACCAAGGAACACAGCACCACCAAGGACATCCAGAACACAGCACCACCAAGGAACACAGCACCACCAGGCACATCCAGGACACAGCACCACCAGGCACATCCAGAACACAGCACCACCAAGGACATCCAGAACACAGCACCACCAAGGACATCCAGAACACAGCACCACCAAGGACATCCAGAACACAGCACCACCAAGGACATCCAGGACACAGCACCACCAAGGACATCCAGAACACAGCACCAGCAAGGACATCCAGAACACAGCACCACCAAGGACATCCAGAACACAGCACCACCAAGGACATCCAGGACACAGCACCACCAAGGACATCCAGGACACAGCACCACCAAGGACATCCAGAACACAGCACCACCAAGGACATCCAGGACACAGCACCACCAAGGACATCCAGAACACAGCACCACCAAGGAACACAGCACCACCAAGGACATCCAGGACACAGCACCACCAAGGAACACAGCACCACCAAGGACATCCAGAACACAGCACCACCAAGGAACACAGCACCACCAAGGACATCCAGAACACAGCACCACCAAGGACATCCAGAACACAGCACCACCAAGGACATCCAGGACACAGCACCACCAAGGACATCCAGAACACAGCACCACCAAGGACATCCAGGACACAGCACCACCAAGGACATCCAGGACACAGCACCACCAAGGAACACAGCACCACCAAGGACATCCAGGACACAGCACCACCAAGGAACACAGCACCACCAAGGACATCCAGGACACAGCACCACCAAGGAACACAGCACCACCAAGGACATCCAGGACACAGCACCACCAGGCACATTCAGGACACAGCACCACCAAGGAACACAGCACCACCAAGGACATCCAGGACACAGCACCACCAGGCACATTCAGGACACAGCACCACCAGGCACATCCAACCCCCAACCCCAACAAGTTAACATCCTCCCAAACAAACCATGGCCACAAACCATATAGGTCCCCCCAGATCAGCCCTGTGCCCCTCCTGCCCCCAACATGACAATCATACATAGACCCAGGCCTTGAGCAGAGCAACAGGCACAACCCCCACTCCTACACCCACCCAAGCCCAATCCTGAGACCTAAGAGGCATGTATCAGATACTCAGCATGCTCTGCTCACAAATATTGGTCCAAGCCAAAACCACACAAATAAGAACACTGGACACTATGGACCACAAAGCTTTACTATCTCATCCTAGAATATACAAGGTCTGAGGTCATATGCTTTTGGTCGAAAGAGCAGGAATCCAGACCCATGTCATCCTGCAAGAAACATGGTAAAGAGGAGACAGACCCACTGGTAGCCCTCTAGGTTACAGAGAGCTGGTCTCCCATCTACAAGGTGTTAGACAGGGAAGAGACTCAAAGGGTATGCTGATTTGGTATAGAACAGACTTAACCCAATCCATTACATTAATGAAAACAGGAACATTTTACATCTGGCTAGAAATGAATAAGGACATTATCTCAACAGAGAAAAATGTCCTCCTGTGTGCTACCTATATCCCTCCACTAGAATCCCCATACGTTAATGATGACAGCTTCTCCATCCTAGAGGGAGAGGGCAAAAATGTCCAGGCCCAGTGACATGTACTAGTCTGTGATGACCTAAACGCCAGAACTGGACAAGAACCCAACATTCTCAGCACACAGGGAACACCTACCTGCAGGTGACAGCATTCCCTCCCAAATACGCCCCCCCCCCCCTAGACACAACTACAACAAAACAACCAACAAAAATGGGTCACAACTCCTGCAGCGCTGTCACACGCTGGGTCTGTACATAAATGGTAGGCTTTGAGGGGACTCCTACTCTAGGTACACCTATAGCTCATCCCTTGGCAGTCATAGGCCTTACTGTAGACTACTTTATTACTGACCTCAACCCAGTCTCTCAGAGCGTTCAGTCAGCCCACTGACACCCCAATCAGATCACAGCAAAATCACAGCCTAATTGAAAAGTGCAAGTCACAATCATGAGGCATCAAAGCCAAACAAACCACATACTATTAAGAAACGCTTTAGATGTAAGGAAAGTAGTAAGGAAAGTAGTGTAGAAACCTAACAAAAAACTATTGGGCAACAACAAATCCAACCCATTTTAGACAACTTCCTGGTTTAAACTTGGCAGTAGAAAGACTACATTGTATATTTAATCAGCTTCCTTATCAAATCAAAAAATGAAAAGCAGACGACCTAAGAAAATTAATGACAAATGGTTTAATGTAGAATGCAAAACCCTAAGAAAGAAATTGAGAAACATACAGTATCCAACCAAAAACCGAGAACCAGAAAACCTAAACATATGCCTACACACACACACACACACACACCACACACACACACACACACACAACATAAGAATCCATAGAATCTAACCACTACTGGGAAAATTGGAACACACTAAACTAACAACAACGCGAAGATCTACCTATCCAAAATGGATAAACCACTTCTCAAAATCTTTTCGGCTCTATAAAAAAAACATACAGTGCATTTGGAAAGTATTCAGACCCCTTCCCTGCTTCCACATTGTTACGTTACAGCCTTATTCCAAAATGAATTTTCCTAATTTTCCTCACTTCCTCATCAATCTACACACAATACCCCAAAATGACAAAGCAAAAAAAGTTGAAATTTTTGAAAATATATTAAAAAGAAAGAAAAAAATACCTTATTTAAATACAGTACCAGTCAAAAGTGTGGACACACCTACTCATTCAAGGGCTTTTCTTTATTTTTACTATTTTCTACATTGTAGAATAATAGAAGACATCAAAACTATGAAATATCACATATGGAATAATGTAGTAACCAAAAAAAGTGTTAAAAAAATATAAATATATTTTATATTTGACATTCGTCAAAGTAGCCACCCTTTGCCTTGATGACAGCTTTGCACAATCGTGGCATTCTCTTATAAAGCTTCATGAGGTAGTCACCTGGAATGCATTTCAATTAACAGGTGTCCCGTGTTAAAAGTTAATTTGTGGAATTTCTTTCCTTCTTAATGCATTTGAGCCAATCAGTTGTGTTGTGACAAGGTATGGGTGGTAAAAGACCAAGTCCATATTATGGCAAGAACAGCTCAAATAAACAAAGAGAAACGACAGTCCATAATTACTTTAAGACATGAAGGTCAGTAAATCCGGAAAATTGCAGTCACAAAAACGAAGCGCTATGATGAAACTGGCTCCCATGAGGACCACCACAGGGAATGAAGACCCAGAGTTACCTCTGCTGCAGAGGATAAGTTCCTAAATTCATGAGAATTAACTGCACCTCAGATTTCAGCCAAAATAAATACTTCACAGAGTTCAAGTAACAGACACATCAACATCAACTGTTCAGAGGAGACTGCGTGAATAAGGCCTCCATGGTCAAATTGCTGCAAAGAAATCACTACCAAAGGACACCAATAATAAGAAGAGACTTGCTTGGGCCAAGAAACACGAGCAATGGACATCAGACAGGTGGAAATTTGTCCCTTGGTCTGGAGTCCAAATGTTTGATTTTTGGTTCCAACCGCCGTGTCTTCGTGAGACGCAGAGTAGGTGAACGGATGACCTCCGCATGAGTGGTTCCCACCGTGAAGCATGGAGGAAGAGGTGTGATGGTGCTTTGCTGGTGACACTGATTTATTAAGAATTCAAGGCACACTGAACCAGCATGGCTACCACAGCATTCTGCAGCGATACACCATCCCATCTGGTTTGGGCTTAGTGGGACTGTCATTTGTTTTCAACAGGACAATAACCCAACACACCTCCAGGCTGTGTAAGGACTATTTGACCAAGAAGGAGAGTGATGGAGTGCTGCATCAGATGATCTGGCCTCCACAATCACCTGACCTCAACCTAACTGAGATGGTTTGGGATGAGTTGGACCGCAGAATGAAAGAACAGCAGCCTACAAGTGCTCAGCATATGTGGGAACTCCTTAAAGACTGTTGTCAAGAGTGTGCAAAGCTGTCATCAAGGAAAATAGTGGCTACTTTGAAGAATCTCAAATCTCAAATATATTTTGATTTGTTTAACACTATTTTGGTTACTACATGATTGCACGTGTTATTTCATAGTGTTGATGTCTTCACTAATATTCTACAATGTAGAAAATAGTAAAAATAATGAGTAGGTGTGTACAAACTTTTGACTGGTACTGTATGTACAGACTCAGTGAGCATAGCCTTGCTATTGAGAGATGCCACTGTCGGAAGACCTGGCTCTCAAGAGAAGACAGGCTATGTGCACACTGCCCACAAAATGAGGTGGAAACTGAGCTGTACTTCCTCGCCTCCTGCCAAACGTATGACCATATTAGAGACACATATTTCCCTCAGATTACAGTGACCCACAAAGAATTCAATTTTTTTTCTCGATTTAGATAAACTCCCATATCTATTTGGTGAAATAGCAATGTGCCATCACTGCAGCAGCAAGATCTGTGACCTGTTGCCACAAGAAAAGGGCAACCAGTGAAGAACAAACACCATTGTAAATACAACCCATATTTATGTTTATTTATTTTCCCCTTTAACTATTTGCACATCGTTACAACACTAGCCATAATACGACATTTGAAATGTCTCTATTCCTTTGGAACATTTGTGAGTGTAATGTTTACTGTTAATTTTGTATTGTTTATTATGTATTTCACTTGCTTTGGCAATGTAAACATATGTTTCCCATGCCAATAAAGCCCTTTGAATTGAATAGAGAGAGGAAGAGACCAGTCACAATAGACAGTTTCCTTCCTACACAGGAGCAGAGGTGGTCCATCACAGGAGAATTCACTGGGACACTAACCAGGTTTCCATCTAACCTTTTTATGCCAGTAAAGTACATGTCAGATAAAACATGTCATGACAGGCCTGATGGAAACAGAACATTTGTTGGTAAACTTACCAAATGTTGACAAAACAAAATACACTACAAAAAGGTTGGATGTTTTTCTGTTGGTAACATTTACTATGTGAGAAATGTTGGTGGAAACGCTTTCATGCGCAAATATTGATATAATAACCATTATATCAAAGTAAACTTAAAGTCACACGATAACATGTGTGGTCCTCCCACTACGACTCGTCAGGAAAGCATGCAGTATATTAGGCTACAGATGAAATAAATGATGAACAGGGTGGTGAAAATGCAAGGTGATGAGCTTGATGCTCCTTTTCAATAAATATCCAGTTGCTTATTCTGGTGACATGATCATCAATGTTTGGCTGCCATCTGACAAATGAAAATAATGTCCATAATTACATAATCATATAGGCTATACCCACACTGCATCTGTGAGCTGCTGGCTGGAGCGCACGTGCCAATACCAGAGTGGGCACACATGCTATATAATGCAACATTTCGCTATATAAGGCAAAACAATGTGCGAAAAGCATCAGTAGATGGAAACCCATTTAACTTGTCTTTTTTATTCGGTACATGGGAATTTAACCGCACAAGGAATGTTTATGTTCACTACGTCATTAAGCACAGCCTTTTGTCTGCAACAAGTACAATTGATGGAAATACATCTTTGGTGGGAAAATGCACTTATTGTTTTTATGCAGATTTGAGAATAATTCCTTCAAAATCTGTTGCCAATTGGATGGACATCTAGCTAGTGAAAGACATCCTTTCTCTCAGTCCCCTCAGTCTCTTCCTCCCTTGATCTCCTTCACGTACACACTCCCTCTCCCCCCTCACCCCCTTGCCAGAGGTGCCTCTAAATCTTCATTAGGGGGTGAAATGAAGCCGAAAACGAGAGGCAGGGAGACGGCCAGAAGCAGCTGCAGCCACTGAGACAGAACCCATAGCCCCCAACAACAGCAACCCTTCCTCACCCCCTCCCTGCATTTGGCTCTGGCACTCACTGGGGATAGGCTCTATGATGTACTGTACATACGCTCACACCACCCTTAGTATATCCACCATAGAGCCCAATGTAGTGGCAGCAAATCAGAAGTAGTGCTGCCCCTGGTCAGAGAGGCTTCCAGCCAGGCTTACTGTGTGTGCTTATGACCTAACATGATGTCCTGCCACCCCACCTATGCACACCCAAACACTAGTAATGGGAAGAAAAAAATCTAAACAGTTACCTATCGCAATATTATAATCGATATTTTGACTCCAGGTATTGATCAGAAAAAATGTCATAAAATAAAAAGTAGCGTTAGCTAGCGCCAGTCGGCTGTACCTACACCCAATCAATTTTTCATCCTATAGCTTGTTCTCCATTTTATTTTTAAATGGTGTGCCCACATGTTTTCAGCACTTTTATTTCCATGACTGATCAAAACAAATGTTCTCGTGCTCTGTGTAGTCTCTCTGCAGCAGACATACACAGAGTATACCAAACATAAGGAACACCTTCCTAATATTGAGCATAGCCTACAGTAGATTTAAGATTATATTACTTCTAAACAAAATAACTTTTTTGGGTTCTCATACACTTACAATGATGTTTTGATTCTTGCTTGGACAGTCTCTAATATTATATTTGGCTGTGATCTTTGTAAAATAACTATTTTTGATGCAGCAGTTGTTAGCTAGAATGCTAACGCTCATTGATATAGGCTGTAGCAAAAGCTAGCCAAAGAAACATTTTACTGGTTGAAGTGTTTTTTTTTAAAGTTGATTAGGGATGATGACACAAACATAGTAAACAGGACATTCATACTTAAAATCCAATTATAATCCAAAAGTAGTGTGAAACGCACTCATAATCAACATGCAAATAGAGGCTTTTTTTGCTAGTGTTCTATAGGGGACTCCTGAGTGGCACAGCGGTCTAAGGCACTGCATCTCAGTGCTAGAAGCGTCACTACAGACACCCTGGTTCGAATCTAGGCTCTATCACAACCGACCGTGATTGGGAGTCCCATAGATCATTGCGTAATTGGCTTAGCGTTGTCCGAGAATGACCAGTGTAGGCCGTCATTGTAAATAAGAATTTGTTCTTAAGTGACTTGCCTAGTTAAATAAAGTTGACATAAAAAATAACAACTCCCTCTTGTTCTGCCACCAACTTGCACGCATCGCCCTCATGCGGCAATGTTTGCAAACACAGAAAGTGGTCTATGGGCTGTAGTAGTAAAGGCTAAATTAAATATTTTATCCACAAAAAATGTATACCTAAAGGGGTCCTAAAATTCTAAATCAAATAGCTAAATGTATGACAATCATAAAACAAATCCATGTTAGCTTAGACCCCCCCCCCCCCCCCCCCCCCAAACGGCTTAGACAGAGCGTCTGCTAAATGACTAAAATGTAACAGTAGAGTGATAATGCCAGGATTGATCATTTAGCTCCACTCATAATAATCTGCAATAAGAGGTACTCGGATCCCCGCCAAATCAAATGAGAATGAGATAAAATACAGATTATATTGGCTGAAATTGAATGAGGAAATGCCGATGAACACAATGTGTATTGAGCAGGGCCACAGTGCAGGGCTAAATTAACACTCCCTCGTCTCTCACACTGGAGAAGGAAGTGGATTAGCCATGCATAGTGTTTGCACACAGACACCAGCCAGGGAATCAACTTCATTTTAGCTCATCCCTTTTAATTCACCTATACTAAAAGGTTCAACAGAAGCCCTTAAGAGCATAGACATGTGCACGCACACAAACACACAGCTGGGGGAGAGATAACTAAGAGGATGACAAGTCAGCTATTGTCAGATCATACACTGTTTGACTAGCCACAGTTCTGAGGGGCAACCGTGAGTGATTCCATAGGAGAGCAGTTGAAACCAAGCAGGCCTTGGGCAGCCAGCCACCAGGGAGCTCCATCCCAACTCCATAGGAGAAGAACCTAATACTTCAATAGAATGCCACTGGATTCCCTACTCATACAAACACACAGAAACACACACAAGGCTGGATTATCAATTAGCAGCATTGTGGGTTTAAAAGAGGTGAGCATTTCTAATTGTGTTGAAGATCACAAGTTCAGAGATTTTCTTTTGGTGAAGTAAAAACGCCCTGAAACAAAGCTGGCTGCACGCCCACTGCCAGGGCTCTCGCGAGGTGCCAGCCTCCAGCCAAACACAGTAAAAAGGCTTCTCGCCCTATTGCGGGCCCTGTTCTGCATAACACACTAAATTCCAGTGCCACAGCATTTTGAATGAATACAGAGGGGAGAGAAGTAAGAAAGGCAGAATGCACAATACACTAGCTGTGGATAGTGGTTAACTTGTCTTTGATGGTTTGGTGGAGGGCTGGAGTCCTTGTATTAGCGGCCCTGAGAGAGCCAGACTAGGGCTTTGCCTCCAGGCCAGAGGATGGACTGGTGGCTGACTGTTCTAAAGACCACAGTAGTTTCTATTTGAAGGGGTCCAGACATCTAGAGCCCTGGGACAATAGAATAATACAGATAATATGTGAAGTACCTATCTTAGGGCTTGCATAGAAACGATGTATTACGCTATAATGGCTGTCTGGGAGAGTTACAAACGATGCTCCTTCGGGTGACATCAGTCATTCACTGATTGACAGACAAACCGCTGACTTAGCACGGCCAAGTCTCAGTGTTGTAAAGGATTGTTGCGGTAATGACAATTCTCTGGCTGTACACCTCCAGATAGCTATAATGCAGATCAATGTGGTTACATAGGGGAGGGAGCATCAAGGCCGAGGCTGACCTAGCCAAGGTGGTAGTAACACCGTACCCAAACCGGCCGTGCGCAAATTGATTTTGTCCCCCCACACCAAACGTGATCACGACACGCAGGTTGAAATATCAAAGCAAACTCTGAACCAATTATAATCATTTGGGGACAGGTCGAAAATCATTAAACATTTACGGCAATTTAGCTAGCTAGCTTGCCGTTGTTGGCTAATTTGTCCTATTTAACTAGCTTGTTGTTGCTAGCTAATTTGTCCTGGGATATAAACGTTGAGTTGTTATTTTACCTGAAATGGACAAGGTCCTCTACTCCCACAATTAATCCACACATAAAACAGTCAACCGAATCGTTTCTAGTCATCTCTCCTCCTTCCAGGCTTTTTCTTCTTTGGACTTTATATGGCGATTGGCATCTAACTTTCATAGTTACCACAATGACCGACCAAACTCAGTTAATCTTTCAATCACCCACGTGAGTATAACCAATGAGGAGATGACACATGGGTATCTGCTTCTATAAACCAATGAGGAGATGGGAGAGGCAGGACTTGCAGAGCGATCTGCGTCAGAAATAGAACTGACTTCTATTTTAGCCCTTGGCAACACAGACGCTCGTTGGCGCACGCGAGCAGTGTGGGTGCAATAATTAAATAACATGTATGTTTACATTTATTTTGCGACGTGAGAAGTGTAGTCAGCATGTAAGGTGGGATGATGTTGATCATACCTCCCCCGGCCCCCGCCCTCCACTGGACATTTGGCCCCGGCACACAGGCCCCAGGCCTAGACACCAGCACAATGGTAGGAGAGAGAGTTCATTGGCCGCAGAAGAAGAGAGGGAGAGGGATGGCGGGAGAAAGGGAAGGAGAGAGGTGGGATAATCAAGGTGACAGATTAGCCAGCCTTGGGCCCTGCTGAGAGAGAGGGGACGCTGACCAGCCACAGGGAGAAATATAGGCCCTTGGCCAGAATCACTATGGAGAGGGATTCGGGAGAAGGGGAGACAGGTCACCAGAGGGAGGCAAGATGACAGACAGAAGCCATGGATAATGCTGTGCAAGAGCGGGCAGTGGCCAGCAGACATTGGCCACAAGAGACAGAGGAGAGACAGGTCACACACACAAGCCTCCAAGGAAATGAGGGTGGGGTGAGAGGGAGGGAGGCCTTGAGCCCTGCTGAGCAAGAGAGGAAATGCTGACTAGCCGACTCAGGGGAGAGGACAGACGGGTCACTAGCCCTGAAAGGAAGAAAAGAGAGAGGGTTAGAAGAAGAGAGAACCTGAGGGATAGGAGGACAGACGGGTCACTAGCCCTGAAAGGAAGAAAAGAGAGAGGGTTAGAAGGAGAGAACCTGAGGGATAGGAGGACAGACGGGTCACTAGCCCTGAAAGGAAGAAAAGAGAGAGACATAGAAGGAAGAGAGAGAGAGAACCTGAAGAACAGAGGACAGACGGGTCACTAGCCCTGAAATGAAGAAAAGCGAGAGGGGTAGAAGGAAGAGAGAGAGAACCTAAGGGATAGAGGACAGACGGGTCACTAGCCCTGAAAGGAAGAAAAGCTAGAGGGGTAGAAGGAAGAGAGAGAAAGAACCTAAGGGATAGAGGACAGACGGGTCACTAGCCCTGAAAGGAAGAAAAGCGAGAGGGGTAGAAGGAAGAGGGAGAGAGAACCTGAGGGAAAGAGGACAGCTAATGCAGCAGAGACAAAGAGGACCTCTCCACAACATTCTACAGGGTTGGGGTCAGTTCCATTTAAAGTGACAGTCTGTAGCTATGATATTTGGACTCAGTTACTGTATGTAAAGTTGGTGCTAATAAGATGTTAGTTGAGCTCTACCACATGTGAATAATGTTCACTCAGTGGTGCATATCACTACTGCCGCTGTCTGTGGATCAGCAGGGGATTGAATGATGGAGTGAGATAGATAGAGGAGAGAAAGAACACAGCATCTGTTCTCAAAGCCTCACTCTTACCACAGAGGCTGCTTCCTCCTCTTTATCCCTCGCTTCCCCTCCCCTCATCTTTCTTCTTTCCCTGCCTATTAAATCTTCTTCCCTCCTTTCTCTCTTCCTCCCCATCTCTTCTGTCATACTCCCTCTATCTTTCCTCTTCCCTTCCCTCATCTCTGTGCTCCTCCCTCTGTGTGAGCCAGCGTTTGTGTGTTCTCAGAGGGAGTGTGGAGGCAGTGGCAGTGGGTGCAGTCACACACTGGCACTGCAGCATGAGTCACTGCCAGCTCCCAGCAGCCCCAAGAATCAGTGGGGAGGAGTGTACACACACACACACACACATCTCACTAGCCAGTACAACCCCAGGGTACACACAGCTCTGTACAACCAGACACACACACACACACACCTTGCCAACAATTACTGAGCGAATCGAGAAAGAGACTACCCAGTTGTCTCAAATTTGGTGCAATCAATCACAGGTATTGATCAGTGTAAGGTTGACTGGCTGAGTCGGTCTGGAGATGTGAGGACCACAGTGGAGGAGCAAAGCCCACTGACATTTCAACAGACCTGCCTGACTCACTCTACTTCTCTTTTTATTTCTCTCCTTCACTCCCTCTTTACACTGGGGGGCCGCCCACGCTGGCTGGTGTGCATCGGTAGAGTCAGTGACGCACACACACCAGGTGGTATTTTCAGCCTTCGGTCAAGTGGTCTACTCTGTGAGAGGGTGTGTATGTGTGCATCCTGGCAGACTGCAGTCCAGCACCAGATGTGTGTTTGTGTAAGCAGAGACCAGAAGGCCTTGAAATATGTACACAGCTCCCATGCATTATACATCGGCACAGCAGGAGAGAAGTCAGAGCCTGGAGGATCTACTCCCTCCCATCTATTCTCTCTCCATCTCTCTGCCGGCTGCTATGGTGCATACGTTTTAAATACCAAGTGCAGGTCAGGGTCGTTTGCGGGTCAGCGGCTAAGATGGAGGGAGGAGGATAGGGTGATGGAGGAGGAGAGGTCGATATTCAGACTAATCTTCATGCTTTATGTAGGGGTAGGGGAGAGAGGTGAGCCAGAGAAATGATAGGGTATTTACGGAGCTGTGCTATTAACAACACCATTCTATGAGGAAGGTGTGGCATACTCTAGGTAGTCATCACAGAATATCTATCTGCTGCATGCACATTACCCAAACTCAGCAAACATAGCCATTTACATGGTCTTCTATCACTGAATAAGTAGAAGTACAGCGATCTAAAGGTGAAAGAGGTATACGGTGGAACTACTGTGGAATTGCCCATGAGTAAGCCAAGCCGGCATGAAAATAAGTGGTTTCTAACAAGGCACTACATATAGATATATAAAATCCCTGTTTGCACCAACATTAACATGCACGCACATTGACTCACAATTAGTTGTTTGACGCCCAGGAAGGATTGTTCTACAGAGTTGGCTATAAGGACATGTCTCTTCATAGCTGCCTGCTCCCCCATGAGACGCACCATCAGGTCCTTCACAGCATCACCCTGAAACACACACACAGTCACACAGGTAGACGAGTAGGTTGCAAACAATGTTGAGGTATAGGTTTACAAATAAGCAAATTATCCACTTCATTGTACCACAAGACTAGACATAGCTGTTGAAAGCAGATTTCGGAATGATATCGAACTGGAAACCCAGCTCTATGGGCTAATGGCATTAATGGCAAGCTAACCCCCCTGCAGATTGTCAAACTTGAGACTGGGCATGACCAGCCTCTCCTTCTCCACAAACACATGGCTGTACTGCTGACTTGCCACAGAGATCAGCACCTTCCTGGTCTCCTCAGAGGGCAGCCATGCGTCGTACCTCTTATCAGCCTCACTCATGTTCAGAGCCTTGGCAAACGGGTCGTCTCCCCCCAGAACAGCTGGGTGAAGGGCTAAGGAGGGTCCAGGGCTGGCTCTGCTGCAGCCTGTTGAAGGGAATGGGGGTTGGTTCAGTCTGGGTAGGCCCAAAGAAGGAGTTGGGGGTGGGGGTACCGGACTCTGAAGGCCCAAAGTTGGACAGAGAGCACCCAGAGGAGGCAGAGAGTTGGTGTTCGGGTGGGGCGGCTGACTTTGGGGACTCTGCGTTAGGGTTGCTGACAGAGATGAAGGAAGAGGAGGTGGTGAAGGAGTCAGTAGCCAGGTTGATATGGCCACTGTAAGAAGATAACTTGCTGAGGTTGGCGGACCAGAGGAGCCAGTTTATTAGGGGTAATCTCTGTGCTCCCCTGTCACAGCCACTACTGAAGCTGGGTGATTTAATGAGGGTGGGCTGGAAGCAATCTTCCACCAGGGCCTGGGCTTTGGGCTGGCTGAAGATGGTGCACACAGGGATGGGCTCGTCCTTGGTTGTGGTCCCTTTGCTGCTGGCCTCCAGGGTTGCTGTCTCATGCTTAGGAGTGCCTGGGCTGGGGGTGCTGTCCTCTGGGGTTACAGCGGAGACGGTAACAACATCCTGCTCTTCAGTAGTTAGCTCTGGTTTCACATCATCCACTGGTTCCTCAGGGCTAGAGGCTACTGGACTTGTCTGTATCATTGCAGCCTCTATCTTGATCTCAGTAGTGTCTTGTCCAATCAGATCATCCACTTTCTCCTCTTCACTTCCACCTTCTTCTCTTTCTCCACTGAGGTCTCTTTAACCACTGCTGCTGCTGGCTCCTCCTCTCTCTCTCCTCAAACTGCTCCAGCAGGTTGTCCATGGGAACCACATGGTCCTCCTCACTGTTGTTGGTGGAGTCAGAGTTCATGACACTCTCCATCATCTGGTCATTGAGCTTGTCCATCAGGCTTTCTGACGGTGTGCTGTGGCTGTCCTCCTGGGGAGTGATGAAGGCCTCGCACCCCAGGTCAATGCTCTCCTCCTGGAACAGGACACCAGAGGAGGGCAAGAGGGTGGGGGCTGGCTCTGAAGGGATACGGTCTTCACTCAGGCTGGGCTCAACCTCCACCTTTCCTGTGATGTCCAGGGTGACTGGCCTCTGGGCAGGAGTCTCGTTGCTATCCATATTTTCCCTGAGAATAATAGTATGGAGGAATCATAAATCAAGTTACCTAAAAATATAATTTATTGTAAGTACTTTGTCATGTTCTTTACAATGAAATGTATCATACGGGCTTAGATATACAATGATTCATTCAATTTCTATGGCTAGTAGATTGTTGTGCTTTTGGGGTAATGATGGCTAGCTAAAGTTAGCGTGCTAAGCTACAGGTGCTTCAAATGGCAAAAAAGGAGATAACTACTTTTATGAATATATTCATACAAATCACGTGCTTACATAAATAACATGTAGCGATACATCAGCCTCCCCTATTAAGCTGTAAACCAATGTAAACAAAACAAGGCGCTTTAGATTACCTTTGCTAAGGAATGTTGACGGCTACGGCAATAGTGCGCCTGTGTGAATCTTCCAGGAAGTGAAATGTACAGTGTTCAATAGGAATCAAATTTCCTACGTATCTGTAGAATCGGTATTCTTAAATATTTTACGCATTTTAAACCGTAAACATCTGCTTTCTCCAGTTATATTTACGGACATTCACTGTACGCTACGTAAGTATTTATTTTAACGTTTGCGGAATTAAAATAACATTCAGCGAGGTAATGGATAAACAGTGCAAGCAGTTTATTTGTGAAATCTCACATTAAACGTAACGCTTTCAAGCAATAATAATAAGCTTGCAACATACGTGGGACATGGAGGACGATGCACCTGTGATTTACGGCCTCGAATTTCAGGTACAGTTCCACGTCGGAGATATGCATGCATTAACGTTAGCTGGATACAGTATAGCTATGTCAGACAACCTCGTCCTGCCCCAGTATCTGGGCGTTAGAGATGTCGACGAGGAGTATGACTTGTCGACATCTCTAACGCTCAGATACTGGGGCAACCTCGTCCTAGCTATGCAACTCTAATGTTGACAAATATTCATCTGAACTCTCTTCGATGTACGTCAACATTGTTGCTTTGCAATGTCATCATGCTTTAGTGATACGTTCGTCACGTAAAGCCCTGTATCGGCATAGCATTACATAATGTACATACATGCACTACCGGTCAAAGGTTTTAGAACACCTCCATTCAAGGGTTTTTCTTAATTTGTACTATTTTCTACATTGTAGAATAATAGTGAAGACATCAGAACTATGAAATAACACATATGGAATCATGTAGTAACCAAAAAAGTGTTTTTTAAATATTTGAGATTCTTCAAATAGCATCCCTTTGCCTTGATGACAGCTTTGCACACTCTTGGCATTCTCTCAACCAGCTGGAACAGTCTTGAAGGAGTTCCCATGTATGCGGAGCACTTGTTGGCTGCTTTTCCTTCACTCTGCTGTCGGACTAATCACAAACGATCTTAATTTGGTTGAGGTCGGGGGATTGTGGAGGCAAGGACATCTGATGCAGCACTCCATCACTCTCCTTCTTGGTAAAATAGCCCGTACACAGCCTGGAAGTGTGTTGGGTCATTATCCTGTTGAAAAACAAATGATAGTCCCACTAAGCCCAATCCAGATGGTATGGCGTATAGCTGCAGAATGCTGTGGTAGCCATGCTGGTTAAGTGTGCCTTTAATTCTAAATAAATCACAGACAGTGTCACCAGCAAAGCACCCCCACATCTTAACACCTCCTCTCCCATGCTTCACGGTGGGAACCACACATGTGGAGATCATCCATCTCACAAAGACACGGCGGTTGGAATCAAAAATCTCCAATATGGACTCCAGACCAAAGGACAAATTTCCACCAGTTAAATGTCCATTGCTCGTGTTTCTTGGCCCAATCAAGTCTCTTCTTCTTATCGGTGTCCTTCAGTAGTGGTTTCTTTGCAGCAAATGGACCATGAAGGCCTAATCTCTGAACAGTTGATGTTGAGATGTGTCTGTTACTTGGAACACTGTGAAGCATTTTTTGGGGCTGCAATTTCTGAGGCTGGTAACTCTAATAAACTTTTCCTCTGCAGCAGAGGTAACTCTGGGTCTTCCATTCCTGTGGCGGTCCTGATGAGAGCCAGTTTCATCATAGCGCTTGATGTTTTTTGCGATTGCACTTGAAGAAACTTTAAAAGTTATTGAAATGTTCTGTATTGACTGACCTTCATGTTTTAAAGTATTGATGTACTGTCGTTTCTCTTTGCTTATTTTAGCTCTTCTTGCCATAATATAGACTTGGTCTTTTACCAAATAGGGTTACCTTCTTTACCTTAATGCTCAAACTCATTAAGAAGGAAAGAAATTCCACAAATTAACTTTTTAAGAAGGCACACCTGTTAATTGAAGTGCATTCTAGGTGACTACCTTATGAAGCTGGTTGAGAGAATGCCAAGAGTGTGCAAAGCTGTCATCAAGGCAAAGGGTGGCTATTTGAAGAATCTCAAATATAAAATATATTTTGATTTGTTTTACTTTTTCTTGGTTAATACATAATTCCATATGTGTTATTTCATATTTTAGATGTCTTCACTATTGTACAATGTAAAAATAAAGAAAAACCCTTGAATGATTAGGTGTTCTAAAACTTTTGACCGGTAGTGTACATGGGTATAGTCAACATTAGTTACAGTGTTACAATGTACCAACTGTATCTTGTTTTGCAGGCTCGGGCACTTACTTCCCAGACAGCTGAATCAGATGCCATTCGCTTTCTTGTGGGCACCCAGTCCCTCAAATTTGACAATCAGGTGAGTCAAACAACTGCACTTACCAAGAGTAGTACACCTTACAGCTGTATATAGCCTATGCATTGGAAGACCATCTAGGAAGGGTATTGCTCAAAGTCATGTGTCTGTTCTTCTAAGGTGGGGCCCACTTTTGGATGTAATCTAAAGTTGCACTAAAAACGTACTATATATTTTTAATGGGAACAACATCCACAGTGGACTCACTTGATCCTTTATCTGATGTAGCTCTTTGGCTGCTTGTTTCAGCCCACCAAGGCCTCTAGTATTCCTAATGGGGTATTCCAGCCAAGATTGGCCCATGTGTTGAGATGGGACTTGAGACCCACTGATACCTCACAACTAGTTCCTCCTGGGTTGCATCAAGACTGGGTTGTAAATGCAACATCTTATTGCCTGTGCCATGACTGTCCATGCCACGCTCTGCTTATTTAGTGGTACCTTCAGTTAAGTGGGTTACCTCAAGCCTTGTCCAGCAGCCATGTGCCTTTGAGAATTGTAGGCCTAGTAAACAAGCCTAGGATCATGCTAGCCATATGGGCCTGTGTGGACCAGGTAGTGCTGAGATGACCAGATAGTGCTGTGAGGACAGGCTTAGCCTTGGCCTCTGGCACTGTTATTGGGCTGATTCCAACCCGTGTGTGTGTGTGTGTGTGTGTGTCTTTCCTAGGTCATCATGCAGACAGACCACAGAAACAGTTGGCCATAAATGGGGGGGGGGGGGTAATTACTGATTTCAGAGAGGAGAGACTGATGTCTGTGTTGAAATGGTTTTGGCATCCTTTGGTGAGAAAATGGTCTATGCTTCTTTTTTTAAATTCTGGCTTTGGCTGTGGGTGTTGAAATATGTTGCTGGAGCCCATTCCAAATCTATCCCGGTGGTTGGACAGACAAACAGTGCTTATGTTTGATCACCCACGCCATGTTTTTGAGAGGAAAATACTTATAATGATAGTACTGCTGTGATGCCTGCACCAAGCACTGTTGTTGAGAATTGAAAAACAGAATGTTGGGTGTTTTGTACCAGCATTTCTGAATGCATTGCAGTCACAACAAAGGGAGCAATAATTTCATCCCATCCTTATCACAATGCTGTTTCACTTATGATTATTGGCTGTTCCAGCAAGTGGACTCCTCCTTGAAGATGGCTTCAGTCCCACCCCCAGGCATTGGTCACATAGAGACACCACCTGATTGTCTCTGGCATCAGGCACTTATACAGTAGCTTGGACATGTCACTAAGCTTCCTGCCTCTCTAATGTGGGCTTCAGATATCTAATTTATACCCTCCCTTCCTCTCACCTTAAGTGCCACTCCAGCCCTGAGAGGGCAGCGCCATATGAATGGCAGAACTTTGGGGCTCCTCCAGTTTGTGTGGCATTAAAACATCTCAACCCTGCCACTTCTGCCAGTTCCCTACTCCTCTGTCCTGCTTACTGTCATTAGCACCACTAAAGAGCTTTAACTAAAGGACCAAAAGTGGAGACCGTCGGCGAGCTCCTTTTTATCGTGTCTTTTTCTGCTACATAATTACAACGGGCTGGGAAGGAAGCCCGACTGGGCTGAGAGAGGGATGCAGGGATAAGTCACTCCGCTGGCTCCGGCTGGGGAATAACGCAGGATAAATCACCCATGGGACTTCTCCTCCACCCTGGGTTCATTCAGGGGCCCTACTACCGCTCTTCCTCTTCCCTCCAATTACCCTGTCCCACCAGCACCGACATTTATTTGTATGTCTCCCCCATAAAATTATAACTTTGTGTAATAATCTTTGCTCGATGTGGTCCAGCCCAAGGTTAATGGCAGCCTGTGTGACTTTGAGGCAGCTGAAGGACGCTGTATTCTGCTGCTCCGATGCTCTGCTCCTCTCCTCCCTGCCTGTAAAAAGTGAACAGGGTAGAGGAGTGCCTGGAGTTGTTGTCCAGTGCAACCAGATTAATGGCCCCCACGGTGCAGTGACACTCAGCCTTATTAGAATGACGGGTGTTATTAACCACATCAAACCTCTTGATTGTCGCTGCTTTACCACCTAAGTCAAATATCTATAAAATAGATTTCCATAATGATCCATTCTAATAGGCCTAAGTCAATAGAAGTTCCAATGTCCTGCACACAGCTTGCTTGCAAATATTAGGCCTACGCTTTCTGTTGTAATGCCAACTCTTTAGTCTGCTGACCTTGAAGATGATAGCAAGATAACTTCATGGCTGTTAGACAAACTGCAATCAATTTAACAGGAAGCTTTGGGTCCACAACACCTCTCAACCATTGTCCAATGTAATTGCCATTGATAAAATGCAATTGTGTTCGTTGTCTGTAGCGTTTGCCTGCCCATACCATAACCCCACTGCCACGATGGGGCTATCTGTTCACAACGGTGACATCAGCACACCACTTGCCCACACAATGCCATACATGCTGTCTGCCATCTGCCCGGTACAGTTGAAACCGGGATTCATCTGTGAAGAGCATACTTCTCCAGCATGCCAGTGGCCATCGAAGGTGAACATTTACTCACTGAAGTCGGTCATAACGCCAAACTGCAGTCAGGTCAAGACCCTGGTGAGGATGATGAGCACGCAGATGAGCTTCCATGAGACGGTTTCCGACAGTTTGTGCAGCAATTCTTCGGTTGTGCAAACCCACAGTTTCATCAGCTGTCCGGATGGCTGGTCTCAGACAATTCCGCAGGTGAAGAAGCTGGATGTGGAGGTCCTGGGCTGGGGTGGTTACACGTGGTCTGCGGTTGTGAGGCCGGTTGGATGTACTGCCAAATTCTCTAAAACGACATTGGAGGCAGCTTATGATAGAGAAATGAACATCTCTGGCAACAGCTCTGGTGGACATTCCTGCAGTTAGCATTTCAATTGCACGCTCCCTCAAAACTTGAGACATCTATGGCATTGTGTTGTGTGACAAAACTGCACATTTTAGAGTGACTTTAGTACAATTGTCCCCAGCACAAGGTGCACCTGTGTAATGATCATCCTGTTTAATCATCTTCTTGATATGCCACACCTGTCAGGTGGATGGATTATATTTGCAAAGGAGAAATGCTCACTAACAGGGATGTAAACTCATTTGTGCACAAAATTGGAGAGAAATAAGCTTTTTGCGTGTCTGGGAAATTTCTGGGATCTTTTATTTCAGCTCATGAACTGTGGGACTAACGCTTTACATGTTGCATTTATATTTTTGTTCAGTATAAATAAAAAAGGAAATAGTTACACAATAAAATAACAGTAATAATAACATACTGTTTTACTGATTTCACAGACAGTGACCCCTGCCTGCTCTGGTGTTCCACATGTTACTTATGTTACTTATCATTATCATCATTATTACTTATCATTACCTGCCCGCCTGTCCAGCATCACTTCTCTGGACGGTTCTGATTTAGAATTTGTGGATAACTACAAATACCTAGGTGTCTGGTTAGACTGTAACTCTCCTTCCAGACTCACATCAATCATCTCCAATCCAAAGTTACATCTAGAATTGGCTTCCTATTTCGCAACAAAGCATCCTTCACTCATGCTGCCAAACATACCCTCGTAAAACTGACCATCCTACCAATCCTCGACTTCGGCGATGTCATTTACAAAATAGCCTCCAATACCCTACTCAACAAGCTGGATGCAGTCTATCACAGTGCCATCCGTTTTGTCACCAAAGCCCCATATACTACCCACCACTGCGACCTGTACGCTCTCGTTGGCTGGCCTTCGCTTCATAATCGTCGCCAAACACATTGGCTCCAGGTCATCTACAAGACCCTGCTAGGTAAAGTCCCCCCTTATCTCCGCTCACTGGTCACCATAGCAGCACCCACCTGTAGCACGCGCTCCAGCAGGTATATCTCTCTGGTCACCCCTAAAGCCAACTCCTCCTTTGGTCGTCTCTCCTTCCAGTTCTCTGCTGCCAATGACTGGAACGAACTACAAAAATCTCTGAAACTGGAAACACTTATCTCCCTCACTAGCTTTAAGCACCAGCTATCAGAGCAGCTCCCAGATCACTGCACCTGTACATAGCCCATCTATAATTTAGCCCAAACTACTACCTCTTCCCCTACTGTATTTATTTATTTTATTTATTATTTTGCTCCTTTGCACCATATTATTTATATTTTAACTTTGAACTTTCTTCAAATTATAATTCTACCATTCCAGTGTTTTACTTGCTATACTTTATTTACTTTGCCATCATGGCCTTTTTTTGCCTTTACCTCCCTTATCTCACATCATTTGCTCACATTGTATATAGTCTTATTTTTGTCTACTGTATCATTGATTGTATGTTGTTTTACTCCATGTGTAACTCTGTGTTTTTGTATGTTGTCGAACTGCTTTGCTTTATCTTGGCCAGGTCGCAATTGTAAATGAGAACTTGTTCTCAACTTGCCTACCTGGTTAAATAAAGGTGAAATAAAATAAAAAATAAAACAAAAAATATGTTGTGAAGGGTGCAAACTAGATTTGATCGATTTTCCTCTATTGGACCTTTCTGCCGTCTAAGACGTGGCGCTCTCTGTAACTCCTCTGAATCGGACCCAACTTCTGAAGGAGTGTTTAATCGCTGCTTTTAAGAGGAAATCGAGACAAAAAAACGCAGTGGGTGTGTGAAGTTAATACATCTTAATAAGTGATGTCTGCATTTAAGGTTGCGTTCACTGTCATATTAAAGACGGAACCTTTTTGTGTGAGGGGTGCTTTGTACTGCTGAGGGTTAGGGCGACTGGTGAAAGATGAGGGGGAGGAGGTGCTCCTCTGTCTGTGTTCTCACTAGAACCTCGTCCTCACTGCTCTCCCCTCTCTCTCTCTCTCTCTCCTCTCTCCTTCCCTCACACTCTCTCTCCTCCCGCCTCTCTCTCTCTCTCCTCTCTCCTTCCCTCACACTCTCTCTCCTCCCGCCTCTCTTTCTCTCTCCTCTCTCCCTTTCTCTTTTCCACAGATCCACATCATTGACTTTGATGATGAGAATAACATCATTAGTAAGAGCGTCCTGCAGCACCAGGCAGGGGAGATATGGCACATCAGTGCCAGTCCTGCAGATAAAGCCGTGCTGACGACCTGCTACAACAAAAGTGAGGCTCCCGACCGCGCTCCCCTTGCATCTTTCTTTTTTTCTCCTTCTCTCTCTGTCTGTCTGCCTCTCTCACTCTTTATCTCTCATTTTTTTCAGTCTCTTTCCTGTCTTTATGTTACTAGTCTCTCTCTCACAACTAGGGGCCAGTGTTTTTCCTGGTCAAGTCGTGTGTTCAGGAAAATCTCATGACCCCATAAGGTATACTGCATTCTGTCTTGAAATTAAAGGATGTTACTTATATGTAACCATCTAGGCAAGGCGGTGACAACCCTGTTAGCCAGCCATGTGTACCCCTGACCATGGCCAAGATATGACACACAAGCCCAGACTCACACCATGCTCCCACCCTGCCATTTCACACTAGCAATTATGCTAAAGTAACACGTCCCATTTCTTTCACACTCCTTCTGCCAACAGTTGCCTCGAGACAATTACAAATCTAAACAAACATGAAGAGACGATTTGGATGAGAAAGAGTGGAGAAAAAAAAGTAATTACATTTCTGAGTTTATTAGATGGATGCCTTTGGCCTTGGTGGGGTTAGTGACAGTAGGAATCAGCTCTGGATGTAGGCTACTGTAGTTGTGAGGAGACAAACCAGGAGAGAGGCATTGAAAACAAGGCCACGGTACTCTCACTCTCCTCTCTTTGCGTCAGCCCTATTGTGGCGGAGGGCTGTGATACACATTATGTCAGAGTACAGTTCAAAAGAGAAATGTAATTATCATGACATCCAATCTAATGGAGTAGCCCCAGTCAAAAAGAAGTGAAGATCATATGCCCTCACTTTACCCACTACCTTTTTCTCTACAGCTGCTGCTGAGGCACATTCCTTCCTATTCACTGTCTGATCTGGGGAGATGGGCTGTCTCTCTCCTGATGGTGTTGTGGTGGGGATAGTGTTGTGGTGGGTGTGGTGGAGATGGTGGTGTGGTGGAGGTGTGAACGGGGCATAGCTTTACATGTGTAGACAGCCATGACAGAGTGAGAAACTGGGAGAGCAGGGAGGCGTGGAGGCCAGGGTAGGCCTTTAGGGGCAGCCGAAACCAGAGGGAGAGGCCCACAGTTAGTCTCTCGCTCTCTCTCATTCTGTTTCGCTCTCTTTCTTTATATCTCCTCTCTCTCTTGCTCTATTGCTCTCTTTCTCAATCTTCTTCCCTCTCTCTGCCTCTCTTGTCAGCTGGGCCCTACATACTTCAGCTCACATGATGACAGCTGCTGCTGGAATGGGTTAGAACTCAGAGACCAGACCCTCCCACACATGCATGTCAGACTTGGAATTTATTTTTATGAATAATGTTTCTGTCACTTGACTTGCTCGATCTATCTACTCACGATCTGCTCGCTGTACATTTCAGGACACTCAAGAAATGGATTTGATTGCAAGCCAGCACCTACAGGGATCTAGCTGTACCAGGTTTATGAGAACCCCAAAACAGGTCCCTAAGTAGGTCCTATAGATCTGGTCCAGCTGGAACCCTGTGTGTGCTGTCTTTCATTCACACCCATGTCCTGAGTGAGTTCCCAGTTCGCCCACCCCCTTCAGGTGTGTAACTCTGCCTGTTTCTGCTGTCCCCTCCAGCCAGTGAGAGTCGCGTGGTGACATGTGGGGCTGTTTGGAGGATGCCCCCAGAGTGGGAGTCAGGGAGCCATGAATGCCCAGACGATCCCCACAACTCCCACAACCCCCAGAACCTGGAACTCCTCTGTCACCTTGACAACAGCTCCCACGGCAACGCCTCCTGGTAGGTTTCACTCAGACCGTAACCTACAGCTACAGTACTGTATACAACAAAACATAACACAGTCATATCAATTCAACCCTGAAACTGTAGGGGTTCCACGACCTCCTGTTTTTATCCTTTTCTCTGCTCTTTTCTCCTTTGTTCTTTTTCCCCTCGTTCTCTGTTCCTCTATCTCATCTGCTTTCCTTCTCCCCCTCTATCTCTCTATCTTTCACCGTTTGACTCCATTGTTTTGTCTTTCTAAAATCTATCGCCCTGCTTTTCACCATTTATACCACTATACTCACTTATCTTCCTCTGTCTTTATCTCTCTATCTCTCATTCTCCCTCTTCATCTCTTTATCACCCTCTGTCACTTTCTCTGTCGCTCTCTTGCTCCTTCCCTCACTCCCTCTCTCCCTCCCATACAGAAGGGTATCCTGGTCTATAATTTACTTTACCATACAATCCAGCAAACCAAAATTGTTTCTGTGAAAGTTCCCAGAACATTCATTAGGTTGTGGCAAATGTTCTCATAGCACAAGAACTGTCCAGTCGAGGTGATGATTATAGAAGGTTTGAATAAAACATTTGCCTGATTTTGCAAGAACGTTCCTAGAACATATTTAATCTGTTCTTTAAAGATTCCCAGAATTTTTCATTAGGTTGTGGGGACATGACAAGGGATATGTTCCCAAAACACAAAAAACTGTCTGGTTGTGCTGACATTTACGTAAAGTTTGTATCAGGGTGCACCAAACGTTGCTTTGATGTTGCAAGAATGTTGACAGAACAGCCTTTCTGAATCCTTTAAAGTTTCCCAGAACATGTAATTAGGTTGTGGGAACAGTGTGGGTACATGGGTTCCCAAAACACAAAATATGCTTAGTTGTGATGACATTCATACAATGTTTAAGTTGGGTTGCACAGGACATTCCCTTCATCACATCTGGTGAAAGTCTTATAAAATGTGATTTTATTTAGATAGGGCTTCCTTTAAATAACTTGAACATTTGATTTGTATTGTTGTGTATTCATATGCTTCTCAGAACCTTCAAACTAAGAGCCTTCAAACTCAATAAGAAAACAATTTGACGTTTTCTCAATTTCAAAATCAAATTTCATAATAAAACGTTTAACACGTGATGAAGAGAAGTGCACAGCATATAAAGAGGATGGGTGAAGTTATGGTGAATAACCACGTTACCAGTATTTCTCTGGGTTAGACATGTTTAAGAAGGCTTAACATTGTGGATTGACCATACTGCGATGCTATACTGAACAATAAAATATGTAAGAGAGCTTCCCTGGTGGATAAAAGCCCTGGCTTGGAAACCATACATTGCAGGTTCAAACCCCACATGTGCAGATTGTCAACATATGAAGTATAAAAAAATATGGTTTTATTTGTATGATTAAATGCTGTTCAAATGTCCTATGAATTAAATTATTATTATGCGTCTCTAGATCACCTACAATCAGGGTTGGGAAGGTTACTTTCTAAATGTAATCCGTTACAGTTACTAGTTACCTTTCCAAAATTGTAATCAGTAACGTAACTTTTGGATTACCCAAACTGAGTAACGTAATCTGATTACATTTCATTACTTTTAGATTACTTTCCCCTTAAGAGGCATTAGAAGAAGACAAAAATGTATGTTACTAATTGAACGACATCTATTGCAGGGTAAATCAATGTTAAAGTTAACAGTACATAGCTGGCCAAATATGGATGTTCAATTTTACTATATGGGTTGGTTATGTAGGCTTCTTCTAACCCCTCGCTTTCTACTGCATATAATTATACGATTAAATTATATCTTTACATTAAACAAAGTCTTATGAGAATTCCAGTCATTCCAATAAATGTTATACCCCTTGATCTTCAAGAATAGGACTTGGAAATATATATAGATTAGCCAAATTGTTTTACCTGAGCATGACCTAGGTCTGGGTGATGTGGCTAAAATATTATATTACAGTATTTAAAAACAGAAAATGTACAGTATTTTTTGTTTTTGAATAATAAAAGTTCTACGTTTGCTTTATGAGTAGTGAGTGATCCTAGGGTGGCAACACATAGACTCATTGAAATCACTTTAGAATGTTCCTCCATTCTGATTGTTTTATACTGTTCAATTCAACTTCAACCAAAACAAATTTCAGAACAAATTAAATTTCTGCATTTCCTGCACTCAATTGCAGTGGTGGAAAAAGTACTCAATTGTCATACTTGAGTAAAAGTAAAGATACGTTAATAGAAAATGACTCAAGTAAAAGTGAAAGTCACCCAGTAAAATACTAGTTGATTAAAAGTCTAAAAGTATTTGGTTTTAAATATACTTAAGTATCAAAAGTAAATGTAATTGATAAAATGTACTTAAGTATCAAAAGTAAAAGTATAAATAATTTCAAATTCCTTACATTAAGAATGGCACTATTTTCTAGTTTTTATTTATTTACGGATAGCCAGGGACACACTCCAACACTCATAATTTACAAAACAAAGCATTTGTGTTTAGTGAGTCCTCCAGATCAGAGGCAGTAGATGACCAGGGAAAATGTATGGAGTAAAAGGTACAGTATTTTCTTTAGGAATGTAGTGAAGTAAAAGTTGTCAAAAATAAAAATAGTTAAGTACAAATACCAAAAGAAACGACTTAAGTGGTACTTGAAAGTATTTTTACTTAAGTACTTTACAATGTTCAATTGAGAATTTCCACACTGCCACGTCGGCTGCATGATATGGGCAAATAATCTAGGACTTATTTTTAACCAAACTGGCAGCTTCATTAAATACTACCTGCAAAACACCAACAAAGAGGCGACTCCGGGATGCTGGCCTTCTAGGCAGAGTCTCTCTGTCCAGTGTCTGTGTTCTTTTGCCCATCTCAATCTTTTCTTTTTATTGGCCAGTCTGAGATATGGCTTTTTCTTTGCAACTCTGCCTAGAAGGCCAGCATCCGGAGTCGCCTCTTCACTTGAGACTGGTGTTTTGCGGGTACTATTTAATGAAGCTGCCAGTTGAGGACTTGTGAGGCGTCTGTTTCTCAAACTAGACACTCTAATGTACTTGTCCTCTTGCTCAGTTGTGCACCGGGGCCTCCCACTCCTCTTTCTATTCTGGTTAGAGCCGGTTTACGCTGTACGAGATCTTCAGTTTCATGACAATTTCTCGCATTCAATAGCCTTCATTTCTCAGAACAAGAATAGACTGACGAGTTTCAGAAGACAGTTATTTGTTTCTGGCCATTTTGAGCCTGTAATTGAACCCAGAAATGCTGATGCTCCAGATACTCAACTAGTCTAAAGAAGGCCAGTTTTATTGCTTCTTTAATCAGAACAACAGTTTTCAGCTGTGCTAACATAATTGCAAAAGGGTTTTCTAATGATCAATTAGCCTTTTAAAACGATAAACTTGGATTAGCTAACACAACGTACACCAACGTACATTTGAATGACACTGACGGGTAGTGTTTTTACAACTAATGCCGATTTGCCTGAGGCTGATGCCGTGCAGGTGTTTGTACACATGCATATACACACACTCTCATTCAAATAAACACATACAAGAACACACACATGCATGTAATAGTGCCAGACATGCACACAAACATATAAAGTAAGCATTGCTGTTATGATTTCAGTTGTCCTTGATGTCCTTTGTTTTACATTTACTTTTTATTTTATTTTTGATTGCATTGTTTTCTGTTTTCTTCTGTCTTTTCCTTTTTTCTCTTTCGTTCATTCTCTTGGTGGTGCATTGGGGGGTTCTTGGGGGTGGGGAATGGAATTAATTGTATTTTTTATTTTCTTTCTTCCGGGGGGGACTGTGGGAGGGGTCTCGAATGGTTGAGGGACAGCTATTGGGGAACTGTGGGGGGATCTTGGAGGGTTCGGGTTTCACAAGATTGTGATCATGAAAAAGGAAACTATGACATATATTTTATAACACTATCATCCACACGCACCCTCACACATAAGGATGCCTCTGTTGCTGAAAGACTGATACATGTTTGATAGTGTCTTGATGCTGTATTGTTTGTCCTTCATCTTCTAATACTTTAATATTACCCCTTCCTTGAGTTTTTTTGTAATAAATAATGATTAAAAAATATATATTATTATAATAATAATAATAATAATAATAATAATAATAATAATAATAATAATAATAAAAAAACACAACGTACCATTGGAACATAGGAGTGATGGTTGCTGATAATGGGCCTGTGTACGCCTATGTAGATATTCCATAAAACATAGTCATTTAAAACATTAACAATGTCTACACTGTATTTCTGATTAATTCTGTTATTTTAATGGACAAAAAATTTGCTTTTCTTTAAAAAAACAAGGACATTTCTAAGTGACCCTAAACTTTTGAATGGTAGCATACATACACTACCGGTCAAAAGTTTTAGAACACCTACTCATTCAAGGGTTTTTCTTTATTTTGACTATTTTCTTCATTGTAGAATATTAGTGAATACATCAAAACTATGAAATAACACATATGGAATCATTTAGTAACCAAAAAAGTGTTAAACAAATCCAAATAGATTTGTTATTTTTCAAATAGCCACCCTTTGCCTTGATGATAACTTGGCACACTTTTGGCATTCTCTCAACCAGCTTCATGAGGTAGTCACCTGGAATCCCACGATCCATCAAACCCATTTTGTGTGTCATCATTGTGGTCTCTGACTTGTGGAACAAACTTCAACTTGCGCCTTTTTTCAATGCTGAATTAGAATGTTATTGAGAAAATAGAGGATTGTCAAATATTTTTTTGCGCAAACATCCTTTCTGATTTTAACACTAATCCTCAAAGTAATAATCTAGTTTTTCAAAAGTATCTGTAATCTAATTACAATATTGCTGGTATAACAGTTAACATTTTTTGTAATCTCTTACATGTAATCTGTTACTACCCACACCTGCCTACAATACAATGGAAAACGTAATGGGGGATGTATTCCAGTCTGCTTTCTTAAGCTTTCATTTGCATGCTGAGAGTGTTGTGGTAAAATTTGGTCAAGCTTTTACTGTATATAACATTTTATAAATGTTCTTGAACTGTTCTGAGGACCTCCAAGATGAGGTAAAATGTATATTGTGTAAACATCAATGGAATATTATGTTAAACCTAAAACAAATATGCTATGAATGTCATAAAAACAGATTTATTTCAGTCTTACAACATTAAGGAAATGTCCTGTGCAGCCTAACTTAAACATTGTATGAATGTCATTACAATTGAGCGTATTTTGGGTTTTGGGAACATATCACTTGTCATGTCCCCACAATGTTACCACAACCTAATGAAACATTCTGGAAACCTTTTTTAAAGGACAGACAAAATGTACTCTGGGAACATTCTTGTAACATCCAGGTAAATGTTTTTTGCACCCTAAAAGAAACATTGTAGAATCATCCACACAAATTGACAGTTTTTATGTTTTGGCAACATATCTTTTGGGATGTCCCCACAATGTTCACACGACCTAGTGAAACAATCTGGGAACCTTTTAAAGAACAGATGAAATGTCTTATAGGAACGTTCTTGCAACATCAGGCAAATGTTTTATACGAACATTCTATAATCATCGCCACAAATGGAGAGTTCTTTCACAGAACCTATTTTGGATGGCTGGGAAAACATTACTGGTACATTGTGTTATTACATTTCCTGGAAACCTAAAGAGAACTTTAGGAAACCTAAAGAGGACTCCTAATGTTAGATAAAACCCTAGCTAGATCATAATGGGAATCTTAGCTAATGTTCTGGGAATGTTCCCTGTTAGCTTGGTATGCTGTGCTGTGCTGTGCAAAGTATTGACTGACCTACATATCCCAGGGCTCAGCCACTGCTCAGTGCTTTTCTTATAGCTGCATACACTACATTCACCATCATTTATTGTACAGGAAAATAAAATCAATGCTCATCCCATTTTTTACTTCGGTAGCTGCCTCATCCCTTTGGAAAAGATAATGCATTTTAGCATTTGAAATGACATGTTTCCATTTTGAGTCTTCCCTGAGCAGTATTTTCTTATGTTTCAGAGAGGTCCATTTACTGTGTGTGTGTGTGTGGGTGTGTGTGGGAATAGCCTTCTGTTGGTGAAGATCCAAGGGTGGGTGAGGTGCGGCTCTGAGGAGGAGATTGATGGTTCTGGTGTCAGCCCCTCTGACACCCTCAGAGCTGCAACATTCGGAATGGCATGTTTCTGTATCTGTTTCTATATCTGTGTATGTGGGCTGTTTGCTATGTGAGCCTTGTATCCTTTGCTTTAATGTATTGGCTCTGAGAAATGGATGGCTTTGGTTTGGTACCCACCTCGTCCATCTCTTTCAGGCAGCAGCCCCCACTCGCTCTGACTACGCTGGCAGGAGTACAGCAATCTGTGTGTGTGTGTGTGTGTGTGTGTGTGTGTGTGTGTGTGTGTGTGTGTGTGTGTGTGTGTGTGTGTGTGTGTGTGTGTGTGTGTGTGTGTGTGTGTGGTGTGTGTGTGTGTGTGTGTGTGTGTGTGTGTGTGTGTGTGTGTGTGTGTGTGTGGGATAGAAGGAGTATGTGAGAGTCTGTCTGTCTGTACGTCCTTTATGGCTGTGCCTTTGTTCCACCATCCTCCACCACGTCTCTTATATTCAGCCACCATATCCCTCCTTAGTCTGGGTGGACAAACATTTGGGCTAGTGTCATGTTGTGAAGCGTGCCTGGATTGAAGAAACAAACAAAGCTTTAATATATATATATTTCTCTCCCCTGCTTTGGGGAGCCAAGCACCTCATTTCGATTTGGAGCAGCACCAGGCTCAGGAATCGATTCCCATGGAGCGATTAGGACCAATCAGGGCCTGGGTGAGCACCTTGCGGAATCATGAAGCTCAACAGACACTGTTTTATTGTCTACGCTGTGGTGCGACAGGAGGGGGGAGGGGGTAAAGTTTGTTTTGTGTGTGTATGTCTATGAGTGTGGAGCCTATGCGGACAGGGGTGTGTGTGTGTATGCCTGTGTGTTGTTGAAGGGGGGGGGGTGTGTATCACAGTGTGATTTGTACTCCAAGGGACTGTTAGCAATCAATGTTTGCCCAATGGGAGCCTAGACAGCTAGATCGTCATGCAGGCCAGTCAATACTGTCAGCAATGTGAGCGGCCGTGACGACCCGTCTTCAATTGTACACTAACTCGGCATGGCTGATTTTAATCCTGGCCCCCCCATACACACACACATTTTACATTGTTCCCTCTCATCTCCTTTTTCTTAGTTCCTATCACTCACCTCACTCACTCACTCACTCCCACTCACTCACTCACTCACTCACTCACTCACTCACTCACTCACTCACTCACTCACTCACTCACTCACTCACTCACTCACTCACTCACACACACACACACACACACACACACACACACACACACACACACACACCTTGGACTTATAGCTCTATGCTACTGATCCCTCACTGTAACTCTGTAGCCAAACTGATTTCTCTGTGTGTCTGTATTCCCCAAAGCAGACCAATCTAATACCATGAGCGGTGTGTGCATCTGTTGCTATTGAATTAAACTCATCTGAATGCAAGGCAGACAAGGAAACAATTTGATGAGAAGGAAGAAGGCAGGCATCTCGTCCTATACTGTCTGAGCTATAAACTCCCTTCCCCAGCAGTCCTCCATGTATTTACATATTCCCTCCCTACCAGGATGCCATGCCACTCAAGGTCAAATGCATGGGACATGGGAAACATATGTTTACATTGCCAAAGCAAGTGAAATGGATAATAAACTAAATGAACTGTAAACCTTACACTCACAAAAGTTCCAAAATAATAAAGACATTTCAAATGTCATTTTGTCTATATACAGTGTTGTAATGATGTGCAAATAGTTAAAGTACAAAAGGGAAAATAAATAAATATGTGTCTCTAATATGGTCATACATTTGGCAGGAGGTTAAGAAGTTTCATTTTGTGGGCAGTGTGCACATAGCCTGTCTTCTCTTGAGAGCCAGGTCTGCCTTCGGCAGCCTTTCTCAATAGCAAGGCTATGCTCACTGAGTCTGTACATAGTCAAAGATTTCCTTAAGTTTAGGTCAGTCACAGTGGTCAGGTTTTCTGCCACTGTGTACTCTCTGTTTAGGGCCAGAAATCATTCTAGTTTGCTGTTTAAAAAAAAAAAAATCTTTCCAATGTGTCAAGTAATTATCTTTTTGTTTTCTCATGATTTGGTTGGGTCTAATTGTGTTGCTGCCCTCGGGCTCTGTGGGGTCTGTTTATGAACAGAGCCCCAGGACCAGCTTGCTTAAGGGCTCTTCTCCAGGTTCATTTCTCTGTAGGTGATGGCTGTGTTATGGAAGGTTTGGGAATCGCGTGCTTTTAGGTAGTTGTAGAATTTAACGGCTCTTTTCTGGATTTTGATCATAAGTGGGTATCGGCATAATTCAGCTCTGCATGTAATATTTGGTGTTTTATGTTGTACACAGAGGATATTCTTTGCAGAATTATGCATGTAGAGTCTCAATTTGGTGTTTTTCCCATTTTGTGAATTCTTAGTTGGTGAGTGGACCCCAGACCTCACCACCATAAAGGCCAATGGGTTCTATAACTGATTCAAGTGTTTTAGCCAGATCCTAATTGTTATGTCAGCGTAGCCTAGTGGTTAGAGCGTTGGACTAGTAACCGAAAGGTTGCAAGATCGAATCCCCGAGCAGACAAGGTACAAATCTGTCGTTCTGCCCCTGAACAAGGCAGTTAACCCACTCTTCCTAGGCCGTCATTGAAAATAAGAATTTGTTCTTAACTGACTTGCCTAGTTTTTTATTTTATTTTTTTATGTTCCTTTTGATGGCATAGAAGGCCCTTCTTGCCTTGTCTCTCAGATCGTTCACAGCTTTGTGGAAGTTACCTGTGGCGCTGATGTTTAGACCGAGGTATGTATAGTTTTTTGTGTGCTCTAGGGCAATGGTGTCAAGATGGAATTTGTTTTCGTGGTCCTGGCAACTGGACCTTTTTTTTGGAACACCAATATTTTTGTCTTACAATGGTTTGTCAGGGCCCAGGTCTGACAGAATCTGTGCGGAAGATCTAGGTGCTGCTGTAGGCCCTCCTTGGTTGGGGACAGAAGCACCAGATCATCAGGAAACAGTAGACATTTTACTTCAGATTCTACCAGGCCGGGTGCTGCAGACTGTTCTCGTGCCCTCGCCAATTCGTTGGTATATATGTTGAAGAGGGTGGGGCTTAAACTGCATCCCTGTCTCACCCTCCGGCCCCGTGGAAAGAAATGTGTGGGTTCTTTGCCAATTTTAACCACACACTTGTTGTTTGTTTACATGGATTTTATAATGTCGTATGTTTGCCCCCCAACACAACTTTTCATCAATTTGTAACGCAGACCCTCATGCCAAATTGAGTTGAAAGCTCTTTTTAAATCAGCAAAGCATGAGAAGACTTTGCCTTTGTTTTGGTTTGTTTATTTGTCAATTAGGGTGTGCAGAGTGAATATGGGGTCTGTCGTATGGGAATTTGGTAAACAGACAATTTGACATTTGCTCAGTACATTGTTTTCGCTGAGGAAATGTACGAGTCTGCTGTTAATGATAATGCAGAGGATTTTCCCAAGGTTGCTGTTGACGCACATGCCCTGCTAGTTATTGGGGTCAAATTTGTCTCCACTTTTGTGGTTTTGGATGATCAGTCCTTGGTTCCAAATATTTTTGGAAGATGCGAGAGCTGAGGATGATGTTAATTTAAGGAGTTTAAGTGTAGCCAATTGTTATGTCTGGTAAGACAAGGGGTGGGGGGGTGTGTCTTTTTGTCAATAACAGCTGGTGTGCGATGTCTAATATAAAAGAAGTCTCGAGGTATTGCTTGCCTGAGGTAGAGTACCTCATGATAAGCTGTAGACCACACTATGTACCAAGAGAGTTCTCATCTATATTATGTGTTGCCATCTATTTACCACCACAGACCGATGCTGGCACTAAGACCGCACTCAACCAACTCTATAAGGCCATAAGCAAACAAGAAAATGCTCACCCAGAAGCGGTGCTCCTAGTGCCGGGGACTTTAATGCAGGCAAACTTAAATCAACATTTTTACCAGCATGTCACATGTGCAACCAGTGGGATAAAAAACTCTACACCACCTGTTCTACACACACAGAGATGCATACAAAGCTCTCCCCTGCCCTCCATTTGGCAAATCTGACCATAATTCTATCCTGATCCCTGCTTACAAATAAAAACTAAAGCAGGAAGTACCAGTGTCTGGCTCAATACGGAAGTGGTCAGATGACGCGGATGCTATGCTAGAGGACTGTTTTGCAAACAGAGACTGGAATATGTTCCGGTATTCATCCAATGGCATTGAGGAGTATACCACCTCAGTCATCGGCTTAATCAAGAAGTACATCGACGACATCGTCCCCACAGTGACCATACGTACAGTTGAAGTCGGAAGTTTACACACACCTTAGCCAAATACATTTAAACTCAGTTTTTCACAATTCCTGACATTTAAGCCTAGTAAAAATTCCCTGTCTTAGGTCAGTTAGGATCACCACTTTATTTTAAGAATGTGAAATGTCAGAATAATAGTAGAGAGAATGATTTATTTCAGCTTTTATTTCTCTCATCACATTCCCAGTGGGTCAGAAGTTTACATACACTCAATTAGTATTTGGTACCATTGCCTTTAAATTGTTTAACTTGGGTCAACTGTTTCGTGTAGCCTTCCACAAGCTTCCCACAATAAGTTGGGTGAATTTTGGCCCATTCCTCATGACAGAGCAGGTGTAACTGAGTCAGGTTTGTAGGCCTCCTTGCTCACACACACTTTTTCAGTTCTGCCCACAAATTTTCTATAGGATTGAGGTCAGGGCTTTGTGATGGCCACTCCAATACCTTGACTTTGTTGTCCTCAAGCCATTTTGCCACAACTTTGGAAGTATGCTTGGGGTCATTGTCCATTTGGAAGACCCATTTGTGACCAAGCTTTAACTTCCTGACTGATGTCTTGAGATGTTGCTTCAATATATCCACATAATTTTATTTCTCATGATGCCATCTATTTTGTTCCTCCTGCAGCCAAGCACCCCCACAACATGATGCTGCCACCCCCGTGCTTCATGGTTGGGATGGTGTTCTTCAGCTTGCAAGCCTCCCCTTTTTTCCTCCAAACATAACGATGGTCATTATGGCCAAGCAGTTCTATTTTTGTTTCGTCAGACCTGAGGACATTTCTTCAAAAAGTACGATCTTTGTCCCCATGTGCAGTTGCAAACCGTAGTCTGGCTTTTTTATGGTGGTTTTGGAGCAGTGGCTTCTTCCTTGCTGAGCGGCCTTTCAGGTTATATCGATATAGGACTCGTTTTACTGTGGATATCGATATTTTTATACCTGTTTCCTCCAGCATCTTCACAAGGTCCTTTGCTGTTGTTCTGGGATTGATTTACACTTTTCGCACCAAAGTATGTTCATCTCTAGGAGACAGAATGCGTCTCCTTCCTGAGCGGTATGACGGCTGCGTGGTCCAATGGTGTTTATTCTTACTGTTGTTTGTACAGATGAACGTGGTACCTTCAGGCGTTTGGTTCATCCTTGGCAGCAATTTCTAGAATTGTGGAGGTCTGCAATTTTTTTTCTGAGGTCTTGGCTGATTTCTTTAGATTTTCCCATGATGTCAAGCAAAGAGGCACTGAGTTTGAAGGTAGGGCTTGAAGTACATCCACAGGTACACCTCCAAATGACTTAAATGTTGTCAATTAGCCTATCAGAAGCTTCTAAAGCCTTTACATCATTTTCTGGAATTTTCCAAGCTGTTTAAAGGCACAGTCAACTTAGTGTATGTAAACCTCTGACCCACTGGAAGTGTGATTCAGTCAATTATAAGTGAAATAATCTGTCTATAACAATTGTTGGCAAAATTACTTGTGTCATGCACAAAGTAGATGTCCTAACCTACATGCCAAAACTATAGTTTGTTAATGAGAAATTTGTGGAGTGGTTGAAAAACAAGTTTTAATGACTCCAACCTAAGTGTATGTAAACTTCCGACTTCAACTATTCATATCCCAACCAGAAACCATGGATTACAGGCAACATCCGCATCGAGCTAAAGGCTAGAGCTGCCGCATTCAAGGAGCAGGACACTAATCCGGACGCCTATACGATATGCCCTCAGACGAACCATCAAACAAGCAAAGCGTCTATACAGGATTAAGATTGAATCCTACTACACCGGCCTGACGCTCGTCGGATGTGGCAGGGCTTGAAAACTATTACGGACTACAAAGGGAAACCCAGACGCGAGCTGCCCGGTGACGCGAGCCTACCAGACGAGCTAAATGCCTTTTATGCTCACTTCGAGGCAAGCAACACAGAAGCATGCACAAGCTGTTCTGGATGACTGTGTGATTACACTCTCAGTAGCTGATGTGAGCAAGACCTTTAAACAGGTCAACATTCACAAAGCCGCGTGGCCAGATGGATTACCAGGATGTGTACTCAAAGCATGCGCGCGCCAACTGTCAAGTATCTTCACTGACATTTTCAACCTCTCCCTGACTGAGTCTGTAATACCTACATGTTTCAAGCAGACCACCACAGTCCCTGTGCCCAAGGAAGCGAAGGTACCCTGCCTAAATGATTACCACCCGGTGGCCCTCACGTTGGTAGCCATGAAGTGCTTTGAAAGGCTGATCATGGCTCACATCATCAGCATCCTCCCAGATACCCTCGACCCACTCCAATTCTCATATCGCCCCAACAGATCCACAGATGACGCAATCTCAATCACACTCCTCACCGCCATTTCTCACCTGGACAAAAATAACATCAATGTGAGAATGCTGTTCATCGACTACAGCTCAGCGTTCAACACCATAGTGCCCACGAAGCTCATCTCTAAGCTAAGGACCCTGGGACTCAACACCTACCTCTGCAACTTGATCCTGGACTTCCTGACGGGCCGCCCCCAGATGGTAAGAGAAGGCAACAACACACTGGGGCCCCTCAGGGGTGTGTACTTAGTCTCCTCCTGTACTCCCTGTTCACCCACGACTGCGTGGCCAAGCACGACTCCAACACCATCATTAAGTTTGCTGACGACACAACAGTGGTAGGCATGATCACCGACAACGATGAGACAGTCTATAGGGAGGAAGTCAGAGAACTGGCAGTGTGGTGCCAGGACAAGAACCTCTCCCTCAATGTGAGCAAGACAAAGGAGCTGATCGTGGACTACAGGGAAAGGCGGGCCGAAAAGGCGGGCCGAACAGGCCCCCATTAACATCAACGGGGCTGTTGGAGCAGGTCGAGAGCTTCAAGGTCCTCGGTGTCCACATCACCAACGATCTATCATGGTCCAAACACACAAAGACCGTCGTGAAGAGGGCACGACAAAACCTTTTCCCCCTCAAGAGCCTGAAAGATTTGGCATGGTTCCCCAGATCCTCAAAAAGTTCAACAGCTGCACCATCGAGAACATCCTGACCGGTTGCATCACTGCCTGGTATGACAACTGCTCGGCATTTCTGATGATGTCAGGAAGAGGAACCAGATCCCCAGGCTAACACAGTTAACTCCCAACCAATCAGAGACTAACCCTATCCACCCAACAAAACCTAACCCCAGGCTCTTACTAAAGGAAATGTTAAGGTAACTAGGAAGAAATCCTCCATGCCTGTTTTGAAGAACCAGCCTTCAACATACACACAATATAGTTAGGCATCTTTTTTGAACAACTCTTTCCCTCCTAAGACGCTACAGAGGGTAATGCATACGGCCCAGTACATCACTGGGGCCAAGCTTCCTGCAATCCAGGACCTATATAATAGGCGGTGTCAGAGGAAAGCCCATAAAATTGTCAGACTCCAGTCACCCAAGTCATAGACTGTTCTCTCTACTACCGCACAGCAAGTGGTACCGGAGTGCCAAGTCTAGGACCAAAAGGCTCCTTAACAGCTTCTACCCCCAAGCCATAACACTGCTGAACAAATAATCAAATGGCCCCCTCTGTTTGTTTTATACACTGTTGCTACTCTTTGTTTATTATCTCACTTCACCCCTACCTACATGTACAAATGACCTCTAACCTGTACCCCGCACACTGACTCGGTACTGGTACCCCATGTATATAGCCTCGTTATTGTTACGTTATTGTGCTACTTTTTATAATTTTTTTACTTTTGTTTATTTGGTAAATATTTTCTTACTCTTTCTTTAACTGCATTTTTGGTTAAGGGCTTGTAAGTAAGCATTTCACAGTAAGGTCTACACTTGACAAATATTTTGACAAATAAAGTTTGATTTGATACATTTGTGGTATTTATTTATCAATATATATATATGTTTTTACTTTTACACCTTTTTCTCCCCAATTTCGTGGTATCCAATTTGTAGTTAGTGTCTTGTCTCATCACTGCAACTCCCATATGGACTCGAGAGTCGAAGGTCGAGAGCCGTGCATCCTCCGAAACACAACACGACCCAACCAAGCCACACTGCTTCTTGACACAGTGTCCACTTAACCCGGAAGCCAGCCACACCAATGTGTCGGAGGAAACACCGTACACCTAGTGACCGTGTCGGCAGGGCATGCACCCGGCCCGCCACAGGAATCGGTGGAGCGCGATGGGACAAGAACCACCCTGCCAGCCAAACCCTCCCCTAACCCAGAAGACACTGGGCCAATTGTGCGCCGCCCCATGGGTCTCCCGGTCGCGGCCGGATGCAACAGATCCTGGAGCCTTCGAACCAGGATCTCTAGAGGCATAAGCTAGCAACTGCGATGCAGTGCCGTAAACCACTGCACCACTCGGGAGGCCCCGGTCTGTATATTTTATCATTTTTGTATTTCGTCCTGTAGTTCATTCTATGTAATTGGAGAATCCAGTGAGTTCTGGGTCTTTTAATAGTTAATTCTAAGATGTATATGTTTTTGCTGTTTGTTCTTTGGATTGGAGAAGTGGTTTATCCATACATCTCTGTTTTGGATAGATAACTCTTCATGTTGTTGTTTGTTTATAGTTTTCCAATTTTCCCAGAAGTGGTTAGATTCTATGAATTCTTCAATTACATTTAGCTGATTTCTGATGTACACTTCCTCCTTTCTCTCTCTTTCTCTCTTTCTTTTCTTTCTCTTTTATCATTTAGGCTAATTGATATAATTGGGGGGCTGCTTTCATAAATCTGTGTGTGATGAATATATTGACTTCAGATTGGAGCTGTTTTTATAGAATAAATGAATGAATGAGAGAGAAAGAGAGGGACAGAAAGCTCCTTGGCTTGTGTGTGTGTGCGTGTGTGTGTGTGTGTGTGTGTGTGTGTGTGTGTGTGTGTGTGTGTGTGTGTGTGTGTGTGTGTGTGTGTGTGTGTGTGTGTGTGTGTGTGTGTGTGTGTGTGTGTGTGTGTGTGTGTGTGTGTGTGTGTGTGTGTGTGTGTGTATTTGTGTCCTAGGCCTGTGACTCCTAACACCTTGGTAGGGCAGTAAAAACTGTCCATGGATTTACAACCTCCATAAACTCTTCTACTCTTCGCTCTCTCCTTTTCCCTCTGTCCCTCTCTTCCCCCTATCCCCTCACAAGAGATGGAAGCAAATTACAGAGTTGGATGAAATCCTGAGAAAGACTAACTTTGTCCCTCCCTCCTCCTCTTCCATCCCTTTATCCCTCCCACACACACAGCACAGTGGAGGCTTTATGTTGTGTTGCTCTGCCCTGATGAATGACTCAGAGGGGTTGAACCAGTCTCATTTATCACCACTAGAACTAAGGACTAATCAGTCTATAGCAGGTCTATAGCAGGTACATTAAGGGGCTCTTATCTGCTGGGTGTGTGTGTGTCGTATGCAGTAAATACTGCATAGTGGTCATTTGACTACACACTTGTCATATCATGGTCATAAACTTCGGTTACATTAGTTGTAGCCTTTGCAGGCCACGTCGTGTGTGTGTTTGAGAGAGAGTGCTTGTGTGCGCATCATACTGTGGTTGTATATAAGTGTTTGTGTTTTCTCTCACTGAAGTGTGTGTTCATGCATGTGTGTCCTGTGAACTAACTCCCCCCCTTCTCTCGCTCTCTCTCTCTCTCTCTGCGGCAGTGTCCTGTGGGAGCCCATGGGAGATGGGAAGAGTGTGATCTCTCTGGCTGATAACCACGCTCTGCTCTGGGACCTGACGGAGAGCTCTACCCAGGCCACGGTGAGACACGCACTCACACCGCCATACATCTGCCCATACCCTGTGCTCATTATTTGATAACCACCGTATCAGACTGGTCTTATCCTTCCCTCCCTCTCCTACATCAGAACTGTCCAGCGGTGTGCTCTGCTCGCCTCACCAAGATCACATGATTCCTTACTGAAACACACCCTGTATCTGGGCTAGCTTCAGTGGCTCCGCTAGGTGTTCTCCCTTACTGAAACACACCCTGTATCTGGGCTAGCTTCAGTGGCTCCGCTAGGTGTTCTTCCTTACTGAAACACACCCTGTATCTGGGCTAGCTTCAGTGGCGCCGCTAGGTGTTCTCCCTTACTGAAACACACCCTGTATCTGGGCTAGCTTCAGTGGCTCCGCTAGGTGTTCTCCCTTACTGAAACACACCCTGTATCTGGGCTAGCTTCAGTGGCTCCGCTAGGTGTTCTCCCTTACTGAAACACATCCTGTATCTGGGCTAGCTTCAGTGGCTCCGCTAGGTGTTCTTCCTTACTGAAACACACTCTGTATCTGGGCTAGCTTCAGTGGCTCCGCTAGGTGTTCTCCCTTACTGAAACACACCCTGTATCTGGGCTAGCTTCAGTGGCTCCGCTAGGTGTTCTCCCTTACTGAAACACACCCTGTATCTGGGCTAGCTTCAGTGGCTCCGCTAGGTGTTCTTCCTTACTGAAACACACCCTGTATCTGGGCTAGCTTCAGTGGCTCCGCTAGGTGTTCTTCCTTACTGAAACACACCCTGTATCTGGGCTAGCTTCAGTGGTTCCGCTAGGTCTGCTTCTGCCTTTCAGAGCTGGTTCACTGGTTCCCCAACCATCTTCTTTTGGGATCCACCTCAAATAGTTAAAGGTAGACTCCAGCAAGATGGTGTTGCATGCAGGAACGTAAACATATTTGCTCATTTTCCTCAATAACTAGAGCATTGAAGCGCAAGGGTAAACTTCTCTGCTGTTTGGGTCCCGTAGCTATCAGGATGTAGCAGCGTGAAACGCACTCGTGCACATGCAGAGATACAGCACTCTGTTTGACTGTGTGAGAGCAAACTCTTGCATCGCGCCCATCTCAGTGTCTGCGGTGCTGCTCGTTGCAACGCCATCTCGCTGAGTTGATCTTTTAAGTGCTTCTTGTATAAGAAGAAGATGTACTGTTTTAACCACAGCCCTGTCCCAACACCCATGCAAGCTAGTTTTATTTTGAACTATACCTATTAAAAGGTACATGTCCAAAGTACTATTTGTTATCACACAGTTGGTCTACTCAGGACTAGTTGGTGGTCATACTCTTTAGGAGAAACTCTCTCCTCTGACAGTGAAGTGCCATCCCCACTACTAATGAAGTGAGGTCTCCACATTGCTATTTACTGTTCGGATTCTCCACTCCACTGCCTCTGTTATTAAAACATCCGTAGTTCTATAGTAGAGATGAAGTGTGTGTACTCACTGTACTGTGTAGGCTGGTCAGTTTATGTTCCATTAGCAGCTAGCTGCCTGGATGCTGTAGGGAGGTGCTTCATGAATAATGGGCTTACGTAATTAGTAGGCCAAATTCATGTTCTCGTACAGAGATCTGCACAGGCCAGCCAGGTCACAGGCCCAACAGGATATAACACAGGACTTGACGTGTGTGTGTGTGCGTGCGCGTGATTCCGTCCGTCCGTCATAATGCAAACCTGTGAAGACTCACTCGTCAAGATATTGCAGTCAGACACGCACACACTCTCTCCTACTCTGTGTGTGCAGATGAGTCTTAGTGGAAGGCACAGTGTCCCCCCTGTGCAGTGACACTGACGTCAGTCTGGGCTGCAGAGCAGCAGAGCTATCAAGTGACACAGCTTGCCCTGGACATGGCAGCCATTAAAAATGAAGAGGGAGGGGGGAGGAGCCTGACAGCCAAGACAGATTCCTCCAGTGCTGTTGAGAATGCTAATCTTCTCCACTCTATCCCTCTCAGCCACTCCCCCTCCTCCATCCCTCCCTCCTTTCCCACATCCCTTCCCTCTATCAGAGGCTCTCAGGCTGATGTGTTCATCACAGGCCTGTCTGTCTGTCCAGCTGCACCATGGATTTGTCTGTCTCATGGGTCCAGGGTGGATTAAGTGTGTGCGTGTGCGTGTGCGTGCGTGCGTGCGTGCGTGCGTGTGTGCGCGTGCTCAATTAGAGACACTGCTGGAATCGAGTGAGAACATCTTCTCAGGCTCACGGCACACCCACACACCTTATCCATTGCGACTGTACACACACGCTCCGACACAGTCGGTTCACACTCTCCCTAAATGCGTGACTCTTTGGCAGATAGCAATGTTTTATCTGACGCTGCTTGCTAAAGGTAGGCGTCCTTCAGTTTTTTTTCTATGCTGTCTCGTTAGTGCTGCTAATATGGTTAGCTCTAACATAGCTGGGAGCTAGGCATTCCTCTAACATAGCTGGGAGCTAGGCAGGCCTCTAACATAGCTGGGAGCTAGGCAGGCCTCTAACATAGCTGGGAGCTAGGCAGGCCTCTAACATAGCTGGGAGCTAGGCAGGCCTCTAACATAGCTGGGAGCTAGGCAGGCCTCTAACATAGCTGGGAGCTAGGCATTCCTCTAACATAGCTGGGAGCTAGGCAGGCCTCTAACATAGCTGGGAGCTAGGCAGGCCTCTAACATAGCTGGGAGCTAGGCAGGCCTCTAACATAGCTGGGAGCTAGGCAGGCCTCTAACATAGCTGGGAGCTAGGCATTCCTCTAACATAGCTGGGAGCTAGGCAGGCCTCTAACATAGCTGGGAGCTAGGCATTCCTCTAACATAGCTGGGAGCTAGGCATTCCTCTAACATAGCTGGGAGCTAGGCATTCCTCTAACATAGCTGGGAGCTAGGCAGGCCTCTAACATAGCTGGGAGCTAGGCAGGCCTCTAACATAGCTGGGAGCTAGGCAGGCCTCTAACATAGCTGGGAGCTAGGCAGGCCTCTAACATAGCTGGGAGCTAGGCAGGCCTCTAACATAGCTGGGAGCTAGGCAGGCCTCTAACATA